>NC_050571.1:42846588-43449088 GCF_013265735.2 Oncorhynchus mykiss | reverse complement strand
CCCCATAATGACAAAGCAAAAACATTTGTTTGCAAATTTGGGAAAAATGTCATATAAACATACCTTATTCAGACCATTTGCTATAAAACATCTGAAATTGAGCTTGGGTGCATCCTGTTTCCATTGATCTTTCAATTGATTGGTCATATCTATATAAGGTCCCACAGTTGACACTGCATGTCAGAGCAAAAACCAAGCCATGAGGTTAAAGGAATTGTCCATACAGCTCCGAGACAGGATTGTTTCGAGGCACAGATCTGGGAAGGGTACCAAAACATTTCTGCAGCATTGAAAATCCCCAAGAACACAGTGGCCGCCATCATTCTTAAATGGAAGAAGTTTGGAACCACCAAGACTCTTCCAAGAGCTGGCCGCCCGGCAAAACTGAGCAATCCAGCGAGATGGACCTTGGTCAGGGAGTTGACCAAGATCTGATGGTCACTCTGACAGAGCTCCAGAGTTCCTCTTTGGAGATGGGAGGACCTTCCAGAAGGACAACCAACTCTGCAGCACTCCACCAATCAGGCCTTTATGGTAGAGTGGCCAGACGAAAGCCACTCCTCAGTAAAAGGCACATGACAGCCCGAATGGCATTTGCCAAAAGGCTCCTAAAGGACTCTGACCATGAGAAACAAGATTCTCTGGTCTGATGAAACCAACATGAACTCTTTGGCCAGAATGCAAACCTCATGTCTGGAGGAAACATGGCACCATCCCACCGGTGAAACATGGTATTGGCAGCATCATGCTGTGGGAATGTTTTTCAGCGGCAGGGACTGGGAGACTAGTCAGGATCGAGGGAAAGATGAACGGAGCAAAGTACAGAGATCCTTGAGGAAAACTCTATCGAACATCTCAGGAGAGACCTGAAAATAGCTGTGCAGCTACGCTCCCCATCCAACCAGACAGGATGAAAGGATCTGCAGAGAAAAATGGGAGAAACTCCCCAAATACAAGTGTGCCAAGCTTGTAGCGTCATACCCAAGAAGACTCAAGGCTGTAATTGCTGCCAAAGGTGCTTCAACAAAGTCTGAATACTGATGTAAATGTGAGATTTCAGGTTTTCATTTTTTTTAATGCATTTGTAAACATTCCTAAAAAACAGTTTTTGCTTTGTTATTATGGGGTATTGTGTGTAGATTGAGGGGGAAAAAAGCAATTATCAATTTTAGAATAAGGCTGTAATTTAACAAAATGAGGGAAAAGTCAAAAGGTCTGAATACTTTCCGATAGCTGCGTTGTAGCTATATCTTAATGTAAATACATGAACATTTTTGGCAGATTATTAGCAATGACTTATCACCAGCTGTATATTGTCCAGCATAGGACATTCTCACTAGTACCCTAGTTTATAAAAAAGACCCATGTACGTAACCCTCGTTGTCCTCTGGGGCTCTGCTTGGTCATTGCGGTGCTCAAAGCGTGAGAAAAATGTGTTTAGCTTGTCCGGTAGGGCAGCATTGGTGTCCGCGACATGGCTGGCTATGTTTTTGTAATCCGTGATTGTTAGGAGCCCCTCGTGTCCGACCTGCTGAATGCTCCTCCGGCTCTGAGAGGCACGATTATAGTGGAACACACACAGTAACATTCCAGCATCTCTTTCTTTCAACACCAATACGTGTTGAGTAATTAGCAGTCCACTTCAAATTTGAACATTTCCTTCTCTGTTTCCTTCTCTCTGTTCTCTCAGGTCAGCGATCTCTCCTTCCATGACTCCCTGGCCACCTTCGTAGCCATCCTCATTGCCCGTCAGTGTCTTCTCCTGGAGGACCTGGTCCGCTGCGTAGCCATCCCTTCCCTCCTCAACGCTGGTAAGAGCCCGTCTCTCACCCCCAGACCCAATGCCAGGGTCCTGTTCCTGAGGCACCAAAAAAAAGAAATCCGTGAAATGGGGATGGACTTGTACTCGGTCTAATAAGGAATGTTCATTTTTGTTTTCCGTTGCTAAATACTTTGAAGCGTTTTCGTTGCATGCCCTAAGGAACACCACCTAGGCCTTATTCTTAGATCCCAGTCTCTTCTATTTAATCTAGCCTGAACTCTCTGCCATCTCGGTATAAATTAGTTTACTGTACACATACGCCCTATGCCTGCCTCTCTATGCTTTGAAGATACTCCCATCCCCATAATGCATTACTTTTGTCTTTTCTGTCTGAGCAGGAGGTAAACGCCACAGTGTGTTTGATCCCACTCTGCACAGTGTGTGTGTCTGTCTGTGGTGGCCAATCAAGGCTGCCTCTCACTCAGAGGACAAGGCCTCATTCAGCTTGTTTTCAAAGTCCCCTGTGAAGTTGTCAAAACATGGTACAAACATTATTGGGCACAGACAACAGCACAAAGGGCAAGAAGGTAGAGACAACAATACATCACACAAAGCAGCCACAAGTGTCAGTAAGAGTGTCCATGATTGACATAAAACTGTCCAGTTTGAGTGTTTGTTGCAGCTTGTTCCATTCGCTAGCTTCAGCGAACTGAAAAGAGGAGCGACCCAGGGATGTGTGTGCATGTGACTGGCAGAACGGGTGTTGTATGTTGAGGATGAGGGCTTCAGTAGATATATCAGATAGGGGAGAATTAGGCCTAAGAGGGTTTTATAAATAAGCACCAACCAGTGGGTCTTGCGACAGGTATACAGAGATGACCAGTTTACAGAGGAGTATAGAGTGCAGTGATGTGTCCTATAAGGAGCATTGGTGGCAATTCTGATGGCCAAATTGTAAAGAACATCTAGCCGTTCGAGAGAGCACCCTCACCTGCCAATCTGTAAATTGTCTCCGTAATCTAGCATGGGTAGGATGGTCATCTGAATCAGGGTTAGTTTGGCAGCTGGGGTGAAAGAGGAACGATAACGATAGAGGAAACCAAGCCTAGATTTAACTTTAGCCTGCTGCTTTGATATGTGCTGAGAGAAGGACAGTGCACCATCTAGCCATACTCCAAGTACTTGTATGAGGTTATTACCTCAAACTCTAAACCCTCAGAGGTAGTAATAACACCTCTGGGAGGAGGGGCATTCTTCTTACCAAACCACATTACCTTTGTTTTGGAGGTGTTCAGAACAAGTTTAAAGGTAGAAAAAGCTTGTTAGACACTAAGAAAGCTTTGTTGTAGTGCATTTATCACATTTGGTGGAGGGGCCAGCTGAGTATAGGACTGTCTAGGTCGATTTGTTTTCGTGTCTGGGTCTGATTGTTCTTGGGTCCATTCAGGGTCCGGGTCCCCATCCAGGTTCAACTTTTTGGTCTCCCCCCATAAAACTGGGGACCACCAAGGACCCTGGAACACCACACCAACCAAAAAACAATTGTTTTTAAATATTCTAAAACAAACATGCTGCCCTGGTTAAAGCTGCCCCAGCCAATCTCATCCTCCACAGACCTCAGCAACCAGTGTGCACAGGAAGCTACCTTTTTAAGCATGACACTTTTTTCAAAAGGAGGACAACAGGGACTGATGACAGGACAACACTAAATGAACAGTGTCAGATCACGTGAGCGACACGGATATGTCACAACACTCGCGGACAACGCGCATTAGAATGCGTGTCCACCAGTATCTGCATAAACCACTACGTCGTCCAGATAAACAGCACACCCGACGAGACCGGAGACAACCCTATTGATAAGGCGCTGAAAAGTGGCAGGTGTGTTACGCAGGCCAAAACTCATAACCGAATAAGAGTACAGACGGAAGGGTGTAATAAAGTCCGAGATTGTGTGTCCTATGCATAATTGGCACCTGCCAATAGCCCTTTATTAACAAGTAAAACTTGATCATTAACTTCGCTGCTCCAACCTGATCAATGCAGTCCTCCATCCTTGGAAATGAATCTGACTTTGTGACACTGTTTACCTTACGGTGGTCCGTACAAAATCTTTGTCCCATCTGGTTTACTGAACAAGATACAGGGAAAAGCCCAGCTTGAGAAAGGCTCTGCAATATCATTATCCAGCATGTACCTGATCTCAACATCCAGACAACTACGGTTCTCTGACGAAATTCGGTAGAACCCCTGATGGATGGGGTCAGCATCCCCAACGTCAATATCAGTATCCCCAACGTCAATATTCCCCGAATCAGACTCGAATCAAATTTTATTTGTGACATACACATGGTTAGCAGATGTTAATGCAAGTGTAGCGAAATGCTTGTGCTTCTAGTTCCGACCATGCAGTAATATCTAACAAGTAATCTAACCTAACAATTTCACAACAACTAACTTATACACACAAGTGTAAAGCAATTAATATGTATATAAAAATCAATGAATGAGCAATGGCCGACCGGCATAGGCAAGATGCAGTAGATGGTATAGAGAACAGTATATACATATGAGATGAGTAATGTAGGGTATGTAAACATTATATAAAGTGGCATTGTTTAAAGTAGCTAGTGATACATTTATTTAAAAAAAAATCAATATTAAAGTGGCTAGAGATTGAGTCTGTATGTTGACAGAAGCCACTCAATGTTAGTGATGGCTGTTTAACAGTCTGATGGCCTTGAGATAGAAACTGTTTTTCAGTCTCTCGGTCCCCCCTTTGATGCACCTGTACTTAGCTCGCCTTCTGGATGATAGCGGGGTGAACAGGCAGTGGCTCAGTGGTTGTTGTCCTTGATGATCTTTTTGGCCTTCCTGTGACATCGGGTGGTGTAGGTGTCCTGGAGGGCAGGTAGTTTGCACCCGGTGATGCGTTGTGCAGACCTCACTACCCTCTGGAGAGCCTTACGGTTGTGGGCGGAGCAGTTGCCGTACCAGGCGGTGATACAGCCCGATAGGATGCTCTCGATTGTGCATCTGTAGAAGTTTGTGAGTGCTTTTGGTGACAAGCCGAATTTCTTCAGCCTCCTGAGGTTGAATAGGCGCTGCTGCGCCTTCTTCACCACACTGTCTGTGTGGGTGGACCATTTCAGTTTGTCTGTGATGTGTGCGCCAAGGAACTGCTTCCTCTGCTGTTTCCTGAAGTCCATGATCATCTCCTTTGTTTTGTTGACATTGAGTATGAGATTATTTTCCTGACACCACACTCCGAGGGCCCTCACCTCCCTGTAGGCCGTCTCATCGTTGTTGGTAATCAAGCCTACCACTGTAGTGTCGTCTGCAAACTTGATGATTGAGTTGGAGGCGTGCATGGCCACGCAGTCATGGGTGAACAGGGAGTACAGGAGAGGGCTGAGGATCAGCGGGGTGGAGATGTTGTTTCCTACCCTCACCACCTGGGGGGCGGCCCGTCAGGAAGTCCAGGACCCAGTTGCACAGGGCGGTCTCGAGCTTAATGACGAGTTTGGAGGGTACTATGGTGTTAAATGCTGAGATGTAGTTGATGAACAGCATTCTTACATAGGTATTCCTCTTGTCCAAATGGTTTAGGGCAGTGTGCAGTGTGATTGCGATTGCGTCGTCTGTGGACCTATTGGGGTGGTAAGCAAATTGGAGTGGGTCTAGGGTGTCAGGTAGGGTGGAGGTGATATGGTCCTTGACTCGTCTCTCAAAGCACTTCATGATGACCCAATTGAGTGCTACGGGGCCATAGTCATTTAGCTCAGTTACCTTCACTTTCTTGGGAACAGGAACAATGGTAACTCGGCTAAATGACTATCGCCCCGTAGCACTCACTTCCGTCATCATGAAGTGCTCTGAGAGATTAGTCAAGGACCATATCACCTCTACTCAGCAGAGAAGGGTAACACAGACTATATCACAAACAACTCAAAGGCACCGGTGTCCCTCAGGATCTTCACTGGCACTGGGTCGTTACTTCCTAACAGACACACAAAACCCTCTCATGAAAGATAAATAATCTGGGTCAATTGGGTCTTCCACATGCACCTGGGCATGAGACGGACTGACAGGAGTGAACGGATGTGGGACAGGCGACGCTAATGCCGTAGGCTTAGGTTTAACGTTAGCGCAAGTACTGAATTTACCCTTAGCCCTGAGAACAGGACATTCGTTTTTCCAATGACCTGAACACTGACAGTAGTGACATTCTTGACTGCAGTCAGCTTTACCATGGGAACCAGGCTCAACCCTAGATGAATGAACCTCTGAGTGTCTCAGAGCGTGGGCGAGACCCAAATCTCTCTGGACGCCCCCACTCACACCGAATACGGGACTCCTCAATGCTACTTTTGCGAGTCAAAACTTACTCGTCCGACAAAACCGCAGCTTCAGAGACTGTCTTCACTTTCTGTGCGTTAATGTACGTGGCTGTTCGATCCGGGATTGTGTCCTTAAATTGCTCTAGCATAATCAGATCACACAACCTCTGGAAACTCTTAACCGCAGAGGCGGAATGCGATTAAACTGTGAAGATAACTCTTGTGCAGATGCAACATGAGTCTTTATCAGCCCTTTTTAAAGTTCTAAATTGTTGGCGGTAAACCTCAGTAAGCAATTCGTAAATCTGTAAAACAGCCATTATAACCTTAGCATAGCTGACACTGTCAGCTACACAAAGAGCTGAATATGCTTCCTGTGCTTTACCAGTTAACACACTATAAACATTAAAGTGTGATCAGAATCAGGCTAACTCTTAGCGTCAGCAACGAAAATAACATCCGGGTCCTTTGCATAAAATGTTGGCTACAGACGTAAGTATCCAACAATATAAAATGTGTCCGGGGCACGGCCGAGAGAGGAGCGACCCCTAGGTAAATCAGGGTCACCTTCCCTAAGCAAACCCTCCCCCGACAGCTTTCCATCCCTAAACAAGTCTAGCCGTGCTGGTTGCAGCTTGATTTTAGCACGTTCCTATTCCTGTTTAAATTCCAATTCCTTATCATGCGTACCACGATCATGCTCTGGCTGTAACAGAAGCAGTTCTTTCTGCTGTTCAAAAGAACGACTACTAGGGCTAACAGAGTGAAATGGGGAGACCGCTGGGGAGGTGGCGAGTCCTCTGCAGAGGCTGCCCCAATGGTAACTACACGTATACAACTCTACATTAGATTGCCCTTCAATATTAACCTTACAATTTTTGGGGGGTTTATCACTAATTTCAAACTGGTAGTACTTAGCTATCTTCAACAGCTGTTTAGTACATACACTAGCCGCTCAAAAGTTTGGGGTCACTTAGAAATGTCCTTGTTTTTGGTCCATTTAAAATAACATCAAATTGATCAGAAATACAGCGTAGACATTGTTAATGTTGTAAATGACTATTGAACCTGGAAACGGCAGATTTATTTTTAAAATTAAATATCTACATAGGAGTACAGAGGCCCATCATCAGCAACCATCACTCCTGTGTTCCAATGGCACGTTGTGTTTGCTAATCCAAGTTTATACATTTAAAAGGCTAATTGATCATTAGAAAACCCTTTTGCAAATATGTTAGCACAGCTGAAAACTTGTTCTGATTTAAGAAGCAATATAACTGGCCTTCTTTAGACTAGTTGAGTATCTGGGGCATCAGCATTTTTGGGGTTCTATTACAGGCTCAAAATGGCCAGAAACAAATAACTTTCTTCTGAAACTCGTCAGTCTATTCTTGTTCTGAGAAATGAAGACTATTCGATGCGAGAAATTGCCAAGAAACTGAAAATCTCGTACAACGCTGTGTACTACTCCCGTCACAGAACAGCGCAAACTGGCTCTAACCAGAATAGAAAGAGGAGTGGGGGGCCCCGGTGCACAACTGAGCAAGAGGACAATACATTAGTGTCTAGTTTGAGAAACAGACGCCTCACAAGTCCTCAACTGGCAGCTTCATTAACCTCTAGCGTCGAGCAATCCCGTATCCGGGAGCGTAATCATAGGCTCAAGCTCATTACCATAACGCAACGTTTCCTATTCATGAAAATCGCAAACGAAATGAAATAAATATATTGAAACAAAAGCTTAGCCTTTTGTTAACACTGTCATCTCAGTGTTATATGCTTTAACCAAAGCTACACAAGCATTTGTGTAAGAGTATTAATAGCCTAGCATAGCATTAAGCCTAACATTCAGCAGGCAACATTTTCACAAAAACAAGAAAAGCATTCAAATAAAATAATTTACCTTTGAAGAACTTCGGATGTTTTCAATGACGAGACTCTGTTAGATAGCAAATGTTCATTTTTTCAAAAAATATTATTTGTGTAAGAGAAATAGCTCCGTTTTGTTCATCACGTTTGGCTAAGAAAAAAAAAGAAAAATGCAGTCACTTACAACGCCAAACTTTTTTCCAAATTAGCTCCATAATATCGACAGAAACATGGCAAACGTTGTTTAGAATCAATCCTCAAGGGGTTTTTCACATATCTATTCGATAATCTATCGTTGGTGGCAGCTGGCTTCTCATCAGAAGAAAACGAAAAAATACTGCAGCTGGAGATTACGCAATAATTGCGACGGAGGACACCAAGCGACCACCTGGTAAATGTAGTCTCTTATGGTCAATCTTCCAATGATATGCCTACAAATACGTCACAATGCTGCAGACACCTTGGGGAAAACGTGGAAAAGGTAAGCTGACTCCTAGCTCCTCCACAGCCATATAAGGAGTCATTGCCATGAGGCGGTTTCAAAAAATGCGGCACTTCCTGATTGTATTTTTATCTGGGTTTTTTCTGTAACATCAGTTCTGTGGCACTCACAGACAATATATTTGCAGTTTTGGAAACGTCAGTGTTTTCTTTCCAAAGCTGTCAATTATATGCATAGTCGAGCATCTTTTCGTGACAAAATATCTTGTTTAAAACGGGAACATTTTTTATCCAAAAATTAAAAGAGCGGCCCCTATATCGAAGAAGTTAAATAGGAGGGAGGCAATGCGGAGATAAAGAAATAACAAACATATATATGTATTAAATAAAGTAACAGTAGTGTGTAGTCAGTAGTGTGAGTGGATGTGTGATAATGAGGGGTATTGAGAGGTGCAAAAACAAATTAACAGAGGCCAAAAATGCCCCAACAAAAAAACTGTCTGCGTGGAGTCTCTTCAATGTATGGGGGGAAGGTGTATTTATCCCCGGGACACACCCGAGCCCAGGTGTCCTATTTCACAGACAACACTCCCAGCTCCGCCCACTGACATCATATTAAGGAAAACAAGAGCAGAGAGAGAATTTGGCAGATAGTAGGAGGGTTGTCACACTTTGCTAAAGCAGCTTTATTCCCCTTCAGATTTGTTGTTGTGGTTGTGTGTGGCTGTCTGTGTGACCCTTTAACCTACCTCTCTCTGTGTGTGTCTCCTCCCAGCCTGCAGTGAGCAGGACTCTGAGCCCGGAGCCCGTCTGACCTGCAGGATTCTACTGCACCTTTTCAAGACCCCGCAGCGCAACCCCTGCCCCCAGGATGGAGCCAAGTCAGGTACTCACAAAACAAACTAATTCCAAGTGTAATCCCACATCTTATATTATTTTAATTGATTGATGCCATTAATTAATGTTTTTAATTTAATGAAATTGTTAATGATTTTATATTTTGCAGATAAATCTTCTGTTGGGATCCGGTCGTCGTGTGATCGCCACCTTCTGGCTGCCTCGCAGAACAGCATAGTGGTCGGAGCTGTCTTTGCTGTCCTAAAGGCTGTCTTTATGCTGGGTAATACACTCAGTATTATGCTATTATTTTGTCCTTAAAGTTGCGTATGAGTCCAATTTGACAATTAAATGTGAATAGGTTGATGTATTTATAGTTATTAAAGTGGAACTGACAGCGTTTTAGCAACATGAAATCGTATTAAAATATTTTTATACATACCCAGGAAGAATATGACTTTCACTTTCTCACAAGCGTGCACATAGATATCTATAAAATTTTCATTTTCATAAATTCATAGAATGTTTGGGAATGATGTAAAGTAAGGCATTTGTTAAAATTCTATAGCAATATAGAGTGGAAAAGCTTCCATGCATTTGGACAATGAATAGACACTGCAGTAAATAAAACTGCCTTGTCCAGGACCGGAGTCTACTCAGACCAGTGCGCCATAGCCAATCAGAGCTACAGTTGGCCTATATGCAAATAAGCCATTTCCCACACGGTCCTGACATCATTCACTTTGACCTGTACTATGTGTTTACAGGCAGTAACAACAGCGCGACTTTAGATCATTAGAACACATTCACCAAAAGCCACAAAATACACCTGAATGGATTTCTGGAAATATGTAAACACCACGGGAGTCCTCTTACATTTGCAAACTTTACAGTCCTATTGATCAAAAAACCACCTCAGTTATGCACATCAAAAACAACAAAATCATGAGCTAAAATCTAACAAAGGAACATTAGATAAACCCTCTCAAACTTTTTCAGCTAGTTAGCTGTCAAAATTGCACTGATAAACAAGGGGGAATAGTTGCCTACTCGTCCTACTGCAGCTTCCCTGCCTGCCCGCTCATTTTATAGACGGCAAAAACATTTGATTAATAGCAGCATATGCTAACTGTTGATAAGTTGTTTAAGTTGAGAATAACTAACTCGCAAAGCGATTCACAGTTCTTGTTCACTAATTACCTCTAGCTGTACCGAAAAGCGATATGAGGGGGAAAAGTCAGCCACTCACCCACTCCTCCAGTGACATGACATCCTCCCAGCAGCTAGCTAGCTAGAGAGCTAATGTTAGGGTCTGTGTTTTTAACTTGCTAAATAAACAGCTAGCTACATAAATAGATATGCTAACCCAGGGGTGTCAAACTCAATCAGCGCACAGGCCACATTGAGAGAACTGAATTCGTGGGCCAGACAGACTATTTGTTTTTACATGAAAAATGTGCAATTGCGAACCAAACTGGCCATTGTTTCATTTGGAAAAAGAGGCCCATTTATAATGTTCAATTATGTACATAGGCTGCTGTACAGTGCATTCGGATAGTATTCAGACCCCTTGACTTTTTCCACGTTTCATTAATGGTCCAGCCTTATTCTAAAGTTGATTTGGTTTTTTTTTCTCATCAATCTATACACCATACCCCATAATGACAAATTGAAAACAGGGTTTTAGAAATTGTTGCAACAGAAATACCTTATTTCCATTAATCATCCTTGAGATGTTTCTACAACTTGAGGTCCACCCGTGGTAAATTCAATTGATTGAATATGATTTGGAAAGGCACACTCCTGTCTTTATAAGGTCCCACAGCTGACAGTGCATGTCAGAGCAAAAACCAAGCCATGAGGTCGAAGAAGTTGTCCGTAGAACTCTGAGAAGGGATTGTCGGCACAGATTGAACTTTGGCCTGAATGCCAAGCATCACGTCTGGAGGAAACATGGCACCATCCCTACGGTGAAGCATTATGGTGGCAGCATCATGCTGGGGGGGATTTTTCCAGCGGCAGGGACTGGGAGACTAGCCAGGATTGAGAGAAAGGTGAACAGAGCAAAGTACAGAGAGATCCTTGATGAAAACCTTCTCCAGAGCGCTAAGGACCTCAGACAGGACAACGACCCTAAGCACTCAGCCAAGACAACGCAGGAGAGGCTTCAGGACAAGTTTCAGAATGTCCTTGAGTGGCCCAGACTTGAACCAGATCGAACATCTCTGGAGAGACCTGAAAATAGCTGTGCGCAGTGATGCTCCTCATCCAACCTGACAGAGCTTGAGTGGATCTGCAGAGAAGAATGGGAGAAACTCCCTGAATGCAGGTGTGTCAAGCTTGTATCGTCATACCCAAGAAGACTCAAGGCTGTAATCCCTGCCAAAGGCGCTTTCACAAAGTACTGAGTAAAGGTTCTGAATACTTAGAAGTACCAGACAAAGTTTCGGCACCTATTCATTCCAAGGTTTTTCTTTATTTTTACTATTTTCCACATTGTAGAATAATAGTGAAGACATTAAAACTATGAAATGACACATGGAATGATGTAGTAACCAAGAAAATGTTAAACAAATCTAAATATATTTGAAATTCTTCAAAGTAGCCACCCTTTGCCTTGATGACAGCTTTGCACACTCTTGGCATTCTACAATGTAGAAAATAGTTTAAATAAAGAAAAGCCTTGAATGAGTATGTGTGTCCAAACGTTTGACTGGTACTGTATGTAAATTAAATATTTCAGTTTTGTGTATTTTATACATTTGCACACACACAAAAAAACGTTTTGCTTTTTCATTATGGGTTATGTGTAGATTGAGACAAAACAATTTAATCAATTTTAGAATAAGGCTGTAACAAAATGTGGAAAAATGCGTTGTATATAGCATTTTAACATATTAAAACGAAATAAGACATAGATATTTTTCCAGCCTTTGCTGCTATGCTTGCAGATGTGCATAACATTTCACGACCCAAATCAAAATGTATTTAATAACTACAAATAACAAAAATATAGTTGTAGAATTTACATTTTTTTGCATTGCATGAATCACCGGTGAGGTTGAATGCAGCATTGCTGTATGGTGCACTCAAAATATATTGTAGTTGAGTAGCCAGCCTAGGCTACTGCTCAAATGTTGTTGTAATTCTCCTTTGCATGTTGTTTTGTTGCAGGTTTTATTTTTTGGGTTATTCATTGTCTAGCTTTAAAACCTGAACCCAGACTGCAACATTTTAGTAGCCAAGCTAGGGCTGTGGCATGTGTCTGTGTATTTTCCCTTCACTGTGCTCTGTAAATGGGGGACACGGAGGCGCAATTTAAGTTGAATTTACCGACGCGATCACTTCAGGCTGTAATTCCATGAAGTAGATGACTCAAATGTCTCATTTATATTTGCTTTTGTGTCCTATTTGGCCTGTGGGCCTTGTTTGACACGTGTGCTCGCCTATTAGCCACATGACTGACTGCTGTAATTTACAACCTGAAAGCAATCATTTTTTTTGACTAACAAGAAATTGGTATTGGTGACCATATTAGTCATGCGTTGAACTGCATCCATCCATTCTGCCAACGATGGCATTTTGTACGTCATGGCATTTTGAGTCAAATAGAGCATGTTTTTAAAAAGCTCATATAAAGTTGTTTTTGAAGCATAAACTGGGAATTTGATATTTTGTACTGATATTATGATTGTCTGTTTCATATCTGCAAAGTATTTAAAACACTGTCAGTTTCACTTTAAATGTATATCTCTTACAACTGGTCACCAGTAAGACCACAGAACCTTGAAGTTCTACCTTTTGTAACATTTTCTCTCCATCGCGCTCCAGGCGATGCAGAACTGAAGGGCTCGGGATTTTCTCACCCCGCCAGCCTCGACGACGACGACATAGGTTCCAAGAAGTCGGGCGGCCACACAGTCTCTATAGAGACGGCCAGCCTAGACATGTACGCCAAGTATGTGCTGAAGAGCATCTGCCAACAGGTGAGAACATATGAAAGGAGACATTTCACACCAGGGTCAAATTTTTGGGACTTCCTATATTTTCTCTCTTCCGTTTCCCTCACACACCAGAAGCTGCATATTTCCTAATTGCAAGTCATTTCTAGGTGTGGAGTCCATTTAATTTGTTTAGTTTTTATTTCAGTCAATCCAGAAAGTAAACTGAAGTGAAACATTTCCTAATTGAAAACCAACTGTTCAAATCCTGAGTTGACTGAATTTATTACTCCATTTCGGGTAATGACAATGCACTTGCAACTCAGTTAGGACTTGGAGTGAATCAGTCTTAGTATTTTATTAGGACCCCATTAGCTACTGCTAAAGCTAAATTCCCCTGATGTGAAAATAGCAACCTTGTTTCACTAAATTCCCCTGACATTTAGTATTTTGTAAGGATCCCCATTAGCTGTTCCAAAAGCAACAGCTACTTTTCCTGGGGTCCAAACAAAACATGAAAAATTACAATACAGAACATTAATAGACAAGAACAGCCCAAGGACAGAGAAGGCACACGCAGCCTACATACAGTGCCTTGCGAAAGTATTCGGCCCCCTTGAACTTTGCAACCTTTTGCCACATTTCAGGCTTCAAACATAAAGATATAAAACTGCATTTTTTGGTGAAGAATCAACAACAAGTGGGACACAAACATGAAGTGGAACGACATTTATTGGATATTTCAAACTTTTTTAACAAATCAAAAACTGAAAACTTGGGCGTGCAAAATTATTCAGCCCCCTTAAGTTAATACTTTGTAGCGCCACCTTTTGCTGCGATTACAGCTGTAAGTCGCTTGGGGTATGTCTCTATCAGTTTTGCACATCGAGAGACTGAATTTTTTTCCCATTCCTCCTTGCAAAACAGCTCGAGCTCAGTGAGGTTGGATGGAGAGCATTTGTGAACAGCAGTTTTCAGTTCTTTCCACAGATTCTCGATTGGTTACAGGTCTGGACTTTGACTTGGCCATTCTAACACCTGGATATGTTTATTTTTGAACCATTCCATTGTAGATTTTGCTTTATGTTTTGGATCATTGTCTTGTTGGAAGACAAATCTCCGTCCCAGTCTCAGGTCTTTTGCAGACTCCATCAGGTTTTCTTCCAGAATGGTCCTGTATTTGGCTCCATCCATCTTCCCATCAATTTTAACCATCTTCCCTGTCCCTGCTGAAGAAAAGCAGGCCCAAACCATGATGCTGCCACCACCATGTTTGACAGTGGGGATGGTGTGTTCAGCTGTGTTGCTTTTACGCCAAACATAACGTTTTGCATTGTTGCCAAAAAGTTCAATTTTGGTTTCATCTGACCAGAGCACCTTCTTCCACATGTTTGGTGTGTCTCCCAGGTGGCTTGTGGCAAACTTTAAACGACACTTTTTATGGATATCTTTAAGAAATGACTTTCTTCTTGCCACTCTTCCATAAAGGCCAGATTTGTGCAATATACGACTGATTGTTGTCCTATGGACAGAGTCTCCCACCTCAGCTGTAGATCTCTGCAGTTCATCCAGAGTGATCATGGCTGCATCTCTGATCAGTCTTCTCCTTGTATGAGCTGAAAGTTTAGAGGGACGGCCAGGTCTTGGTAGATTTGCAGTGGTCTGATACTCCTTCCATTTCAATATTATCACTTGCACAGTGCTCCTTGGGATGTTTAAAGCTTGGGAAATATTTTTGTATCCAAATCCGGCTTTAAACTTCTTCACAACAGTATCTCGGACCTGCCTGGTGTGTTCCTTGTTCTTCATGATGCTCTCTGCGCTTTTAACGGACCTCTGAGACTATCACAGTGCAGGTGCATTTATACGGAGACTTGATTACACACAGGTGGATTGTATTTATCATCATTAGTCATTTAGGTCAACATTGGATCATTCAGAGATCCTCACTGAACTTCTGGAGAGAGTTTGCTGCACTGAAAGTAAAGGGGCTGAATAATTTTGCACGCCCAATTTTTCAGTTTTTGATTTGTTAAAAAAGTTTGAAATATCCAATAAATGTCGTTCCACTTCATGATTGTGTCCCACTTGTTGTTGATTCTTCACAAAAAAATACAGTTTTATATCTTTATGTTTGAAGCCTGAAATGTGGCAAAAGGTCGCAAAGTTCAAGGGGGCCGAATACTTTCGCAAGGCACTGTATCATACATACAGAAACTAGGTCAAATATGGGAGAGGCGTTGTGCCGTGAAGTTTTGCATGGTGTAGCCTCCGACACATTAGTGCGGCTGGCTTCCGGGTTGGATGCGCGCTGTGTTAAGAAGCAGTACGGCTGGTTGGGTTGTGTATCGGAGGACGCATGACATTCAGCCTTCGTCTCTCCCGAGCCCGTACGGGAGTTGTAGCAATGAGACAAGCTACTACAACAATTGGATACCACGAAATTGGGGAGAAAAAAAGGGGGTAAAATTCAAAATAAAAAAAATCATATCCCGATTATAGTGACAAATGATCACGGTATTGTTAAAATGTGCTGGAAATGTACTGATACACAAACGGAAATCATTTCACCAAGGTTTATATACAAAACCAACAAACAACAAATAAAGTTAGCAGCACTATGCACTTTTTGTGTGCATAAACATAAAAATAATAACATTAAAGATGGCACCATGTGGCTTTGAGAGAAGTTTCCGTAGTGCAGGTTTTAATGAACACAACCTTAAGTAAGCAAATCAAATGTGCATATAAAAGCAACACAAGTAAAGCAATGTGCATGTAAGAACAATACAACTATATGTAAACACATCCAATGTGCAGGTGTTGACATTAAAATAACAACACACAAAATAGAAACAAATCAAATGAACAGCACTGATTGCATGTCCGTTCTCACCTTCATAAAGAAATAAGGTGCTGCTGGCCTAACATCCTGTATGTATGCATCTTTGTTCATTTGAGATTGAAAAGTAAAAATGTCATCATAATTACTTTGTCCGGTTTAAGTAGTGATCTGCGACGGGAGACAATGTGCCCGCTGGCACTGAACGCTCTCTCTGCTGGTTGCTGGGTTGAAAAAAAGCTTCCTGGCAACACTGGCAAGGTGAGGCAGCTCTGATGCATGGCCCTTCCACCACACCAGTGGATCCTCTTCTGCTGGAATGGGTGGCAGAGACGGGCAGACCTTGATCTCTTCTTTCACTCTTTCTTCTGGGGTGGTCGGAATCTGACCCTCTTTGCCTCAAGGCAACAGAGAGGTGATCTTTCTCAGCAACCGAGCCAGGCCTTTCCCCTCCGATGCCGCTGTGGGGATGTTGGTGGTGGAGCTGCTGCTGGTGCTTTGTGGTTCTTCCCTGACTTGTCCAGCTGCCAGCTTCAAGGCCTCCTGGACACAGCTGTCAGTGTCAACTTTTACCGCCTCAGGCTCATCTAAAAAGCTCCTTTTGAAGCGGGGGTCAATGAAACATGCCATGTGCATGACTCTCTTTGCCTTCTCTGTTTATCTGTTGTTAAGGCCTTCTCTCATTACCCTTTTCATCTCTTTGGTCAGGGATGGATCTGTATCCTTTTCCACCAGAACATCACGGGTGATGTAGTCCAGGACAGGCTTGATGGCTGACAGTGTCACTCGTGTCTCTGAGCAAGTTTACAGATGCACTTGTCTCAGAGGTTTAAGGAGCTGGCACATTTGCTCCATGACACTTATGTCGGCATCCTTGGGCATCAGGTGCCATGTTCCTCTTTCTCCAGCCAGTGTCGCACAGACTGGATGCTGTTGGCTGAGGAAACGCTCAAGCATGTTGTGTGTAGATCCCCATCACCACATCATGGATCAGAGCCTTCTGTGGCATGTTGAGGGCAGCTAGCTTTTCTCTCAGTTCTCTCCTTCTCTTCCTGCTCCGTGAGAAGCCTTGGACCAGATGACGGCAGGCCTTGACTGCTGTGTCAACTCTCTGAATTTTCAGAGCCTTTGAGACGGCCAGGTTCAAATTATGGCCAAAGCACCCATGGCATCATGTCCTTTGCAATCTAATATGAAAAGGGCTGCAGTGAAGTCTTGAGCATTTTTTGATGTGGGTGCATAAGCAGCCTGCCTTTTTTTAAATGCTTGCTCGAGTGTCTGTGTCACAACTGTAGATGAGGGACCACTGGGTTTGCCTGCTGCACACCCACTCTGTAAACAAGGGAATAGCAAATGTATTATTATTGTTGGTGTCCTTACGTTATAATTATTATTCCCTCTCACCACACACACACACAGTCTATCTTCTGTGTTGCATTTGAGTATATGCAATGACCCCATGCACAATTTACATAAATACAAATGAGTCCTCTTAGCGTGAAGAGGGATCAAATTCGACAACATCCAGTGAAATCGGAGCACGTCAAATTCAAAATACAAAATTGTAATATTAAATATTCATGAAAATACAAGTGTCATACATGATTCTTTAGCTTAGAATCTTGGTAATCGAACCGCGTTGTCCGGTTTACAATGGGCTTTACGGCAAAAGCATAGCATTCGATTATCTGAGGACGGCGCCCCACAACAACATGTTTTCAAACCAGCACAGGCGTCACAAAATCATAAATAGCGAAAAAATAAATCACTTACCTTTTTGAATGTCTTCTTCTGTTTGCATTCCCAAGGGTCCCAGCTACACAATGAATGGTTGTTTTGTTCGATAAAGTCCTTCTTTATATCCCAAAAGGTCAGTTTAGAAGGCATCATTGAGTTCAGTAATACACCCATTCAACATGCAGACAAAGAAGTCCCAGAAGTTCCCCGTAAAGTTAGTCCAAACAAGTCAATCGACATTTCTAATTAATCCTCAGGTAGTCAATTCTACCATTTATATGCATTATCCTAGCTTCTGGGCCTGAGTAACAGGCAGTTTACTTTGGGCACGTCAGACAGGCGGAATTTCAGGATTCTGCCCCCGACACTAGAAAGGTTGAGAAGACAGTGATAGTAATTGCAGTGAGCCCAACAATTGACAGGAGTCTTGTATATAGTGTTTCTCCTGTTGGAACACTTTTACAACCAAGTCGACGTCTGCCGGGTTTTAAATTAACAAAATATGTTAGTTGGGTGACTAAACTACATAACGTGTTATCGTGTGCAATGGGCGAATAGAGTCTGCAGACACACAACGCATACAGCAGCAGCAGTTTTTCCAAGCGTAGGTAACAGTGAAAGCTTCAGTTTAGATTATTGACAAGCTATTAGCAAGTCAGACACACAAACCATGACATTTTCCCCAATTTCCGAAGTCCCCACAATATGCATTGAGCTAAAAGTTAGCTTACCTTGCATTCACTATAAAGTAGTGGGTGGTGGTCACGAAGATGACTCGAGATTGGAAGTGTTGCACCCTTTCGCATGTTCTACAGACAGGGTGACCATCTTTGATTAAGTTTCCCTCAGCACTCTTGTAAAACTCAAAATATGACCACACTTCAGATTTGGTCCTCTTAGAAGGTTGAAAAATCTCTTGAGCGCTGTCACTGCCTTCCGCCATGTTTTCACACAAAGCAAAACCCACATTGCATGCTGCACCTGTGTCAGCCTGTTGCTAGCTTTGGTTGATGCTTGACAGTATTTACCGAGAGTTTTTCAAACCATGGTAATCAAACACGGTTTTATAGGTAATTAAGATTTGTAACGGTAATACTAACTGTCGGGATTTTTTACCATGGTTTATCGTGAAACCGGTAAACGTTTCATCCCTATTTTGGATTTGGGGACTGTGAAAAGACCCCTGGTGGCATGTCTGGTGGGGTAAGTGTGTGTCAGAGCTGTGTATAAGTTGACTATGCAAACAATTTGGGATTTTCAACACATTAATGTTTCTTTATAAAAATAAGTGATGCAGTCTCTCCTCAGCTCTTTACACGTTTGACGTTAGAGAAGCTTCCATTAAAGAAAACCTTTTTGAGTTCTATTAGACAGATTGCTCTGAATCCACGATATGGCAGAGGTTGAAAAGCCACAACACAAGTTTTTTTCAACATCAGTTTATGGTCAATAATATCAAAGGCTGTACTGAAATCTAACAGCACAGCTTCCACAATCTTTTTATCAATTTCTTTCAACCAATCATCAGTCATTTGTGTTGGTGCAGTACATGTTGAGTGACCTCTGTAAGCATGCTGAAAGTCTGTTAATTTGTTTTTCAGAGAAATAGCATTGTATTTTTTCCAACAATTTGCTAAGAGCTGGCAGCAAGCTGATAGGTCTGCTTTTAGAACCAGTAAGGGCCACTTTACCACTCTCGGGTAACGGAATTGCTTTGGCTTCCCTCCAGGCCTGAGGACAAACACCTTCCTCTAGACCAGTGCTTCTCAATTATTTTCTGTTACGCCCCCCCCTAGGAAAAAGTAAACATTTTGCGCCCCCCAACTCTCTGCCGCGACTGTAAATAGTATCATTTGTCTATAAAATTGTTATAAGTACACCTCTGCATAACATTGTATCCTTATTAACATTAAAGAAAACAAAAAAATAAAGAAATATAGATCAACTTACAACAAAGAATAACTTTATTAATTAACATTGTTTTTTTGTCTGTAACAGAAAAGACTTAAAGTGCATCAATTTGCCTGAAATTTAAAAAAATAAATAAATCATGTCTTATTTAAATTCTTATTTAAACATCAAACACATTTTTTTTACCATTTGATAACTGAAAAATATAATGAAATATAATCAATAAATAATAATAAATTCAAATTGATCAGCAACATTAACTCAGGAGCACAATATATGAAACACTTTGACCTATAAAACAAAAATGAATAAAACAATTTGTGCTGATTTTTTTTAAAATCAAAATTAAGTCAGGATTAATGGCTACAATGAGCACGTTTTGCAGAGCACAGCTTTTCGAAGTGGGGTTTGAAGCATGATACTGCAACTCTCAGCTCCTGCTCAATGTTTAGCTGGGACCTGTACTTGGTCTTCAGTGCAGCAACAGCAGAGAAGCCAGTCTCACAAAGATAAGATGTTGACAAAAGGAAGAAGAATGCCCATGGCCCTCTGCCCTAAGAGTGGATACTGCCTCTCTACACTCAGCCAGAATTCACTGTGTCTGTGATGTGAACCTCAGTCTCAATGTGGAGTCAGACGTCATATCAATGAACTGGTCCTCCTCTGCAGAGCTGAAACCAGTTGGAGCTGGTGCATTGAAATGATCTCTCACCCAGTCATAATGGGAACTGTTTTCAGGGAAGTACTTTTTAAAGAATCCCATCAGTGATGAAATATGCTCCTTAATATACGGAATCACTGAGGTGGCATCATAGTCAGTAGTGTCAACAAATTAATGCAGGTTCTCGAATGAATCATTATTTCCTTCATCAAGTCGCCTGCCCCACATCAAGCTTTCGAGTGAAAGAGCTGATCTTGTTTGTGACCTGAGGGAGGTGTTCATCTTTCCCTTGAAGCTGTAGATTTAGTTCATTTAGCTTTCCAAATATGTCACTCAGGTAGGCCAGTTTTGCCAGGAAGTTCTCATCACTAAATTTTTTCTGCGAGGTCATACTTGTGCTCCTGCTCCGAAAACATTCTTATCTGCTCTCTGAGCTCAAAAACTCGGGACACGACTTTTCCTCGTGACAGCCACCTTGCTTCACTGTGAAACAGCACAGCTTGATGTTCAGCTCCCATCTCCTCACAGATAGCAGAGAAGACTCTTGTTTTTAGTGGTCTGGTCTTTATAAAATTGACTACATCTACAATGTCAGTCATAACCTCAGGTGCCTTGACGCTAGTGCTTCTTCTCTCTTTTGAATAGCTCTTCAGCTGTGGCTCTGTCTCTGACATATTTACAAAAAAGTAGATCCTCACACAGGGAGTTTGTCATGTCAAAACGTACATAAGAGATAAACAGTCTTTGTTGCGGTCAGTTGCTTCATCGAACAGTAAGGCAAAGCATTTGTCTTTGAGTTTATCTACCAGCTGTTCTTTAAGATCGTTTGCAATGTAATTTATACGTCTGGCGACAGTGTCATTGGACAGAGGGATAGTTTTTATTTTTGCAGCACTTGCGTCATATAGAATAGAGATATAGAAATCTGGGCAGGACATTCATTTTAATTACATTGATTCTACCCAGTAGAGTGAGAGGTAAGTCCATCCATTTACAAAGGTCATCCTCCACTCCACCTTTTGCAACAAACTGGCCAGATTGAGTTTATAGAGGTTGTTCAGATTACCATCCACCATTATACCCAAATATGTGAAGCCCTTAGGCGACCATCTAAAAGGAAACTTGTGCTTGATGGTATGATGGTCAAAGACAGACAACGGTAAGATTTCGCTTTTATCAAAATTGACCTTATATCCAGAGAAATAACTATAACACTGTAGTAGGATCTGCAAGTGAGAGAGGGAGTGTTCTGGGTTTGTTAGAAATAAGATAAGGTTGTCCGCAAAGAGTGATAATTTATGGGTATGGGGGCCCACCTCAAAGCCATGTATGTCAGGGCACGTTCTAATAGCCTCAGCCAATGGTTCGATGGCGAGGGCAAAGAGGTGGGGGCTAATTGGGCAACCTTGTCTGTTCCCCCTATAAAGAGGGAAAGAGGAGGAAGTAATCCCATTGGTAGCAATCCTAGCTTTAGGAGATTTGTAGAGTGATTTTATCAAATTTACAAACAACCAAACTTTTCCAAGACGCGAAATAGGTATGGCCATTCAACCCTATCAAAGGCCTTTTCAGCGTCGAGGGAGACTGCGACACTAGGTATTTTGTTTTTGTTAGCAAGGTGAATTATATCAAAGAACCTTCTGAGATTATTGGAGGACAATCTATTAATTATGAAGCCAGTCTGATCTGGGTTGATCAACAGGGGAAGACATGACTCCAGTCTCTTCGATAGCATCTTGGTGACCAGTTTACAATCTGTGTTAAGGAGACAGATTGGTCTATAGGAGGCGCTCTTTAGCGGGTTTTTCCCTTTCTTGTGGATTACAGTAATCACTGCTTGAGAGAAGGACTCTGGAAAGCAGTTGTCTTCTCTGGCTTTTTTAAGTACCTCCATAAGGTAGGGGACCAACATCTCCCTAAATTCTTTATAGAACTCTGGAGGGAAGCCATCCTCCCCAGGAGATTTATTGGCCTCCAACAATTCAGGAACTGAGAAGTGTTCACTCAGGCGCTCGCTGTCTTCCCCTGACAGGCATGGGAGGTTGAGAGAGGAGAGAAAGGAGTCGATCTCTGATAGATCGTCGCTTGATTGGGAAGTGTAGAGGTCTTCATAGTATTCCTTAAAAGTATTATTAATTTCAGTAGGGTCGAAAGATATCTCATTAGTAAGAGTTTCTATGGCATTAATTGTCCTCTTACTTTCCTCTGCTTTCAGTTGCCATGCCAATACTTTGTGAGCTTTCTCTCCAAGCTCGTAATAACGCTGTTTTGATTTAGTGATGGCCCTCTCAGCTTGATATGTGTTCACAATATTATATTTAAGTTTTTTATTTACCAAAAGCCTGTATAGATCTTTAGTCGGGCCTCTTTGGTAGGTTTTCTCTAGCTCGGAGATCTTAGATTCAAGGGCACTCAGTTCCGCACTGTGTTTTCTCTTCAGCCCTTTAGTATAGGAAATAATCTGTCCCCTCAGATAGGCCTTCAATGTGTCCCAAAGAATGAAGCTGTCAGGAGCAGAAGGTTTGTTGTGTCAAAGTAAAAATATTGATCTGCTCTTTGATGAATGCACAAAATTCAGGTTGCTTTAGGAGTGTAGAATTTAGTCTCCATCTATATGCTTCATTTACCTTGGTAGGAATGGAGATTAATAATACCAGAGGAGAATGGTCACTAAGCAATCTGGGGAGATACTCGACATCTAACACTCTATGAAACAGTTGTGTCGAAAGTAAAAAGTTATCTATGCGCTTGTGTGTCTTGTGTGGGTGTGAATAAAAAGAGTAGTCCCTATCCTGTGGGTGCAACTGTCTCCAGATGTCTAGTAAATTGAGATCTTTCATGAATGACATGGTGAGCTTGCCGGCTTTGGTAAGAAGTGAGGGTTTATCAGAAGACCTATCAAGAACTGTATCTAAGCAAAAATTAAAATCTCCTCCAACCAGTAGCCATCCTGGTGGTGCTTGAGCGACCTGAAGGAAGACATTCTGAATAAACATATGGTCATCGAAGTTAGGAGCATAAATATTCAATAGGGTCCAAGACTCTGAAAACAAACCTGCCAGAGGGATCAGAGATGGTGTTGTTGACGCAGAAGGGGATCTGTCTACTTATCAAAATTGCAGTTCCTCTTGCTTTGGAGTTAAAAAAGGATGCAAAAACTTGTCCTACCCATTCCCTCTTCAATTTCTTGTGTTCACTGGCTGTAAGATGTGTTTCTTGTAAAAACACAATATCAGCCTTTAATTTCTTAAGGTATGTATAGACTCTTTTCCTTTTAATCAGGCTGTTAAGACCTTTTACGTTGAATGTGACATTTTAGTGGATTAAGCATAGGTTGGGTTTCAAATATGTAACTGAATATAAATCTATCATATGCAGATAATTAGGAAATGTTTCAACTTTGGTTTGAGCACAAAAGTGACCTATGTGTCTCTTTAGGAAGGAAACAATAAACATAGAAAAAAGGAAGAAAAAAATAATAAAAATCCCACCCACCCCGATTGTCAGACTAAAACAACAATCCCAACAATCTAACATGAATACACTTGTAGAGATACGTTGCTGCTCGCTTTTCATCTTGCTTTTACTAGCTAAACCTTGGCGTAAACTAAAACATGCGACCTCTCTAAGTTGAAAACAAACATTGTGAATAGATATTTATGGCTGAATATTTACTCCCCACGGTAAGGGCTGCTTGAGTCTCTTTTCGAAAGATTAACATAAATGAGGGGGAAAGCAGTGGGCCTAAGCCCACTTATTGCTTCACCCAGTAGATATCTACTAAACCAAAATATACTCTCCTGTAAATGTAATAGAACTCACCCCGGAAAGATACGGTTAGTTGAAAATGTACAAATCAATTATAGTGACCGGGAGATACCAGCAGTTCAGTCCGGATAAGAGAACACAAACGAACTGCATTTTATCCCCCAGAGAGACCGTCCTGGCTCAGACGTTGCTCAGTTCTTTGAGAAAAGTGTGCACTTCTCCCGGTGTGTTGAAGAGATGGCTTCGGCCTTTGTACTGAACTTTCATCCGCGCAGGGTGGATGAGGTAGCCAGCCGGTGATGTTCTTCTCCTTCAGTGCTTTGGCGGCAGGTCTGAACTGCTTGCGACGTCTGGCGAGTTCCGCGCTCATATCTGGGAAAAGGCTGACCCTCTTTCCATCGATGGTGATGTCCCCTTTGGCTCTTGCGAGTTGCAATATCTTCTCTCTGTCTTGGAAACGGAGGAACCTGATCAGGACGGCTCGTGGGGGCTCATCTGGCCGGGGTTTCGGCGCTGATGTTCTGTGGGCGCGTTCGATTTCCAGCGGCTTGGTGAAGTTGATTATGCCTAGGACCTCCGGGATCCATTGAGTGAAGAAACGGACCGGGTCACGGCCCTTGCTGTCCTCTTTCAATCCCACCACACGGATATTACTACGTCTACTCTGGTTCTCCATCTGATCTACCTTGTTTTTGAGGTAGGCATTGTCCTTTTGCAGTTGTATCAAGACCTGGTCATGTCTAGCGATGGTATCTTCAACTGTGCTAATGCGCAACTCTGCCTCAGTCGTTCTCCAAAGGAGATCATTCATGGAGGATTTCAGGTCGTCAATGGAAGAATGGAGATTAGCCGATTTCTTATCAATTTTCATAGAAAGACCTCTGTTACCATCCTGAATTTCCCGGAGGAGAGTAGCCAGCATGTCGGCAGGCTCGCAAGAGGCTGCTGAGAGCAACAGTCTGGAACTGTCGTCTGAGTTATGAGGGCTAATGCTAATCTTGCTAGCTGTAGCGTTATCGTTATCTTGGGAATCAACAACGTTTTGGTCGTCCTTCTTGCCTCTCGGTCGGAGATCCATGGCTCTTTGGGAAGGTAAGTACTTGACAATTTATCAGCCGATGTTAGAATATTGTTTCAACGTTGTTATTTAGGTAAAAATAGCATAACTTTGAAGAGCTCGGTTTGTCAACGTCTGCTCAGCTCCGCGGCATCACGTGCTCCGCCATTGTGGATGATTTTTAAGGCTGTAACTTAACAAAATGTTGAAAAAGTCAAGGGTCTGAATATTTTCCGAATGCACTGTATATATGTATAAACAGTGCCAGTCAAAAGTTTGGACACGCTTACTCATTCAAGGGTTTTACTTTTATTTTTACTAATATCTACATTGTAAAATAATAGTGAAGACATCAAAACTATGAAAATAATGGAATCATGTAGTAACCAAAAAAGTGTTTGAAGAATATATTTTGATTTTTTTCTAAGTAGCCACCCTTTGCCTTGATGACAGCTTCTCTCAACCAGCTTCACCTGGAATGTTTTTCCAACAGTCTTGAAGGCTTTCCCACATGCAGAGCCCTTGTTGGCTGCGTTTCCTTTACGCTGCGGTCCAACTCATCCCAAACCATTTCAATTTGGTTGAGCTCAGGTGATTGTGGATGCTAGGTCATCTGATGCAGCGCTCCATCACTGTCCTTGGTCAAATAGCCCTTTCACAGCCTGGAGATGTGTTGTGTCATTGTCTTGTTAAAAAACAAATGATAGTCCCACTAAGAGCAAATCAGATGGGAGAGCGTATGGCTGCAGAATGCTTTAGTAGCCATACTGGTTGTGTGCAATGAATTCTAAATAAATCAATGACCAGTGTCCCCTGCAAAGCACCCCCGCACCGTCACACCTCTTCCATGCTTCACGGTGGGAAGCACACATGCGGAGAGCATCTATTCACCTACTCTGTCTCACAAAGACACGGCGGTTTGAACCAAAAATCTCAAATTTGGATTAATCAGACCAAAGGAGGTTATGGACTTGGTGTTTTACCAAGTAGAGCTATCTTCTGTTTACCACCCCTACCTTGTCACAACTCAACTGATTGGCTCAAACACATTAAGAAGGAAAGAAATTCCACAAATGTATTTCACAAGGCACACCTGTTAATTGAAATGCATTCCAGGTGACTACCGCATGAAGCTGGTTGAGAGTATGCCAAGAGTGTGCAAAGCTGTCATCAAAGCAAAGGGTAGCTACTTTGAAGAATCTCAAATATAAAATATATTTGGATTTAACACTTTTTTGGTTGCTACATGATTTCATGTGTTATTTCATAGTTTTGAGGACTTCACTATTATTCTACAATGTAGATAATAGTCAAAATAACGAACAACCCTGGAATGAGTAGGTGTGTCCAAACTGTTGACTAGTACTGTGTGTATATACACATTAAAACCTCCCCCATACGATTTTCTGTTGCTTCTATATGTTATATCCTTGTGTTGCCAGTTCTCTATCATCAAATTAATTATTTAAGTGATTCTCAGAAATGGCTAATATATGAATGTAATCTGATGTTAGCAAGTTATTGATTTCATTAACCTTATTTTGAAGGCTACATATGAGCTATTTTTGGCCCTTTACTGGGTAGCTTTTTTGAGAGAGAAATAATATGAAAAAGAGCAAACAAAGAAAGAGAGAAAAAATATACATTCAGCAGTCCATTAATCCAGTGTGTGTGTATGCGGGCTGTGGGGTGGAAGTTACGAACCCATAGGCTTGTCTCCCTCATCCCTTCCAGGCTTCTGGTTGGGATAGTGGACAAATAGCCTGTCATAGCGTTTCTAAGCAATGTCCCCACGCGCTCTGGCAGCTTTCTTTGCTGGGATAAGTTGTTTCCTCTTCTGACGCACAGCTTCAGGATAATCCTCGTTGAGGAATACATATCTACTTTCCTCTCAAGTTCTTGGCTCTTTCCAAAACAGCTACCTTGTACTTGAACCTCAGGAACTTGACAACTATCGACCTGGGCCTGTCACCTGGGCTGGTGGTGGATTTTCCCGTCCTGTGGGCACGCTCCACCTCAATCTTTCTGTGGTCCGTCTTCCAATTTCTTTGAGATTTCCCTCACTTTGTCCTCAATTTGAACCAATGAGAAGTTGCCACATGTAGCTATGAGTACAGGACTGAAACCCCTACACAGATTCTAAACAGATGTTGAACTGAAGAACAACTATTTCCATTGATCTTTAATTCCCTATTGACCTCTAGTCCTTTGTGTTGTGTATTATCTTAAAATATTCTTATAACCTCCATTGCAAACTGTGTGTTTTAAATTATGTATTTGGTGACGTGAATTTATTTAGTCTAGTTTTATCTAAAAAGGTTAACTTTTTATGTTTCATGGTCCTCCTTCCACTGAGGCACCTCCACTGCCTGATACTCTGAGTCAAGGTTGACCTACCCCTTACTCCACTCCTTTCCTCCACAACACTACCATTTACAAGACTTGAGTCATGCCCACTACTTGTGTTTTCCACAGAGAAGCATATTGTGTAAATAAGTTGCCGAGTTTTAACAGGCACTCTTTGTAAATCAGAATGTGCTCTTAACATAAATAAAAGGGAGTATGCCCAGTCTTTGTCAACCGATTGTGTACAATGGTAAAGAAAACAACTCAGTCAATTAGTGATTTCACTATTATTAAGACAAGACCCAGATGGCAAATATAAAGATGCAGTCTATCTAAAACAAAATCGGGGGCCTCTTACACTTCAGTGTTGTGATGTCAAAATGCATAGCACTAAGAATGAAAAAGGTTTTACCAGGTATTGTTCATCCTGATTGGATAGGTTTTTTACATGGACGATACATTGGAGAAAATATAGAACAACATGAAACATCTAAGAAGCCAGACCTAGTATTTATAGAAGATTTTGAAAAGGCCTTTGATAAATTAAGACAGGATTTTATTTATAAATGCCTCTTGTAAAATGTGTAAATGTATAGCAACCTCAGGTGTAAAATTGTAAATAGCGTCTACTTCTCAGAGTTCTGAACTGTCAAAAGGAGATAAACAAGGGTGTCCGCTGTCACCATATCTATTCGTTATGGCCATCAAAATGCTAGCTATTAAAATCTGATCAAATTAGAGGATTAGAAATCCAAGGCTTAAAAACAAAGGTGTCCATGTAAGCCGTGGATTCAAGTTTTATATTAAGTCTTCAAGCTAGATCCCTGTAATCATTGAAGATCACTTTTCTGGACTCTCTGGACTAAAACCTTATAAGTGTACAGTATTACGTTTTGGATCTTTTAAAAAATACAGCTGTTACATTACCCAACAGTTTACCTAGAACATGGGCTGACGGTGAAGTAGACATATTTGGTATTCATATCACAAAATATATAAATTAGCTCTCCACAAAGAATTTCAATAAACTAGTAAAACATAGACAAATACCTGTCTATTTGTGGAAAAATTGCCCTGATTTAACCATAGGACTAATTTACTTACGGCGCAGCCCTACTCCTGATGATTTCATTTTTCAAATCCTATGAGGGAAAAATATTTTGCTTTCTGGGAAGCTAAACCAGACAAGATAAAGTGTGCCTGTCAATATAATGAATATGGACTGGGTTGGTTAAGATTATTAAATATAATAGCACTAAACCTCTCTCAAAGCTTCACTTATGCAAAAGTTTCATTTGAACCCTAAATGGTTCTCAAGTAGATTACTAAGAAAATTGCCTTTTTGCCATGTCTCATTTTCGATGAATTGAAAATGCTTATTTTTTCAAGGTGTCTCTCTTTTTCAAACAAGCATTGCAGAGCTGGCTACAATTTCAATTTCATCCCCCTGAAAAGATGGAACAAATATTACAACCAATATTATGGCTTGACTCAAATCTGCTGGTTGATGAAGGACCTGTATTTATGGAAAATATGTTTTGAGGGTATTTTGTTTTTAAATTATATTGGAATTGTGGAGTTAGCAGAATTGTATGGGAAGTTCTGCTCAATCCAAGATTACAAGCAACTGATTATATCATTGCCCCAAAAATGGAGGAGGCAGCGGAAGGAGGTAGGGAACTGGTCTGTCTGCCGAATATAAAGGTGCAAAACTGGCAGAGGAATAAAAATAGCATAAATAGCTAAGTATCCCATTTTCATTTGAGGACCAGAATCTTGACAGCTGTGCCGTTGCGAATTTTGATGTACTTATTCCACGGTACAGGGTGTCTGAGTTAATACATTAATCAGAGCAAGATTCAAGACTTTATGCTTCTCAGCTAAAATTATTGTACAGAATTCTTGCCACCTACAAAATTTGGATTATTTGTGGCATACAATCATTGCAGCTCTGCAGATTTTGTTGTGAGGAGACAGAATCAATAGACCGTTTGTTTTGGTATTGCCCTCAGGTTGCATGTTTCTGGTCTCAGGTTTAGGAATGCCAACAGCATACCACCCTGCATACCACTGCTGGCTTGCTTCTGAAGCTAAGCAGGGTTGTTCCTGGTCAGTCCTTGGATGGGAGACCAGATGCTGCTGGAAGTGGTGTTGGAAGGCCAGTAGGAGGCACTTTTTCCTCTGGTCTAAAATGTATCCCAATACCCCAGGGCAGTGATTGGGGACACTGCCCTGTGTAGGGTGCTGTCTTTCGGATGGGATGTTAAACGGGTGTCCTGACTCTCTGAAGTCATTAAAGATCCCATGGCACTTGTCGTAGGGGTGTTAACCCCGGTGTCCTGGCTAAATTCCCAATCTGGCTCTCAAATCATCATGGTCACCTAATAATCCCCAGTTTACAATTGGCTCATTCATCCCCTTCCTCTCCCCTGTAACTATTCCCCAGGTTGTTGCTGTAAATGAGAATGTGTTCTCAGTCAACTTACCTGGTAAAATAACTGATAAATAAAAAAGGAATGAGTGAAAATGTATTGCATTGATCTAAAGTTGACCCTATAAATAGTATTGTTGGGAGATCTGTAGAGACCGGGTCAGTCAATTAGTAGTAATAGTAGTATATTAATACTGTTAGTAAAAGTATTTATCTTAGATTCAAATTGTACAGTGCCCTCGGAAAGTATTCAGACACTTTTGACTTTTTCTACCTTTTTATTACGTTACAACCTTATTCTAAAATGGATTATATATTAAATAAAATATATTAAAAAATCCTCTGCAATCTACACAGAATACCTCAATAACAAAGTGATTTTTATTTTTTTATTTTTTTACATTTTAGCAAATAAATAAAAATATTCAGAACCTTTGCTATGAGATTTGAAATTGAGCTCAGGTGCATCCTGTTTCCATTGATCATCCTTGAGCTGTTTCTACAACTTGATTGCAGTCCACCTGTGATAAATTAATTTGATTGGACATGATTTGGAAAGGCACACATCTGTCTATATAAAATGCACATGACAACCCTCTTGGAGTTTGCCAAAAGGCACCTAAATACTCTCAGACCATGAGAAACAAGATTCTCTAATCTGAAGAAAGCAAGATTAAACTCTTTGGCCTGAATGCCAAGCGTCACGTCTGGAGGAAACCTGGCACCATCCCTACGGTGAAGCATCATGCTGTGGGGATGTTTTTCAGTGGCAGGGACTGGGAAGACTAGTCAAGATTGAGGGAAAGATGAACGGAGAAAAGTGCAGAGATCCTGCTCCAGAGCACTCAGGACCTCAGACTGGGGCGACGGTTCACCTTCCAACAGGACAATGACCCTAAGCACACATCCAAGACAACACATGGAGTAGCTTCGGGACAAGTCTCTGAATGTCCTTGAGTGGCCCAGCCAGAGCCCGGACTTAAACCTGATCGAACATCTCTGGACAGACCTGAAAATAGCTGTGCAGCGACACTCCCCATCCAACCTGACAGAGTTTGAGAGCATCTGCAGAGGAGAATGGGAGAAACTCCCCAAATACAGGTGTACCAAACTTGTAGTGTCATACCCAAGAAGACTCCAGGCTGTAATCGCTGCCAAAGGTGCTTCAACAAAGTACTGAGTAGATGGTCTGAATACTTATGTAAATGTGATATTTCTGTATTATATATATATATATATATATATATATATCAGTAAAATGTCTAAATATGTTTTTGCTTTGTCATTATGGAGTATTGTGTGTAAATTGATGAGAGAATCAAGTTTAGAATAAGGCTGTAACGTAACAAAATGTGGAAACAATCAAGGGGTCTGAATAGTTTCCGAAGGCACTGTATGTTAAACATCACAGCATAGTTGAAAGATGTACAGTATTGTGCGTAGAAATCCGAAGAGGGTGGCCAGTAGAGCTAGATGGGATGGGCTGAGGGTTGGGATGGGGAATTGGAGACAAGTGGGAGTGGAGTTGCTGGGCGAGGGATAGAATGATAGTCAAAGATAAAAGTAAAAAAATAAAGTCAATAAAACGTATCAAAAACTAAGTTTGAATAACACTGAGGGGCATTGTTACTGCTAATGCCTGTTTGCCTGAGGCTGATGCCGTGCAGGTGTTTGGACACATGCTAATTTAAATGCACACACATGCACATACATGGAAACACACATACACACACGTAAATAGTGCCATACATGTACTCACACATATTCAGTTGGCCTTGCTGTTATGATTTTTGCATATTTCTTTCCCTGTTTTCCTTTATCTTTTTTTCTCTTGTTTGTTTTGGTGGTGGTGGCTGATGGGTTTCTGGTTCGGGTCCCTGTTTTTGACCTTGTGGGAGATCTGTTGACGTGCACTTGAGCATGGCGTTGACCCTAGTTGCTTCTGTGGCTCTGGATGGGAGTCTGTTAGATGACTAATGTGATGTGGATGGTGAGCAGCTTCACTGCAAGTAGATTGTATTAAAAAAATATTTTAAAAATCAGGTAAAGTAGTGAATAAACTCCTCATAGGAAACAAAATTGAGTTTTCTAATTAGGAGTTTAATTTCGGGTTCACTTCCTGCATTGACTGAATTAAAAACTGAATGGGGCCAAACAATGTTCAGTACATACCCCTTGGTGATCTCTACCTATCATCACACATCTCTCCCTCCATCAGGAGTGGGTGGGCGAGCGCTGCCTCAAGTCCCTGTCGGAGGACAGCAGTGCCCTGCAGGACCCGGTGCTGGTCAACATCCAGGCCCAGCGGCTGCTGCAGCTCATCTGCTACCCTCACCGCCAGCTGGACAGTGAGGAGGGGGACAATCCCCAGAGGCAACGCATCAAACGCATCCTCCAGGTCAGCCCACACAAGACCTAAAACCTTTTTCTGGAAATTACTTTGAAATGGTTTCTTTGAAGCCATCGAGGCCAGTTGTAAGTGAATCAGTGTCAGCCCTAGAAGATCGTTGGGGATGGCGGAGAGAGCACAGCAGACTGCACATCCATTACAAATGGGGGGTTGTGGGTGCTAGAATTAATCAGTGGGTGAACTTTCTCTGAACCCTGGCTGTAGCTCAGCAGACCACATTAGGAAGCATGAGTTTTCTGAATGTCATTACTGCCATCTGCTGACTAAAGCAGTGCTACAGGGAAAGTGGTGAACTTTGATGCTACAGTGCCTTGCGAAAGTATTCGGCCCCCTTGAACTTTGCGACCTTTTGCCACATTTCAGGCTTCAAACATAAAGATATAAAACTGTATTTTTTTGTGAAGAATCAACAACAAGTGGGACACAATCATGAAGTGGAACGACATTTATTGGATATTTCAAACTTTTTTAACAAATCAAAAACTGAAAAATTGGGCGTGCAAAATTATTCAGCCCCTTTACTTTCAGTGCAGCAAACTCTCTCCAGAAGTTCAGTGAGGATCTCTGAATGATCCAATGTTGACCTAAATGACTAATGATGATAAATACAATCCACCTGTGTGTAATCAAGTCTCCGTATAAATGCACCTGCACTGTGATAGTCTCAGAGGTCCGTTAAAAGCGCAGAGAGCATCATGAAGAACAAGGAACACAACAGGCAGGTCCGAGATACTGTTGTGAAGAAGTTTAAAGCCGGATTTGGATACAAAAATATTTCCCAAGCTTTAAACATCCCAAGGAGCACTGTGCAAGTGATAATATTGAAATGGAAGGAGTATCAGACCACTGCAAATCTACCAAGACCTGGCCGTCCCTCTAAACTTTCAGCTCATACAAGGAGAAGACTGATCAGAGATGCAGCCATGATCACTCTGGATGAACTGCAGAGATCTACAGCTGAGGTGGGAGACTCTGTCCATAGGACAACAATCAGTCGTATATTGCACAAATCTGGCCTTTATGGAAGAGTGGCAAGAAGAAAGCCATTTCTTAAAGATATCCATAAAAAGTGTTGTTTAAAGTTTGCCACAAGCCACCTGGGAGACACACCAAACATGTGGAAGAAGGTGCTCTGGTCAGATGAAACCAGAATTGAACTTTTTGGCAACAATGCAAAACGTTATGTTTGGCGTAAAAGCAACACAGCTGAACACACCATCCCCACTGTCAAACATGGTGGTGGCAGCCTCATGGTTTGGGCCTGCTTTTCTTCAGCAGGGACAGGGAAGATGGTTAAAATTGATGGGAAGATGGATGGAGCCAAATACAGGACCATTCTGGAAGAAAACCTGATGGAGTCTGCAAAAGACCTGAGACTGGGACAGAGATTTGTCTTCCAACAAGACAATGATCCAAAACATAAAGCAAAATCTACAATGGAATGGTTCAAAAATAAACATATCCAGGTGTTAGAATGGCCAAGTCAAAGTCCAGACCTGAATCCAATCGAGAATCTGTGGAAAGAACTGAAAACTGCTGTTCACAAATGCTCTCCATCCAACCTCACTGAGCTCGAGCTGTTTTGCAAGGAGGAATGGGAAAAAAATTCAGTCTCTCGATGTGCAAAACTGATAGAGACATACCCCAAGCGACTTACAGCTGTAATCGCAGCAAAAGGTGGCGCTACAAAGTATTAACTTAAGGGGGCTGAATAATTTTGCACGCCCAATTTTTCAGTTTTTGATTTGTTAAAAAAGTTTGAAATATCCAATAAATGTCGTTCCACTTCATGATTGTGTCCCACTTGTTGTTGATTCTTCACAAAAAAATACAGTTTTATATCTTTATGTTTGAAGCCTGAAATGTGGCAAAAGGTCGCAAAGTTCAAGGGGGCCGAATACTTTCGCAAGGCACTGTAAGTCTCTCTGTGACAACTTAACTGTTTGGAGATTGTTGTGATGTGTACATCTAAAAGTTGTGTCCCATCCTCCCGGCTCTAGAACATGGACCAGTGGACGATGAGACAGTCGTCCCTGGAACTGCAGCTCATGATCAAGCAGAGTACTAACAACGTACGTAACCAGACTCCAGTGTCCTGTAAGGTCCTCAAGACACTAACACTTCCATTTAATCAAAATTAAGCATGATATTACATTTACATTTTAGTCATTTAGCAGATGCTCTTAACATTAATTGATCTTTTAAGTTGCTCTGGTTAAGTGCCTCGCTCAAGTGCACATCACCATATTTTTCACCTAGTCGGCTCGGGGATTCGAACCAGCGACCTTTCGGTTACTGGCCCAAACCTCATAACCGCTAGGCGGTCTGCCACCCAATGATATTGCAAGGATATTGCTCAAAATATAGATTTTGAATACAATCCATCTGTAAAGTTCACAAGTGTGCCTCTGGTTCAATTGAATCCATAGAGATATAGAATTAAAGTGGCTTATGTCAAAACCCTTCGTAACTGTAGAATGTGCTAGTATTGGCAGCAGTCTTTGTCAAGGATAGGTTCCCTGTCATTGAGTGCAAGTGGATGAACTCGTATTTATTGTCTCCCTACAGGAGCTGTACTCCCTATTGGAGAACATCGCCACGGTCACCATAGAGGTGTTCCAGAAGTCAGCGGAGATGAACTCCAACAACCCCTCAGGAAACATCTCGGCCGGCGCCGGAAGCTCTACCTCCAACAGCAACAACACTAGCAAGATGAAACCAGTGTTGAGGTGTGTGTGTTTGTGTGACGTTTCTAAATTCTCCCTCCCATTTACAAATACAGTTGAAGTCGGAAGTTTACATACACTTAGGCTGGAGTCATTAAAACTCATTTATCAACCACTCCACAAATTTCTTGTTAACCTGTAGTGACACCCCCATCCCATGAACGGGACCGTTGTCATCATCTGACACTAATTAGCATAATGCAACGGACACAATCTTCCTAGAAAATCTTCCTATTCATGAAAATCACAAGTGAAATATATTGGAACACAGCTTAGGCTTTTGTTAATCACCCTGTCATCTCAGATTTTCAAAATATGCTTTACAGCCAACGCTAGACAAGCATTTGTGTAAGTTTATCATAGCCTAGCATAGCATTATGCCTTGCTAGCAGCAGGAAACCTTGTCACGGAAATCAGAAAAGCAAAAAAATGTAATCGTTTACCTTTGATGAACTTCGGATGTTTTCACTCACGAGACTCCCAGGTAGACAGCCAAAGTTAATTTTTTCCCCAAATATTATTTTTGTAGGTGAAATAGCTCCGTTTGTTCTTCACGTTTGGCTGAGAAATTGCCCGTAAATTGCGGTCACCACAACGCCGAAAAATATTCCAAATTAGCTTCATAATATCGACAGAAACATGGCAAACGTTGTTTGGAATCCATCCTCAAGGTGTTTTTCTAATATCTATTCGATAATATATCTGTCGGGACAATTCGTTTTTCACTAGGACCGATTGGAGTAATGGCTACCTCTGTATTTTACGCGAGAATCTCTCTCGGAGCCACCATGTGACCACTTACACAATGTGGCCGCCTACGGCTATTCTTCAACAGAAATGCGTAAAACTACGTCACAATGCTGTAGACACCTTGGGGAATACGTAGAAAGCGTAAGCTCGTTGATGGTACATTCACAGCTGAATAGGGAGTCATTGGAACGCAGCGCTTTCAAAACCTGGGGCACTTCCGGATTGGATTTTTCTCAGGCTTTTGCCTGCAACATCAATTCTGTTATACTCACAGACAATATCTTTACAGTTTTGGAAACGTTAGTGTTTTCTATCCAAAGCTGTCAATTATATGCATATTCTAGCATCTTTTCCTGACAAAATATCCCGTTTAAAACGGGAATGTTTTTTTTCCAAAAATGAAAATACTGTCCCCTAACACCAAGAGGTTAATTAACAAATTATAGTTTTTCCAAGTCGGTTAGGACATCTATTTTGTGCATGACACAAGTCATTTTTCCAACAATTGTTTACAGACAGATTATTTCACTTATAAATCACTGTATCACAATTCCAGTGGGTCAGAAGTTTACATACACTAAGTTGATTGTGCCTTTAAACAGCCTGGAAAATTCCAGAAAATTATATCATGGCTTTAGAAGCTTCTGATAGGCCAATTTACATAATTTGAGTCAATTGGAGGTGTACCTGTGGATGTATTTCAAGGCCGACCTTCAAACTCAGTGCCTCTTTGCTTGACATCATGGGAAAATCAAAAGAAATCAGCCAAGACCTCAGAAAGACATTGCAGACAAGTCTGGTTCATCCTTGGGAGCAATTTCCAAATGCCTGAAGCTACCACATTCAACTGTACAAACAATAGTACGCAAGTATAAACACCATGGGACCACGCAGCCGTCGTACCGCTCAGGAAGGAGACGTGTTCTGTCTCCTAGAGATGAACGTACTTTGGTGTGAAAAGTGCAAATCAATCCCAGAACAGCAGATGCTGGAGGAAACAGGTACAAAAGTATCTATATCCACAGTAAAATGAGTCCTATATCGACATAACCTGAAAGGCCGCTCAGCAAGAAAGAAGCCACTGCTCCAAAACCGCCGTAAAAAAAGCCAGACTACGGCTTGCAACTGCACATATAACAAAGATCGTACTTTTTGGAGAAATGTCCTCTGGTCTGATGAAACAAAATAGAACTGTTTGGCCATTATGACCATCATTATGTTTGGAGGAAAAAGAGGGAGGCCTGCAAGCTGAAGAACACCATCCCAACCATGAAGCACGGGGGTGGCAGCATCATGTTGTGGGGGTGCTTTGCTGCAGGAGGGACTGGTCCACTTCACAAAATAGATGGCTTCATGAGGCAGGAAAATTATGTGGATATATTGAAGCAACATCAGTCAGGAAGTTAAAGATTGGTCGGAAATGGGTCTTCCAAATGGACAATGACCCCAAACATACTTCCAAAGTTGTGGCAAAATGGCTTAAGGACAACAATGTCTAGGTATTGGAGGAAACTTCTGACCCACTGGGAATGTGATGAAAGAAATAAAAGCTGAAATAAATCATTATTTCTACTATTATTCTGACATTTCACATTCTTAAAAAAAGTGGTGATCCTAATTGACCTAAGACAGGGATTTTTTACTCTGATTAAATGTCAGGATTTGTAAAAAAAAAAAAAAAACGGAGTTAAAATGTATTTGGCTAAGGTGTATGTAAACTTCCGACTTCAACTGTATGTAGGAATACTGAGTTCACTGATAAGTCACATGGTAAAATGGTTATTGTTCTGTGAGATACATTAAAACTAGAATATATCATAGGTACTACCAATTGTCAAATTTAAACCAGATAATATCCATTGTCTTCACAATATCTTTTGGTAAAACCATTTGAAATGGCTAAAGCAGTGTTTCCAAACTGCAGTCCCGAGTATCCCAATCATGCTTTCTCATTGTTGGTGAAATCTAACCTCAGTGTAAAATCTCTTCTTTTTGTTTGTGTACCCCCAAGTTCGTCAGAGCGGACAGGTGTGTGGCTGGTGGCACCACTGATTGCCAAGCTGCCCACCTCAGTCCAGGGCCACGTCCTGAAGGCGGCAGGGGAGGAGCTGGAGAAGGGCCAGCATCTGGGATCCTCCTCACGCAAGGAGAGGGACCGGCAGAAACAGAAAAGGTCAGACAACTCACACCCGAGGAACCCCTTTTTTGTCCTGGTCCCGACAGATATACAGTATAGATCAATAAATACACAGCACAGGACAGACCCCTTCTTTCAGAACAGTTTGTTTTAGTGGGTGTCAAAAACAGGGGCTTTATGAGGTGCTATTTTGGGTTATGTAAATAATGCTTATTTTATCAACACGGTTGTACTCTCATCCAGGAAGCATAGTACTCCGCTCTATTATGATAGTATTTTGCCCCAGCTTTCACATTTGTCTGTCTCCAGCATGTCTCTGCTGAGCCAGCAGCCTTTCCTATCTCTGGTGCTGACCTGTCTAAAAGGCCAGGACGAACAGCGAGAGGGCCTCCTCACCTCCCTCTACAGCCAGGTGCAGCAGGTAAGACCCAACACAGCCTCTCCCCCATCTTCTTATCCCTCCATAAGGCCAAAATCCCAACTTGAGATTGTAAGGTTTCATTGACATCCTTGCACGTTTTACACAAAAGTCAGTGTGTGCATCGCAAGTGAGGATTCTGCCCTTGTGCTCACTGTTGGCCATATCTGCCATCTCATGCTGACTGATGCTATGGCTGCATTTCCATCTTCCAGATTGTAACGAACTGGCGGGAGGACCAGTACCAGGATGACTGCAAGGCCAAGCAGATGATGCACGAGGCACTGAAGCTGCGGCTCAATCTGGTGAGGTTTCTTAGTCACCACTACCATCATAGTCATGTGATTTCGCTGTTATGCCTGACTGAACGTGCTAAATTGTCCAATATCAGATAAGGCCAGACAGACAGAAAGTACCTCTGAAAACAAATCAAACCCAGTTAGTTACTGCTACATAATACTTATGTTTTGTCCATTAAAAGTACAAAGAGATGTAGAGGTTGAAAATGTATTAAGAAAAATACATGCAAATTCTCTGGCGCCTTGACATAAGTTTCATGGACGTTTCTGAATTGCATGCTAATGCCCCGTTTACATCGTGACGTATTTAAATGTTGTTTTTTTTATTTCACTAGGCAAGTCAGTTGAGAACATATTCTTATTTACAATGACGGCCTAGGAACAGTGGGTTAACTGCCTTGTGCAGGGGCAGAATGACAGATTTTTACCTTGTCAGCTCTGGGATTTGATCTAGTAACCTTTCGGTTACTGGCCCAACACTCTAACCACTAGGCTACCTGCCGCTCCTATTCGTATTTCATTACGCCGTACGTCAACTTTATGCAATCTCGTTACTCTACTGGAAGGAGAGCATAGAATAGGATTTCACAATGCAAAAGAAGATCGAGGAGAGTCTCTCGTCAGAGATGGCATTTATTTTGAGAGATTGCAAAATATTACCTTTTCATTCAAGACAGGATAAATATAATGTTTCAGGTGATAATAAAACATGTTTTGTTTAGTTACTTTTTCCTCAACTTGTTTCTATAATGTTCTAGCAAGTTAAGCTAGCTTGCACTGTAAAGCAGCTAGATAGCTAAAAGCGAGGCTAGGTGGAAGATACCACTGTAGCTAGCGACCTCCACCTAATAATTATCATCAAAAACATGCTCAATTACCATCAAAATAAACTTAAATGGGAGACAAGTCATATAATTGGCTTAAAAGCTTATAGGAATGGGTAATTGTTTACAAGCTGCTAGCTATCCCATGAAGCTATTACAGAAAACCACATTTTCATCTTCTACAGTTTGGTAACTTCCTGTCCTTCAATGGGCTCTGGCTGGACTGAAGACGGTGCAAAGTTTGGAAAATGTAAAAGAATGCAGCGTCCTTCTCGCAAGCCTTCAACCGCAAGAGGGCGTTATGATTCCACTCCGTTGTGGATGTCCCCATTGAAATGCATGACATCCGGCGCAATGTAACAGAGTGCTTATGGGTAATGTGAACAAGGCTTAAAATGAAATTGGATGTCTTGTCTTTGCTCTCCAGGTAGGTGGGATGTTTGACACGGTACAACGCAGCACACAGCAGACCACCGAGTGGGCCGTGCTACTCCTCGACATCATCAGCAGCGGTACAGTGGACATGAAGTCCAACAAGTAAGTCCCAACACGCCTGCTCACACATTTTTTACTTCATCACTTTACTTGTGTTCATTTGTTAAGATTGTAATGTCAACATGTAAAGTACCTGACTGACGTGTGTGATTTCTCTTCTCCCTCACTCTGCCTGTCCATCTCTCTCGCTCTCTTCCTTTTTCTCTCTCAGTGAGCTCTTCACTACGGTACTGGACATGCTGAGTGTGCTGATTAATGGCACGCTGGCTGCTGACATGTCCAGCATCTCTCAGGGCAGCATGGAAGAGAACAAGAGGGCTTACATGAACCTGGTAAAGAAGCTTCGGGTAAGATCACACTGGATTTACACTGAGTGTAGAAAACATTAGGAACACCTGATCTTTCCATGACAGGCTGACCTGGTGAATCCATGTGAAAGCTATGCTCCCTTATTGATGTCACTTGTTAAATCCACTTCAATCAGTGTAAATTAAGGGGAGGAGACAGGTTAAAGAATGATTTTTAAGCCTTGAGACAACAGTTGAGACATTGGATTGTGTATCTGCGCCATTGAGGGTGAATGGACTAGAGGTCGACCGACTATGATTTTTCAATGCCGAAACCGATTATTGGAGGACCAAAAAAAGCCGACACCTATTAATCGGCCGATAATAAAATAGAAAATAAAAAAATAAATTTGTAATAATAATGACAATTACAACAATACTGAATGAACACTTATTTTAATATAATATAATACATCAATAAAATCAATATAGCCTCAAATAAATAATGAAACATGTTCCATTTGGTTTAAATAATGCAAAAACAAAGTGTTGGAGAAGAAAGTAAGAGTGCAATATGTGCCATGTAAGAAAGCTAACGTTTAAATTCCTTGCTCAGAACATGAGAACATATTAAAGCTGGTGGTTCCTTTTAACATGAGTCTTCAATATTCCCAGGTAAGAAGTTTTAGGTTGTAGTTATTATAGGAATTATAGGACTATTTCTCTATTTACCATTTGTATTTCATATACCTTTGACTATTGGATGTTCTTATAGGCACTTTAGTTTTGCCAGTGTAACTGTATAGCTTCTGTCCCACTCCTTGCTCCTACCTGGGCTCGAACCAGGAACACATCGACAACAGCCACCCTCGAAGCAGCGTTACCCATGCAGAGCAAGTGGAACAACTACTCCAAGTCTCAGGGCGATTGACGTTTGAAACGCTATTAGCGTGCACCCTGCTAACTAGCTAGCCATTTCACATCGGTTACACCAGCCTAATCTCGGGAGTTGATAGGCTTGAAGTCATAAACAGCACAATGCTTGAAGCACAGAGAAGAGCTGCTGGCAAAACGCACGAAAGTGCTGTTTGAATGAATGCTTACAAGCCTGCTGGTGCCTACCATCACTCAGTCAGACTGCTCTATCAAATCATAACTTAATTATAACATAATAACACACAGAAATACGAGCCTTAGGTCATTAATATGGTCGAATCCGGAAACTATCATCTCGAAAAAACGTTTTTTCTTTCATTGAAATACGGAACCGTTCTGTATTTTATCTAACGGTTGGCATCCCTAAGTCTAAATATTCCTGTTACATTGCACAACCTTCAATGTTGTGTCATAATTACGTACAATTCTGGCAAATTAGTTCGCAACGAGCCAGGCGGCCCAAACTGTTGCATATACCCTGACTCTGCGTGCAATGAATGCAAGAGAAGTGACACAATTTCACCTGGTTAATATTGCGTGCTAACCTGGATTTCTTTTAGCTAAATATGCAGGTTTAAGAATATATACTTCTGTGTATTGATTTTAAGAAAGGCATTGATGTTTATGGTTAGGTACACGTTGGAGCAACGACAGTCCTTTTTCGCGAATGCGCTCCGCATCGATTATATGCAACGCAGGACATGCTAGATAGACTAGTAATATCATCAACCATGTGTAGTTAACTAGTGATTTATGATTGATTGTTTTTTATAAGATAAGTTTAATGCTAGCTAGCAACTTACCTTGGCTTCTTACTGCATTCACGTAACAGGCAGGCTCCTCGTGAGGCAGGTGGTTAGAGCGTTGGACTAGTTAACTGTAAGGTTGCAAGATTTGTATCCGCGAGCTGACAAGGTAAAAATCTGTCGTTCTGCCCCTGAACAAGGCAGTTAACCCACTGTACCTAGGCCGTCATTGAAAATAAGAATGTGTTCCTAACTGACTTGCTTAGTGAAATAAAGGTGTAAAAAAAAAAGCTGCCAAAAATACCGATTTCCGATTGTTATGAAAACTTGAAATCGGCCGTAATTAATTGGCCATTCAGATTAATTGGTCGACCTCTAGAATGGACAGGACAAAATATTTAAGTGGCTTTGAACAGGGTATGGTAATAGGTGCCAGGTGCACTGTGTGTCAAAAACTGCAGAGTTGCTGGGTTTTTCACGCTCAACATTCTGTATCAGAATGGTCCACCACCCAAAGCACATCCAGCCAACTTGACACAACTGTGGAAAGCATTGGAGTCAACATGGGCTTTCGACGCCTTGTGGAGTCCAAGCCCCGAAGAATTGAGGCTGTTCTGAGGGCAAAAGGGGGTTCAACTCAATATTAGGAAGGTGTTCTTAATGTTTTGTACTCTCTGTTTATATGTGGAATATATAACAATTTATGTCTGGAAAGGTGTTATGCTCGGTGTTCACCACAAGAGGGAATTCACCTAGAATTCAGTCGAGCAACTATCAAACAGACACAAGGAAGCTTCTCAATTCAATACTATTTGTATCTTTATTTCAAGGTGTTTGGCTCGTAACTCTACTGTTGTGGTGTGTATTATCAGAAAGAGCTGGGTGACCGGCAGTCAGAGAGTCTGGAGAAGGTGCGGCAGCTGCTCCCTCTGCCCAAGCAGACTCGTGATGTCATCACGTGTGAACCTCAGGGCTCGCTCATCGACACCAAGGGCAACAAGATTGCCGGCTTTGAGAAGGAGGTGAGTACTATGAGCTTTTACCCTTGGAAGACATTGCCAACTCAGTTGTTGAAGGTATTACTGTTTCTCTGTCATTAAGATATTTAATATTTTTAGCCCACATGGTTCTTCATAAACGTGTCTTTCAGCTGTTCACTAGGAATGTCTTCCCTAAATAGCAGACCTGTGTTCAAATACTGTGTTTTATTATACTTGATTGCGCTTGCCTGGCGAAATGGAACCAATGGAATTGTCCCAAATCTGTAAACCACGCCCATATGGTACTCCAGGCTCCTTCAAATGCTCAACGTTTATTAGAGAAAACAAATAGTATTTGAACTCAGCTCTACAAAATACTTATGCATTTAGACATCTTAATTTTCGGGATGAATTTGGTGCAACACCAGTCTCCAATAATTGATCTATGTCAATTTAAAAATCACCTCTCCTTTTCCATCAGGGCCTCCAAGTGTCCAACAAGCAGAAGATCTCGCCGTGGGACGTGTTCGAGGGCCTCAAGCACTCTGCCCCTCTCTCTTGGGGCTGGTTCGGGACGGTGCGCGTGGACCGTAAGGTGACCAAGTTCGAGGAGCAGCAGCGCTTCCTCCTCTACCACACCCACCTGAAGCCCAAGCCGCGCAGCTACTACCTGGAACCCCTCCCCCTGCCACCTGAGGAGGAGGAGCCGCCCACACCCGTGCCCCAGGAGCTCGAGAAGAAGATGGTGGAGGCATTGAAGCCGGAGAAGAGCGTCCCTGTGTTGTCGTCCGACGTGACCAAGAAGAAGCCCAAGAAGAAGAAGACACCATCCACCAGCAAAACTGAGGTGAGGGGGAGACACTGGGACAGGTCCTGTCCAGCAAAACTGAGGTGAGGGAGGACACTGCGACAGGTCTTGTCCAGGAACAACTACTAGCTAGGCCCTGTTAGGGCTGTGGCGGTCATGAAATTTCCACAGCGGGTGATTGTGAAGCAAATAACTGTCTGTCTCACAGTAATTGACCATTAATTAACAAACACATTTAGCATCTCCTAGCTTCCACACTGATGCAGACCTTTGGAACATCTTCGTATTTAAAAAGTTTAATAAATCTATATAATATTTTAGACGGATCTAAAGAAGCATGATTTGAAGAAAATGTACTCTATTTCAGAAGAACAGAATAGCATACTCTTGAGTTGTCCTTATGTTAGGTCCTGATCTGGCTATGCCAAATGACTGTGGGCTACACAAGTTAATTTAGCAGGCAAGATTTGCTTAGAATTCTGTGGCATTATTTTCTATTATTTTACAGTATGAAAAATACAATTGAACAAAAAGCTGAATAAAATAGAAAGGATATTTTGTCCAAACAATTTGAGTACGCACATGCTGCTATTCTGTGTTGAGCGGTTAAACAAAGAAATTCTTAATTTAGAATTATTAATGTAACTTTAGTTATTCTACAAACGTTGGGCTATATGTTTAGATTTTTAATACATTGTAATGCTGTGTGATGCGAATCCAATGATGATTTGAAAAAAGTTGCTTGAAAGGCATGAACTCTGCTTTGTTTTTTGCTCAGCCTGTACACTTCATCAGTATCTCATTCACAATTTGACAAGCACTTGATAATGCCTAGAATTTCACGGTGACATCCCCTGTGTGTGGCAGTAATGCACCCTAAAAAAATCCATTCCTTTTCTTGCCGGAGTGCTGCGTTGTGCCCTTCTCCCTGAGTGCTGCTTGCTCCAAAGCACCTCTCACTCACTTGGCTCTCCATCACTTGATTGGATCTTTCTCACAGGCTACAAGAGAAGACAGACACATCAGGGATGCAACTGTGCGCGTTCTTATCCAATTCCATGGTGCATATTGAAGATATTGGAAGAACTGTCCACATTTAGTAGGCCTAACAAACAGCAAAAGCCTAGTGTAAGTGCTGCAATGTGCACACGCTAGTAGGATATAAGCACGAATGTTCCTTTATTTATTTAATTTTATTTCACCTTTATTTAACTAGGCAAATCAGTTCTAAGAACAAATTCTTATTTACAATGATGGCCTAAGAACAGTGGGTTAACTGCCTTGTTCAGGGGCAGAATTACATTTTTACCTTGTCAGGTCGGGGATTCGATTCAGCAACCTTTCGGTTACTGGACCAGCTCTCTAACCACTAGGCTACCTGCCGCCCCTTTAACGGGAAAGCATCATTATCAAAAGTGACCGCAAATGTGATTATCTTGTAATGATTTTATTATAAAGGCGCATTTTTTATGGTCAAAATTCGGGAAGATAAAATTAACTTAGGAGCTGCTTTTGTATGCCAGTTTGGCTCTACACTCCTTGTAAAGTGGATTAATGTGCTTAATTTTATGAAGTTATTTGGCCACTTTAGTTTTGATACAAACCTTATCAAAACATATAGGCCTATGGGCTTGGCTACATGATGTGTGCGACTATGATTCTTACCCTGTGCATCCTTCACAAGTGATAATATATAATTTGCAAGGCTGATATTGTCACCCATCAGACTTCTTGACTTACTGTATATTGTTTAGTACAAGACAATATTGTCTTCGGGAAAGTATTCAGACCCCTTTTTCCACATTTTGTTACATTGCAGCCTTATTCTAAAATGGATTAAATAAGTAAAACTCCTCAGCAATCTACACACAATACCCAATAATGACAAAGCAAAAATGGGTTTTTAGACATTTTTGCAAATGTATAAAAAATAAATAAATAATACCTTATTTACATAAGTATTCAGCCCCTTTGCAATGAGACTCCAAATTGAGCTCGGGTTCATCCTGTTTCCATTGATCTTCCTTGAGCTATTTCTCCAACTTGATTGGAGTCCACCTGTTGGAAACTCAATTGATTGGACATGATTCAGAATGGCACACACCTGTCTATATAAAGTTCCACAATTGACAGTGCATGTCAGTGAGGTCGAAGGAATTGTCCGTAGAGCTCCGAGACAGGAGTGTATTGACGCACAAAGCTGGGGAAGGGTACCAAAAAATGTCTTCAGCATTGAAGGTCCCCAAGAACACAGTGGCCTCCATCATTCTTAAATGGAAGAAGTTTGAAACCACCAAGACTCTTCCTAGAGCTGGCCGCCCGGCCAAACTGAGCAAACGGGGGAGAAGGACATTGGTCAGGGTGGTGACCGAGAAACCGATGGTCACTTTGACAGAGCTCCAGAGTTCCTCTGTAGAGAGGGAGAACCTTCCAGAAGGAAAGCCATCTCTGCAGCACTCCACCAATCAAGCCTTTATGGTAGAGTGGCCAGACAGAAGCCACTACTTAGTAAAAGGCAGCCCACTTGGAGTTTGTCAAAATGAACGTTTTAGCCTGAATGCCAAGCATCAGGACACCCGTCACCCTCCATTTGGTCAACCGTGGTGGCAGCATCATGCTGTGGGGATGTTTTTCAGAGGCAGGGACTGGGAGACTAGTTAGGATCAAGGCAAAGATGAATGGAGCAAAGTACAGAGATCCTTTTTGAAAACCTGCTCTAGAGAGCACTCAGGACCTCGGACTCTGGCCAAGGTTCACTTTCCAACAGGACAATGACCCTAAGCACACAGCCAAGACAACCCAGGAGTGGCTACAGGACAAGTCACTGAATGTCCAGAGCTTGAACTTGAACCCGATCTGCAGAGAAGAATGGGAGAAACTCAGGGGTGCCAAGCTTGTAGTGTCATACCCAAGAAGAATTGATAACTGTAATTGCTGACAAAGGTGTTTCAACAAAATACAGAGTAAAGAGTCTGAGTACTTACGTAAATGTGATATTTTAGTTTTTTATTTAATACATTTGTAAACATTTCTATACCTGTTTTTGCTTTGTCATTATAGGGTATTGTGTGTAGATTGAGGAGGGAAAATCCATGTAATACATTTTAGAATAAGGCTGTAACAAAACGTGGAGAAAGTCAATGGGCCTGAATACTTTCCGAAGGCACTAAATGTGTTTTGATTTAAAGTGGTTCCTCCTTTCATATTTGCGTCGTACTGCAACACACATTGCGGGCTGCTGCACCATTCTGTGGCACGTTATTTAATTGTCAGCCATTTTTTCTGTTATAGTAAGTTAGTGCTAGTTTGACCACCAGGGGGCAGCTTTGAGAAGCATTTGATCGTCTTCCATATTGGCGTTACCAGAGAATTTAAAACCTTTTTTGTAATAACATAGTATACAGGATTGATTTCAAGAAAGGTGGCTTAATTAATTTCATTAATATTATGGTTCTGTTAGGATGGAATGGAAAATATCCCGCTGTACAACGTGGCGGTCGGTAGTAGGCTACAGCATAAGAGGATTGGAGGATTCTAAATTGTTTGCCTTCATTAGACAACTTTGTTCCAATATTTCTGTAAATCAGGGATATTTATTCCCATAGTAAGTTATTATGGATCCATAACTAAATAAACATAAGCATTTTTACAGCGTATTTTTTATAATTATTAACGAAAGCATAAAGATGCTTGATGAAGAAATACATAGAGTATATCCTTTTACATTTGGATAAAGCATTTAAAGCATTTTGAAGATATAAGCCATCTGCATTTGTTCATTAGGCTACTGTGCAGTCTGACAAGTAAACATCGCCTCCAGTACATACTGTAGTAAACATGGGAAAGTGAATAATTCCTTACATAAGGGAGAGCAGGTCATGTCCAGACTTTCTCGGTGACCTCAAGTCCTCATATGTTTTTAATTATTTTTCGGGTTGCATCAGTCATGGACAGAAACTTCTGAGACACAGTATTAATGATGAACACCCGGAAATTCACTGGTAAGCCACATTTGCCTCGGGATCCATCTCAGTTTGTATTCTGTGCCCACTCGTGGTATCTCTCTTTGGTTACACATCCTTGGAATAGCAGAACAGCATAACGGTCCGGGCGGCCCTTGCTGTGCCTCTCCAACAATGCCACCTGACTCTTCACTAATGAGGAGTGACTCTCCGCCAATACCGCCTGGCTCTGGACCAATGCATCAGCTGTCACCCGTATGGTCTGCCTTCAATGACTCGATCTCGGTCTTCAAAGTTTGAATCACATGAGCACCTTCATCAGATGAGCAGAATTGTACAGACCTGAGCCCCCAGAGTGGCCTATGATCGAAACGGTAGATCAATTAAGAATTAAAAGTGCACACGCGCTCCGTACACATTTTAAGAATCTAGCGAAACTAACTGCTTTCTTGGCAACCATGCGTTTTCGGTGATCCCGTTGTCCAGCCCTTTGTTCACTGATCTCCACAGATGGTTGTCGGCATAGTTGTAAGCTCTGCAAAAACACAAGGCCATCAAGATGTTTTGGCAAAAGAAATTGGCGATACAACAATGTTTTTTTTTTTTTCACCATTATTTAACCAGGTAGGCTAGTTGAGAACAAGTTCTCATTTGCAACTGCGACCTGGCCAAGATAAAGCATAGCAATTTGACACATACAACAACAGAGTTACACATGGAATAAACAAAACATACAGTCAATAATACAGTAGAGAAATAAGTATATATACAATGTGAGCAAATGAGGTGAGAAGGGAGGTAAAGGCAAAAAAAGGCCATGGTGGCGAGGTAGATACAATATAGCAAATTATAGATGGGCTATGTACAGGTGCAGTAATCTGTGAGCTGCTTTGACATCTGGTGCTTAAAGCTAGTGAGGGAGATAAGTGTTTCCAGCTTCAGAGATGTTTGCAGTTCGTTCCAGTCATTGGCAGCAGAGAACTGGAAAGAAAGACTACCAAAGGAGGAATTGGCTTTGGGGGTAACCAGTGAGATATACCTGCTGGAGCGCGTGCTGCTATGGTGACCAGTGAGCTGAGATAAGGCGGGGCTTTACCTAGCAGAGACTTGTAGATAACCTGTAGCCAGTGGGTTTGGCGACGAGTATGAAGCGAGGGCCAACCAACGAGAGCGTACAGGTCGCAATGGTGGGTAGTGTATGGGGCTTTGGTGGCAAAACGGATGGCACTGTGATAGACTGCATCCAGTTTGTTGAGTAGAGTGTTGGAGGCTATTTTATAGATGTCATCACTGAAGTCGAGCATCGGTAGGATGGTCAGTTTTACGAGGGTATGTTTGGCAGCATGAGTGAAGGATGCTTTGTTGCGATTTTTTTTCTTCTCATTTTGTCTGTCATAGTTGAAGTGTACCTATGATGAAAATTACATTTCTCTCATCTTTTTAAGTGGGAGAACTTGCACAATTGGTGGCTGACTAAATACTTTTTTGCCCCACGTATGTATGTATGTATGTATATATATATGTGTGTATATATATGCATATGTATGTATGTATATGTGTGTGTGTATATATATATATATATATATATATATATATTATTAGTCTCTAGAGACGTTTAAACTAGGTGATGTCATCGCATATGTAGGAGGTGGAACAACTTGGTTGGTTAAGGCATATTGTGCAGGGCTAGAGGCTCTACAGTGAAATAAGACAGGGATCACTAACCAGGACAGTAATGGACGAGACATATTGATATTAGAGAGAGGCATGTGTAGCCAAGTGAACATATGGGTCCAGTGAGTGGTTGGGCTGACTGGGGACACGGCAATTCAGACACTTAGCTTGTTAGCATCGGCCTGCTAACAGTTAGTAGGCCGGGGTTAAATCAAATCAAATTTATTTGTCACATACACATGGTTAGCAGATGTTAATGCGAGTGTAGCGAAATGCTTGTGCTTCTAGTTCCGACAATGCAGTAATAACCAACGAGTAATCTAACCTAACAATTCCAAAACTACTACCTTATACACACAAGTTTAAAGGGATAAAGAATATGTACAGAACGGCATAGGCAAGATGCAGTAGATGGTATTGAGTACAGTATATACATATGAGATGAGTAATGTAGGGTATGTAAACAAAGTGGCATAGTTTAAAGTGGCTAGTGATACATGTATTACATAAAGATGCAGTAGATGATAGAGTACAGTATATACAGTGCCTTGCGAAAGTATTCGCCCCCCTTGAACTTTGCGACCTTTTGCCACATTTCAGGCTTCAAACATAAAGATATAAAACTGTATTTTTTTGTGAAGAATCAACAACAAGTGGGACACAATCATGAAGTGGAACGACATTTATTGGATATTTCAAACTTTTTTTAACAAATCAAAAACTGAAAAATTGGGCGTGCAAAATTATTCAGCCCCCTTAAGTTAATACTTTGTAGCGCCACCTTTTGCTGCAATTACAGCTGTAAGTCGATTGGGGTATGTCTCTATCAGTTTTGCACATCGAGAGACTGAAATTTTTTCCCATTCCTCCTTGCAAAACAGCTCGAGCTCAGTGAGGTTGGATGGAGAGCATTTGTGAACAGCAGTTTTCAGTTCTTTCCACAGATTCTCGATTGGATTCAGGTCTGGACTTTGACTTGGCCATTCTAACACCTGGATATGTTTATTTTTGAACCATTCCATTGTAGATTTTGCTTTATGTTTTGGATCATTGTCTTGTTGGAAGACAAATCTCCATCCCAGTCTCAGGTCTTTTGCAGACTCCATCAGGTTTCCTTCCAGAATGGTCCTGTATTTGGCTCCATCAATCTTCCCATCAATTTTAACCATCTTCCCTGTCCCTTCTGAAGAAAAGCAGGCCCAAACCATGATGCTGCCACCACCATGTTTGACAGTGGGGATGGTGTGTTCAGTGTGATGAGCTGTGTTGCTTTTACGCCAAACATAACGTTTTGCATTGTTGCCAAAAAGTTCAATTTTGGTTTCATCTGACCAGAGCACCTTCTTCCACATGTTTGGTGTGTCTCCCAGGTGGCTTGTGGCAAACTTTAAACAACACTTTTTATGGATATCTTTAAGAAATGGCTTTCTTCTTGCCACTCTTCCATAAAGGCCAGATTTGTGCAATATACGACTGATTGTTGTCCTATGGACAGAGTCTCCCACCTCAGCTGTAGATCTCTGCAGTTCATCCAGAGTGATCATGGGCCTCTTGGCTGCATCTCTGATCAGTCTTCTCCTTGTATGAGCTGAAAGTTTAGAGGGACGGCCAGGTCTTGGTAGATTTGCAGTGGTCTGATACTCCTTCCATTTCAATATTATCGCTTGCACAGTGCTCCTTGGGATGTTTAAAGCTTGGGAAATCTTTTTGTATCCAAATCCGGCTTTAAACTTCTTCACAACAGTATCTCGGACCTGCCTGGTGTGTTCCTTGTTCTTCATGATGCTCTCTGCGCTTTTAACGGACCTCTGAGACTATCACAGTGCATGTGCATTTATACAGAGACTTGATTACACACAGGTGGATTGTATTTATCATCATTAGTCATTTAGGTCAACATTGAATCATTCAGAGATCCTCACTGAACTTCTGGAGAGAGTTTGCTGCACTGAAAGTAAAGGGGCTGAATAATTTTGCGCGCCCAATTTTTCAGTTTTTGATTTGTTACAAAAGTTTGAAATATCCAATAAATGTTGTTCCACTTCATGATTGTGTCCCACTTGTTGTTGATTCTTCACAAAAAAACACAGTTTTATATCTTTATGTTTGAAGCCTGAAATGTGGCAAAAGGTCGCAAAGTTCAAGGGGGCCGAATACTTTCGCTAGGCACTGTACATATACATATGAAATGAATAATGTAGGATATGTAAACATTATATTAAGTAGCATTGTTTAAAGTGGCAAGGGATATATTTTACATCAATTTCCATCAATTCCCATAATTAAAGTGGCTGAAGTTGAGTCAGGGTGTTGGCAGAAGCCACTCAATGTTAGTGGTGGCTGTTTAACAGTCTGATGGCCTTGAGATAGAAGCAGTTTTTCAGTCTCTCGGTCCCAGCTTTGATGCACCTTTACTGACCTCGCCTTCTGGATGATAGCGGGGTGAACAGGCAGTGGCTCGGGTGGTTGTTGTCCTTGATGATCTTTATGGCCTTCCTGTGACATCGGGTGGTGTAGGTGTCCTGGAGGGCAGGTAGTTTTCCCCCGGTGATGCGTTGTGCAGACCTCACTACCCTCTGGAGAGCCTTACGGTTGTGGGCGGAGCAGTTGCCGTACCAGGCGGTGATACAGCCCGACAGGATGCTCTCAATTGTGCATCTGTAGAAGTTTGTGAGTGTTTTTGGTGACAAGCCGAATTTCTTCAGCCTCCTGAGGTTGACACAAGCTAGCAGTTAGAAGACCGGGGCAGGCAAGCTAGCAGTTAGCAGACCGGTGCAGGCAAGCTAGCAATTAGCAGACCGGGTCAGGCAAGCTAGCAGTTAGCAGACCGGGTCAGGCAAGCTTGCAGTTAGCAGACCGGGGCAGGCAACCTAGCAGTTAGCAGACCATGGGGCGGCAGTGTAGCCTAGTGGTTAGAGCGTTGGACTAGTAACCAAAAGGTTGCAAGATCGAATCCCCGAGCTGGCAATTTACAAATCTGTCGTTCTGCCCCTGAACAAGGCAGTTAACCCACTGTTCCTAGGCCGTCATTGAAAATAAAAATGTGTTCTTAACTGACTTGCCTAGTTAAATGACGGTAAAATAAAACATTGATCATCTCAGCATCTCAGCATCATCTCCACGACCTGTGGTCGTGGAGCTTGGTGGAACTGTGACTAAAATGTAGTTTAAATTAAAATTGGCATTTTAAGTGTCTTTTTTCTCATTGTTTTATTAACGAAAGCATGTTGAAGAAATACTCTACTGCTGTTTTTTGTTAGAAGTGTAACACTTTGGAGTGCTTAAGCATCGAATACATTGCAAGTTGACGGATTTTCACAACAGTAGCCGGACTATAAAATGTCTATTGTCCTGCTAATAGGAAACATTTGCATGATGGGCTGCACCTGCTGCAGTACTACAGTGCACTTGTGAAAAAGTGTTCAAAAACCTGTTTTCAAATTGCCTCCAAATTGTCCATCACTACTGTAAATAAAACAGAGCATATTGTTTACATTCTTTATTGTAACCACAATCTCACAAATAATTTGTATCTACCTTTCCAATTACTTTTAGAGTTTGGGATTTACAAATGTGCGCTTTTCAATATTAGTTACATTGATTTAGTTCGAACGTGCAGACTACTTCTGTTAGGCTGTTAAGCCTCAGTCTACCACAGCCAGTTAAGTTATTTTATATAGGTTTAGGCTCTGAAGAAATAGACTGCAATTAAGCCTTGTTGTTTGTAAAGTCAAATTAAAATGAAGATTGTTGAAATGAATTGCTCGGCTTGTTTCTCTATCTGTTGGTGTGCAACACTTGCATAACAAGTTAGCTATATTTTTAGCACCAGCCACTGTTCACCTCCTATCGATAGTGCTGAGGTTGCCGCCAGTTGTTTTTAAATTGAACCTTTATATAACTAGGCAAGTCAGGTGAGAAAAAAAATCTTATTTGCAATCAGCCAAATACATTTAAACTCAGTTTTTCACAGTTCCTGTCATTTAATCCTAGTAAAAATGCCCTGTCCTAGGTCAATTAGGATCACACTTTATTTTAAGAATGTGAAATGTCAGAATAATAGTAGAGTGATTTATTTCAGCTTTTATTTCTTTCATCACATTCCCAGTGGGTCAGAAGTTTACATACACTCAATTAGTATTTGGTAGCATTGCCTTTAAATTGTTTAACTTTGGTCTAATGTTTCGGGTAGCCTTCCACAAGCTTCCCACAATAAGTTGGGTGAATTTTGGCCAATTCCTCCTGACAGAGCTGGTGTAACTGAGTCAGGTTTGTAGGCCTTCTTGCACATGCTTTTTCAGTTCTGCCCACAAATTTTCTATAAGATTGAGGTCAGGGCTTTGTGATGGCCACTCCAATACCTAGACATTGTTGTCCTTAAGCCATTTTGCCACAACTTTGGAAGTATGTTTGGGGTCATTGTCCATTTGGAAGACCCATTTCCGACCAATCTTTAACTTCCTGACTGATGTTGCTTCAATATATCCACATAATTTTCCTGCCTCATGAAGCCATCTATTTTGTGAAGTGGACCAGTCCCTCCTGCAGCAAAGCAACCCCACAACATGATACTGCCACCCCCGTGCTTCACGGTTGGGATGGTGTTCTTCAGCTTGCAGGCCTCCCTCTTTTTCCTCCAAACATAATGGCCAAACAGTTCTATTTTTGTTTCATCAGACCAGAGGACATTTCTCCAAAAAGTATGATCTTTGTTATATGTACAGTTGCAAACCGTAGTCTGGCTTTTTTATGGCGGTTTTGGAGCAGTGGCTTCTTCCTTGCTGAGCGGCCTTTCAGGTTATATCGATATAGGACTTGTTTTACTGTGGATATAGATACTTTTGTACCTGTTTCCTCCAGCATCTGCTGTTCTGGGATTGATTTCCTCTTTCGCACCAAAGTACTTTCATCTCTAGGAGACAGAACGCGTCTCCTTCCTGAGCGGTACGACGGCTGCGTGGTCCCATGGTGTTTATACTTGCGTACTATTGTTTGTACAGATGAACCAGACTTTTTCTGAGGTCTTTGCTGATTTCTTTTGATTTTCCCATGATGTCAAGCAAAGAGGCACTGAGTTTGAAGGTCGGCCTTGAAATACATCCACAGGTACACCTCCAATTGACTCAAATTATGTAAATTAGAAACTTCAGAAACAGGAACTTCTAAAGCCATGATATAATTTTCTGGAATTTTCCAGGCTGTTTAAAGGCACAATCAATTTAATGTATGTAAACTTCTGACCCACTGGAATTGTGATACAGTGAATTATAAGTGAAATAATCTGTCTGTAAACAATTGTTGGAAAAATGACTTGTGTCATGCACAAAGAAGATGTCCTTACCGACTTGTCAAAACTAGAGTTTGTTAACAAGACATTTGTGGAGTAGTTGTAAAACGAGTTTTAATGACTCCAACCTAAGTGTATGTAAACGTCCAACTTCAACTCTCTCTGTGTGTGTGTGTGTGTGTGTGTGTGTGTGTGTGTGTGTGTGTGTGTGTGTACACTGCTCAAAAAAATAAAGGGAACACTAAAATAACACATCCTAGATCTGAATGAATGAAATATTCTTATTAAATACTTTTTTCTTTACATAGTTGAATGTGCTGACAACAAAATCACACAAAAATTATCAATAGAAATCAAATTTATCAACCCAGGGAGGTCTGGATTTGGAGTCACACTCAAAATTAAAGAGGAAAACCACACTACAGGCTGATCCAACTTTGATGTAATGTCCTTAAAATAAGTCAAAATGAGGCTCAGTAGTGTGTGTGGCCTCCACGTGCCTGTATGACCTCCCTACAACGCCTGGGCATGCTCCTGATGAGGTAGCGGATGGTCTCCTGAGGGATCTCCTCCCAGACCTGGACTAAAGCATCTGCCAACTCCTGGACAGTCTGTGGTGCAACGTGGCCACAACGTTGGTGGATGGAGCGAGTTATGATGTCACAGATGTGCTCAATTGGATTCAGGTCTGGGGAACGGGCGGGCCAGTCCATAGCATCAATGCCTTCCTCTTGCAAGAACTGCTGACACACTCCAGCCACATGAGGTCTAGCATTGTCTTGCATTAGGAGGAACCCAGGACCAACTGCACCAGCATATGGTCTCACAAGGGGTCTGAGGATCTCATCTCGGTACCTAATAGCAGTCAGGCTACCTCTGGCGAACACATGGAGGGCTGTGCGGCACCCCAAAGAAATGCCACCCCACACCATGACTGACCCACCGCCAAACCAGTCATGCTGGAGGATGTTGCAGGCAGCAGAACGTTCTCCACGGCGTCTCCAAACTGTCACGTCTCTCACATGTGCTCAGTGTGAACCTGCTTTCATCTGTGAAGAGCACAGGGCGCCAGTGGCGAATTTGCCAATCTTGGTGTTCTCTGGCAAATGCCAAACGTCCTGCACAGTGTTGGGCTGTAAGCACAACCCCCAACTGTGGACATCGGGCCTTCATACCACCCTCATGGAGTCTGTTTCTGACCGTTTGAGCAGGCACATGCACATTTGTGGCCTGCTGGAGGTCATTTTGCAGGGCTCTGGCAGTGCTCCTCCTGCTCCTCCTTGCAAAAAGGCGGAGGTAGCGGTCCTGCTGCTTGGTTGTTGCCCTCCTACGGCCTCCTCCACGTCTCCTGATGTACTGGCCTGTCTCCTGGTAGCGCCTCCATTCTCTGGGCACTACCCTGACAGACACAGCAAACCTTCTTGCCACAGCTCGCATTGATGTGCCATCCTGGATGAGCTGCACTACCTGAGCCACTTGTGTGGGTTGTAGACTCCATCTCATGCTACCACTAGAGTGAAAGCACCGTCAGCATTCAAAAGTGACCAAAATATCAGCCAGGAAGCATAGGAACTGAGAAGTGGTCTGTGGTCACCACCTGCAGAACCACTCTTTTATGTCTTGTTAATTGCCTATAATTTCCACCTGTTGTCTATTCTATTTGCACAAAAGCATGTGAAATTTATTGTCAATCAGTGTTGCTTCCTAAGTGGACAGTTTGATATCACAGAAGTGTGATTGACTTGGAGTTACATTGTGTTGTTTAAGTGTTCCCTTTATTTTTTTGAGCAGTGTATACTCATTTGATGTGGAAAGGTTGACACAAATGATTAGTTGCAAGTTGGAGGGGGTTTCACTGGCTATTAGACAATTCTTTAGTAAAGGTTGAATAGTCTATTGTTCAGCTAATAGCTCATCCTAGAAATGTTATTAGCAGAATTCATATCCTGCTACCCTTGTGAAAAACTAATACTTTTCCCCCTTTTCCACTTGTTAAAGGTTCCAATTGATAGTGTTTTTTTGCCACAATCGGCCCCAACCCCAATTAATACATTTGGGCACAGTCGATAGCGTGCTGGACTTCGGGCTAGAATGTTGAGGGTATGAAACCTGCTCCCTGCTTGTTTCATTACATTATTACGCCGGTCTCAGTGCAAATAGCCCGGATTGTTACTCCCATGTCGTTCCTCGCATTCTTCCACACGTCATTCTCCGCCTGAGTGGTTTGCTTGTGGGTGTGCTGGCAGGATATGGCAGCACCTTCGGTTGTGCGTCAAGAATTCAGCATAGCAAGTTTGTATGAAGGTCTGGTTATTCACATGCAAATAGGAAAATGCTCTAAACCACTCTGGTGACAAATAAACTTTGCTGCCCTGTTTTCAATCGTCCGCATGGCTGGGAGAACCTCCTCAGATTAATGAAGATAATGGGAGTTAGATATGCATAGGAAGTGTATTGTACTGTTTTTTTCTGTATATATTAATTACAAATCAGCCTTTTACTTAAATGGGGCGGCAGGGTAGCCTAGTGGTTAGAGCGTTGGACTAGTAACCAAGTTCATGTCCCCGAGCTGACAATCTGTCGTTCTGCCCCTGAACAGGCAGTTGACCCACTGTTCCTAGGCCGTCATTGAAAATAAGAATTTGTTCTTAACTGACTTGCCTAGTTAAATAGTTAAATAAAGGTAAAATAAAATAAATAAAATCATGTTTCTAGTCTATTGCTTAGTTAAATAAAGGTAAAATAATTAAAATCATGTTACAAGGTGTAATCTTTGATATCCCAGGAGCAGGAGTGGTAAACACTAAGTGTATAATTGTAATACATACATGCAGACACGGCATCATTCAAAGAATGGGGTTTGATACACCTGGTATTGGATATGACTGAAAAAAACTTGCTAAATAGCAATTTTTGTAAATTAACTTTATGATGAAAAAATATTCACAATCGTTTCTCTACATTAACTAACATATTCCTCTCGATTGTAATTTTTTTTCGACTCGTTATGAAGTTATAATTACTTACATAATGTTTTTGTCAGACATTTTTTCCTGAAGAAAGTCACCGGCGATGTGTGGCATAACGTCAAATTCGTCATTGGAACCACTCGATATGATTGGTCATATAATAACCTTGGGGCCCGAACGCTCCCCTGCCACCGGAGTGATGAAGCCGTGGCGCTGGGTACCTCAAAGTCCCACGGCATAAGCGCACAACTTTTAAAGGAGGAACCACTGTAGAAGGGACCATTATCATGCACCTGTCTTTAAACAGGGGCAGGGGAAAAATACATAATCTACAGTACTCATTCAAGGGTTGTTCTTTATTTGGACTATTTTCTACATTGTAGAATAATAGTGAATACATCAAAACTATGAAATAAAATATATTGAATCATGTAGTAACCAAAAAAATGTTAAACAAATCAACATATATTTTAGATTCTTCAAGGTAGCCACCCTTTGCCTTGATGACAGTTTTGCACACTCTTGGCATTCTATCAATCAGCTTCACCTGGAATGCTTTCCAACGCTGTTGGAGTTCCCACATGCTGAGCACTTGTTCGCTGCTTTTCGTTCACTCTGCGGTCCAACTCATTCCAAACCATCTCAATTGGGTTAAGGTCGGGTGATTGTGGAGGCCAGGTCATCTGATCCGGCACACCTTCATTCTCCTTCTTGGTCAAATAGCCCTTACACAGCCTGGAGGTGTGTTGAGTCATTGTCCTGTTGAAAAACAAATGATCGTCCCACTAAGCGCAAACCAGATGGGATGGTGTATCGGTGCGTAATGCTGTGGTAGCGATGCTGGTTAAGTGTGCCTTGAATTCTAAATAAATCAGTGTCACCAGCAAAGCACCATCAAATCAAATTTTATTTGTCACATACACATGGTTAGCGGATGTTAATGCGAGTGTAGCGAAATGCTTGTGCTTCTAGTTCCGACAATGCAGTAATAACCAACAAATAATCTAGCTAACAATTCCAAAACTACTACCTTATAGACACAAGTGTAAGGGGATAAAGAATATGTACATAAAGATATATGAATTAGTGATGTGATGGTACAGAGCGGCTTAGGCAAGATACAGTAGATGGTATTGAGTGCAGTATATACATATGAGATTAGTATGTAAACAAAGTGGCATAGTTAAAGTGGCTAGTGATACATGTATTGCATAAAGATGCAGTAGATGATATAGAGTACAGTATATACATATGAGATGAATAATGTAGGGTATGTAAACATTATATTAGGTAGCATTGTTTAAAGTGGCTAGTGATATATTTTACATCATTACCCATCAATTCCCATTATTAAAGTGGCTGGAGTTGAGTCAGTGTGTTGGCAGCAGCCACTCAATGTTAGTGGTGGCTGTTTAACAGTCTGATGGCCTTGAGATAGAAGCTGTTTTTCAGTCTCTCGGTCCCAGCTTTGATGCACCTGTACTGACCTCGCCTTCTGGATGATAGCGGGGTGAACAGGCAGTGGCTCGGGTGGTTGTTGTCCTTGATGATCTTTATGGCCTTCCTGTGACATCGGGTGGTGTAGGTGTCCTGGAGGGCAGGTAGTTTGCCCCCGGTGATGCGTTGTGCGGACCTCACTACCCTCTGGAGAGCCTTACGGTTGTGGGCGGAGCAGTTGCCGTACCAGGCGGTGATACAGCCCGACAGGATGCTCTCGATTGTGCATCTGTAGAAGTTTGTGAGTGCTTTTGGTGACAAGCCGAATTTCTTCAGCCTCCTGAGGTTGATGAGGCGCTGCTGCGCCTTCTTCACGATGCTGTCTGTGTGGGTGGACCAATTCAGTTTGTCTGTGATGTGTACGCCGAGGAACTTAACTTACTACCCTCTCCACTACTGTTCCATCGATGTGGATAGGGGGGTGTTCCCTCTGCTGTTTCCTGAAGTCCACAATCATCTCCTTAGTTTTGTTGACGTTGAATGTGAGGTTATTTTCCTGACACCACACTCCGAGGGCCCTCACCTCCTCCCTGTAGGCCGTCTCGTTGTTGTTGGTAATCAAGCCTACCACTGTTGTGTCGTCCGCAAACTTGATGATTGAGTTGGAGGCGTGCGTGGCCACGCAGTCGTGGGTGAACAGGGAGTACAGGAGAGGGCTCAGAACGCACCCTTGTGGGGCCCTAGTGTTGAGGATCAGCGGGGTGGAAATGTTGTTGCCTACCCTCACCACCTGGGGGCGGCCCGTCAGGAAGTCCAGTACCGAGTTGCACAGGGCGGGGTCGAGACCCAGGGTCTCGAGCTTGATAACGAGCTTGGATGGCACTAATGGTGTTAAATGCCGAGCTGTAGTCGATGAACAGCATTCTCACATAGGTATTCCTCCTGTCCAGATGGGTTAGGGCAGTGTGCAGTGTGGTTGAGATTGCATCGTCTGTGGACCTATTTGGGCAGTAAGCAAATTGGAGTGGGTCTAGGGTGTCAGGTAGGGTGGAGGTGATATGGTCCTTGACTAGTCTCTCAAAGCACTTCATGATGACGGAAGTGAGTGCTACGGGGCGGTAGTCGTTTAGCTCAGTTACCTTAGCTTTCTTGGGAACAGGAACAATGGTGGCCCTCTTGAAGTATGTGGGAACAACAGACTGGGATAGGGATTGATTGAATATGTCCGTAAACACACCAGCCAGCTGGTCTGCGCATGCTCTGAGGGCGCGGCTGGGGATGCCGTCTGGGCCTGCAGCCTTGCGAGGGTTGACACGTTTAAATGTTTTCCTCACGTCGGCTGCAGTGAAGGAGAGTCCGCATGTTTTAGTTGCGGGCCGTGTCAGTGGCACTGTATTGTCCTCAAAGCGGGCAAAAAAGTTATTTAGTCTGCCTGGTCCGTGACTGGGCTGGTTTTCTTTTTGTAATCCGTGATTGACTGTAGACCCTGCCACATACCTCTTGTGTCTGAGCCGTTGAAATGAGATTCTACTTTGTCTCTATACTGACGCTTAGCTTGTTTGATTGCCTTGCGGAGGGAATAGTTACACTGTTTGTATTCGGTCATGTTTCCGGTCACCTTGCCCTGATTAAAAGCAGTGGTTCGGGCTTTCAGTTTCACGCGAATGCTGCCATCAATCCACGGTTTCTGGTTTGGGAATGTTTTAGTCGTTGCTATGGGAACAACATCTTCAACGCACGTTCTAATGAACTCGCTCACCGAATCAGCGTATTCGTCAATGTTGTTGTCTGACGCAATACGAAACATATCCCAGTCCACGTGATGGAAGCAGTCTTGGAGTGTGGAATCAGATTGGTCGGACCAGCGTTGAACAGACCTCAGCGCGGGAGCTTCTTGTTTTAGTTTCTGTCTGTAGGCAGGGATCAACAAAAGGGAGTCGTGGTCAGCTTTTCCGAAAAGAGGGCGGGGTAGGGCCTTATATGCGTCGCGGAAGTTAGAATAGCAGTGATCCAAGGTTTTTCCAGCCCTGGTTGCGCAATCGATATGCTGATAAAATTTAGGGAGTCTTGTTTTCAGATTAGCCTTGTTAAAATCCCCAGCTACAATGAATGCAGCCTCCGGATAAATGGATTCCAGTTTGCAAAGAGTCAAATAAAGTTAGTTCAGAGCCATCGATGTGTCTGCTTGGGGGGGAATATATACGGCTGTGATTATAATCGAAGAGAATTCCCTTGGTAGATAATGCGGTCGACATTTGATTGTGAGGAATTCTAAATCAGGTGAACAGGAGGACTTGAGTAGAAGTTGTTGTTGTTATGATCACACCACGTCACGTTAACCATGAAGCATACACCCCCTCCCCTCTTCTTACCAGAAAGATGTTTGTTTCTGTCTGCGCGATGCGTGGAGAAACCAGTTGGCTGCACCGACTCCGATAGCGTCTCTCCAGTGAGCCATGTTTCCGTGAAGCAAAGAACGTTACAGTCTCTGATGTCCCTCTGGAATGCTACCCTTGCTCGGATTTCATCAACCTTGTTGTCAAGAGACTGGACATTGGCGAGAAGAATGCTAGGGAGTGGTGCACGATGTGCCCGTCTCTGGAGTCTGACCAGAAGACCGCTTCGTTTCCCTCTTTTACGACGTCTTTGTTTTGGGTCGCAGGCTGGGATCCATTCCGTTGTCCTGGGTGAAAGGCAGAACACAGGATCCCCTTCGCGAAAGTCATATTCTTGGTCGTACTGATGGTGAGTTGATGCTGCTCGTATGTTCAGTAGTTCTTCTCGACTGTATGTAATGAAACCTAAGATGGCCTGGGGTACCAATGTAAGAAATAACACGTAAAAAAACAAAAAACTGCATAGTTTCCTAGGAACGCGAAGCGAGGCGGCCATCTCTGTCGGCGCCAGAAGCTTCTGTATGATTCACGGTGGGATCCACACATGCGGAGATCATCCATTCACCTACTTTGCGTCTCACATAGAGATGGCGGTTGGAACCAAAAATCTCATCAGACCAAATGACAGATTGCAGCAGAGGTAACTCTGGGTTTTCCTATCCTGTGGTGGTCCTCATGAGAGCCAGTTTCATCATAGTGCTTGATGGTTTTTGCGACTGCACTTGAAGAAACTTTGAAAGTTCTTGAAATGTTCTGTATTGTCTGACCTTCGTGTCTGAAAGTAATGATGAACTGTCATTTCTCTTTGCTTATTTGAGCTGTTTTTTCCATAATATGGACTTGTTATTTTACAAAATAGAGCCATCTTCTGTTTACAACCCCTACCTTGTCACAACACAACTGATTGGCTCAAACGCAGTAAGGAAAGAAATTCCACAAATTAACTTTTCACAAGGCACACCTGTTAATTGAAATGCATTCCAGGTACTCCAGGTTACCTCATGAAGCTAGTTGAGATAATGCCAAGAGTGTGCAAAGCTGTCATCAAGGCAAAGTGTGGCTACTTTAAAGAATCTCAAATATAAAATATATTTTGATTTAACACTTTTTTGGTGACTATATGATTCCTTATATTTTTTCATAGTTGTGATGTCTTCACCATTATTTTACAATTTATAAAATAGTAAAAAAATAAAGAAAACCCTTGAATGATTGGATACACCTAATCTTTTGACTGGTACTGTATGCACTTAAATAGAGAATAGAGGACGCTTTTCCCGTGGTTCATTTTCATGCCAGCCAGGTAGGCTATACTCCTGTGGTAAAGATAAGCAATATGCTTAGTATTAGAAAAGTTGAAAAATAATGATAGTAGGCCAAGAAAGCTAATGGGATCCTCCAATTAATAGAGGCCATCACTCTGTTTTCACTAGCAATTACATAGCCTATTGAAATGTTGCGCAACATGAGCTCATGGGCTCTCGTGAAGTGTTTGATTCGATTTTCGATGACATTTGCGTTGATGTTAAGAGGGATTAGAGGTAAAATAGAGTGCGGAGTACCAGGCAGTTAGCAAATTTGGTAGGCTACTTGTCACGAGAATTTTCAATCCCAATGATAACAACTGACAATCAATAGCTCTGACCAATCCCCGGGATCTGTAAGACCACGGGTTTAATAATAATTTGTCAAAGACTCAGTTTTCAGAGAATGTTCTAAAGTCAAGAATACAAAAACATCAATTTTATAGCTGCGCACATAGTGGGGCAAAAAAGTATTTAGTCAGCCACCAATTGTGCAAGTTCTCCCAATTAAAAAGACGAGAGAGGCCTGTAATTTTCATCATAGGTACACTTCAACTATGACAGACAAAATGAGAAAAAAAAAATCCAGAAAATCACATTGTAGGATTTTTAATGAATTTATTTGCAAATTATGGTGGAAAATAAGTATTTGGTCACCTACAAACAAGCAAGATTTCTGGCTCTCACAGACCTGTAACTTCTTCTTTAAGAGGCTCCTCTGTCCTCCACTCGTTACCTGTATTAATGGCACCTGTTTGAACTTATCAGTATAAAAGACACATGTCCACAACCTAAAAGACTCCAAACTCCACTATGGCCAAGACCAAAGAGCTGTCAAAGGACACCAGAAACACAATTGTAGACCTGCACCAGGCTGGGAAGACTGAATCTGCCTCGATCTGGGGCTCCACGCAAGATCTCACCCCGTGGGGTCAAAATGATCACAAGAACGGTGAGCAAAAATCCCAGAACCGCACGGGGGGACCTAGTGAATGACCTGCAGAGAGCTGGGACCAAAGTAACAAAGCCTACCATCAGTAACACACTACGCCGCCAGGGACTCAAATCCTGCAGTGCCAGACGTGTCCCCCTGTTTAAGCCAGTACATGTCCAGGCCCGTCTGAAGTTTGCTAGAGAGCATTTGGATGATCCAGAAGAAGATTGGGATAATGTGTGTCATATGGTCAGATGAAACCAAAATATAACTTTTTGGTAAAAACTCAACTTGTCGTGTTTGGAGGACAAAGAATGATGAGTTGCATCCAAAGAACACCATACCTACTGTGAAGCATGGGGGTGGAAACATCATGCTTTGGGGCTGTGTAAAGGTAATAATGAATGGGGCCATGTATCGTGAGATTTTGAGTGAAAACCTCCTTCCATCAGCAAGGGCATTGAAGATGAAACGTGGCTGGGTCTTTCAGCATGACAATGATCCCAAACACACCGCCCAGGCAACGAAGGAGTGGCTTCGGAAGAAGCATTTCAAGGTCCTGGAGTGGCCTAGCCAGTCTCCAGATCTAAACCCCATAGAAAATCTTTGGAGGGAGTTGAAAGTCCGTGTTGCCCAGCAACAACCCCAAAACATCACTGCTCTAGAGGAGATCTGCATGGAGGAATGGGCCAAAATACCAGCAACAGTGTGTGAAAACCTTGTGAAGACTTACAGAAAACGTTTGACCTCTGTCATTGCAGACAAAGGGTATATTACAAAGCATTGAGATAAACTTTTGTCATTGACTAAATACTTATTTTCCACCATAATTTGCAAATAAATTCATTAAAAATCCTACAATGTGATTTTCTGGATTTTTTTTTCTCATTTTGTCTTTCGTAGTTGAAGTGTACCTATGATGAAAATTACAGGCCTCTCTTGTCTTTTTAATTGGGAGAACTTGCACAATTGGTGGCTGACTAAATACTTTTTTGCCCCACTGTACTTCTACACAAACAGTAGGTGAGTGTTATCCTTCTCCACAGTTCGCACCACTTTGTATCACTAGCCGACAGTTCCATTCCCCCGAGATTAGGGAGACCTTGAGAAGTACTCACTGTCCTCTCCCAAGTCTCAGAGGCCTAGCCAGGTCGGTCCAAACACAGTTTTAATTGTTCTTCGGTATTTTACTTGGCACACACAAGTTCAAATCCTAAGCTACGCCTTGCTCAGACAGTCTGTGTTTTTCCACTATACATTGTTTAACCTAATTCCGACCTAAACTACACACATCATCAGATTATAATTTTATGATTCTAATCAATTTCATGCAGTTATAAGGTTTCAGAGTGGAATTACTTTATCATTATCTTTCACATATACATTATTTTATCACTACTAATTACCATCAGCAGCATCAGAGCTTGGAGAAGCCTAATTACCGTGACTAAGCGGTCATGTGGAATGCCTTCATGACTCGTGACCGTCGGTGTGGTCTCCGCAACATCCCTAGGCCCTGTACCCTTGGCATTTGTGTAGACTATAAAGAATAGGATAGGTCTAAAGAATATGGTGCAAATTCCACCTAACCTATCAGAAGGCAAGATGGAGTGACAACCATATTGCTTATACCTGTCCAATCCCTTCAGATCTAGGGATAGGTCTTTTTGGATTAGGCTAGTTAGGGTAGAAATGTAAAAGTAGTCATAGATTTAAGGACTCTGAAATCACTGAGCACTCATGAGTGTCATCTTGAGGGATTTGAAGGACAACAATGTATGTCTTGTCTAATAATATTAATTCTAAAAGTACAAAAGCTGGATGATATTGTTGTTGCACATATTACCATTATACAGTATATGTGTAGTGTGTCTCGTAGAAGGTGTTTGTCTTCTCTCTCCAGGACTTTGTGACACGTACCCAGGGTGGAGTGCCGTATGGGACAGGTTTGCCCCCAGAGATCCTCATGGGCCAGCAAACTCACCCCTACAACAGGTTAGGCTACAGCCAGCAGGCCATGGGCATGTATGCCCAGAACCAGCCTCTACCTCCAGGTCAGTGCCAACATTATCATTGTCTAAGACCAGGGTTCTGATTTATGAGGAGTTTAGCCTTTTAAATCATATTGAAAACAGTTACTGATCCTAGGCCAGCACTCTACTCTGATATTGATGAATATGGGCCCTGTTTTAGTTATTACTAGTTAGTTTTCACAATATCATGAAAAAACACTCTGGAACCTGTATTCCTCTCATGACCGTTTTAAGTGAGGCGTGTTTAGCTTTTGATCATCACCAACCATAGTCAATCGACACCATGTTTTGTTACAGCCCAGCACTAAAACACACGATTCTGCTTATCAACCGAAATCTTCAAGACATTGATTAGCTGAAACGGATATTAATGCTGTGGTGGCTTTTTGTCATTTTGACTTAAATTTTCATCCTTTTCCCCTTCAGGGGGCCCTGGTTTGGACACCCCGTACCGACCAGCCCGGAACCCTCAGATGGGCAAGATGATGCCCACGAGGCCCAACTACCCGGGTGTGATGCCAGGCATGATGGGCATGGAAAAGCAGTACCCTATGGGCTATAAGCCCCAGCCCAACATACCGCAGGGCCAGATCCTGCGCCAGCATCTGCAGGTCAGACTGGTGAGTTTGCAGTGACTAGACTCCATTGGAATGGGACAGTAGTGAGTACAGAGGTTATTCTCGACTGGACCTCCCCCAGTGTGGTGTTGAGGGGTTTGCTAGATGTGTTTAACATGCTCATAGAATAGGATCTTGAACCTGGCTTTCACTGTACGCATGTAGATACATTTGCACAACTGAATGCGTTCAACCTCAAATGTGTCTTCCGCATTTAACCCAGCCCTTCTGAATCAGAGAGGTGCAGGGGGCTGCCTTAATTGACATCCACTTCATCGGTGCCCGGAGAGAAGTTGTTGTTGGGGATTAACTTGCCGGCTCGGGGATTCGAACCAGCGACTTTTCAGTTACTAGCCCAACACTCTTAACCGCTAAGCTACCTGCCGCCCGTGAAGAAAAAAAGAAAAAAGTTGAACTTCAGTTGTAGAAAGCAGCACATTGCTTTTTAAGAACGTTGGAACGTTGTCTCTTGCCGTTTTCAGAACCAGAGTATTATTAGACAACAGATGCGACAGCTGACGCCCAACCAACAATACGGCTCCGTGCAGCCAACTCAGGCAAGTCTTTCAGATGAGACACTTTTGCCAAAATGTCATGTAATTTCTTTCCAGGTGTACCTGTAAAACCTGTTTTCTTATCCTTCTATTTCCTTCAACACTGAATTTGACCCTATGCATAAACTAGTGTCCTCTATTCCTTCTTTCTCCTCTCTGCATATTTGTCCTATTATTTTCATTAACATTCTGATTTTTATCTCTCCATGTACAGAACATCTCCCAGGGCTATACCACGTACGGCTCCCACATGGGGATGCAGCCGCATCCCTCCCAGGTGGGTGGTATAGTCCCTCCGTCGTACGGGAACCAGGGTTTCCAGGGAAGCCACCCGGGGGCCAACCTGGGTGTGGTGGACTCTCTGAGGCAGATGGTACAGAGGCCCAGCGGCTACGTTCACCAGCAGGCACCGGGCTACTCGCACACCATGCAAAACACACAGAGGTGGGCAGGAGGGAAGAGTTGAAGAGTGGTGGGGGTTTGGACAATACACTGTACTGCACTCCAATAGCACAGGGATGTCTGCTGTCCATTATCAAGGATATTTTGGCTACTTTTGTCTCATATTGTGTAGGGCTGTGACACCCTGAAACATGAAGCAGAGCAAACTCTTCTGTCCTGGGGTGGCAGGTAGAGTAGCGATTAAGTGTAGGTCCAGTAACCGAAAGGTTGCTGGTTCGAATCTCCGGGCCGACTAGGTGAAAAAGGTGTCTGTGCCCTTGAGCAAAGCACTTAATCATAATTGCTCCTATAAGTCGCTCTGGATAAGAGCATCAGCTAAATGACTAAAATGTCAATGTAAAAACATGCTGTATTTAAAATATTGTGTGCTATAGCTTGGAAAATGTGTAAATGTGACTTTAAATGACAACATAATGATATTTGTTTCCAACATTAGGGCTGTTTTCATAAAGAAGTTAAGATACTAACAAGTATTGGGATACTTGTTAGTATCGTGGCAAGGAAACGTGTTTTGTTTCCTTGCCACGATACTAACAAGTATCCCAATACTGGTATCGTGCCATCACTAATATGGTGTTCATGGAGCGCCTTCTTTCACTCCTTTTTCTTGCACATATCAAGACTTTGTCACATTTAGCATCACTGCCTAGTATCTGGGTACAGAGTTATCAAAGTCAATCCCACCCATAAACTGCACTCTAATTTCCTTTGACGTGAATGCAAACATTTGACAGTGTAGTCGCAGAACACTTTTTTCTTTCATGCTGTAGCACTGTAATGGGCAACAGTGACCATATTCAAGACAGTGGTGTATTTGTGAAACATTTGATGATGTACTGGTCCTCTGAATGTGAATCTCTTCCACCATCTCCAGGTTTCCCCACCAGTCCATCCATCAGGCTCCTGTCATGCAGGGCCTTAGCCACATGGGTACGCAGGGGGTCCACCCGGGAATGAGACCAAACCAGATGCTTGCTGAGCAGCAGCAGGCCCAGCAGCAACAGCAGCAGTACCTCAGACAGCAGGCACTCCGAGTATGCATTGTCTATTTACTAGGTCTTTTACTAGCAATATCTAACACTACAGACCAACATGGAACAGTGTGTAGTTAAAATATAATCAATACATGTACTGCTATTGCCACTCAATGCGGTCTAGATCTAAACAATCACTTCCACAATTATTCAATGCTCTAACTGATGGTCTAGCATAGGGGCCACATTGGGATTTCGAAATTCAACCGCAAATATCTATTTCTGTTTAATTATTTTCAGCTGACCAGCGGATTGAATGGGATCGCGGGACCCACAGGCCGTAGTTTGCCCACCCGTGCTCTAGCATGACATATAGTGAGTTTAAGAATTCCTGTATAGTTGTACTATGGTGTCACCCTGCTCTGTTTCTGTATTTGTCCCTGTCTCCTATAGGCCCAGCAGCAGGCTCAGCAGCAAGCTCAACAACAACAACAGGTTCAACAACAGCAAGTTCAACAGCAACATCAGGTCCAGCCCCAACAAGTTCAGCAGCAGCAACAACAACAACAGCAGCAAGTAGCGTCAGCACCGCCCTCCGGTGCCCAGGCTCAGAACCAGGCCCTGGGCATGCAGCCCATGCCCCCACAGCAACCCATGGTACATCCAACTTAGAGGATGATACAGTCAAATTGCCAAGCGGCAGTTCCAAAAAGACAGATCAAGTTAGCCAGCTAACTGTCCCAAAAATTCTGAATTATTTGTATGTTTTCGAGAAATATATATTTGAAATTAGCATGGTATAATTGACTTGACAACCACCAAACACATTCAAGTTTAGCTTTCAAAATGAACCATAAAATTTAAGAGATCTGATATATCAAAGATGTATCACTGTTAGCTGGCTAACTTAACTTAATGATCCTGCTTGCTGGAACACCCCACAAGTACAAAATAAAACCCCAGCCCTACTACACCTAGATCTATTTCCAATTATGACTCTGACCTGAACAGTTTTTTTTGCCCTCAGAACAGCCTCAATTCGTTGGGGCATGGGTGTTGAAAGCATTCCACAGGGAAGCTTGTTCACGTTTACTCCAATGCTTCTCACATTTATCAAGTTGGATGTCTTTTGAGTGGTGGACCATTCTTGATGCACACGGAAAACTGTTGAACGTTAAAAAAAAACATTAGCATTGCAATTCTTGACAAACCAGTTTGTGCGCCTGGCACCTACTACCATACCCCGTTCAAAGGGACTTAAATATTTTGTCTTACCCATTCACCTTCTAAATGGCACACAATGCATGTCTCAAGGTTTTAAAATCCTTCTTTAATTTGTCTGCTCCCCTTCATCTACACTGAATGAACTGGATAAAACAAGTGACATCAAAAAGGCATAGCTTTCAACTTGATTCACCTGGTCAGTCTGTCATGGAAAGAGCAGGTGTTCTTAATGTTTTGTATACTCAGTGTAGGTAGTGATAAAGTGACTAGGCAACATAATGAATAATAAACAGTAACAGCAGCATATGTTATGAGAAAAGAGATTAGTGCAAAAAAGGATCAATCCACTCAATAATATAATATAATATATAAGTAATATGGAGGAAACTAAGATACTAAGGAGGGCTAGAGGGAACTACTGCCTTATTGCCAGTTGTGGCCCTCGCAGAGAATTGATATCAGAGATTCACTAGTACAGGACTCTCAGGCCATAGCCAGACTAAGAATAAGACATTTTCTTGCATACAGTGGGGCAAAAAAGTATTTAGTCAGCCACCAATTGTGCAAGTTCTCCCACTTAAAAAGATGAGAGAGGCCTGTAATTTTCATCATAGGTACACTTCAACTATGACAGACAAAATGAGAAGAAAAAAAATCCAGAAAATCACATTGTAGTGAAATTTAATGAATTTATTTGCAAATTATGGTGGAAAATAAGTATTTGCTCACCTACAAACAAGCAAGATTTCTGGTTCTCACAGACCTGTAACTTCTTCTTTAAGAGGCTCCTCTGTCCTCCACTGTATTAATGGCACCTGTTTGAACTTGTTATCAGTATAAAAGACACCTGTCCAAAATACCTCAAACACTCCAAACTCCACTATGGCCAAGACCAAAGAGCTGTCAAAGGACACCAGAAACAAAATTGTAGACCTGCACCAGGCTGGGAAGACTGAATCTGCAATAGGTAAGCAGCTTGGTTTGAAGAAATCAACTGTGGGAGCAATTATTAGGAAATGGAAGACATACAAGACCACTGATAATCTCCCTCGATCTGGGGCTCCACGCAAGATTTCACCCCGTGGAGTCAAAATGATCACAAGAACGGTGAGCAAAAATCCCAGAACCACACGGGGGGACCTAGTGAATGACCTGCAGAGAGCTGGGACCAAAATAACAAAGCCTACCATCAGTAACACACTACGCCGCCAGGGACTCAAATCCTGCAGTGCCAGACGTGTCCCCCTGCTTAAGCCAGTACATGTCCAGGCCCGTCTGAAGTTTGCTAGAGAGCATTTGGATGATCCAGAAGAAGATTGGGAGAATGTCATATGGTCAGATGAAACCAAAATACAACTTTTTGGTAAAAACTCAACTCGTTGTGTTTGGAGGACAAAGAATGCTGAGTTGCATCCAAAGAACACCATACCTACTGTGAACCATGGGGGTGGAGACATCATGCTTTGGGGTTGTTTTTCTGCAAAGGGACCAGGACGACTGATCCGTGTAAAGGAAAGAATGAATGGGGCCATGTATCGTGAGATTTTAATTGAAAACCTCCTTCCATCAGCAAGGGCATCGAAGATGAAACGTGGCTGGGTCTTTCAGCATGACAATGATCCCAAACACACCGCCCGGGCAACGAAGGAGTGGCTTCGTAAGAAGCATTTCAAGGTCCTGGAGTGGCCTAGACAGTCTCCAGATCTTAACCCCATAGAAAATCTTTGGAGGGAGTTGAAAGTCCGTGTTGCCCAGCAACAGCCCCAAAACATCACTGCTCTAGAGGAGATCTGCATGGAGGAATGGGCCAAAATACCAGCAACAGTGTGTGAAAACCTTGTGAAGACTTACAGAAAACGTTTGACCTCATTGCCAACAAAGGGTATATAACAAAGTATTGAGAAACTTTTGTTATTGACCAAATACTTATTTTACACCATAATTTGCAAATAAATTCATTAAAAATCCTACAATGTGATTTTCGGGATTTTTTTTCCTCATTTTGTCCGTCATAGTTGAAGTGTACCTATGATGAGCATTACAGGCCTCTCTCATCTTTTTAAGTGGGAGAACTTGCACAATTGGTGGCTGACTAAATACTTTTTGCCCCACTGTTTATTGTCCGTTTTTGTCTTTCAAAAGTTAAACTCGAGTCAACTATTTTTGGGACGAGTTGCATACACACAAAGGCCCATATATTGTGCGTTTTTTGACGGGCAATCATCTTGTCAACGACAGACTCCCATTGAAAAAAAGTTATAGTATGTCTACTTTCAACGACCGAAATGTAATATTGTTTGTGTGTTTGTCTCAGTTCCCACGACAGGGGATGCAGCAGACTCAGATGCAACAGACTCAACAGCAGCAGCAGACTGCAGCACTGGTCAGGCAGCTCCAACAACAACTCTCAAGTAAGAAAGACACTCATGTCAATTAACTTTAGTGAGATTTGTTACAGCCTTGTATTAACCCCAGGGTTAGGGAGGTACTACCTGGATTTGTCCAATAAGAAGTGCACATTTAAAATGTTTTCTGTTGGGTGCCCTAATGAAACCGCTGATATTGTCAACAGTTCTATCTTGTGTTGCGTATTGTGCTTTGTAGTCTAAATGTGAATTTTTTTCACAATTTCCAGTCATTTTAGGTCTGTTGATAACAAGTGCTTTTCTTTTCCCCAGATACACAACCTGGACAGAACACCAACTCATATTACTGATAGTGCTTGTTGTATATTAGTGTGTGTGGAAGGATAGGGATACCCTGTGTATGGGAGTGTTCCCAGCCAGCCCATAGATTGTCAGATGTGTCCAATGCCCAGCAGGCCCCTGTTTTAGAGGTGTAGGCTCTTAGGGGGGAAATGGTGCTATTGGCCAAGAAGGACGACTAGACAGATGAACCCACAACTCAACCACAGAGGCTCAACATGCCGTTCGAAAACCTTCTCAACTTCAGTCATGTCATTTCTGAAAATCCAAGGAGGGATTGTGCTGTGAAATATTATGATCATAAAGAATAATGGAAGAGTCTATGTAAAAAAAAAAATACAAGAAATTATAAGAATGCAAAAAAAAAAATACTCAGTTTGTAAAAAAATTCAGTTTATTGTATTTCTCATTAAAATATCATGTCTCTATTTTGTCTTGTATTAGTGTCTGGTGCAGTCTTCATCTTGATGAAGATGTCTGATAAGGGTCAATGTGACAATTAGGTTGTTAAAATCAGGATATTATTCATGATATTGAAAGGCAATGAGTCATTATTATCCACTATTGATTGTCTTTAGTATCTTTATTTTTAATTTAATCAGGGTTCTGGGATGTCATGGAATGGTATTATATGCATTCCAGAGGGAAAGTAATAGAGGAATTGATGCAATCATGGTAAATCATATAATTTTGTATATGGATAACTATTTGGAAATTAATATTTTTCCAGTTCTTTTTCCACATTACATTTCCCTGGGAGCTTTTGGCCATTGTCATGTAAATTCTAAGGTTGACGGAAAGTCATGGAATATTTTAACAATGAAAGCCCTGTTAGATATACTGTACGTGTCGCTAATCACCTAAAAAGACCAATCCAATCAAAAAATATAAAGATGTATTTTCTTCTGCATGCGAGCTGCAAGTCTTTTGATCAAAAACCATGCCCCTGCCTTAATGATGAAACAGATGCTTTCATTGGACAGAACAACAAGTGGTTGAGCAGTGCAAAATATGGCAGACTTGGCTGTGGGTGACTCACCGCTTCACGTTCTTACCAAAAAGGTAAGCTAATGTACTAAAGGCTATTGCTTTGTCTCAAATGGCACCCTGGTTCTGGTCAGATGTAGTGCACAATGGGAATAGGTGGCCATTTTGAACGCTCTATAACTACTTTCTAACTGGCCGTAGGCTACCACCCTAATACCAGAGACGATGCAAACGGAGTTGTCATGACCACTGATGAACCCAGTCGATGGGGTAAACTCAGTTATGCACTTTTTTATTTTGTGAATAGGATTTAAATGGGTAAAAACTGGCAACTGTTGAAGTCCTTTATTTAGAACAATTCAAATCAATGACGTTTCCATCTTGGCCTTCATCAGAATGAAAAAAGACCGGTAGACACAAAGCCAGATGTTAGAATGCAAGTAGGTGTGTGTGTGAGTCGACTAAATTTAGACAATTTCGACATATACTTTGCACACGAACCGCCGCCCGTTTGTAGTAAGAAATAATGGATGTATTTACATGTAAATGTCTTGGTTCGCCGTGTATCTGTCGGAACCAGGCTGCCTTGGAAAGAGAGTTGGGCCTTTTTGCGGCACGCTTGTAAGGCTCTTTGTCCAAAAGGGGTCCCCGTCCGTCTCCTACTGTTGCTCTCCTCTGCCATCACCTGGCATCCGGCGACCTGTCATGTAGTCCTGAACAGAACTACAGAGCTCACTCTATTTCCACTTGCTCTGGAAGATAATTATTTGAAGATAGGCTAGCCAGTCAATGGTTCTCAGTGGGGTGATGTGAGTCGCGTACTGCGGTGATTTGAGAAGAGTAGTAGAAAGGTCACACTTAAATTCACTTTTCTAGATACATTACTTGGACAGCTAATCAGCCGTACCAGTGATTGTCCGGGAGGTGAGCTTCTCGCCTCTACCTCGTGTTGATATTCAGAGTTTGAACCACTTTGGACATGAGCTGCAGCTACACGCCTCTGGATTGATATGTTCATTCTTAACCCATCGTTTTAAACACTTCGTGGGGGCAGTTTGGGGCTGACACACTCTGACCTCACTCAAGGGGGCGGGGCGGTGACTACTTACAAAGTTATAGAAACGATTTCCTCTTATAGTTTCTAAGATCATATCCCTCTCAACAAAAACACTTTCATAATTGTTCATATTTCATACATAACGTAGAGGATGGACACTTCACACAAATAGTGTGTATACTTTTAAAGTTACACTGACCATTTCGAATCCCACCTTACCTTCTCCGCTATGCAATCTGGTTTCTGAGCTGGTCATGGGTGCACCTCAGCCACGCTCAAGGTTCTAAACGATATAACCGCCATCGATAAAAGATAATACTGTGCAGCCGTCTTCATCGACCTGGCCAAGGCTTTCGACTCTGTCAATCACTGCATTCTTATCGGCAGACTCAACAGCCTTGGTTTCTCAAATGACTGCCTCCAACTGCCAACTGCTTCTCAGATGGAGTTCAGTGTGTCAAATCAGAGGACCTGTTGTCCGGACCTCTGGCAGTCTCTATGGGGTGCCACAGGGTTCAATTCTCGGGCCGACTCTTTTTCTCTGTATACATCAATGATGTCGCTCTTGCTGCTGGTGATTCTCTGATCCACCTCTATGCAGACGGCACCATTTTGTATACTTCTGGGCCTTCTTTGGACACTGTTAACAAACCTCCAAACGAGCTTCAATGCCATACAACACTCCTTCCGTGGCCTCCAACTGCTCTTAAATGCAAGTAAAACTAAATGTATGCTCTTCAACCGATTGCTTCCGGCAACCGTCCACCCGTCTAGCATCACTACTCTGGACGGTTCTGACTTAGAATATGTGGACAACTACAAATACCTAGGTGTCTGGTTAGGCTGTAAACTCTCCTTCCATACTCACATTAAGCATCTCCAATCCAAAATTAAATCTAGAATCGGCTTCCTATTTCGTAACAAAGCATCCTTCACTCATGCTGCCAAACATATCCTTGTAAAACGGACTATCCTACCGATCCTTGACTTCGGCGATGTCTTTTACAAAATAGCCTCCAACACTCTAGTCAGCAAACTGGATGTAGTCTATCACAGTGCAGTCTGTTTTGTCACCAATAAACTACCCTCCACTGCGAGCTGTATGCTCTCATTGGCTGGCCCTTGCTTCATATTCGTCGCCAAACCCACTGGCTCCAGGTCATCTATAAGTCTCTGCTAGGTAAAGCCCCACTTTATCTCAGCTCACTGGTCACCATAGCAGCACCCACCCGTAGCACGCATTCCAGCAGGTATATTTCACTGGTCATCCCCAAAGCCAAGTCCTCATTTGGCCGCCTTTCCTTCCAGTTCTCTGCTGCCAATGACTGGAACGAATTGCAAAAATCACTGAAGCTGGAGACTCATGTCTCCCTCTCTAACTTTAAGAATCAGCTGTCAGAGCAGCTTACAGATCATTGCACCTGTACATAGCCCATCTATCAATAGCCCATCTATCAATAGCCCACCCAACTACCTCATTCCCATATTATTTATTTTTTGATCCTTTGCACCCCAGTATCACTACTTACACATTCATCTTCTGCACATCTATCACTCCAGTTTTAATTGCGAAATTGTAATTATTTCGACACTATGGCTTATTTATTGCCTTACCTCCCTAATCTTACGACATTTGCACACACTGTATATAGACTTTTCTATTGTTATTGCCTGTACGTTTGTTTATCCCATGTGTAACTTTGTTGTTAATGTCGCTTTGCTTTATCTTGGCCAGGTTGCAGTTGTACATGAGAACTTGTTCTCAACTGGCGTACCTGGTTAAATAAAGGTGAAATAAATACAAAATAAAATACATTAATGACATCACAAAATAACAACTGAAATGACATTCTTTAGATCGCCCACGTTCTATGTTAGAAATGTTGTTCCAGAAGTTTGCTTTAGAATGTGTTAGAGTTTCGGTGTGAAAATGTTTGTGAAACAAAGGCACATTCCAGTGTGAATTTGGAGAGCAAGATAGCTGAAAGTTCTAATCTTTGAGTTACAACAGTGTGTGAACCATCAATGCCCCCACCAGCTCCCTTCTCCTCCCCTCTGCAGGCGAGAGGGGGTCTGGCCGAAGTCATCCACTGCAAAGCTGATCTGACCCATTTGGATCCTTACAGGACAGCCATGACAGCGTTCAAGCAGCGAAGCTGGTTGAAACCTGCCCCAGTATCTGTGTGTTTAGAGATGTAGACGATGAGTATGTCGTGTCTCCTCAAACGCCCAGGAAGCTCTGATTCAAACTCCCATTAGACATCTCTGCAAGCATTATGTCAAAATACATTTGTCACTCACCAAATGTGCAGTTTCGCTGAGCAACTATCTTCATTTACTCCCATTATGGTCGGTATGTACTTCCAAAAAAGGTTCAAATACAAAATGACAAGCAACTGAAAAAATGCCTCTTAGGCACTGCCATGCACAGGTCTGAAGTCTACAACAGCTCAATACATTGGAGCTGCCGGAGGCATTTTTTTCTGTTGCTTGTACATTATCATTTTTTATTACTATCTGTAGAAAATCATGGAAGATTTAATGTAGGAACCATGTTTAATATGGGTCACTAAAGAACTGTCCCCTCATCAAGAAAATGATGTATCTATCGGGTTCGTTATTATTCGCATCTTTGCAGCATGTGCTCAGCTGCTGAAGGAACTTCTGGTCCAAACCCACGGCCCCATCTTAACATCTTTATGATGACACAGACGATTTCATTGGACAGCAATATGGTTGAGAAGCACGAAAGACTGGTTTGCAAGTTGCAACCTTGCTCATGCTTAAGTAGCTTTTGCTTCAAGTTCTGACCAAAACAGTAAGTAAGGTAATGATCGTAGGCGATAACTTCAGTTTGCCAGCTAACTAGCTACTTCACATTCTGATATTGAATTTTTATTATTGTGTGTAGCTAAGTATTTCTTAACCCTTAGAGAGCATTGCATTGTGTGTTTTGTAGTTGACTTGAGCTGCAACAGATTTCCACAATAATTTTCATACGTTGCTATCAACCTCATTATAAAGACAAAAGGAAACATATGTTCACACATTTCTTTTCTCACATATTAGTGTTATTTAACACTATAAATTATAGGAATAAGTGGTTTTGGTGTATTTTTCCATTAAGTTCAAGGTCAGAATACAATAGAGAGAAAAGTGCATAAAAAGGGAATTAATTTCCATTTACACGCACTTAACCCTAGAGTCGATGTCCTCTGAAATATAATTAGCATAATAAAACAATCTCTATCAAAAGCCGTCTGTTTAAACTAGAGATATCTGTTTTTTTGCATGGGCTGTGTCTCAATCCACCGCATCCGCCAATGTCGGCTTTCCGCATGTGTGGTGAAACGTGACCGAACTACAGCGGTGTTTGTCAGACCATGAGGTCCTGAAAATTGGTCTTCTCACGAAAACGAACGGTTTGACCCACAAACTAATATGACCCCTCTATGGAAAGGTGAGTCTCACAAACATGAGAAGGTGGCCCGTATAAAGGTAGCCAGGTACCAGTTAAACAAATGAATGGCAATATATATGAAAGTAGTTTAGTGCAAAAAAATTGGTTAAATATGGGTAAAGAATAAACTACATTTCCTGATCTTTCTAATGTCTCTCAGATATAGGACAGACACATTAAAACACACTTCCTTTTTGATACATTTTTTGATCTGTTTTTCTGTGAATGAATCTGTTTCTATGGGCTAATAGCAGCAAATTCAATGTTTCATCAAATTATTATGATTTTTTTATTTCTGGTACCTAAAGTGGGCCTAAAATTCTAAATCAAGTAGCTAAATGATGAGATAGGGGAAGCGCATGCAGGCAGATGAGGAAATTTGTCAGGATGGAAGAAATTATATAGAAAACCTGCAATAAGGCAATTGTAAACCAGGGAAAAACCACACAACCCTCCCCAAAGCAAAAAAAAAAAGAGTTAAGTGACCCTCCCATACTTTGGACCAACCCCCCCACCCCAGTACATTTCGAACTGTCCCTTAGCAGATCTGCCTACTGGCTGAGAAATCAGAGTTCGAGATCAGCAAGAATTGTTGCACTGTGTACAAGACAGTAGTTTTGGAATTTTTAGTTAGATTACTTGTTATTACTGCATTGTCGGAACTAGAAGCACAAGCATTTCGCTACACTCGCATTAACATCTGCTAACCATGTGTATGTGACAAATAAAATTTGATTTGATTTGATGCCATTCACTAAAATCGCTACATTTGTGGCAACAGTGGGGGCCATTGGAGAGGTGTGCTCATGTGAGGGACTTGCTATAGTGAAGCGTGTGGACACACTCTCTCTAACAGAGGGAATAGTGTAACAAACCATACCTGGGAAGTCCTATATTCTTGGAAAGTGGAGATGTCATAGAACGTGAAAAAGTAATACATGAGTAATAATAATTTAAACTATTGCAATTTGAGCCAGGATTCAATCAAATGTCTATGTTCAACACTTGATTCTTAAAGGTAACTTACCCCTGAGTAGATTTCTGCAGCAATTACTGTAAATGCGATCTCCACGAATATCAGGGAAAATGCCTTTAATAGACGCATTGTCGACAGTACAGCACACTCGTCGACAACGCACCTTTGATTGAATCTTGGCCTTGATAAAATAAAGAACAATAATAAAGGTGTCCCCCGAAAAGGGAGCCGTGCTGACGGAGCATAAAATAGTAATAACATTTGTAACTAAAAGGTTTGGCATTTTATTTCAACATAATAAAGTAGTTATACAAAAAAACATGGTTTTCAACTTGGTAATAAAAATAAAGAACAAACATTGTTCTCATAGGTAAGTTTGAGCCTGTGAGGGCATCCCAAGTGGTGCAACGGTCTAAGGCACTGCATCACAGTAATTGAGATGTCACCCAGGTTCAATCCCAGGCTGTGTCGCAGCCGCCCGTGACCGGGAGGCCAATGAGGTGGCATCGTCTAGGTTAGGGGAGGGTTTGGCCGGCCGGGATGTCCTTGTCCCATCGCACTCTAGCGGCTCCTTATGGGGGGCCGGGCGCATGAATGTTGACCTCGGTCGCCAGCTGAACAGTTTTTCCTCCGGCACATTAGTGGGGCTGGCTTCCGGGTTATGCGAGCGGTGTGTCAAGAAGCAGTGCGGCTTGGCAAGGTCGTGTTTTGGAGGACGCATGGCTCTCAACCTTCACCTCTCCCGAGTCCGTACGGGTGTTGCAGCGATGGGACAAGACTGTAACTACCAATTGGATAGCACAAAAAAGGGGTAAAGTACAAAAACATTTATATAAATAATATTAATGAGTCTGGCTGTCAACACCGCTGTTAGTGAAGATCACAGAGATGATTTGGATGTTCTTGCCTCTACCATGTCTCTGGAGTAGTTTTACAGATCTGTTGTGGATTCTAATAAGAGCAGGGATGAGGCTTGTGAAATCAGGAGAGAGTATTACAGCAAACTGGTTGAAAAGAGTGATTCCACTGATTGTGGAAATTAGTGAAAAGGACAACAAAAAGTAAGTAGAACCATTTTTTTATTTATCTTAAAAAACAAACCAAAACATCAATTCATTTAGAACCACGGTGTTCATCAGTATCAAATTCGGGTAAGTATGTGAGGCGATTACATACATAAATCGTGTATGATAAAGTAGTCTACAAAACAATACATCAATAAATAATAATCAAAATCATTTTAAACTATATTGTAACTTGGGCTAGGAATAAATCAAAGGCATGAGCCGCATTCGAGATCCGCATGGACGGTTGCACTGTCACAGTTTGCTATAATTGTTACATTAATGGCAACGTCCCTTTGGGCCATTGGAGAGGTTTGCACACGTGAGGGACTTGCTATTTTCCGAGTTTGTAGAATAGTGAAGTGTAAGTACACACTCTCCTGAACTGAGGGGATGGTTAGCAGGTCTGCCTACAGGCTGGAAGATCTGGGTTCATGATTAACGCATCTTTGATTGAATCCTAGCCTTGATAAAATAAAGAACAATAAGAACAATAATTGAATTATCCGAGGAGGAGGTGGAGCAGTAGCCTCGTGAGCTGCCTGATCCCATGAGCAGCCTGACGCTGTATGGACGTCAGTCTGGTAATTACGAGGCTATGGGAGGTGGTGGTGGTGGGGCATAATATTGTAATGCAAATTATAACTGTAAATTGTTCAACATGATAAAATAAAGAACAATAATAAAGTTGTCAGCAGAAGGGGGGTGGTGACAGGATAAAACAATTATCAATTGTAAACATGAGCAGCAGTCAAGCAAGCTCAAACATGCAGGAAAAATAATGCAGTACACAAGTGACATTCAATCTAATTTATTTCCACTCGTATCAAATAGAATGTTCATGTTTACGATTTCACTTTAGCGTCTTTCTTAGCTTTCAATTTCTTTGCATTTGGCCACTCCAGATTATTAAACAGTACTAATATGGTGCAGACAGATATGTAAGCTCTGCTTCTAGCTCCTAAGCAACTTTGCAGTATTTTGTTTATGTTTGTGTTATTTCTTACATTATTAGCCCAGAATTTTTGGGGGATTATTGCATACAGCCGGAAATAACTTTTGGATATCAGAGTGATGGTAACTCACAAGCATTACGACCAGGAATACAACTTTCCCAAATTGGATCCTTTGTTCGTACCCACCAGGGCAATTTAACTTATTCCAGAGGCTGCTCCAAAACACAGTCGGCGGAGAAGAGGTATTCGGAGCGGACACACCATCCACCATTTCCGAGTATATTACTCGCTAATGTTCAGTCTCTGGATAATAAAGTAGACAAGCTCAGGACGAGGATCTCCTTCCAGGGATCAGGGATTGTAACATACTCTGTTAAATCGAAACATGGCTCTCTCGGGATATACTTTCCCCGTCCACACAGCCTGCTGGGTTCTTAGTACATTGCGCAGACAGGAATAAAGAACTCTCTGGGAAGAAGAAAAGAGCGGTGTATGTTTCATGATTAAGTACTCATGGTGTAATTGTGATAACATACAAAAACTGAAGTCCTTTTGTTCACCCGACCTAGAATACCTCACAATCAAATGCTGACCGTATTACTTCCCAAGATAATTATCTTCGGTTATAGTCACAGCCGTGTATATTCCCCCTCTAGCCGATACGATGATGGCCTTCAAAGAACTACACTGGACTTTATGCAAATTGGAAACCAGATATCCTGAGGCCGCATTTATTGTAGCTGCTGATATTAAGTACATTTGAGGAAAACGCTACCGAAGTTCTACCAACACATTGATTGTAGTACTCTCGCTGGAAAAACCTTGGACCACTGCTACAGTAAAAAAAAATCTAAATGTCTTCATGGCCCTCCTCTGCCCTCCTTTCGGCAAATCTGATCATGACTCCATTTTGCTCCTCCCTTCCTGTGAACCACACATGCAGAGATCATCCGTTTACCTACTCTGCGTCTCACAAAGACACGGCGGTTGGAACCAAAAATCTCAAATTTGGACTCATCAGACCAAAGGACAGATTTCCTCCGGTCTAATGTCCATTGCTTGTTTTTTCCCATTCTTCCATGCATATTTTCTCAAGCGCTGTTTGGTTAGATGGGGAGCGGCAGTGAACAGCAATTTCAAGTCTTTCCACAGATTTTCAATGGGATTCAAGTCTCTTTATTGCCTGGGCCACTTAAGGACTTTCACATTCTTATTCTGAAGCAATTCCACCGTTGCTTTGGCTGTAAGCTTGGGGACAGTGTCCTGTTGGAACATAAATCTTCGCCCCCCAGTCTAAGGTCGTTTGCACTCTAAAGCAGGTTCTCATCAAGGATTTTCCTGTATTTGGCACCATTCATTGTTCCCTCCCAGTCCCTGCCACTGAAAAGCATCCCCATAGCATGATGGTGCCACAACCATGCTTCACGGTAAGAATGGCATTAGACAGATAATAGGCAGTGCCTTCTCCAGATATAGTGCTTTGCATTCAGGCCAAAGAGTAAAATGTGTGTCATAAGACCACAAGCTCTTTTACCTTATGCACTGAGTCTTTCATGTGTATTTTTGCAAACTCCAGGCTCGCTGTCATGTGCCTTTTCCGTCTGACCATTCTCCCATAAAGCCCCAGATTGGTGAAATGCTGTAGAGACTGTTGTCCTTCTGACAGGTTCTCCCATCTCAGCCAAGGAACTCTATAGTTCTGTCAGAGTGGTCATTGGGTTCTTGGTTACCTCCCTGACCAAGGTCTTTCTTGCCTGGTTGCTCAGACGGCCAGCTCAAGTCTGGGTAGTTCAATATTTGTTCAATTTCCCAATAATGGAGACCACTGTGCTCTTGGAAACTTTCAACACTCTAGAAATTGTTTTATACCCTTGCCCAGATCTGTGCCTCATCACAATTCTATCTCTGAGACCTACAGTTCCTTGCCAGAGTTTCCGCTCTGACATGCAATGTTAACTGTGGGACCTTATATGGAGATGGGTGTGTTTCTTTCTAAATCGTCCAAACAATTGAATTGGCCACAGGTGGACTCAAAGATGTAGTGACATCTCAAGGATTATCAAAGGAAATTGGATGCACCTGAGTTCAATTTGTAGTGTCATAGCAATGGGGTGTGAATACTTTTGTAAATTATATATTTCAATTTAATCAATTTTGAATTCAAGCTGTAATGCAACAAAATGTGGAATAAGTCAGGAGGTATGAATACTTTCTGAAGGCACTAAGTATCGTCATAATATCATATTGTGAGGTCCCTGGCAATTCCCAACCCTACTCATTGTGTAAGATGTCGACGACGGAGAAGGGCGACATCTTACGAGTTCCATCCCGACTTTGTTATTTAGGGCCATTCTTTAGACTCTGCATTGTTGGGAAGGGCTTGTAAACATGCATTTCACTGTAAAGTCTACAACCGTTGTGTTCGCCGCTCGTGACAAATCCATTTTTATTTCATTTTATTACGATTAGTAAATATGTATGGCGCCTTCTTTAGGCCTATCTCCTTGATAACGCTGACAATCTTTTTGGAGCAGCCTGCTACGAACTAAGATTATAATTTGAGAAACATGTTACATCAGTCATATCAATGTCTCATAGTGACCTATGCTAAATCACTCAGCATTGGTTAAGAGCCACTGATCCATAAAATTATTGGCTTGTTAATATGTAAAAATGCAAAAAGATAAACTATTGCATCATGCTCCCAGAATGTACTCATTCAAGCGTTCCGACTGTGGTCTCTCCCAGGATTCATTGTGTCTGTTGTTCATTGTCATCAAGCAATTCATCGGCACCACTGTCCTAAAGGAACCCCTGTTTTGGTGTCTACTCATCTGCCTGGTGATCTACGTCAGCATCCAGATCAGCTATCTGAACATTTACATTTACAACACGCCCAAGTGTTCTTCACCACCTCCGTAATGGTGTTTTTCAGCCATCCTCTTCAAGGAATGGCTGAGCATGACCACGGCCGGAGCTGCGGGAACCGTCAGTGGGTTCCTCACAATCATCCTGGGTATCTTCCTCCTTCATGCATGTAAAGACATCACATTCAGCTGGGACTCACTGCCACTGTACCTGAGGAAGGGGCCTCCAGGGTCCCCCTGGGGCCAGCAGCCTTACGTGGCCCTGCCCAGAGAGGGGAGCTCAAAGGGCGGGTATCTCCAGAGTGCTCCATGTGGAGGAACAATGGCTTTGTCACCACTTAACACCTGGGTTGGGGTCAATTCAGTATGATTGAAGCTCAATTCATGACTCAAAATGCTCTCAGAAAACAATAGGCAATTTTCAATTCATTAATTTCCTGAATTAAACTGAATTGACCTCAACCCTGCTTAGACAAAGGCTAAATGTTCAGAGACCAATTGCCCATTGCCAAGCTTTACATTTCTGTTTATTTGATATTTAAACACCTGCGTAGAGAAGTGAAAAGTATGATCACTAAATATGTATTGAGTTAAATCTTATAATGCAATAACCACTGGAAGGATAGTTTGCCTTGCTAGAATGGTCATGAACTGTAATCTAGTCAGCACTCTGGATTTCTATAATGACAAAGATGGACACGTTGAGCTATTAGCAAAGTTCAATAGCATTTAATTTTTACTTAAGGGTATGCCTAAACCACTCAACAGGTCTCCCGTTTATCTCTAGATGTTGTTACTAAAGTATATAAAACTGGTTTATGTACAGTTGAAGTCGGAAGTTTACATGCACTTAGGTTGGAGTCATTAAAACACGTTTTTCAACCACTCCACAAATGTCTTGTTAACAAACTATAGTTTTGGCAAGTCGATTAGGACATCTACTTAGTGCATGACACAAGTGATTTTTCCAACAATTGTTTACAGATTATTTCACTTATAATTCACTGTATCACAATTCCAGTGGATCAGAGTTTACATACACTAAGTTGACTGTGCCTTTAAACAGCTTTGATAAGTCCAGAAAATGATGTCATGGCTTTAGAAGATTCTGATAGGCTAATTGACATAATTTGAGTCAATTGGAGGTGTACCTGTGGATACATTTCAAGGTCTTCCATCAAACTCAGTGCCTCTTTGCTTGACATCATGGGAAAATCAAAAAAATCAGCCAAAACCTCAGAAAACAAATTGTAGACCTCAAGTCTGGTTCATCCTTGGAAGCAATTTCCAAACGCCTGAAGGTACCACGTTCATCTGTACAAACAATACTACGCAACTATAAACACCATGGGACCATGCAGCCGTCATACCGCTCAGGAAGGAGATGCATTCTGTCTCCTAGAGAAGAACGTACTTTGTTGCGAAAAGTGTAAATCAATCCCAGAACAACAGCAAAGGATTTTGTGAAGATGCTGGTGGAAACAGGTACAAAAGTATCTATATCCACACAAAAACAAGTCCTATATCGACAACCTGAAAGGCCGCTCAGCAAGGAAGAAGCTCAGTAAGGAAGAAGCCACTGCTCCAAAACCACCATTCAAAAGCCAGACTAGGTTTTTAACTGCACATGGGGACAAAGATCGTACTTTTTGGAGAAATGTCCTCTGGTCTGATGAAACAAAAATAGAACTGCTTGGCCATTATGACCATCGTTATGTTTGGAGGGAAAAGGGGGAGGCTTGCAAGCCAGAAGAACACCATGCCAACCGTGAAGCACATCATGTTGTGGGGGTGCTTTGCTGCAGGAGGGACTGGTGCACTTCACAAAATAGATGGCATCACGAGGGGGGAAATTATGTGGATATATTGAAGCAACATCTCAAGACATCAGTCAGGAAGTGAAAGATTGGTCGCAATTGGGTCTTCCAAATGGACAACGACCCCAAGCATACTTACAAAGTTGTGACAAAATGGCTTAAGAACAACAAAGTCATTGGAGTAGCCATCACAAAGCCCTGACATCAATCCTATAGAAAAGTTGTGGGCAGAACTGAAAAAGCGTGTAAGGAGGCCTGCAAACATGACTGTTACACCAGCTCTGTCAGGAGGAATGGGACAAAATTTACCCAACTTATTGTAGGAAGTTTGTGGAAGGCAACCCAAAATGTTTGACCCAAGTTCAACAATTTAAAGGCAATGCTACCAAATACTAATTGAGTGTATGTAAACTTCTGACCCACTGGGAATGTGATGAAAGAAATGAAAGCTGAAATAAATCACTTATTATTCTGACATTTCACATTCTTAAAATAAAGTGGTGATTCTAACTGACCTAAGACAGGGAATTTTTACTAGGATTAAATGTCAGGAATCGTGAAACTGAATTTAAATGTATTTGTCTAAGGTGTATGTAAACTTCCGACTTCAACTGTATGTAGTGCTATGAATGAGTTAAAGGTACACACTTTAAAATATGAAGTCACGAAGTGTGATCAAATTGAATGTATTGATATTAGTTTTGAGATCAAATAGTTTACCGAACTGCCTTGTTTTTCACTGACTTATTGATAGGCCTATTGGTCTCATTCCTGGATTTTAATGTCTTTAAAAATGCCACAAGACCTACTGTGAATCAAGGCAATGCAGCTTTTACCTTAGTGTAGGCAGTTAAATCTGTGTTTCGTACAAGAAGTTACTGGTTGTGTGAAGATTTAACAAAATCTGACTAACAAGTTACTGTAATACCTTAATTGTATTATTTCACTGATCATGGATATGAATCAGTATTAACTGAGGCTCTTTCCTAGACAAACACTTTTGAAATGCATTCCTACCGCATGTGCCATACTATTGCATTTCTTAATTTATTTGTAAAATACTGCTGATTCTTTAGTTGAGTATGTGAATAAACAATTATCTTCAAAATTTTACGCAGCAATACCCTAATACTGGGACCACATTGTATTCAAGTCATGGCCAACGATGAGAAATTAGGCAATATAGTTGTTTATTGCAAATATACAATGGCACACTTGTTTCAGCTATAGATTATGCCCTTTTCCCAACAAGACATTGTTCGTACTCTGACTTGATACTGAATGCAGTGAGTTCCAGTGGCTTTCCGAGGCGGTGGCTAAATTGACTGTCCCATTTATTTGTCCCTTCTCTTCAATGCCCCAGGACACAACCTCAACAGCTGGTCAATATTTTTATAAAATCAGACGAATGAAAGATCTCCCATCTCAGTTATCATGATATGATCAACATGCGACAGGCTCTTTCATTCAATTTACAACAGTTTCAGAATAACAATACGAAGATATTTGCTATCAACCAAATAATAGCCGGAAACTCGGAAGTGTACAACTTGCTCATTTGTTGAACGCGGAACATGTATTAATACAACCAGTTAGCGTGTCGGAAATTTGAGTTTCCTAGGTCTGACTAGCACGTGAACGTGGCATTAATCTTGTGTCCTGCTAGGTGAGAGAAATTGGCCACGACTCTTTATTTGTCTTGGTGACATGATGCAAGGTGCAAAACCAAGGAACTTTTATCAAAACATCATGTTTCTTCCCCACCCTGGTTTTTGGACAGTGTTCTCATTGCACCATATAGAAAGCTGGTATTGCTGTAAGCCACATCTTGATTGTCAGTCCATCCAGTCGAGGAGGTTGTTGCTAGACTATTCAGACATGGATTCTGAGAAGGAGACCTTACTCCTCTGTGTCTGCTCCAGTCTGTTCAGGATGAATTGGCTAGTGTCAATGAAGCGCTCTACACAGTTCACAAAGCAGATCTCTGTCCGGGAATCCAGCTTTGGCCCAGGTTTGTCCATGCATTTCTCCTGTGGAGAACCAGAGGAGACAGGTGTTCAATCATTGGTTGGATCACGTCATTGCATGGAGTGGAGGACATTGCATCAGGCATGAATAACTTAACACTAACCACAAAAAAAAGGTGTTTAAATTTTATCTGGAATCCTGACGTTACCTTTAATGGGGTAACGTCAGAGTTGGGACGTCCAGAGGATGCTGTAACTAACCGGCATTACAAACTAGCTAGCTACTAAACACAAACTAGCTAGTACAATTAAGGAGTCTACATGCCCATTGTACTATTGGCTAACTGTCTATGCATTCATTCAATTGATGTTCAAGTAGCTAGCTAGCTTGCTAGATATCATTGCGGAAACGTTTCTTACCCAACACACTTCAGTCATCTGATGAACCAACTGCTGAAACCTTTGTTTTTGGGACTCGATTTCGATGAATTGCTGAAGTTGAGGGTCTGCTGTTGCTCCTTGGTTCTCCATGTTCATGCAGAAATCGCTTATAAATTGAACAGAGATATTCACAGACCTTCACGTTTGTTGGATAGGCTAGGCTCATCACAGGAAACGGAAGAGCTCGACCAATCAGAAAGTGCGCCCCTAATAACAGTGCATTTCATTGGATTTGGGTCCAAAAAAAATGACGTGGTAAATACATTTGATCAACTTCCTCTCAGAGATACTGAGTCTCCCTTTCTGACTATCCTTAATGTCATGTGCAAAATGTTTCTCTGAGATAGAGGCTCAGACAATGCAAGGTAGGCAGGCTACTGTTCTTTCTCAATAGTTTTATAAAACCACATAGCTACATTTTCAGTTGATAAAATGGATTTCTACTTAGTATACATTTCAGTGGATAGACAGTAAATACATATGAAATCTTACAGAAATAGATAGGACTATATAATATATTTAATTGAAAGCAATTTACCAATGATAGTAATAAAGGAAAACATAATAATTAAATAAGGAAAAACATTTCATATCTAGCATGTTCTCAATTACCAACAGTTACATTCCTCAAATAAGATTTTATTTAACTACTGGAGTTTGTCATAAGAGTCCCATGTTCAACCATAACGCATCTCTCAGCTCTCTCACAGGAATTCTTTAAGTTTAAGTTTCATCTACTTCTCCAATGGATGATGTCCAGAATGGATTAGGCCCTGAATTGACGAAGACTTCAGTCTTTTCTGCATGAGGAAGTGTATCTGCCAGAGGGGTGAGTCTGTGAACTGTGTTTCAATCAGAATATGGTGGTTGGATCTACTGGAGCTCGTAGAGCAAGTCCTGAACAGTCACCGACAGCTCCTGAAAGGTGGGTCTCTCGTCCGTCTTCTGCCAGTCAACGCAAGAGGAGATACAATACATGAGGGTGGGGCAAACAATTAGATTACAAGTTGTCAAGCTGACATGTATGTCCATTTCTCTGACCATTATCTTTGAGCCCCACTTAGTTAGCCTTATCCCAGAACGGTGCTGTTTGGCTTGACAATGACCATAAAAGTTGGAAAGATAGAATACACAGATCTGGGACCAGGCATTATTCTGTATACTGTACGTACATCCAGCCAACAGCTGGTCAGGATGGTGAAGACTGTCATTGGCCATATGGGGGCGATAGAGGCGATGGCATCTTGAAACCTTATCCACTATCTCATTGCTGTTTAACCGTTCGTAGGGCAGTTTTCCCAAGGTGTAGACCTCCCACATTAAGACCCCTATGGAGAGCAAGTTAACCTTGTCAATATGTATTAAATTATCATCATCGGAATAAAATAGTTTGTGAATATAGGCTGGATAGGTGTAGCCTGTTCCCAGATCTGTCTGCTCTAGCCAACTCCTATGTTCATTGGTGTTATAGTCTGGTTACAGATCTGGGACCTGGCCAAGATAGGTTGCCTTTACTAACCATAAGCCCAGATGTCTGACTTGCTGCTGAATTTACAGGACCTCAGGAGGTGACCAGCCCACAGGGAACTTGGAGCCTGCAGAGCTGGTGTACTCGTCATCCAGGACATACCTGAAATAACAGGGAGAGTTGTTAATTTGTCATAGAAGTAGCTCTAATTCCATAATATTGCTGTAAGAATGAACTGTAGATTTTATTTATTTGTCAGGTATTTCTGCAGTGTGTGATTATTTGTAAAAGCTGCCAGAATCAAGCACAACATTCAGTCTTTACCTTGACAGTCAAAAGTCATTGACTTTAATGGTCCCATTGGTATCTACCAAGCAGTTTCTGGCAGCCTGAGAAGAAGAACACAGTATTTGTTATTTGAGGTCAGTATTGTGTAGTGTAGTATAGGACAGTAGCCTACAGTACCAAATCAGTATCAAACCTGCTGAGTCTTTCAAATCTCTCAAGCTGCGCTTGATTTAGTTTGAAATCAACAGTCAGTGGAATAGCCCCCAAAAGTGCAAACTGCAAAACCTAAGCTATTTGACTCATATCTTATAAGTACATCTCTTACCAGGTCTCTGTGGATGTACTGCTGAGCCTCCAGGTAGGCAATGCCCTCTGTGACGTCCTTACACTTTTCCAGGGATATGTGCTGCTTCAGGCCTTCTCGCAGGTAGCTGACCAGGCAGCCATTGGAGAGGAACTCTGTGACAATGTAGATGGGCCTTTGTTTGGTGCACACACCATACAGCTTAACCAAGTTCTCGTGGCGGAGCTTCCTGGTTCAAGCAAAAAGAGATGAGATTGAACATGTGTTGAGGGCTATGTGGGTTAAATTGAACAACACTGTTGGTGTATATGGTGAGAATTTTGGCAGAGGACAAGGTGGAGCTGTTACGATATATACAGTATACTGTACCTCTGGATATATTTCTATCTAAGGCTCTGAATGTACAGTGCCTTGCGAAAGTATTCGGCCCCCTTGAACTTTGAGACCTTTTGCCACATTTCAGGCTTCAAACATAAAGATATAAAACTGTATTTTTTGTAAAGAATCAACAACAAGTGGGACACAATCATGAAGTGGAACGACATTTATTGGATATTTCATACTTTTTTAACAAATCAAAAACTGAAAAATTGGGCGTGCAAAATTATTCAGCCCCTTTACTTTCAGTGCAGCAAACTCTCTCCAGAAGTTCAGTGAGGATCTCTGAATGATCCAATGTTGACCTAAATGACTAATGATGATAAATACAATCCACCTGTGTGTAATCAAGTCTCCGTATAAATGCACCTGCACTGTGATAGTCTCAGAGGTCCGTTAAAAGCGCAGAGAGCATCATGAAGAACAAGGAACACACCAGGCAGGTCCGAGATACTGTTGTGAAGAAGTTTAAAGCCGGATTTGGATACAAAAATATTTCCCAAGCTTTAAACATCCCAAGGAGCACTGTGCAAGTGATAATATTGAAATGGAAGGAGTATCAGACCACTGCAAATCTACCAAGACCTGGCCGTCCCTCTAAACTTTCAGCTCATACAAGGAGAAGACTGATCAGAGATGCAGCCAAGAGGCCCATGATCACTCTGGATGAACTGCAGAGATCTACAGCTGAGGTGGGAGACTCTGTCCATAGGACAACAATCAGTCGTATATTGCACAAATCTGGCCTTTATGGAAGAGTGGCAAGAAGAAAGCCATTTCTTAAAGATATCCATAAAAAGTGTCGTTTAAAGTTTGCCACAAGCCACCTGGGAGACACACCAAACATGTGGAAGAAGGTGCTCTGGTCAGATGAAACCAAAATTGAACTTTTTGGCAACAATGCAAAACGTTATGTTTGGCGTAAAAGCAACACAGCTGAACACACCATCCCCACTGTCAAACATGGTGGTGGCAGCATCATGGTTTGGGCCTGCTTTTCTTCAGCAGGGACAGGGAAGATGGTTAAAATTGATGGGAAGATGGATGGAGCCAAATACAGGACCATTCTGGAAGAACCTGATGGAGTCTGCAAAAGACCTGAGACTGGGACGGAGATTTGTCTTCTAACAAGACAATGATCCAAAACATAAAGCAAAATCTACAATGGAATGGTTCAAAAATAAACATATCCAGGTGTTAGAATGGCCAAGTCAAATGGCCTAAACTACAATACCCCATAATGTCAAAGTGAAATTATGTTTTTAAATTTGCTTACAAATGAATTACAAATGAAAAGCTGAAAGTTCAGGAGTAAATATTTGCTTAACAAGTCACATAAGTTGCATAATAGTGTTTAATAGTGTTTAACATGATTTTTGAATTACTACCTCATCTTTGTACCCCACACATACAATTATCTGTAAGGTCCCTCAGTCGAGCAGTGAATTTCAAGATTCCACCACAAAGACCAGGGAGCTTTTCCAATGCCTCGCAATGAAGGGCACTTATTGGTAGATGGGTAAAAATAAAAAAGCAGACATTGAATATCCCTTTGATCATGGTGAAGTTATTCATTACACTTTGGATGGTGTATCAATACACCCAGTAAGTAAAAAAAAAATACAGGCATCCTTCCTAACTCAGTTGCGGGAGAGGAAGGAAAGCGCTCAGGGATTTCACCACGAGGCCAATGGTGACTTTAAAATAGTTAAAGAAGAAAACTGAGGATGGATCAACAACATTGTAGTTACTCCACAATGCTATCCTAATTGACAGAGTGAAAAGAAGGAAGCCTGTACAGAATACAAATATTCCAAAACATGCATCCTGTTTCCAACAAGACACTAAAGTAATACTGCAAAAAATGTGACAAAGCAATTCTCTTTTTGTCCTAAATATTAAGTGTTATGTTTGGGGAAAATCCAATACAACACATGACTGAGTACCACCCTCCATATATTCAAGCTTATCAGTGTTATGGGTATGCTTGTAATCATCAAGGACTGGGGAGTTTTTCAGGATAAAAAAATGAAACCGAATGTAGCTAAGCACAGGCAAAATTCTAGACGAAAACCTGGTTCAGTCTGCTTTCCACCATCAGTAGGACAATAACCTAAAACACAAGGTCAAGTCTACACTGAAATTGCTTACCAAGAAGAGTTAATGTTCCAGAGTGGTCGAGTTCAAGTGTTGACTTAAATCTACTTGAAAATATATAGCAAGACCTGAAAATGGTTGTCTAGCAAGGATATTTAGATTACCGGAAAGGGGTTACGGGTTTGTTTATTTTATTAGAAGGTGTTGTTTCTGGTCTCCCGAGTGGCGCAGTGATCTAAGGCACTGCATTGCAGTGCTAGCTGTGCCACTAGAGATTCTGGGTTTGAGTCCACTGTATGATATTCATATTTTAATAAATATATATACCCTATATAAAGGAAGAGAAGGTTAGGCCTAACCCCTTAGAGATATGCCGGTGGCATGCTATGACACCGACATGCATTTCTTTATTGGCTACACAGATATAGACTTACAGAAGGAGGGTAATTTGTACATTTTTTATCCAAATATTTTGTATAAAGACAAGCATTATATTGTTAGATTATAGGAGTAACTCTGGTAGGCCTGAAACAGTCTTCCTCGCCTCAAGTTCAACTGTCAGTCAGTTGGAGCCCAGGGCGCACTGCCTTCTTATCAAAGAGATCGTGCCTGCAGTAGCTTAAGCTTAATAATGGCCACACCATATCAAACCTTCATAAAAGCTTCTAAACTTTATTAGGGTAATATCAAAAGTACGTCAAGCCATTGTTTATAGGGTAAATACGAGCAGAAGAACAAATGTAAACCCCCCCCCCCCAAAAAAAAAAACACACAAGCCTCCCGAAGTAACAAAAAAAACAACTGCTAGACAGCCCTCACCCCCAGTACATTTCTATCTGTCCCTAATAGAACCAATTGTACATTGTCATGCAGTGACAGAATGATAATTGAGATAACGCAAATCATTCATGATTAAGTTGGGCAAACATTTTATTAAACTTATTGTTCTAGGCCTACTTCATCCACATCCTCACCTGCATCCCTAATCCCTACCTGTAGTCTACCCGCCTCTGGTATAATGCATTTCCACCTCTCACTCTTATCAGTCTTGCTTTGACATCTTCCTCAATTAAAATGAGATATTCTAACAGATCAATCTTGCTGGTAAAACATCATTAAATATTGCTAAGTTACTTAGCTATAGTGTGTATGTAGGGCTTATGAAAATATACAATAATCACAAAGATCGTGCAACTACTGCATAGGCAACACGATAATACCAGACAGAGCCCATTTGTTGGCTCCTATGTTGAAATCAATATTCTCAGAGCCACCTTGTTGATACTATGCTTCAATAATCGCAGAATGTTTCCCTTCCCTGGCAAGTAATGCAGACACGGAAAACCAAACATTTGTGGGCGCACGAGAAAATGTTGGTGGGAAGCGCAGGAGACAATGGCACTGTCATAGTACACTGTCATAGTACACTGTTTGCACCATTCTACAAGGGTGGCTTCCTATAGCACAGTGCATTTGGAAAGTATTCAGACCCCTTGAGTTTTTCCACATTTTGTTACATTACAGCCTTATTCTAAAATTGATGACATCATTTTTTCTCATCAATCTACACACAATACCCCATAATGACAAAGCAAAAACTGGTTTTCAGAAATGTTAGCAAATGTATAAAAAATAAAAACAGAGATACCTTGTTCACATAAGTATTCAGACCCTTTGCTCTGAGACTCAAAAATAAGCTCAGGTGCATCCTGTTTCCATTGATCATCTTTGAGATATTTCTACAACTTGATTAGAGTCCACATGTGGTAAATTAAATTGATTGGACATTATTTGAAAACGCATACACCTGTCTGTATAAGGTCCCACAGTTGACAGTGCATGTCAGAGCAAAAACCAAGCCATGAGGTCAAAGGAATTGTCTGTAGAGCTCAGGATTGTTTCCAGGCACAGATCTGGGGAATGGTACCAAAACATTTCTGCAACAATGAAGGTCCCCAAGAACACAGTCGCCTCCGTCATTGTTAAATGGAATAAGTTTGGAGCCACCAAGACTCTTCCTAAAGCTGTCCTCCAGGCCAAATTGAGCAATTGAGGAGAAGACCCTTGGTCAGGGAGGTGAGGGATTTGGTCTCCAGAACTCCACCAATCAGGCCTTTATGGTAGAGAGGCCAGACGGAAGCCACTCCTCAGTAAAAGGCCACATAGCAGCCCAATTGGAGTTTGCCAAAAACACCTAAAAGACTCTCAGACCATGAGAAACAAGATTCCCTGGTCTGATGAAACCAAGATTGAACTTTTTGGCCTGAATGTCGAACGTCACGTCTGGAGGAAACCTGGCACCATCCTTATGGTGAAGCATGGTGGTGGCAGCATCATGATGTGGGGGTGTTTTTCAGCGGCAGAGAATGGGAGACTAGTCAGGATCGAGGGAAAATGAAGGGAGCAAAGTACAGAGCGAGCCTTGATGAAAACCTGCTCCAGATAGCTCAGGACCTCTGACTGGGGCGAATGTTCACCTTCCAACAGGATAACGACCCTAAGCACATAGCCAACACAACACAGGAGTGTTGTAACCAAAAAATGTAGTAACCAAAAAAGTGTTAAATAATTGAAAATATACAATAGATCTGGTAAAAGATAATACAAAGAAAAAAACAAACGTTATTTTGTATTTTTTTGTACTATAATTTTTTAAATGCAAGAGAAAGACCATAATGTATTATTCCAACCCAGGTGCAATATTGATTTTGGCCACTAGATGGCAGCAGTTTATGTGCAAAGTTTTAGACTGATCCAATGAACCATTGTATTTTCTGTTCAAAATGTTGCATCAAGACTGCCCAAATGTACCTAAATGTTTATTAATAACTTTTCATGTTCAAAATTGTGCACTCTCCTCAAACAATAGAATAGGATTCTATTACTGTAATAGTAATAGGTACTGTAAATTGAACAGTGCAGTTGGATTAACAAGAATTTAAGCTTTCTACCAATATCAGATATGTCTATGTCCTGGGAAATGTTCTTGTTACTTACAACCTCATGCTAATCGCATTAGCCTACATTAGCTCAACCATCCCGTGGACGTGACACCGATCCCAAATAAGTTTTTAAAGTAATGATGGACTGTCATTTCTCTTTGCTTATTTGAGCTGTTCTTGACATAATATGGACTTGGTATTTTACCAAATAGGGCAATCTTCTGTATACCACCCCTAACTTGTCACAACACAACTGATTGGCTCAAACACATTAAGAAGGAAAGAAATTCTACAAATTCACTTTTAACAAGGCACACCGGTTAATTGAAATGCATTCCACCTAACTACCTCATGAAGCTGGTTGAGCGAATACCAAGAGTGTGCAAACCTGTCATCGAGGCAATGTGCGGCTACTTTGAAGAATGTCAAATATAAAATATATTTTGATTTAACTTTTTTGGTTACTACATGATTCCATATGTGTTATTTCATAGTTTTGATGTCTTCACTATTATTCTACAATGTAGAAAATAGTACAAATAAAGAAAAACCCTTGAATGATTAGGTGTGTCCAAACTTTTGACTCTTACTGTATAAATAAATGTATGTGGACATCCCTTGAAATTAGTGGATTCAGCTATTTCAGCCACACAACTTCCTGACAGGTGTATAAAATTGAGCACACGGCAATACAATCTCCATAGACAAAGATAGGCTGTAGAATGGCCTTACTGAAGAGCTCAGTGATTTTCAATGTGGCAACGTCATAGGATGCCACCTTTCCAACAAGTCAGTTTGTCCAATTTCTGCCCTCCTAGAGCTTCCCGGTCAACTGTAAGTGCTGTTATTGTGAAGTGGAAACATGTAGGAAAAACAACGGCTCAGCCAGTAAGTGGCACACAAGCTCACAGAACAGGACCGCTGAGTGCTGAAGTGCATAGCAGGTAAAAATCGTCTCTCCTCGGTTGACGTGAGAGATCCAAACTGCCTCTGGTAGCAATGTCAGCACGATAACTATTGGACAAGAGCTTCATGAAATGGGTTTCAATGGCTGAGCAGCCGCACACAACCCTAAGATCACCATGCGCAATGCCAAGCGTCGGCTGGAGTGGTGTAAAGCTCGCCGCCATTGGACTCCGGAGCGGAGTTCTCTGGAGTGATGAATCAAGCTTCACCATCTGGCGGATCTGGTGGATGAATCTTGAATTGGCGGATGCCAGGAGAATGCGACGTGCCCCAATGCATAGTGCCAACTGTAAACTTTGGTGGAGGAGGAATAATGGTCTGGGGCAGTTTTTCATGGTTCGGGCTAGGTCCGACTGCAAGCCAGGCCTAATAGCCCAACATCAGTGCCTGACCTCACTAATGCTCTTGTGACTGAATGGAAGCAAGTCCAATGTTCCAACATCTTGTGGAAAACCTTCCCAGAAGAGTGGAGGCTGTTATAGCAGCAAAGTGGGGGACCAAATCCATGCCCATGATTTTGTAATGAGATGTTCAACGAGCACGTGTCCACATACTTTTGGTCATGTGGTGTACCTTAATAGAAAGTGACTCAGGTAAAAGTCCCCCAGTAAAATACTACTTGAGTAAAAGTCTAAACGTATTTGGGTTTTAAAATAGGCCTAGTTAAGTATTACAAGTAAATGTATAAATAATAAAAAATTCCTTATACTAAGCAAACCAGACCGCACTATTGTCTTACATTTATGGATAGCCAGGGGCACAGTCCAACACTTTGACATAATTTACAAACGAAGCGTTTTTGTTTAGTGAGATCAGAGGCAGTAGGGATGACCAGTGATCGTGTAGTAGGCTATTCTAAATGATTTAATTTGTTTCTGAACAGACTTTGGCAAATGTATTTCAATTCATCAGGGCTGTTGCAGCTCCTCCAGAACCCTTCTCGCAGGTTGCAACGAGAGGGAGAGAGATTGTAGAAAGTGAATCTCATTCTAGTTCTGTGAGAGATACAGTTGGGCTTCTCACGCAGCCTTGCTTTGGTCTCCAACATAGAGAGATTACGAATTTTGGAAAAAAATATGTATTTATAGACTAATACAAAATCAGTAGCGGATTTAAGTACGGGCGACATGGGCAGCCACCCAGGGCGGCATCTTGCCGGGGACGACACCGGGAGATTTTCGGCACAACATCGGAACGAAACAGTCCAAAACAGAGAGGTGCCAGATCCCGTGCTGTTTATTGAGGCTTTGTACTGAAGGCCTACTTCTGTAATATAAAGTATTTGGTTATATTCCACACTCCCAAACATAAGGTGGCAGTGTTCAAAAAATTAGGACCTATACTTCTGCATCAGCCAATGGTCTTTACGAAGGAGTGCTACCGGCTTCGTTCTTCCTTTTTTCGTCTGGATCGGGCCGTCACAATGGTATGAAACTTCACCATGAATACGCTTAAAACATCTACTGTAATCTTTGAAATATACATGCACTAGCTACGTTCTAAAGTGCCTAATGTGTGAACGCAATGGTTAGGGACACATTTAGCCCATTATTAGTGATTGTATCTGTATATCCCAATATAGTTGCCTATAACAAAACTCGAGCGAATGATTACATCGGTCATATCGCTAGCTACATGGAACATGAAATCGCCCACGTTATTTTATTTTTGGCAACATAATTAAGTTGGTATTGCCATTTTAGATGTGCATCATTGCTAAGTACTTGTTACCGTTTTTAAACGTAGCAAATGTACAATAGGCTGGTCTTCAAGTAGCTAAGTGGTGCACGTTAAGGAGACAATGGTGTCTCTACGTTACCTTATAGAGCCAGCCGGCCACCAAACCGATTGTTGGTAGACTTGATTATATAACTTTGTGGCAGAAAGTATGCACATGTAACTAGTATTTTGAACAAAAATGCCACAGATGGGAAAAATGCCACAGATGGGAAAAGGCTCTTGTAGCAGCTCCTTAGGTTGAATGGTAGTGACCTGACCACCATACTGGATATTTGTTTTGATGCCCAGTGTTCAGTGAATAAATACGAATGCAGAGGTACTGTAAATGACAATGTACTATACTACTGCACTGTCGGTGTACATGTTTCTAAATTAATGTTTGTGTGATTCAGGTGAACGTACCAAAGACGCGCAGGACCTACTGCAAGAAGTGCAAGAGGCACCAGCTTCACAAAGTTACCCAGTACAAGAAGGGAAAGGATTCCCTCTATGCACAAGGTGAGTTTGTCTCAAAATAAGCATTGGCAGGTAGCATGGACCGCAATGTGTTCCAAGATAAATAACTGATATGTGTTTTAGGTAAGAGGAGATATGACAGAAAGCAGTCCGGTTACGGTGGACAGACCAAGCCTATTTTCCGCAAAAAGGTGAGTTCGTGAAGCTTTGTGTGTACTGGAAACATTACCAAAGGGTACCTTATCAGTTAACACTTTTCCTTGAGTAACCCCAACAGTACAGTTGTGTTGTCGTGGACAACCACAAGTGTGGGTCTGGGGCAACCTAACTGTACTTAATGGTTACTCAAGGAAAGGAATTGAACCACTGGAATAAGGTACCCTATAATGTATCCAATAATGTATACTACAAATGTAGGCTGTGCAGGCCATTGTCAGCGAGCCTTGGCCTGTAGTGACTTTGTCCTTTCCTAAAGTGTCCGCTAAAGATAATTGAGATGGTTTGAGGCTGTTTCTCCTCCATGGCAAGGTAAACCTCAGACAACTTAGTGAATGCTTCTGTTTTTTTCCTTTACTTTTACACACACACTACCGTTCAAAAGTTTGGGGTCACTTAGAAATGTCCTTGTTTTTGAAAGAAAAACACTTTTTTTGTCCATTTAAAATAACATCAAATTGATCAGAAATACAGTGAAGACATTGTTAATGTTGTAAATGACTATTGTAGCTGGAAATGGCTGATTGAAAAAAAAAAAAAAAAGGAATATCTACATAGGTGTACAAGAGGCCCATTATCAGCAACCATCACTCCTTAATATTTTCCTTTTATTGGCCAGTCTTAGATATGGCTTGTTCTTTGCAACTCTGCCAAGAAGGCCAACGTCCCGGAGTCGCCTATTCACTGTTGATGTTAAGACTGGTGTTTTGCGGGTACTATTTAATGAACCTCTTAGTGCGTAAATCCCTCTAGTGGAGATTTGACAACATCCGGTGAAATCGGAGCATGCCAAATTCAAAATACAAAATCGTAATATTAAACATTAATGAAAATACAAGTGTCCTACATTGTTTCAAAGCTTAACTTCTTCTTAATCCAGCTGCTTTGTCAGATTTCAAAAAGGCTTTACGGCGAAAGCATATCATGTGATTATCTGAGGACAGCACCCGCATACAAAAGCGTTAAACATTTTCCAAACAAGCAGAGGCGTCACGAAAGTCAGAAATAGCAATAAAATAAATCACTTACCTTTGAAGATCTTCCTCTGTTTGCAATTCCAAGGGTCCCAGCTACATCACAAATTGTCATTTTGTTTGAAAAAGTCCTTTATATCCCCAGAAAGTCAGTTTAGTTGGCGCGCTTGATTCAGTAATCCACCAGTTTCCCTCGTTCAAAATGCATACAAATGAATCTCAAAAGTTACCAATAAACAAGTCAAACAACATTTCTAATCAATCCTCAGGTACTCTAATATGTAAATAAACAATACAATTGAAGACGGAGAATAGTATGTTTATTACCGGAGATAAATAACAAAGTGCGCGCTCTCATCCACGCATGTCACAATACTACAGCCAAAATGGGAGACACCTAGAAAAACTATAAATGTTTTGCTCATTTTTCAAAAAACAAGCCTGAAATTCTTTGTTAAGACTTGACTTTTAGTGGAAGCCCTAGGAACTGCAATCTGGGATGTATTTCTTTGATTTTCCCATAAACAAGGATTTGGATGGGCTGACACCTAAAATAAAAAATTCCGGATGGATTCTCCTCGGGTTTTCTCCTGCCATATCAGTTCTGTTATACTCACATACATTACTTTAACAGTTTTAGAAACGTTGGAGAGTTTTCTATCCAATACTGCCAATTGTATGCGAATCCTAGCTTCTGGGCCTGAGTAACAGGCAGTTTACTTTGGGCACGTCAGTCATCCGAAATACCGAATACTGCCACTGGCCCTCAAGAAGTTAATGAAGCTGCCAGTTGAGGACTTGAGAGCTCTGTTTCTCAAACTAGACAATCGTATGTACTTGTCCTCTTGCTCCTCTTTCTATTCTGGTTAGAGCCAGTTTGCGCTGTTCTGTGAATGGAAGTAATCCAGTGTTGTATGAGATCTTCAGTTTCTTCGCAATTTATTGCAGGGAATAGCCATCATTTCTCAGAACAAGAATAGGCTGATGGAGTTTCAGAAGAAAGTAAAACAAATTCTGTCCATTTCGAGCCTGTAATCGAACCCACAAATGCTGATGTTCCAGATACTCAACTAGTCTAAAGAAGGCCTGTTTTTATTGCTTCTTTAATCAGAACAACAATTCAGATGTGCTAACATAATTGCAAAAGGGTTTTCTAATGATTAATTAGCCTTTTAAAATGATAATCTTGGATTAGCTAACACAACGTGCCAGTGGAACACAGGAATGATGGTTGCTGATAACGGGCCTCTGTACACCTTTGTAGGTATTCCACAAAAAATCATCAGTTTCCAGCTACAATAGTCATTTATTATAACATTAACAATGTCTACACTATATTTCTGATCAATTTGATGTTATTTTAATGGACAAAAACGTGGACATTTCTAAGTGACCCCAAACTTTTGAACGGTAGTGTACTTACAGTATTGTCTGAACCTTTTTTACAGCTTTTTAACATTTTTATTTTACTGTTTGTGGGTACTACTTTAAGTGTACACTCGCACACTCCCCCTCATGGATTTTAATGGAATGGACACTTCACCAATCCGATGGTTTTAAATGCATGACGGGGAGTGAACGAGTACACATTTAAGGGTAGAGAATCAAAATGCAGCCACTGCCATGTAATGTGTGCATGAATCCTGGATTATTTTCTACATTTGTTACATGGATTCTCTCCTCAGGCTAAGACGACAAAGAAGATTGTGTTAAGGCTGGAGTGCGTGGAGCCCAACTGCAGGGCCAAGAGAATGGTGCCCATCAAGAGATGCAAACACTTTGAGCTGGGAGGTGACAAGAAGAGAAAGGTAAGCAAGCACAAACTCTCATTCCAACTAAGTACTGAAACACTGCTTTTCCTGGCCTATGTTTATTCTGCTTCTGGAAAGGGTTGTGTATTTGCTCTAGAACCATAAATAGCAACGTAAATGGTTTGTGGACGTCAAAATTAATTTGATTGTTAATCAGTGACATTTGACACGTGGTTCAACTACTGATACACGTCTTTGCTCATTCACTTTACATCGTTCCTCTGCATAAGGTTTAGTAAATTCCAAATATACACGCTTCCTCAGAAGTCTTTGTGGTTAAGATACTGCCTAGAGAGGAATTGGCAATAGCACTCTGAAGGCCTTCACTGGTCAAACGTGTGCTACTCTGGAACGGTCTGCCTTTTATATATGCCCTATTTGAGTGTTTACAAGTTCTAATTAATTTGTCAGATTTAAAGATGATTGGATTCGGAAGCAGTGTTGGTATTTTTCATTTTGGAAAGGTGAACGTGAATGATTAATTGTGCTGTTTGAATATCTATGCGCTGCCTTTTAAAACGTTTTCATTTTCTCCTTTCAGGGCCAGGTCATCCAGTTCTAGGCTGTGGTTCAATTCGTTGGGTGGACTTTTTTCAATAAATGTATTGAAATTGTATCCGCTGCAATCTCTCCTTAACTGTATCTTAGTGGTTAAAATGTGGCAATTAAAGATGGTGTGTATATAGATTAGAGGTAGGCCGATTAATTAGGGCTGGTTTTAAGTTTTCATAACAATCGGTAATCTGCAATTTTGGACTGATTACATTGCACTCCACAAGGAGACTGCGTGGCAGGCTGACCACCTGTTACGCGAGTGCAGTAAGGAGCCAAGCTAAGTTGCTAGCTAGCATTAAACTTATCTTATAAAAAACAATCAATCTTAACATAATCACTAGTTAACTACACATGGTTGATGATATTACTAGTTTATCTACGTTGCAAATAATCAATGCGATGTCTGTTAATTTATAATCATTCGACCTCTAATATAGATATGTAATTGGCCATCCAGGGAAATGTTTTGTTGCCATTAGAAACGTAAAAATTTAATTTGTCACATACATGTTACAATGGCATCAACCGAAGTCTTTAACCCCTCCAGAAAACACAAACTAAATAACCTTTCTGAAAGTGGTTACAGCAAGTTACAGTATATATTCACTCTGCTGAATAACCATGCCTGAATCATATCCTTATGTGCCGTCTTACTCCATCAGAACCCAAGATATTAAGTTAAACAGTTTGTTTTAAAGCTATACAGCCATTTTGATATATTAATGCTCAGACCGTGCGTCCATATCCTGGAATTTTGGGTGATTACATTTCTCTAGCCCATCCCCAAGTTTACCAAAAAAGTTTGGCAGGGCGGCAACTTTTTGAGATTTGAATTCCAGATTCATATCAAGACACTGTTATACCAAAGTAAAACATGTTATTTCAATCAGGTAAAATTGTTACAGTACTGCTGTTATTTGATATCTGAACATTCAGGTGTTAGCCAGCCAGCAAATCTCCCTTTTTGTGACCAGAACAATTGGAATACAGGACATGGACAATTTACTAACTTCATTTTTTATTTACTTAATTTAAAGTAGCTTTTTAAAAAAAACTCGGGACTTGAGGTTCAATCTTTCTAGGGCAGGGATTCCAACAAATAACCTATTCAAGAGGGCGTATACATGTCTCTTTAGCAAGTAAACACCAACTAGAATAACAACATAAAAAGGCAATGTAACTTCAGCTGCATTTACACAGGCACCCCGATTCTGATATTTTATCAATTGACCAGTTGGATCAGCTCTGAAAAAGATCTGTTATGACCAATTAGTTTGGAAATGGAACAATTAGGCTGCTTATGTAAACACAGCCTTTCTGTGCCTGTGAGTTAGTGCTGAGCCAGGGTCTATATGCTTGTCTGCTAGCAAGATCATACTAAAGAACTGAGTTGTGTGTTTGACATGTCCTTTCATAATTGCCATTGGGTCTTGAAGTCACCCGTGATGGGAGTGACAGTTGACAGTGCTTTGCCAGAAGGGTTGACAACCACTACCAGTTTGCTGAGGGTTAGGACCCGTAGCTCCTTGTAGCTGGGCAGGACCTGGTGACACACTGGGGGTGTCAGATCTTCCAGCTAGGCACTGTGGGAAGGGTGTGGGGAGAGCCATTGGAACCGCCATCTGCTTGTTCATCACTGCCAGAGCCGACAAGAATCTCTCCCACACCTGATTCTTTTATATATATATATATATATATATATATATATATACTGAAAAAATAAAGGGAACACTTAAACAACACACTGTAACTCCAAGTCAATCACACTTCTGTGAAATCAAACTGTCCACTTAGGAAGCAACACTGATTGACAATAAATTTCACATGCTGTTGTGCAAATGGAATAGACAACAGGTGGAAATTATAGGCATTTAGCAAGACACCCCCAATAAAGGAGTGGTTCTGCAGGTGGGGACCACAGACCACTTCTCAGTTGCTATGCTTCCTGGCTGATGTTTTGGTCACTTTTGAATGCTGGCGGTAGCAGGAGACGGAGTCTACAACCCACACAAGTGGCTCAGGTAGTGCAGCTCATCCAGGATGGAACATCTATGCGAGATGTGGCAAGAAGGTTTGCTGTGTCTGTCAGCGTAGTGTCCAGAGCATGGAGGCGCTACCAGGAGACAGGCCAGTACATCAGGAGACATGGTAGGAGGGCAACAACCCAGCAGCAGGACCGCTACCTCCGCCTTTGTGCAAGGAGGAGCACTGCCCGAGCCCTGCAAAATGACCTCCAGCAGGCCACAAATGTGCATGTGTCTGCTCAAACAGTCAGAAACAGACTCCATGAGGGTGGTATGAGGGCCCGACGTCCACAGGTGGGGGTTGTGCTTACAGCCCAACATCGTGCAGGACGTTTGGCATTTGCCAGAGAACACCAAGATTGCAAATTCGCCACTGGCGCACTGTGCTCTTCACAGATGAAAGCAGGTTCACACTGAGCGCGTGACAGACGTGACAGTCTGGATACGCCGTGGAGAACGTTCTGCTGCCTGCAACATCCTCCAGCATGACCGGTTTGGCGGTGGGTCAGTCATGGTGTGGGGTGGAATTTCTTTGGGGGGCTGCACAGCCCTCCATATGCTCGCCAGAGGTAGCCTGACTGCCGTTAGGTACCGAGATGAGATCCTCAGACCCCTTGTGAGACCATATGCTGGTGCGGTTGGCCCTGGGTTCCTCCTAATGCAAGACAATGCTAGACCTCATGTGGCTGGAGTGTGTCAGCAGTGCCTGCAAGAGGAAGGCATTGATGCTATGGACTGGCCCGCCCGTTCCCCAGACCTGAATCCAATTGAGCACATCTAGGACATCATGTCTCGCTCCATCCACCAGGAGTTGGCGGATGCTTTAGTCCAGGTCTGGTAGGAGATCCCCCCCCAGGAGACCATCCGCCACCTCATCAGGAGCATGCCCAGGCGTTGTAGGGAGGTCATACAGGCACATGGAGGCCACACACACTACTGAGCCTCATTTTGACTTTAATTTTGAGTGTGACTCCAAATCCAGACCTCCATGGGTTGATACTTGAGTAAAAGTATAGATATCTTAATAGAAAGTTACTCTAATAGAAAGTAAAAGTCATCCAGTAAAATACTACTTGAAAAAAAAAAAAGTCAAAGTATTTGGTTCTATATATATATACTTAAGTATCAAAAGGAAGTATGAACAATTTCAAATTCCTTCTATTAAGGCAGGCAGGACCATTTTCTTATTTTTAAAATGTATGGATAGCCAGGGGCACACTCCAACATTCAAGATATAATTTACAGAATATGCATTTGATTAGTGAGCCTGCCAGATCAGAGGCAGAAGGGATGACCATGTGTTGTCTTGATAAGTCCTTGAATTTTAATTGGACATTTTCCTGTCCTGCTAAGCATTCCAAATGTAACGAGTACTTTTGGGTGTCAGGAAAAATGTATGTGGTAAAAAGTACATTATTTCCTAAAGGAATGTAGTAAAGTAAAAATTGTCAAAAATATAGTGAAGTACAGACACCAACAAAAAAAAGTTAATAGTACGGACTGTAGGGAGTTTACACAATAAAAGCTACAAAGCCACTGAATGTGACTTTTGCATTTGTCAATTTTACAGTGTACTGTGCTTTATAGTCTATCATATTGCCAGTAGATGGCAGTATATACAAAGACCGCTTTAATGTTTGATGTTGCTACGCTACAGGTTAATGCCGTATGCATGATATTACACTGAACAAAACCATTTGTAAACATGTAAAGTATTGGTCCCATGAGCTGAACTAAAAGACCCCAGAAATGTTCCATATGCACAAAGTGTATTTCTCTCATTCTGTGCACAAGTGTTTACATCCCTTTTACTGAGCGTTTCTCCTTTTCCAAGATAATCCATCCACTTGACAGGTGGATGGATTAAACAGCATGATCATTACACAGGCATACCTTGTACTGGGGACAAAAGACCACTCAGTTTTGTCACACAACACAATGCTACAGATGTTTTGAGGAAGAGTAAAATGTGCATGCTGTCTGCAGGAATGTACACCAGAGCTGTTTGTCACAATCATTTAATGTTCATTCCTCTACCATAAGCTGCCTCAAGCATCGTTTTAGTGAGTGACAGTACGTCCAACTGGCCTTAACTGCGGACTATGTGTAACCATGCCAGCCCAGGATCTCCACATCTGGCTTCTTCACCTCTGTTATCGTCTGTGACCAGCCACCTGGACAGCTGACAACTGGGATTGCACAACTGAAGAATTTCTGCACAAACTGTCAGAAACCGTCTCAGGAAAGCTCATCTGCATGCTCATTGTCCTCACCAGGGTCTTGACCTGACTGCAGTTCGGCATTGTAACCGACTTCAGTGGGCAAATGCTCACCTTCGATGGCCACTGGCACGCTGTAGAAGTGTGCTCTTCACAGATGAATCCTGTTTTCAACTATACTGGGCAGATGGCAGACGTATGTGTGAGTGGTTTGCTGATGTCAACGTTGTGAACAGAGTGCCCCATGGTGGCGGTGGGCTTGTGTTATTTTTTATTTTATTTTTTTATTTCACCTTTATTTAACCAGGTAGGCAAGTTGACAACAAGTTCTCATTTACAATTGCGACCTGGCCAAGATAAAGCAAAGCAGTTCGACACATACAACGACACAGAGTTACACATGGAGTAAAACAAACATACAGTCAATAATACAGTATAAACAAGTCTATATACGATGTGAGCAAATGAGGTGAGATAAGGGAGGTAAAGGCAAAAAAAGGCCATGGTGGCAAAGTAAATACAATATAGCAAGTAAAACACTGGAATGGTAGATTTGCAATGGAAGAATGTGCAAAGTAGAAATAAAAATAATGGGGTGCAAAGGAGCAAAATAAATAAATTAAATACAGTAGGGAAAGAGGTAGTTGTTTGGGCTAAATTATGTGGGTGGGCTATGTGGGCTATGTACAGGTGCAGTAATCTGTGAGCTGCTCTGACAGTTGGTGCTTAAAGCTAGTGAGGGAGATAAGTGTTTCCAGTTTCAGAGATTTTTATAGTTCGTTCCAGTCATTGGCAGCAGAGAACTGGAAGGAGAGGCGGCCAAAGAAATAATTGGTTTTGGGGGTGACTAGAGAGATACACAGTGCCTTGCGAAAGTATTCGGCCCCCTTGAACTTTGCGACCTTTTGCCACATTTCAGGCTTCAAACATAAAGATATAAAACTGTATTTTTTTGTGAAGAATCAACAACAAGTGGGACACAATCATGAAGTGGAATGACATTTATTGGATATTTCAAACTTTTTTAACAAATCAAAAACTGAAAAATTGGGCGTGCAAAATTATTCAGCCCCTTTACTTTCAGTGCAGCAAACTCTCTCCAGAAGTTCAGTGAGGATCTCTGAATGATCCAATGTTGACCTAAATGACTAATGATGATAAATACAATCCACCTGTGTGTAATCAAGTCTCCGTATAAATGCACCTGCACTGTGATAGTCTCAGAGGTCCGTTAAAAGGATAATGAAGAACAAGGAACACACCAGGCAGGTCCGAGATACTGTTGTGAAGAAGTTTAAAGCCGGATTTGGATACAAAAAGATTTCCCAAGCTTTAAACATCCCAAGGAGCACTGTGCAAGCGATAATATTGAAATGGAAGGAGTCTCAGACCACTGCAAATCTACCAAGACCTGGCCGTCCCTTTAAACTTTCAGCTCATACAAGGAGAAGACTGATCAGAGATGCAGCCAAGAGGCCCATGATCACTCTGGATGAACTACAGAGATCTACAGCTGAGGTGGGAGACTCTGTCCATAGGACAACAATCAGTCGTATATCGCACAAATCTGGCCTTTATGGAAGAGTGGCAAGAAGAAAGCTATTTCTTAAAGATATCCATAAAAAGTGTCGTTTAAAGTTTGCCACAAGCCACCTGGGAGACACACCAAACATGTGGAAGAAGGTGCTCTGGTCTGATGAAACCAAAATTGAACTTTTTGGCAACAATGCAAAACGTTATGTTTGGCGTAAAAGCAACACAGCTCATCACCCTGAACACACCATACCCACTGTCAAACATGGTGGTGGCAGCATCATGGTTTGGGCCTGCTTTTCTTCAGCAGGGACAGGGAAGATGGTTAAAATTGATGGGAAGATGGATGGAGCCAAATACAGGACCATTCTGGAAGGAAACCTGATGGAGTCTGCAAAAGACCTGAGACTGGGACGGAGATTTGTCTTCCAACAAGACAATGATCCAAAACATAAAGCAAAATCTACAATGGAATGGTTCAAAAATAAACATATCCAGGTGTTAGAATGGCCAAGTCAAAGTCCAGACCTGAATCCAATCGAGAATCTGTGGAAAGAACTGAAAACTGCTGTTCACAAATGCTCTCCATCCAACCTCACTGAGCTCGAGCTGTTTTGCAAGGAGGAATGGGAAAAAATGTCAGTCTCTCGATGTGTGAAACTGATAGAGACATACCCCAAGTGACTTACAGCTGTAATCGCAGCAAAAGGTGTCGCTACAAAGTATTAACTTAAGGGGGCTGAATAATTTTGCACACCCAATTTTTCAGTTTTTGATTTGTTAAAAAAGTTTGAAATATCCAATAAATGTCGTTCCACTTCATGATTGTGTCCCACTTGTTGTTGATTCTTCACAAAAAAATACAGTTTTATATCTTTATGTTTGAAGCCTGAAATGTGGCAAAAGGTCGCAAAGTTCAAGGGGGCCGAATACTTTCGCAAGGCACTGTACCTGCTGGAGCGTGTGCTACAGGTGGGAGATGCTATGGTGACCAGCGAGCTGAGATAAGGGGGGACTTTACCTAGCAGGGTCTTGTAGATGACATGGAGCCAGTGGGTTTGGCGACGAGTATGAAGCGAGGGCCAGCCAACGAGAGTGTACAGGTCGCAATGGTGGGTAGTATATGGGGCTTTGGTGACAAAACGGATTGCACTGTGATAGACTGCATCCAATTTGTTGAGTAGGGTATTGGAGGCTATTTTGTAAATGACATCGCCAAAGTCGAGGATTGGTAGGATGGTCAGTTTTACAAGGGTATGTTTGGCAGCATGAGTGAAGGATGCTTTGTTGCGAAATAGGAAGCCAATTCTAGATTTAACTTTGGATTGGAGATGTTTGATATGGGTCTGGAAGGAGAGTTTACAGTCTAACCAGACACCTAAGTATTTGTAGTTGTCCACGTATTCTAAGTCAGAGTAGTGATGTTGGACAGGCGGGCAGGTGCAGGTAGCGATCGGTTGAAGAGCATGCATTTAGTTTTACTTGTATTTAAGAGCAATTGGAGGCCACGGAAGGAGAGTTGTATGGCATTGAAGCTTGCCTGGAGGGTTGTTAACACAGTGTCCAAAGAAGGGCCAGAAGTATACAGAATGGTGTTGTCTGCGTAGAGGTGGATCAGAGACTCACCAGCAGCAAGAGCGACCCCATTGATGTATACAGAGAAGAGAGTTGGTCCAAGAATTGAACCCTGTGGCACCCCCATAGAGACTGCCAGAGGTCCGGACAGCAGACCCTCCGATTTGACACACTGAACTCTATCAGAGAAGTAGTTGGTGAACCAGGCGAGGCAATCTTTTGAGAAACCAAGGCTGTCGAGTCTGCCGATGAGGATGTGGTGATTGACAGAGTGGAAAGCCTTGGCCAGATCAATGAATACGGCTGCACAGTAATGTGCCTTATCGATGGCGGTTAAGATATCGTTTAGGACCTTGAGCGTGGCTGAGGTGCACCCATGACCAGCTCTGAAACCAGATTGCATAGCAGAGAAGGTATGGTGAGATTCGAAATGGTCGGTAATCTGTTTGTTGACTTGGCTTTCGAAGACCTTAGAAAGGCATGGTAGGATAGATATAGGTCTGTAGCAGTTTGGGTCAAGAGAGTCCCCCCCTTTGAAGAGGGGGATGACCGCAGCTGCTTTCCAATCTTTGGGAATCTCAGACGACACGAAAGAGAGGTTGAACAGGCTAGTAATAGGGGTGGCAACAATTTCGGCAGATAATTTTAGAAAGAAAGGGTCCAGATTGTCTAGCCCGGCTGATTTGTAGGGGTCCAGATTTTGCAGCTCTTTCAGAACATCAGCTGAACGGATTTGGGAGAAGGAGAAATGGGGAAGGCTTGGGCGAGTTGCTGTGGGGGGTGCAGTGCTTTTGACCGGGGTAGGAGTAGCCAGGTGGAAAGCATGGCCAGCCGTAGATAAATGCTTATAGAAATTCTCAATTATGGTGGATTTATCAGTGGTGACAGTGTTTCCTATCTTCAGTGCAGTGGGCAGCTGGGAGGAGGTGTTCTTATTCTCCATGGACTTTACAGTGTCCCAGAACTTTTTTGAGTTAGTGTTGCAGGAAGCAAATTTCTGCTTGAAAAAGCTAGCCTTGGCTTTTCTAACTGCCTGTGTATAATGGTTTCTAGCTTCCCTGAACAGCTGCATATCACGGGGGCTGTTCGATGCTAATGCAGAACGCCATAGGATGTTTTTGTGTTGGTTAAGGGCTGTCAGGTCTGGGGAGAACCAAGGGCTATATCTGTTCCTGGTTCTACATTTCTTGAATGGGGCATGTTTATTTAAGATGGTTAGGAAGGCATTTTTTTTTAAATATCCAGGCATCCTCTACTTACGGGATGAGATCAATATCCTTCCAGGATACCCCGGCCAGGTCGATTAGAAAGGCCTGCTCGCTGAAGTGTTTCAGGGAGCGTTTGACAGTGATGAGTGGAGGTCGTTTGACCGCTGACCCATTACGGATGCAGGCAATGAGGCAGTGATCGCTGAGATCTTGGTTGAAGACAGCAGAGTTGTATTTAGAGGGCAAGTTGGTTAGGATGATATCTATGAGGGTGCCTGTGTTTAAGGCTTTGGGGAGGTACCTGGTAGGTTCATTGATAATTTGTGTGAGATTCAGGGCATCAAGTTTAGATTGTAGGATGGCTGGGGTATTAAGCATGTTCCAGTTTAGGTCGCCTAGCAGCACGAGCTCTGAAGATAGATGGGGGGCAATCAGTTCACATATGGTGTCCAGAGCACAGCTGGGGGCAGAGGGTGGTCTATAGCAGGCGGCAACGATGAGAGACTTGTTTTTAGAGAGGTGGATTTTTAAAAATAGAAGTTCAAATTGTTTGGGTACAGACCTGGATAGTAGGACAGAACTCTGCAGGCTATCTTTGCAGTAGATTGCATCACCGCCCCCTTTGGCAGTTCTATCTTGTCTGAAAATGTTGTAGTTTGGGATTAAAATTTGATAATTTTTGGTGGTCTTCCTAAACCAGGATTCAGACACAGCTAGAACATCCGGGTTGGCAGAGTGTGCTAAAGCAATGAATAGAACAAACGTAGGGAGGAGGCTTCTAATGTTAACATGCATGAAACCAAGGCTATTACGGTTACGGAAGTCGTCAAAAGAGAGCGCCTGGGGAATAGGAGTGGAGCTAGGCACTGCAGGGCCTGGATTCACCTCTACATCGCCAGAGGAACAGAGGAGGAGTAGAATAAGGGTACGGCTAAAAGCAATAAGAATTGGTCGTCTAGAACGTCTTTAACAGAGAGTAAAAGGAGGTTTCTGGGGGCGATAAAATAGCATCAAGGTATAATGTACAGACAAAGGTATGGTAGGATGTGAATACAGTGGAGGTAAACCTAGGTATTGAGTGATGAAGAGAGATATTGTCTCTAGAAACATCATTGAAACCAGGAGATGTCATTGCATGTGTGGGTGGTGGAACTAATAGGTTGGATAAGGTATAGTGAGCAAGACAAGAGGCTCTACAGTGAAATAAGCCAATAAACACTAACCAGAACAGCAATGGACAAGGCATATTGACATTAAGGAGAGGCATGCTTAGTCGAGTGATCAAAAGGGTCCAGTGGGTAGAGAGGTTGGTTGGGGGTCACGACGATTTAGACAGCTAGCCAGGCCATCGGTAGCAAGCTAGCATAGGATGGAGGTCTGTTATTAGCCACCTCTTGCGTTCCGTCAGTAGATTAGTGGGTAGAGGGGATTAATTCAAATCACACAACAACAAAAAAAACAATAGATATAGAGGCCCAAGAAGAAAAAATAAATAAATTGTCCGATTGTCTATTCAGATAGCAGCCGATAAGACAGCTAACGGTTAGCGGGCCGCAGATGGGCGTTCAGGTAACGTCGCGACGGAGGAGCCAGCCGGATAACTCCTTCGGGTAGATAACGTCGGCAGTCCAGTTGTGAAGGCCTGGTGGGGCTCCGCGTAGGCAGTAAAACGGGTCCGGATAGGTGATTGTAGCCCAGGAGTGATTGATGGAACTCTTCAGCTGGCTAGCTCCGGAATAATTGATGTTTGCTCCGGAATCGATGAAAGCCGATAGTCACACGGATAGCAGCTAGCTAGCTGTGAGATCCAGGTATGAATGTCCAGAGTTAGCGTTTGAAATCCAGGGACATGGAGAGAAAAATTGGTCCGGTATGTTCCGAGCCGCGCTGCGCCGTACAAAACTGGCGATAGATTTTCAAGCTAAAGGATAGCTGATGACCACAAACCGTGGTTAGCTGAATACTAACGATTAGCCAGTAAAGAAGCTAACTAGCTTCTGATTAGCTTCTGGATTAGCTTCTGGCTAGCTTCTGGCTAGCTCCTGGCTAGCTTCTGGCTAGTTTCTGGCTAGCTTCTTGGAGGATTACAGATTTGAGGTAAATAATACTTTTTTTATAAATATAAATTGGTGAGGCGGGTTGCAGGAGAGTGTTTTGAAGATGAGTTTATGGAAAATAAAAAAAAATATATAAAAAGGTACGTGAAAAAAGTTGTAAATATATATATATATATACGGGACACGACAAGACGAGGACAAAAGACGTCTGAACTGCTATGCCATCTTGGAATGAAGTGGGCAGGCATAAGGTACAGACAACGAACACAATTGCATTTTATTGAGATCCTGAGTCTTATTGTTGTGCCATTCATCCCCTGCCATCACCTCATGTTTCACCATGTCCAAAGGATCTGTAAACAATTCCTGGAAGCTGAAAATGTCCCAGTTCTTCCATGGCCTACATAATGTCACCCATTGAGCATGTTTGGGATACTCTGGATCGACAACGTGTCCAGTTCCCAACCATATCAGCAACTTCGCACATCCATTGAGGAGGAGTGGGATAACATTCCACGGGCCACAATCAACATCCTGATCAACTCTATGCAAATGAGATGTGTGGTCATACCAGATACTGACTGGTTTTCTGATCCATGCCCCTACTTTTTTTAAGGTATCTGTGAGGCATTCGCTTAGGGGCTCACGAGTGGCGCAGCGGTCTAAGGCACTGCATCTCAGTGCTAGAGGCATCACGACAGACACCCTGGTTTTATTCTAGGCTGTATCACAACCAGGAAGTGATTGGGACTTCCATAGGACGGCGCACAATTGGCCCAGCGTCGTCTGGTTTGGCCGGTGTAGGCCGTCATTGTAAATAAGAATTTATTTATTAATTTTTACTATATTGTGGAATAATAGTGAAGACATCAAAACTATGAAATAACACATGGAATCGTGTAGTAACCCAAGAAGTGTTAAACAAATCAAAATATATTTTATATGAGGTTCTTCAAAGTGATGCAATTACTATGGTCCCGTGTCACAGTCGACATTGCACATGTATCTCTCCCAATGCAGCCCACATATTTTAGGCTTGAGTGCGAGACCCTCCCATTAGGCAAGATTAGACTGCACCACTGAATATGGAGCAGCATTTTGGAAACTGGCTGCAGCCCTCAGGAGCCCCTGATTGGCTACTACACCGCTGGCGGTGCCCCAGCCATCAGCTCATAGCCATTGCTGCAGCCATTGCTCCACCCCATTTCCACTTCTCCTGAAGTTCACTGGGATTATCCAATTATGAAACATTAATAAAAAATGAATCTTCCCATAAACTACTGTATGGTTTAAAATATATACTACAAATACAACCATTAATGAGGCAGAAACTCAATTTCGAGGCTCTTGTAACGATGTGCGCTGAGAGTCGGGGAATGAATGTTATAATAATTAAATGAAACGTAATATAAAACAAGAAACACAAACAACTCACAGACAGGAAACAGAAACAATGACGCCTGGGGAAGGAACCAAAGGGAGTGACATATAGGGCAGGTAATCAAAGAAATTAGGGAGTCCAGGTGAGTGATGACGCGCAGATGCGTGTAACAATGGTGACAGGTGTGCGCCATAATGAGCAGCCTGGTGACCTAGAAGCCGAAGAGGGAGCACAGGTGACAGTACCTCCTCCCGACGTGCAGCTCCGGCTGCAGGACACTGACCAAAATTACCACCAAAATGACAAACCCGGGGGTCAGGATCGGACCGGTCACCTCTGCTGAGACACGTGAAACCTGTCAGTCCAGCTGAGACGCGGGAGCATGGCGACCTAGAACGTTGGCGAGAGAGCATACGAGAGCATCCTGCCACCCCAGCATGAGCATTACACAGGTGCACCTTGTGCTTGGGGACAATAAAAGGCCACTTTAAAATGTGCAGTTTTGTCACACAACACAATGCCACAGATGTGTCAAATTTTGAGGGATCAGGCCTCCCGAGTCGCAGTGGTCTAAGGCACTGCATCGCAGTGCTAGCTGTGCCACTAGAGATTCTGGGTTGAATTCCAGGCTCTGTCGCAGCCGGCCGTGACCGGGAGACCCATGGATGGATTATCTTGGTGCACAATTGGCCCAGCGTCGTCCGGATTAGGAGAGGGTTTGTCCGGCAGGGATATCCTTGTCCCATCCTGTGGCGAGCCTGGCGCAATAGTAATAAAAACATTTTGAGGGAGCATGCTGACTGAAGGAAAATCCACCAGAGCTGTTGCCAAATAATTTAATGTACATTTCTCTACCATAAACTGCCTCCAATGTCGTTTTATAGAATTTGGCAGTACGTCCAACCGGTCTCACAACTGCAGACCACATGTAAACACGCCAGCCCAGGAAATCCACATGCGGCTTTAATTGCTCTTTAATGATTTATTGTTTTTCTATTTTCTTCAATTTAATTTGTATTTATTTATTGTTTATTTCAGGTTATTATAGCAAATACCTTCTTTAAACTATCAAAATTAAGAAAGTCACACACTCCATGTATAAACTCCCAGCAATTTAATGGGTATTTACCAACGTTTCGCATCACTGTGCCTTCCTCAGGGTAATGCCATGAATACTTGAACCAGGTTATGTAGACAAACAGTGCAATTAGTGCAACCAATGACAATGATTTAAGTTAATTAAATTGAATTAGTGAAACTGTTAAAAAAATTGTTTATGGCATATTAAATATATTACGCTATTGTTATCATATTGAAACATAATTGAATACTGTACATCATATTAGCATCAACATACATTATTGTTTAATTAAATTTCACATAATCGTTTCGAATTTCTTTTCATTTATTTTTAATTTTTGTTACATGTAATCTTTTGGTTCAACCTGAATGTATAATGAGCATCATCAACAGGGGGAACATATATGATGTTGGCTAATAAACTGTAGAAAGAATATATCAATTTATAAGACTTGTTCATAAAATAAAGATTTGATCATAAGAAGGGCCTGAGATCAGTAAACCTCCCTTTGTAGTAGTAGGATCTCGACGTTACCTCCTCTCCTTGGTAGAGCAACATGCTCGATGCCTGTGTATTTGAGGGAGGAGATTGAATGGTTAGCTTCAAAAAAGTGAGCTGCTACTGGATAGTCAATGTTCTTACACCCGATTGAGCTGCGGTGTTCAGCTATGCATTGTTTTAATTGTCTTTTTGTTTGTCCTACATAGGCTTTTCCACATGAACAGGTGATGAGATAGATTACTCCCTTGGACTTGCATGAGATGATACCCCAAACAGGGATTTTTTGGCCTGTATGTGGGTGTCTGACGAAATATGTTTTTATAGTGCTAATGCACTGTGCGCATGAGCCACATTTGTAGTTCCCATTTGGGATAGGTGTCAAGAGTGTCTGAGTGGGCTCAGGAGGCTATCTCCAATATTTTGACCATGTTTCTATATGATAACAATAGCGTAATATATTTAATATGTCATAAACTATTGTTTTTTTAACAATGTCACTAATTCATTTGAATTAACTTAATCATTATGACACACCCCTCACTATTGTCACTATTGTCATTGGCACTAATTGCACTGTTTGTCTACATAACCTGGTTCAAGTATTAATGACATTACCCTGAGGAAGGCACAGTGGTGCGAAACATTGGTAAATACCCAATAAATTGCTGAGAGTTTATGTATGGAATGTGTGACTTTCTTTATTTTGATAGTTTATAGTTTATTCGCCATTAGTCAGCACCTCCACAACAAATATTTTTTTTTACATTTACGTCTTTCTTAACACTTATTTATCTTAAAACTGCATTGTTGGTTGTGGGCTTGTAAGTAAGCATTTCACTGTAAGGTAAGGCCTGTTGTATTCGGCGCATGTGACAAATAACATTTGATTTGATTTGGTGATGCTATGTCAACGTGTTTCACAGGTCACAAAGTAGAACGAGAGAGCATGCAATGTCAGGGATTACATGTATTCATCTAACCTCTAACTGAATTAGATTCACAGCACATCTCTCCCCTCTCCAAACTTCCTCCCATGGCTCTGAAAAGAGCAGAAGTTGAACAAACTGATATATTATTAAAAGGGCACTCCGGAATCTCTCCCTTCCTTCCTTCTTCCCTCCACCTCCCCTTGTGTCGGTTAATTCCCCTCTTTCCTCTCGTTCTCTCCATCTGCCCAGGCACTATTTTATTAACTGAGCTTATTTAAGCAGCCTGCAGGTAGGTGGCTAGACCTGGGAACTTTGACAGTTTTGAAAGGAGGGGGAGGTAAGCAAGTACAATGCATATGCTGCTGCCTCTGCCTGACTCTCTCTCTTTCTACAGTGTGTCCAACTCAGCCCCCATCCACCTACACTCTTATGTCTACCACCAGTTCTCTCCCACTGCAGTCCGACATCGCTCACACTGGTGTAAATGCCCAGGAGAATGGGCAAGTGAGACAGCCCCGTGCCGCTTTCCACTGCCACTCTGACACCGATTCAGTGCTGTAGGTTTGGGTCGCGAGAGAGGCGATCAAAGGGGGGAAATAATCATTTCCCTGGGACAGATGTGTGTGTGTGTGTGTGTGTGTGTGTGTGTGTGCATGGGTGTGTGTGGCTCACTGTTCCTGAAGCTCAGACACACAGCGCAGGGTTAAAGTAACACAGCTAAGCCTCCTTGCAAAGGAAATATGGAGAACACCCCCACCCCCTTCCTCTGGCTCACCTCTCATTACCACACCACTGAGCGATGACCATTACAGTGTGTCAGTCTGTCTGTCTCACAATGGCAAATGTCGGTCACTGAAGGGAGGGTACATGTCTGTTCTTTGATTCCAATTGACTACCGTTCTCTATGATTCCCTTTATTGCGGGGGCAGACTTGGTGTCAAGAATATACGAGACATACTGTACACATCAGAGTTTGTCAGACTGGACAGGGACACTGTCAATCCTTTATACTTTGCCAGTTGGGCTCTCTTAAAAGTTCATACCTTGCCTTACCTTGTAGCTTTACAAGATACTGTCTTAAGAAATACTGTACAATAACCATAGAGTAGACAGAGAGGGTAATGACATCTAAATGTATAGTGATGGGGGGAGGAAATCAATAAGTTACATATTGGGATATTATTTCTGATGATATATCGTATCGTTTTGACAGTATCGCAATATTATTTTTGCATTAGTTGGCATCAAAACTCCAGTATCTTCTTTTTAAATAGGGAGACAATATGTTTTCTTCAGCACTTTTATTCCCATGACTGATCAAATCTTGTTTTCTCATAGCTCCCTCTTTTCCCTCTACAGCAGACCTATGGTAAGCAATATGTTTGGAACATCAAATCTCAATAAAATCACAGTATTGAATCGCAATGCATATAGAATCGTGAGATTGATGAGAATCGCAATAGATATCGATATCGTATCATATTGCAATGTCCCTGGCAATTCCCAGCTCTTTAAATGCAGTCTTCAAAGTTCAAACCTCTTATTCATCAAGTATACGACAGCATATTCAATCTCTTAATAGTGAAAGTGATGACTGTCTGACTCCTCAGGCTTCTCTCAGTTTCATGTACTTGAATGGTTTAGTATGCTAAGAGTCTTTCAAAAGATGTGGCCTTGCATTAGCATACAAGCATCTTTCAGTCACTTCCTCCATGCTAATTGCCAGGGTTGGGGGGGGGGGGGGGGGGGGGTAAAAGTCCCTCTGCTAAATATCACATTGGATCCCTGTGAATGCCACACTGCATGATAATGAGCAATGGCAATGTTTCTTAAGGTTAGCCTGTCCATTCGCGTCGTCCTCATGCTTGTTTCCACAGACAGGTGACAGGCGAGGCAATAAGGAAGAGGATCCTCTCATACTGGGTTTAGTCTCAGCTAGGGTATTTTTTTACTCCTTGCCTGCATTTAATCAATACACGAGGAGGATTTAATTAACGAATGTCACCCAAACACGGTGTTTGTTTGTTTGAGATAGGACTCGGAATAAGTTGAACTGGGAAAGTGAAAAACATGCAATTAATCTAGGTAAGATAGTCAAATTAGTGTGACCTCGCCCAAAATATCTAGAGAGAGTTTTTCTTAAACTGAGCCTTAGGGCTGAAGCGTTACTGATTGTGCGATATACATTTTAAGGTCATTTCCGATTAAGCCGACATACGGTATGCAGCGTTTACCGTGAATGCAGTTTCCATCAACGTGTTAACATTGTCTTCAAATTTCAATAGGGCTTTAGCGCTCAACTTTCGCAATACGGATTGAATAGAGACCTTATTTTAGGTAAAAGAGTCAAACTTAGAAGGGTGATTTGTATTATGTTATGATATGGGGGGGGGGGGGGGGGGGGGACATTTCTCACATAGATGCAACAATATTAGCATGTTAGTTAATCAGTTTTGTAAGACTTATCACTTTGTCTTAAAATTGATTAGAAGACTCTCTGTTTGGGCGAGCCAAATCCTGTTCTCACCTTCTGCTCTTCTCAGCTACAAAACTATCGAAACTTCTGCAAGGAAAGGGAGTTTGTAGAAGATCAAAACGTCTGGACTCCGTTAATGAGAAGATTAATGGTTTGTTTTGATTTCTTTTACTGTTCATTTCATTTGAACTGCTGCTTTGTTTTTCTGATAAAGGAAGTTTGGAGAAGTCCCCTGCCAGCTAATACTTGGTGGTTTTCTTTTTGAGTGTCAAACTAATTGACGAAGAGCATTGATAACAACCTCGTTCCTTCATTTTTTATTTTATTTTATTTTTTACCTTTATTTAACTAGGCAAGTCAGTTAAGAACAAATTCTTATTTTCAATGACGGCCTAGGAACAGTGGGTTAACTGCCTGTTCAGGGGCAGAACGACAGATTAGTACCTTGTCAGCTCGGGGTTTGAACTTGCAACCTTCCGGTTCCTAGTCCAACTCTCTAACCACTAGGCTACCCTGCCGCCCCGGCTAACCTCGTTCCTTCATCTACACTATACATCTACCGAAAAGAGGTTTGAGTCATTAGAGAGGACAAAAGAGTTGGAAATGTAAGATGCCTTGTATTGTTTAACATTATCTAAAGTTGTAACATTAATTTTCTCTATCAAGCCTTTGCTTCTCTTATCTGTGGTTACCAAAATAATGATGATTGTCTAGACTAGACAAGCCTCCCAGATACACGGCAACATCTTGTTGCCTTGGAAACAAGGGCCTGCTAAGAAGCTAGGAGGTAGTAATTCTTAGGCCCACAGGTGATTTTATTTGTCCCTAACGTTTTCTGAGCAAAATAAAAAAAAGGTTTTATTTTATTGTTGAACATAAAATACTTTAAAACACCAGCAAATCAGCTCCAAGTGATTTTAATTTTGGAAATCTGTTCCAGAGTATTCTATGCATAATAGAGAGATATAATTGTATACAAATGTAAGCAAGGTTTGAAATTATTATGTTTTAGTCAAATATTCTACCTGTTTGGCTTTTTGTGGTCAATTTGCTGTTAACAAATTATTTGTAATTATTGTCATGACTATCTCTCCTTGGTGAGGATCAAAGACGCCAGATCAGCTCGGCACAGAGCTGACAGATAGCCAGACTCTCCTCTCTCCCACAAGAGGGGGGAGTTGGGCTGGTTTTATGACTTAACACCGGTTGTAAACTTTCTCTCTCTTGCCCTGGAGTATTGAACAAAGGAATGTGCTCTGTGTAGAGAGAGACTCTTGCCAAAACTTCAACATCAAAACAACAGACACTGGGACAATATATTTCAACATCCAAATGTTGGGGATGATGAGGGATGGAATATGGAAAATGTATGTCTATTTTGTGATGTATAACAAGATAACTGTAACTCTGAAAGTGTACACAACCTAGTTATCAGGTTCGCATCTAAATGTTGTATAAAATAAATTATTAAGTATAAGAATACTTTTGAAAAGATAGAAATGTGATTTAAGCCTTTTAAATTAGAAAATGGCATTTCATATAAACCTGGGCCCAGTCAATAACCACACCAACGTGAGCACAGACATTGTGTCAACAGGATGGAACGTCCTCCAAGGCCAGAGTGCTTAAAAGGACTCACTGATAATTTAAATATAGACCAGAGAACGTTTAGATGTAGTCCACACGTTGAAATGGTTAAAACTACAAGACCAGAAAATGTGACCCGATTCAGGAAACTAGGCATATGTTGCAAGTCACAACTTCACAGGAGAGCTGTTTGAATGTGAAAAAAAAATGTTCATCAAAATATGTTGTTTTTGCAGAAATGCCTTCTTGAACATGTGAACTTTCTAGTGCCTAAATATCAAACTTGTATGCCATCTGTAATTACGCTTAAAATTGTTAAATTACGAGCCCAGTTGGTTTAGCCACAGAAAAAGTAAGCAACCTTCCCGCTAGCCATGATTGGCTGAGATAATGAGTAGGCTGGACATGCCGAGAGATGAGTTTGGATTGGTCTACCATATAGCACGCGTCTGTCTATTGGAGCTGGTCAGTATACTTAGGTAATCGTGTCAAATGCGGCTTTAAAAAAAAACTATCACGTAGTAAAACTGCATAAACCTAATGTCAAGTTAAGGTGTACTGTTAGCAAGCTAACATTAGCTGGCTGGCTCGCAAGCTAACATTATGTGTATGCTCTCCACTTTCTGGAGGACCAAGTTTTGAAATCAGTGGAATTCGAGTATGATAGCTAACGAGAAAACACCAGTCTGGATTACATCGTCAAACTAAGGGCAACCATTCATGGCATCAGACAGGAGACGCATCCAACCATGATGTATACTGGTAAGAGTTTCAGATATTACATGTTTCTAATTTTGGCAGAAAGTGGTTTAATTTCAAGTGTACTGAGTCGCGAGCTAACGCTATGTGTATGATCTTATTCTTCGTATCTCAGCCACATTTGCTTGACTAGTTATAGCCATAGAACCTGGTTGGTTAGCTACCAGCAGATTCATGCAGGGTAGTAAAGTCGTGAGTTGTGATTATGGTCTATTGTTTATCTAGCTATTCATGTCTTATCAAAAGACTCCACACTAAATTTGACAAAGTATTTTAATTTCAAGTTAAAGTGTACTGTTAGCTAGCTACCTAACATTAGCTGGCTGGCTCGCTAACTAACGTTATGTCATGCATTGGAATTCATGGTTTACCTAGCTCGCTATCTAGCTACGTTTCTTAACAAAAGACTCTTGTCTTAGTGTGCCAGAACGCAGAATATCTGATGCATTTTTGAATGCTCAACATCCGCTGAATATGTCCGGTGTCAGTAAATGGCAACAAAGCGTAATTCAATTGTTGCCAGCATCACAGTTAGTGACCAATGCTCTGGATAACATGAAAAAGCCTAACCGGCTCTGCTAGGGCGAGTAAAATGGTCAGAGTGGGGTGTTCTCTCATTATGTTTCTGGAAGTAGCTAGCCAGTGTCTGGAAGTAGCTAGCCAGTTAGCTTGGGTGCTTGACTGTTGAGGTCAGAGCTTTCGGAACAACCCTACTTATTGGCCAGAGCAACCAGTGTGCGAAACCCCAGATAGGGCGAGAAATGTTCAGTGAGCTGTTCTCTCTCTCTTAGATGTCTGGAAGTAGCTGGCAAGTTAGTACAGAACAGTTGGATTAACCCTTAAAGAGATGGGTGAGGCTAAGGCTTCAGAGGGTGTGAACAATGCTGAATGGGTGTAGACAAAGATGGGCTCTCCAATAGTAGTACCAAAACATTGAAAGACGGTTTACAACTAAGAAGGACATTATGATCTCTGGTGGACAACCAGAGACTTACACCGAACTACTTACCATAGACAGACTGAGTGGTTTCAACAGAGAGATGACAGAGAAAGACCTCTACACGTATATGTTGCATTTCTAATCCAAATGAGCGTTTTTTAGGGTGCTAAATATTTATATTTACGGTGTGTAGTTTCCAAATGTATGTACGATAAATCCACTCTCTTTGTCTCTCTCGCTTTTTATCTTTCCACACTCCCTTTTCATTGTGTAACAAGCCATCATATCGGGTCAGTCTAGGGACTGTGCTCAATGCATTTTGTTAGTAATCGATAACCTATGTATTTCTGTGGGATTATTTAGTTAGTTACTAAATAAATAATTAATTCAATTTGTGTATCGCTGGTTCATCACTTAGGTTAGGGTTCGTGCAGATTTATGAAGTCACCAACATTCAGAATGAGACTGATATGAGGAAATGATTGATTGATGACTGGTATGATTGCGCCGCAGAAGAAGGCAGAGGTGCCCCCAGCCGATTATGTTTTTTTTAGTTTGTTTATAACTTATTTTTGTACTTATTTTGTACATAATGTTGCGTCTACCGTCGCTTATGACCGAAAATAACTTCTAGACATCAGGACTGCGATTACTCACCACGGACTAGCAGAATCTTTTTTTTCCTTTCATGACTCTGACGAGCCCGACGTGAAGAATATACTGCTTCCAAGGGAACAGGCCCCGATCCCAGTGATCTGCGAGAAGATGAGGCGGAGAAAGAGGAGCCGAAGGTCGGGCTGCCTTCTGAGAATTTGTAGACGATTGAATAAACCCCCACTTCCCTCCATTCTGCTAGCAAACGTGCAATCTTTAGAGAATAAAATCTACAAGTTACGCGGAAGATTAAACTATCAATGGGACATTATAAACTGTAACATCTTATGCTTCACGTAGTCGTGGCTGAACGATGACAATATCAACCGACAGCTGGCTGGTTATACGATGTACCGGCAGGATAGAATAGCGGCATCTGGTAAGACAAGGCGCGACGGTCTATGTATTTTTGTTAACAACAGCTGGTGCGCAATATCTAAGGAAGTTTCGAGCTATTGCTCGCCTGAGGTAGAGTATCTCATGATAAGCTGTAGACCACACCCACCGAGAGAGTTTTCATCTGTATTCTTTGTAGCTGTTACATACCACCACAGTCAGAGGCTGGCACTATAAGACAGCATTGAATGAGCTGTATTCCGCCATAAGCAAGCAAGAAAATGCTCACCCAGAGGCGGCGCTCGTAGTAGCCAGGGAAACTTAAATCCATTTATCCAAATTTCTATCAGCATGTTAAATGTGCAACCAGAGGAAAAATAACTCTGAACCACCTATACTCCACACACAAAGACACTTACAAAGCTCTCCCTCGCCCTCCATTTGGCAAATCAGACCATAATTCGATCTTCCTGATTCCTGTTTACAAGCAAAAACAGAAAGGTTGCAAGATCAAGTCCCCAAACTGGCAAGGTACAAATCTGTCATTCTGTCATTCTGCCCATTAACAATAAAAGTAGATCCACTGTAGATAATTTCACATTGAAAATCACAGTAGCAGGGGGTTTAGAAACCATCACACCTACTCCATACCAGTTAGCCTAGGAACACTAGGCTATCATTGAAAATAAGAATTTGTTCTTAACTGACTTGCCTAGTAAAATAAAGCTGTTAACAAGAAATGTGTGGAGTGGTTGAAAAACTAGTTTTAATGACTCCAACCTAGTGTATGTACACTTCCGACTTCAACTGTACACACACACTACACACGCTCATAATTTGCTGCACTGTTCTTTATTTGACTTTTAATATTATTATTATGATTTATTATTATTATTATCTATCTTGATGCCTAGTCACATTAACCTGCCTTCTTGTACATATCCTTGTACCTCTGCATATTGATTTGGTACTCCCTGTATATACTGTAGCTCCATTCTTGTGTATTTTATTTTATTCCTCATGTTACTATTTTATTTTAAAACTCTGCGTTGTTGGGAAGCGCTCGAAAGCAAACATTTCACTGTAAAGGCTACACCAGTTGCATTCGGTGCATGTGACAAATAAAATTTGATTTTGGTTCTAATGTTGGTAATGTCTCCAATATTTTATTTTTATAATACACTGCAGATGTGTTGCCTCTGCTTTTGTCAGGCAATTCATTTGTATCAATTATTCAATGCAAATGTAGTAGGCGGAAACACACACGCATGCTTTTCAACCAAGAGTGAGTCTCAATAGTGGCATCGTTTCATCGTCTCTGTCACGTTCTGACCTTAGTTCTTTTGTTATGTCTTTGTTTTAGTATGGTCAGGGCGTGAGTTGGGTGGGTTGTCTACGTTCCGTTTTCTATGTTGTGTTTGCGTTTGGCCTGGTATGGTTCTCAATTAGAGGCAAGTGTCGTTAGTTGTCTCTGATTGAGAATCATACTTAGGTAGCCTTTTCCCACTTGTGTTTCGTGGGTGTTTATTTTCTGTTCTGTGTATTATTTCACCGTTCAGGACTGTTCATTTGTCGTTTTATTGTTTCTGTTTCAGTGTTCACTATTCGTATTAAAAATCAAGATGAACACTTACCACGCTGCGCTTTGGGTCCTCTCCTTCATACGACGACCGTTACAGTCTCCTTCACTCATTCAGCACAGATCTGAAAACAGGGTAGGTGAAAGCCACGTCTGAAGCTTAGTGATGATGTACTTTTGACACCCACTCTTCGTTCAAAAGTTTTAGAAGACCTACTCATTCAAGGGTTTTTCTTTTTTGTTATTATGTTCTACATTGAAGAATAATGGCAAAGACATCAAAACTATGAAATAACGCATGTGGAATCATGTAGTAACCAAAAAGTGTTAAACAAATCAAAATATATTTGAGATTCTTCAAATGGCCACCCCCCACAATGTCTCCTGACCCCTCCTGTCTCAGCCTCCAGTATTTATGCTGCAGTAGGGTCAGTCTGTTATATCTGGAGTATTTCTCCTGTCTTATCCGGTGTCCTGTGTGAATTTAAGTATGTTCTCTCTTATTCTCTCTTTCTCTCTTTCTATCTCTCTCTTGGAGGACCTGAGCCCTAGGACCATGCCTCAGGACTACTTGGTATTATGACTCCTTGTTGTCCCCAGTCCACCTGGCTGTGCTGCTGCTCCAGCTTCAACTGTTCTGTTGAACAGTCAATTAAGAACTTATCTTATTTTCAATGACGGCCTAGGAACAGTGGGATAACTGCCTTGTTCAGGGGCAGAAAGACAGATTTTCACCTTGTCTGTTCAATGATTCGTACTTGCAACCTTTCGGTTACTAGTCCAACACTTTAACCACTAGGCTACTTGCCGCCTCACTTATACTGTGTGATGCTTGTTTTAATGTTTCACAAAGAATGTGAAACGGAAGAAGAAAAAAAATATTTCCGCCAGAAGGCTTTGATGGGAGACTGATGGGTGCATCACTTCCTAGTCCTTTGTGTCATCCAGCTACTTTCAAACTGAACTTTACACCACTGGTCCTTCACGCTGAGTAAGCTGCTTCAGCATGATCTTTGTTTTTGTGCTCACTAGCTGATGAGATAAATAATATCCGTAGGCAATTTTTTTTATTGGATAATTATTGTGTTGCCGGACAGAGCGGAGACGGCGGGCACACTATAAAATGCTCTGTCCCTCTATCACCTAACCTTGCCATATGGCACAAAGCAAGCGATTTTTACCAGAATAAGATACTCATTGTTTCATGATTCGTAGAACAGTTTGCTGCATCCGTGTGATGGAGTACAGGAATGACCTTTTTCATTCTGAGATAAAAATGATGGTGCAAGCAATAGCCCTTGTAAATCAACACACTGGTTGTAAATGGAGAAGGAGCGAGTAAGTAGGTTCTAAAATGATTTACTATAGAACACAAACGATCATCAACAAATATATCCGGAATGTGTACTGTATATCTCTATAGACCTATATAGCACTTGGTATAATGACAGTAGGGATCACAATGGAAATCACTATGGAAACTAGAGGAGGTAAAATCATTGAAACGTATGATCCATGGAAGCAGTTTGTCCCCATGGCTGATGTCAGAAAGATTTGATTTTCATTCTTGTGGCATTACACACATGGGGATAAGACTGTGATGTTGAAAACTGCAACCATTATCCGTGTTATAACACCTTGCCTCCGGGTGGTAAAATATTATTTTGTACAGTATGAATTTTTCTCTTGAAAAAAGAGCAAGATCCAATGTAGTAGTGTGCTATTTCTTCTCTGTCCTTAGAGGGGACAGTTTTTAAGAAGTGTGAGTGCCCACATTTTTTTGCTAACAGTTTTTAAGAAGTGTGAGTGCCTCAATTTTTTTACGAGTTTTGTGTGAAGCGTCAAACATGCTCAGGGGGTTTTCAGCAGTAAGAAACCTCTTGTAAAAAACAACAACAACTGGTTTTATATTTGCAACCACCAGTAAATCAGTAAATAACTCTTTCCCTGCCAGAAAACTAACAAGAAAACGGACAATATGTAGCCGACAAGATTTTGCTCCATCAATGGTAAACATAAAAGTTGTGCTTGGAAGCTAAAGCCGATAATCAATTCTCTCCACGTTTCTCATTAATGAAAATTCCAGTGCTGGTGCTTCAAGCCCTATAAACGATTGATTCAGTCAAACAATGTTCTCAGGTACCTCTTATTGTTGTCTATGAATACAAATAAAAAATATATTAATGAATAATTCAGTTCAGTTTAAATTAGTTTAAGTTCAAGTACTAGAATGTAGAGAGGAGTAGTGAACACAGTCAAACATTTTGTTTAGCCTAGGGAAAAGTAATAACTTTTATAACTTGGGTGCTTGACAAATGGCATTCAAGGCATCATTTTCCACATCTGTGATAGTTATTTACATTATGATCCATGGTAGGGCCCCAGACAAATTTGAGTTTCTACAGCACATTTTATGCCCGGTAGTTAAGTTGACACATTGTCCAATGAGATGGTGTGTCAGTGGGATTTTATGCCAGGTAGTGGGATGACTAGACTGGATGGGCAACCAGCAGCATGTGGCACTTATGACAGTGCGCAGACTGTGAATAATGGGGCAAAGGAGCACCTCCGGAGCCTTGCCTTCCTGGGCCTCTCCATCCACCCCTACGCAGCCCTCCACCTCCTCCCAAACACTCTACACACCAGGAGCGGTGCAGCAAGGCTCCTCCTTTTATGATGGAGGCCCCAGTGGAGACAAATATTGTTGATGGTGATGATGATGTCAGGATTTTTGGTTGTCTATGGGGGATTGTGAGTGGGGAGAAGAAATGTTTCATGAGCTCAATTCAGCATGGTTCCAGTCGCATCTTCTCCAACTTCTCCTCTTCTCCCCATCCCTTCTCACCCAACAGCCCTTATGGCATGGACGATCAACTAGATTCAACTGCAGGTGATTTTTTTCTTGAGCAGATGGTCAGGGGGCCGGAACATAATGTCGTGACGTGACTCATTAACGTGACGAATGCTATTCTTCGAATAATTACCTACTACGTTTAATTATTACTCTATTAAATTATTCATGTAAGAATGAACTCATTAGGAATTTGTGGCACCACGGAAAACGTTTATTAATGAGTTACCGTTTCCTAAATTAACTCAAGAATATATCGATATCAAATCAAATTTTATTAGTCACATGCGCCGAAAACAACAGTGAATTGCTTACTTACGAGCCCCTAACCAACAATGCAGTTAAAAAAAATTATGGATAAGAGATAAAAGTAACAAGTAATTAAAGAGCAGCAGTAAAATACAATAGCGGGACTATATACAAGGGGGTTCCGATACAGAGTCAATGTGCGTGGGCACCAGTTAGTTGAGGTAGTACAGATGAAGTCGGATGTTTACATACACTTAGGTTGGAGTCATTAAAACTCGCTTTTCAACCACTCCATACATTTCTTGTTAACAAACTATAGTTTTGGCAAGTCGGTTAGGACATCAACTTTTATTCCAATAATTGTTTACAGACAGATCGTTTCACTTATCTGACACTGTATCACAATTCCAGTGGGTCAGAAGTTTACATACACTAAGTTGACTGTGCCTTTAAACAGCATGGAAAACTCCAGAAAATGATGTCATGGCTTTAGAAGCTTCTGATAGGCTAATTTACATAATTTGAGTCAATTGGAGTTGTACCTGTGGACGTATTTCAAGGCCTACCTTCAAACTCAGTGCCTCTTTGCTTGACATCATGGGAAAATCAAAAGAAATCAGCCAAGACCTCAGAAAAATTGTGGACCTCCACAAGTCTGGTTCATCCTTGGAGCAATTTGGAGCAATTTCCAAATGCCTGAAGGTACCACATTCATCTGCACAAACAATAGTATGCAAGTATAAACACCATGGGACCGCTCAGCCGTCATACCGAAATAAGCAAAATAACAACACAATGTCAAATACAGGTAGCCTAGTCAAATAATTAACATCCAATCACATTAACCGTTACTCTCTCACGGGAAACCTTCACTCTTGCACAGACATTTAGAAACGAAACATGACAATTTGAAAAATAAGCCACAGGACATTTTTGAGCGAGAAAAAATACCACTTTCGAGTAGTAAGACATGTATAAAAGCAACAGATGCCATTAATAAGAAAGGGCTAGAAGCGTCTTATATGGTGAGCTTATGAGTGGCTAGGACAGGTAAGCCCCATACAATTGTGGAGGACTTAATTATTCCTGCTGCCACAGATATGGCTGGTAAAATGCTGGGGGAAAAGGCCAAAGAAAACTATACAGACAATGCCTTCATCAAACAACATTGTTTCATGACGCATCAGTGACATGGCAGGAGATGTTTTAAAACAATTACTGCTTCGCATACACACAAGCCAGTGAATTATATTTGTTACAGCTGGATGAGTCAACAGACATGGCGGGCTTGGAACAGCTCATGGTATGTCCATTATGTTTATGGGGGTCAATTAAGTAAGACATTCTCTTCTGCAAACCATGACAGCACGATAAGATATTTTAAAGTACTGGACATATTTTTGACATCAAATGGACTTTGGTGGTCAAGATGTGTTGGTATCTGTACTGATGGCGCAAAAGCCATGACAAGGAGACAGAGTGGAGTGGTAATGTGCGTGCAAGCATTTGCTCCCATTTGATCCCTTGGGTACACTGTAGCATCCACCGAGACGCTTGGGGAGAAAAAGGGGTCAAATTAAAAAAAGAAAAAAAACTTTGTTAAAGCAAGGCCCCTGAACTCTCGTGTATTTTCTGCATTATGCAATGATATGGGCAGCGACTATGTAACGCTTTTACGACATACTGCTGGTTATGACACATTTTTTTTAAATTGAGAGACGAGCTTAAAGTTTTCTTTACTGACCATCATTTTCACTTGTCTGACTGCTTGCATCTCACACAACTGGCGTATCTGGGTGATGTTTTTTCTCGCCTGAATGATCTGAATCTAGGATTACAACTATATTCAACGTGCGGGACAAAATTGAGGCTATGATTAAGAAGTTGGAGCTCTTTTCTGACTGCATTAACAAGAACAACACACAGGTCTTTCCATCATTGTATGATTTTTTGTGTGCAAATGAACTCAAGCTTACGGACAATGTCAAATGTGATATTGCGAAGCACCTGAGTGAGCTGGGTGTGCAATTACGCAGGTACTTTCTCGAAATGGAAGACACAAACAACTGGATTCGTTATGCCTTTCATGCCCTGCCTCCAGGCCACTTACTGATATTTGAACAAGAGAGCCTCATCGAAATTGCAACACACGGTTCTGTGAAAATGTTATTTAATTCAAAAGCCTCTGCCAGATTTGGATAGGGCTGCGCTCAGAGTTCCTTGCCTTGGCAAATCACGTTAAGACACAGATGCCCTTTGTAACCACATACCTATGTGAGTGGATTCTCTGCCCTCACTAGTATGAAAACTAAATACAGGCACAGACTGTGTGTGGACAATTATGTACAGTATGTGTTACAGTGCCTTGCGAAAGTATTCGGCCCCCTTGAACTTTGCGACCTTTTGCCACATTTCAGGCTTCAAACATAAAGATATAAAACTGTATTTTTTTGTGAAGAATCAACAACAAGTGGGACACAATCATGAAGTGGAACGACATTTATTGGATATTTCAAACTTTTTTAACAAATCAAAAACTGAAAAATTGGGCGTGCAAAATTATTCAGCCCCCTTAAGTTAATACTTTGTAGCGCCACCTTTTGCTATGTCTCTATCAGTTTTCAAATGTATCGTATAACGTGTGTGTGGCAGGCCTACAATGATGGCAAAAGACATTTGAGAGTATGCTGACCCTGGAGCTAGAGGGGGGTACGCAGCTGTTTGTTTGAAGGAGTACGGGATTATAAAAAGTTTGGGAACCACTGCTGTAGGCTGACTCATCGGTGATCAGGCCTGCCACCGTTATGTCGTCAGCAAACTTGATAATGATGTTGGAGTCGTGTGTGGCCACACAAAATTGATTCACAAAAAGTGTCTGACCCTAGAACAATCTGTTCTCTGTCGAAATGGACAAGTAAATAAGATTGAAAATATACTTTAAATAGTATTTTGGTGGCATTTTACACATGTAAAAAGGAAAGTCATGAATGGTATACTACACTTTTGAAACATTAACTAAATTGAAACAATTATGAAGCCTTTAAAGTGCTTATGAAGATTCAATCTCTGTCTACACTTTGCCATACTTCATTAGATAAAAGGTTGATAGGTCATTGTCTGAAATATCGAATATGTTAAGTCTTGGGGGTGGGGGAGGGATCAATCCGGTGTAGATCAATAGCTACAATAATGTAAACAGGAGAAACCTCTGGGGAGCAGCATATTAGCTACATCTTTCTTTTTTATTTGGTCCCCACTTCATATAACAAAGTTGATTAGGCTGCATAAATCAGCAGTGACGATCTCTTCAATTATGTGACACTGTTGGAGAATGGCGTGTGATAGATTGATAGACTGATCTGGGGAGGAGGGCAGACAACCTGCGCTCCCCATCTGACAAACAATCACAAGCCCAGTCGGGACAGGGCCCCCGCCCTAACTTTCAAGAAATCCCACAAACAAAAAATTGGTGAATCTATAACTGCTGTGGCTGCGAACAAGATCCTTTTTCCAGTGAGGGAACTAGATTTGCAACAAAGTAAGTCGAATGGTCCATCCATCAGGTGGGCCGAGTCAATTTGAAATCTGACATTTTGAGCGGCAACGCCTTTGCCCAAACTCTCTGAAATGAACGACAACGAGTGACAAATAGTTTTTTTTTATCAGGCCTGTCCCTCTTCGTATGGCCTCTGATGATGTTTAGGGTTGAAATACACCCCCTTGTCATTTGCAAAGGTCAGGTTTTGTGTTCATTATATGATGCTTACTTTCTAAACCCATGGCAGCACAGGGACAGGGATTATTGTGATAATCTGGGGTTATGCCATCTCAAGAATTCTACCTTGCTTGTTTACAGTGTAGGGTGTTCACCAGTCAAGTTGTAATTGTGTTTTTGGTGGTGATCATTGTGTAGGCCTTGGCCTGTTCAAACAAATAAAATAAAATGTTTAAAGGGATAATTTGGGATTTTGGCAATGATGATGAAATTAGTATGATACTGTATGTTACATTTGGTATGGTTAAATAAGACAGAAGGCTACTTAAGGCAAAAATAAAAGTAAGGTGGTTGGTTGTCGTGGATGCGCATATAATGTGAACATCTAGCAACCTAAAGGTTGTTTGTTCTAATATCATCAAGGACATCATTTTAGTTCATTATCACCCTTTTCAACTACTTACTACTTTGCAACTACTTAGCATGTTAGTTAACCCTTCCCCTTTAATCTAATTTCTAACCTTAACTCTAATCCCTAGCCTAGCTAACATTAGCATTAGCCACACCTTGTTAATGTTAGCCTCAACAAATTGGTATTCGTAACATATCATACATTTTGCAAATTTATAACATATTGTATGCGTTGATATTCGTAAAATTTTGTACGAATTGAAATTCTTAACATATGAAATAGATGATGGACATCCACAAATTGATACAGACCATACGAAATGTAACAGGTCATACTAATTGGAGTGTCCCAGATGAAAATTGACTATGTTGACTATTTTATCCACACCGTGTCACGTTCTGACCTCTATTTCTGTTGTTTTGTATTTATTTAGTATGGTCAGGGCGTGAGTTGGGTGGGCAGTCTATGTTTGTTTTTCTATGTTTTGGGGCATTTCTATGTTTTCGGCCTAGTATGGTTCTCAATCAGAGGCAGGTGTCATTAGTTGTCTCTGATTGAGAATCATACTTAGGTAGCCTGGGTTTCACTGTGTGTTTGTGGGTGATTGTTCCTGTCACTGTGTTTGTTGTCACAGGATAGGCTGTATAGGTTTTCACGTTCCGTTTGTTGTTTTGTAGATTTGAGTTATTTCATGTATCGTTCAGTTTTCCATTAAAGAACATGAATAACCACCATGCTGCTTTTTGGTCCGCTTCTCCTCCTACAGACGAACGTCGTTACAGAATCACCCACCCACCAAGGACCAAGCGGCGTGGTAAACAGAGGCTGCAGCAACAGCTGCAGCAACAGCAGCAGCAGGAGAAGCGACTGGTGCAGCAGGAGCAACAGCAGCAGCAGCAAAGGCAGCAGCAGGAGGAGCAACAGCAGCAGCAGCAGAAGCAGCAGTGGGAGAGGCTGCACTACTTGGAGAGATGGACTTGGGAGGAGATTCTAGACGGGAAAGGACCCTGGGCAGAGCCAGGAGAATATTGCCGCCCCAAGGCCGAGCTGGAGGCAGCAAAAGCAGAGAGGCGGCATTATGAGGAACTAGCACGGCAGAGCGGATGGAAGCCCGAGAGTCACCCCAAAAAATGTATTGGGGGGGGGGGGGGGGGCACAGGGGGAGTGTGGCAGAGTCAGGAGTCAGACCTGAGCCAACTCCCCCCGTTTATCGTGAGGAGCCAAGGAGGAGCTCAGAACCAGAGCTGGTGTTGGAGGTGAGCGAAGCAGAGACTGTGAAGGAGTTAATGGGGAAATTGGAGGAGAGAGATATGAGGGATTTGCTGGTTTGGTGCATGAGGCACGACATTCGCCCGACGGAGCGTGTCAGGGATTTAATGGCACCGGGGTCAGCTATCCATACTCATCCTGAGGTGCGTGCGAGGGGTCTGGTGAAGACTGTGCCAGCCTCACGCACCAGGCCTCCTGTGCATCTCCCTAGCCTTGCACGTCCTGTGCCATCTCAGCACTACAGTGCTGATAGCAGTGCTAACTGTGGCGGGCATGGTGCTGGTCAGGCACCGTGTTATGCAGTTGTTCGCACGGTGTCCCGTGCTTAGCCCGGTGAAGATCCAGCCAGGGCGGTTGGTGCCAGCCCTGCTCTCAAGATCTCCAGTACGCCTTCACGGTCCGGTCTATCCGTCACCACCTCCACGCACCAGCCCTCCGGTGGCAGCCCCCCGTACCAGGCTGTCTCTCCGGCCCATCCTTACAGGGGCTTCCTCCTCTCCAGCGCTGCCGGAGCCTCCCGCCTGTCCGGCGCCGCTGCCGGAGCCTCCCGCCTGTCCGGCGCCGCTGCCGGAGCCTCCCGCCTGTCCGGCGCCGCTGCCGGAGCCTCCCGCCTGTCCGGCGCCGCTGCCGGAGCCTCCCGCCTGTCCGGCGCCGCTGCCGGAGCCTCCCGCCTGTCCGGCGCCGCTGCCGGAGCCTCCCGCCTGTCCGGCGCCTCTGCCGGAGCCTCCCGCCTGTCCGGCGCCTCTGCCGGAGGCTCCCGCCTGTCCGGCGCCTCTGCCGGAGCCTCCCGCCTGTCCGGCGCCGCTGCCGGAGCCTCCCGCCTGTCCGGCGCCTCTGCCGGAGCCTCCCGCCTGTCCGGCGCCGCTGCCGGAGCCTCCCGCCTGTCCGGCGCCGCTGCCGGAGCCTCCCGCCTGTCCGGCGCCTCTGCCGGAGCCTCCCGCCTGTCCGGCGCCGCTGCTGGAGCCTCCCGCCTGTCCGGCGCCGCTGCCGGAGTCTCCCGCCTCTCCGGCGCTACCAGGGCCTTCCTCTTCTCCAGCGTTGCCGGAGCTTCCCGTCTGCCCAGCGCCAGCTGAGCTTCCCGTCTGCCCAGCGCCAGCTGAGCCTCCCGTCTGCCCAGCGCCAGCTGAGCCTCCCGTCTGCCCAGCGCCGCCAACGCCGCCCGTCTGCCCAGCGCCGCCAACGCTGCCCAGCGCCGCCAGCGCCGCCCGTCTGCCCAGCGCCGCCAACGCCGCCCGTCTGCCCAGCGCCGCCAGCGCCGCCCGTCTGCCAGGAGCCGCCAGTGCCGCCCGTCTGCCAGGAGCCGCCAGTGCCGCCCGTCTGCCAGGAGCCGCCAGTGCCGCCCGTCTGCCAGGGGCCGCCAGTGCCGCCAGTCAGCCAGGGGCCGCCAGTGCCGCCAGTCAGCCAGGGGCCGCCAGTAAGCCAGGGGCCGCCAGTGCCGTCAGTCAGCCAGGGGCCGCCCGAGCAGCTGCCCCTCTGTCCAGAGCTGCTGTCGCCCCTCTGTCCCAAGCTGCTGCCGCCCCTCTGTCCCGAGCAGCTGTCCCTCTGTCCCGAGCAGCTGTCCCTCTGTCCCGAGCAGCTGTCCCTCTGTCCCGAGCAGCTGTCGCCCCTCTGTCCCGAGCTGCTATCGCCCCTCTGTCCCGAGCTGCTATCGCCCCTCTGTCCCGAGCTGTTATCGCCCCTCTGTCCCGAGCTGCTATCGCCCCTCTGTCCCGAGCTGCTATCGCCCCTCTGTCCCGAGCAGTTGTCCCTCTGTCCCGAGCAGCTGCTTCACCTCTGTCCCGAGCTGCCCCTCTGTCCCGAGCAGCCCCTCTGTCCAGTGGGGTCATTGAGAGGGGTGGCCATGGTGAGTAAGCCAGGGAGGCGGACAATAAGGCGGACTAAGACAATGGTGAAGTGGGGTCCGCGTCCCGCGCCAGAGCCGCCACCGCGGACAGACGCCCACCCAGACCCTCCCCTATAGGTCAAGGTTTTGCGGCCGGAGTCCGCACCTTTGGGGGGGGGGGGGGTACTGTCACGTTCTGACATCTATTTCTGTTGTTTTGTATTTATTTAGTATGGTCAGGGCGTGAGTTGGGTGGGCAGTCTATGTTTGTTTTTCTATGTTTTGGGGCATTTCTATGTTTTCGGCCTAGTATGGTTCTCAATCAGAGGCAGGTGTCATTAGTTGTCTCTGATTGAGAATCATACTTAGGTAGCCTGGGTTTCACTGTGTTTGTGGGTGATTGTTCCTGTCACTGTGTTTGTTGTCACAGGATAGGCTGTATAGGTTTTCACGTTCCGTTTGTTGTTTTGTAGATTTGAGTTATTTCATGTATCATTCAGTTTTCCATTAAAGAACATGAATAACCACCACGCTGCTTTTTGGTCCGCTTCTCCTCCTACAGACGAACGTCGTTACACACCGGCTCACATTACTGTGCACTCTAGACTATAATTGCTATATTTTACTGTCAAAATAGGAATTTGTTTTGGGGTTCAATAGACATAAATTGATTACATTTGTATGTGCACTAACTATCATAGGCTAATTAATTTGGGGTTCAACACTTGAGGAAGTGGATACTCAAAACATATTAACTAGATTGCTAACTCTAAATATAATACCCACTGCTAGTAGCCATGTATTCATCCAACAGTAAATGTAATGTCCTAAAAAAAGTTGTAGGCTACTACCCATAAGACACATGCCCTCGCAATGGCGGGTGCACATTTTGCATGTGCGCCGCTCCATATCTCAAAGCCATATTAAATATCTTGGTTGTAAAATAGTTGCTATTGAGCTGAATGTTGAGAAATAAAAATACATACAGAAAGCTACAGCAGCAGGCCCCAGCGAGGGCACAGGCGCAGGGGCTGGGCAGACACTTTCATCATGAGGGTCATGCTTTTAGCACATTTCAGTTGAATGCATTCAGTTGGTCAATTGACTAGGTATCCCCCTTTCCTTTCCCTTTTAGTTTTTTTTAAAGCAAATTGTACTGTTTGTTTGAGTGTTTTGAGATGGACAGGAATTCCATGTGATCATGGCTCTATATAGAACTGTGAATTGCCTTGAATTCATTCTGGATTTGGGGACTGTGAAGAGACCCCTGGTGGGTGTCTGGTGGGTTAAGTATCTCTGTCAGAGCACAAGTTGGACTACCTTGAGCCAAGAGACTGACATGCATACTGTTGACATTAGCCCTCTCTGTACATTGAAGGGCAAGACTGCTCTGTTCTGGGCCAGCTGCAGCTTTTCTAAGTCCTTCCTTGCAGCACTTGACCATATCACTAGGCAATAATCAAGATATGCTGTTTCTACATTTATAGGCACCCTTATAATTTTTCCTGACAGATGATATTGACTGTCTGACTGATGACAGTCAGACAAGGTCTCTTTGCTGATGCTGCGTTTGACTGACCTCAGATTCCAAAGCGGCTAAATAGTTGCGTCATCGCATGGGTATGGCTGCTGCTTCTCTGATGCTGCCAAAGTGTGAACATGTATAATCTCGTTGAAATGCGCATGAGAGGTTGGTAAAACATTAAATCATATGTTGTGAACCTAGCAACAGGTTTCTGAATATATGGCTATGAGCAATGGTCCCTCTAAGCTGCGCACGCTCGCAGTAGCCCCGGGACTGCCTTGCAGAAATATTAGCCCACAAATGAATATTAGCCCACAGAGAGAAGCACGAGATTGAACTTCCCCTTAACTTTCTAGAGCAGTGTTCACCAACCGGTCGATCGCCATCTCCAAGGCATTCCTAGTCGATCACCGAACATTTCTGTAAAAAACCCAACGATAAAGCCTTGTGTCACTATTTTAGATTTTTTTTGTCTCGGGCTGTTGGCTGTAGGTGCACCCGATTCAGCTGCCCTGCGCACCGGGTAGGAGAACTGTTGCACTGTTGCACTGTTGCAGGCCCAGAAAGCGATTCAAGTGCACTATAGACCTACCGCTGGCCAATCGGATGGCTCAGTTGACCGTGTCTGCAGTAATGTAGCAGGCATGAAGGAAAGCTACAGCAAAGTTGATACTGTGAGATTTCAAAACGTTTAAAACCATGACTAGAGAGAGATTGTCATGAGGGAGACGTCATGTTTTTATGAGGGAGTTCATGTTTAAGTTGTTACTCAGCAATGTCAACACTTTTATAAGCCATAAAATGCACATTCTTCTTATTTCCGCTACAACAAGCACTGCAGCACTAATGAATGAGTCAGGAAGTGTATCTATAGTATCCAGGAATATTTCACTTTGTCTGTACAGCAGTAACAACATGACTTTGTGCATGAGGCAGAAATAATGTGGTGCGATTCGAGTTTCGCTATCACCTGGAAGACAGTGTCACTTTTTGGTAAGGGAGAGTTGTGGGATGTTGAGAGGTGGACCCTCAGTCTGCTGCTCTCTCCTTCCAGTGAGACTGACCATCAGATGCAGGCACCATCAGCCCAATAAAATAAAAATATAATTATTTAAATGTATGCTCACTCAGCTGTAATACAACAACAGATCTGTGACCATTGTGATCATATAGCCTACCTCAAATTGGCCCAAACAACAATGCATTGGCAGGGCAATTCAAGCAAAGACAATAAGAGGTGATAATGTATTGGGGCTAAAGCTTACTGCACAAACCTCATTGCTACAGTACTGTTTTAATTGATCAATGTTACATAGGCTTACGTTTTTTAAGTCACGTAAAAAAGAAATGTGAGCGGTAGATCTCTACTTGCATTTTGACTCAAAGTGATCTTGACTCAGAAAAGGTTGGTGACCACTGTTCTAGTTTTCCCTGTTAACACTATCAACATTTTCCTTTACTGTGGCAATTGTGATCAAATGTACACAATATCAGAGCTGCAGTAGGCCTATATGCAAATAGACCAATAACATATATGGATCTGTGCCATTTACTTTGAACTAGACTGTGTTAACAGTATGAGCAGTCGTGAGTAGATTAACTTGTTTTGAGATCAAAGCGAGAGCTGTATCTAGCCACGTGTGCACATTTAGTTCATATCCTTTGCTAGTTAGTGAGTTATTAGCCCAGCTGTATTTTTTTTGTTTTAAAGGGGCAGTGTTGTATTTTGAGACAATAGGCAGAGGGTAGCATAATTTATCTGATTATCTGTAATAATGGTAAGGGAATAATAATGTATTTTATTTTGTAAAGTGGTTTCTTGCATCAAACAACACAACAACATTTCCAGTCACTTGGTAAACAGGTGTCAAGCCCTGCATGTTTGTTTTTCAAAATTATCATGGAAGGTAGGCCTACATTGAACACCACACTTTGGCTGCTACTGTAGGCTGAATGATAGAACAGCAATTTCCATGTTAAAATGTTATGGGATGCATTTTCTCTAATGCTTTTGATGGTAGGCCACTCTGGTAGGCCTACATTATGACAATATGATCAAATAGCCACAGTAGTCTACATGGCCACTGTTTATTAAACTGTAACGTAAAGCGGGTCCAGCCACAGTGTTCACAGTAAACGTGATGGAAGTTTCACAGCATTTTCATAACGTTCAAGTTTGCGCTCAGTGTCACATTTGTTAGAGAACATTGGCTACGACCACATCACAAGTTACAGGCAAACATGTTGAATTACAACCAAGAGGAAGAGGCAAGGCCAGATGATTTACTCTGCCCAAAATCTGTCTGCGTGAGATAAGCCCTTTTTTGTATGGAGGTCTATGAGTGTCGAATTACATTAATCTTTTCGATCGGATAAAAGTGTTGTAATGTTAAGGCTGTTACAAATGGATGCATGTGACATTCTGGTAACTTGAGAAAAACAACTGTTGTGCTTGTTTACATGCATATCTGCCCTCTCATTGGCTAGAATGGTCCCACATGATCTCACCTGCCTTCAATCATTGAGGATATGTATTTCCATTGTTAGAGCGGCCACTTGGCTATCTTGTCAATATAATAGAGAACTGCTTGTATTCAAAGATGATCTCTCTCTGTTATACAAACCATGTCATCAAGCAACCACATGACACCCACCTGTGAAGTCCGCTTCCTTGTTAATATGCAGACACGGTTGCAACATGTTTGACTAGTCTCTAGCGCATCACGATATGTTGCTGTCAATCTTCCGGCAGGGCGTACCCAAGTTTCTATCACTAACCAGAGATGTGTTTCCATCAGATTGACTTGTTGGGGATAAAAGGCTGTGCGTGATGACGTAGTGCACATCTTCTTTTTTTGGGGGGGGATCTCGCTCCGGGCTTTCAACTTACTCTTGAAGCTGTAATAGTAGAATGCACAAATTGGGTAGGCATAATCAGAGAGCTATTTATAAACCTGGCACCATCCCTATGGTGAAGCATGGTGGTGGCAGTATCCTGCTGTTGGGATGTTTTTCAGAGGCAGGAACTGGGAGACTAGTCAGAATCGAGGGAAGGTACAGAGAGATCCTTGATGAAAACCTGCTCCAGAGCACTCAGGACCTCCTACTGGGGTGAAGGTTCACCATCCAACAGGGGAATGACAATAAGCATACAGCCAACAAAACACAGAAGTGGCTTCGGGACAAGTCTCTGAATGTCCTTGAGTGCACAGCCAGAGCCAGAACTTGAACATCTCTGGAGAGACCTGAACTGAATACTTATTTCCCACCATAATTTGCAAATAAATCCATTAAAAATCCTACAATGTGATTTTCTGGATTTTTTTCCCTCATTTTGTCTGTCATAGTTGAAGTGTACCTATGATGAAAATTACAGGCCTCTCTCATATTTTTAAGTGGGAGAACTTGCACAATTGGTGGCTGACTAAATACTTTTTTGCCCCACTGTAGATCTTGTTTTCTCAACAAATTCAATAAATGTGTCACTTTACAAAACAAAAGCATTTCATACGTTCTCATATATCATCATATATTGTTAACATCCTAGAATATGGGAAAGGGAATTGTCATAACTGGCCTGTGGGGATCAGGTTACAGTGGATCAAGTTTCTACAGCGATATCACTCCCTCCAGCCTTAAGATTGTAAAACTTTCCGTTGTCCTTTAGTGTTTTGGACTGGAATGTCTGTTTGGGCCTTATGGAGAATCTACCTCAGAACTGTAACATGCAATAAATGGACATTGGGACATTATAGTTCATCAGCCAAATGGTGGAAACAATGATGGATGGAATATGAAAATGTATGTATAATTTATGATGTTATTAAAAGTTAAATGAGGATGATATAACAAAAACATTGTAACTTGAAGAGTTTTCATAATGTACACTACCGGTCAAAAGTTTTAGAACACCTACTCATTTAAGGGTTTTTCTTTATTTTTACTAATTTCGACATTGTGAAATAATAGTGAAGACGTCAAAACTATGAAATAACACATATGGAATCATGTAGTAACCAAAAAGTTGTTAAACAAATGAAAATGTTTTCTAAATTTGAGATTCTTCAAATAGACACCCTTTGCCTTGATGACAGCTTTGCAGACTCTTGGCATTTCTCAACCAGCTTTACCTGGAATGCTTTTCCAATAGTCTTGAAAGAGTTCCCACGTATTCTGAGCACTTGTTGGCTGCTTTTCCTTCACTCTGCGGTCCGGCTCATCCCAAACCATCTCAATTTGGTTGAGGTATGGGGATTGTGGAGGCCAGGTCATCTGATGCAGCACTCCATCACTCTCCTTCTTGGTAAAATAGCCCTTACACAGCGTGGAGGTGTGTTGGGTCATTGTCCTGTTGAAAACCAAATGATGGTCCCACTAAGCTCAAACCAGATGGGATGGCTATCGCTGCAGAATGCTGTGGTAGCCATGCTTGTTAAATAAATCACAGACAGTGTCACCAGCAAGACACCCCCACACCATAACACCACCTCCTCTATCATTCACTGTGGGAAATACACATCCATTCACCCACACCGCATCTCACAAAGACACAGCGGTTGGAACCAAAAATCTCAAATTTGGACTCAGTCCAAATGACAAATTTCCATTGTATTAATGTCTATTGTCCAATTATCGTTTTTCTTGGCCCAAGCAAGTCTCTTCTTCTTATTGGTGTCCTTTAGTAGTGGTCTCTTTTTAGCAATTTGACCATGAAGGCCTGATTCACACAGTCTCCTCTGAACAGTTGATGTTGAGATGTCTGTTACTTGAACTCTGAAGCATTTATTTGGGCTGCAATTTCTGAGGCTGGTTACACTAATGAACTTGCAGCAAAGGTAACTCTGAGTCTTCCATTCCTGTGGCGGTCCTCATGAGTGCCAGTTTCATTGTAGCGCAAAATGGTTTTTGCGACTGCACTTGAAGAAACTTTCAAAGTTCTTGATATGTTCTGTATTGACTGACCTTCATGTTTTAAAGTAATGATGGACTGTTGTTTCCCTTTGCTTATTTGAGCTGTTCTTGCTATAATACGGACTTAGTTTTTTACCAAATAGAGCCATCTTCTGTATACCTCCCCCACCTTGTCACAACACAACTAATTTGCTCAAACGCCTTAAGGAGGAAAGAAATTCTACAAATTAACTTTTAGGAAGGCACACCTGTTAACTGAAATACATTCCAGATGACTACCTCAATGAAGCTGGTTGAGAGAATGCCTAGAGAATGCAAAGCTGTCATCAAGGCAAAGGGTAGCTATTTGAAGAATCTCAAATATAAAATACATTTGGATTTTTTAAACACTTTTTTCGGTTACTACATGATTCCATATGTGTTATTTCGTACAATGTAGAAAATAGAAAAAATAAAGAAAAACCCTTGAATGAGTAGGTGTTTTTGATCGGTAGTGTATATGTGATGTTTACATACTTTATGTTGTGTAGAAAATATCCAGATGAAAGAGAATGTTTTGCTGACGATAAGATTGTGATTTTAGTTGTCTAAATGAGATCGTAGTAAATCCGAATATCCTACTAGCTATGCCCCAGAGAGTGTATCATAAAGACGGAAACACCCCTTTCTACTCTAGGGTATAAAACATGAGTTCAGAATTTACATATCAGACTAAGTTTACCACGCACTGTAGCCAAGGTTTTACAACTAGTCTTGACCCCGAAACGCAACACAAGGTTGAAGACAAATAAAATCTCTGAACAATTAAGTTTATGGTGGAGTAGCTATTCTGTATCCAAGTATTGTATCTAAGAAGGTGAATTAAAGAAGGACCAACCGGTTATTCTCTTCAAATCATTGGTTGTCTTACACGGCCCTCCTACCCGAGCTGGGAGCGTCGACACGGCTGATTAGCCTCCTAAGAAGACCCCTCTCACAGAACGTATGCAAGGAAACAGACAACCAAGAGAAAGGACATTGTGAAATCGTGTGGACATTCAGAGACTTACACATGAAGACGAAAGGCCAGATAAAGAGATACCCAACGGAGACCTTGGATTATAACATGCATTATAATTCTGACAAATAATAGCGGCAGTTTGGGCAAGGTGTTAGGGCTAGACTAAGCATAGTTTACAAATATATCCAAGTGGGCTTTTCTCTCTTGCACTTTCTCTCTCTCTCTCTCTCTCTCTCTCTCTTTCTTTAAATCTCCATCTTGTGTAACACGTCATATTGTGTTGGTCCTCTAGGGACCTGTTGCCATTGTATTAAGTTCTAGCCAATAACCTAGACTGTTTGTGTATGTGTATCTTATGTTATCATTTAGCTTGTTAGTGAAAAAATAATGAACTCAATTTGTGTGGTACGGAATGATTAGTGAGACCCAGGTTTGTGCATACTTACGAATTATGCAACGTTCAGAATGAGACTGATGAGTAAAGTAATGAATTGGTGACTGCTATGAAGTCAATATTATTTGAGTTAAATCGGAAAACGTTAACTCATTAAACAAACTTTTCCCGTGGTGCCCCAGGTTACAGCGTTAATGGTTACCTGATTAATTTAATCACTTAATTATAAACAAAGTTAATTATTCAATAAATAGCATGTCACTTTAACAGTAATACGTCACAACAGAAGGAAGGGGTGAATGGGTGATTTTTCCTAAGTTTGACATAAACGCTCAAAGCATCTACAGGACTGCTCACACATACATGCAGATAAATATAATTAAGGTCTACAGTAACTTCAACAGCACTGTCTGGGGTAGCACCATGGTGTAGCCGGATGACATCTATAATTCGTCCTCCTCTCGCTTCAACACAAAACCTAAGAGGCTCATAGGTCTCACCCCTTTCCATAGACATACAGTACCGTTCAAAAGTTTGGGGTCAGTTAAAAATGTCTAGTTTGAGAAACAGACACCTCACAAGTCCTCAACTGACAGCTTCATTAAATAGTACCCGCAAAACATGTCTCAACGTCAACAGTGAAGAGGCGACTCCGGGATGCTGGCCTTCTAGGCAGAGTTGCAAAGAAAAAGCCATATCTCAGACTGGCCAATAAAATAGAAAAGATTAAGATGGGCAAAAGAACACAGACACTGGGCAGAGGAACTCAACCTAGAAGGCCAGCATCCCGGAGTCGCCTCTTCACTGTTGACATTGAGACTGGTGTTTTGCTGGTACTATTTAATGAAGCTGCCAGTTGTGGACTTGTGATGTTTCTCAAACTAGATACACTAATGTACTTGTCCTCTTGCTCAGTTGTACACCGGGGCCTCCCACTCCTCTTTCTATTATATTCTGGTTAGAGCCAGTTAGCGCTGTTCTTCAGTTTCTTGGCAATGTATTGTCTGGAATAGCATTCATCTCTCAGAACAAGAATAGACTGACGAGTTTCAGAAGAAAGTTATTTGTTTCTGGCCATGTTGAGCCTGTGATCAAACACACAAATGCTGGGGCTCCAAATACTCAACTAGTCTAAAGAAGGCCAGTTTTATTGTTTCTTTAATCAGACCAACAATTTTCAGCTGTGCTAACATAATTGCAAAAGGGTTTTCTAATGATCAACTTGGATTAGCTAACACAACGTGCCTTTCGAACACAGGAGTGATGGATGCTGATCATGGGCCTCTGTACGCCTACAATAGTCATTTACAACATTAACAATGTCTACACTGTATTTCTGATCAATTTCCTGTTATTTTAATGGACAAAAAATGTCCTTTTCTTTCCAAAACAAGGACATGTCTAAGTGACCCCAAACTTTTGAACGCTAGTGTACATGGTAATTATGACCTTCAGGAGGACTTCCTCCAACCAATCAAAGCTTTTGCATTATGAACTGACATGTTGTCCATCCAGTCATGGAATTAGGATCAGAAAACGAACATAGTGAGTTACATTGGGATTGTGCCACAGAGCATTGTGGGGGTGATATGTGTTGTAGAACCCCTTTCATTCTCTGGTGTACAAGGAAAACGTGCGAATTAAAAGCGAGGGTCGACCTTTGCCTGAGATCAGTTTCATGAAGGCAGATGAAAAGGTGAGGGCGTTCAATACTAACTTGAATCAAAAGTATAGCTAGTTAACGGGGAGCCTTTCATCAGGCTGGCTGTATTGCTGGCCTTGCCTGCTTTTTTGAAAGTCTGATCCTTGGTCAGGTGCAGTGACCTGAAGAACACTAATCGGCTTAATTATTGTAACATCTAATCTTCCAGCTAATATCTTCCCAAATATATTATTATTCATGTTTAAAAGTTTAATTGGTTTGTAACTGCTGCATTCTAACAGGTTGTTATCTGTTTTGGCCAATAGGGTTATTATTGAGGAGTTCAATGGTTTTGGAAAAGTGCCTCTCTCTTTAGTCTTGTGGTATACCTTGAGTAGTTTATCTGGAATTACAGTATCAATATGGGTTTCATAAAAATGAACAGAGAAACCGTCATCACCCGGGACTTTATTATTAGTGAGTAATTTAATTGCTTTGGTAACCTCCTCAATCTATTTATCTCCCTCTGTGTCTCTATCATCTAATGGCAGTTTGGTGATTTTCTTTTTTAAATCATCTAAATCTACATGTGATGGACTGTATTCAGCTTTGAATAGGTCTGCATGATAGTCCTTAAATCTACTATCACGCTTGGATCTGTGAGTATATTGATATGAGTGGATGAAATAGCAGGGAGTCTGTGAGCTAATTGTTTACCAGCTTTGTCTCCTAAATATGACAGTTCTTGGATCTGAGTTTAAAGAAAATTATACTTTTTTGTTCAGCAAATCTACCAGTTCCGTTTGAGCTTTAATGAGATTAGAATAGATTTAGTCTCTTCTTGGGATTAGCTTTATTTTGCCTTTCAACAACAGTCAAAAGCTCTGTTAAGTTCTTCAATTCTTTTTCAGATTAGTTTTTTCTGTTGGGTGCTTCATTCTATAGCCAGAGGACTCCTGCTATCTCCAGGAGTGAACTATATACGTTTTGTCTTTATCTGTTGTTGTTAGCTTGGTCCATCTACTTTAAGTGCTGCCTGTCTTCCCAGAAGCCTACTTGGTGTGTGAACTGCTGACTGCTGTTAATTTTCAGATGATTGTTGACACATCAACCAGGATTAAGCGGCAGGGCAATTTGTGACTTGTTGTTTTCGTAATAAGTGGCTGTGTTGGAGGAGTGGTTTCTCTTCTCCAAGACAATAAGAAATTAGTACCGGGAGGTGTGCTCTTCGCCTTTTGCAATTCAATTAGTATTAGTACTTCAGTCTTCCCTGTTTTCTCAGCAGCAGCTCATTGCAAAACTAAGACGGTTCTGCCGAGTTATTCGAGGAAGGAAAGAGAAGGCTCCACACCACACTCTCACTTGAGTTTTTTTCAGATTCTCATTTTGCTCTTTTGTAGCTTTGGAAACTATGTGTGTGTTTTCTATCTCAGTTCACTCCTCTCCCTGTAGGCTTTACAGACACTCCCCACCTCTTGGCTGCAACCCTTCTAATTTAGTGTACCCTGCACGCACAACCCATGTGGAATTCCTGGTCTCTAGTAGCATTTGGGACTGCCGATCTGTGGTCAAGAACACTGAATACATCTCAGCCTATGCTGCCCTTCAGTCCCTTGTCTTTTTGGCCCTGACTGAGACAGAGGACACTTCTACTCTTTCTATTTAACTAGGAAAGAACAAATTCTTATTTACAATGACGGCCTACCAGGGAACAGTGGGTTAACTGCCTTGTTCAGGGGCAGAACGACAGATTTTTACCTTGTCAGCTCAGGGATTCAGTCCAGCAACCTTTCGGTTACTAGCCCAATGCTCTAACCACTAGGCTAACTGCCTTCCCTCTAGCTGCTCTCTCTTCACCTGACTACAATTTATCTCATAGTCCGAGAGCATCTTGTCGTCGCAGTGGTGGTACAGGGCTACTCATTTCTCCTAAATGGAGATTTTCTCTTTTCTCACTCTCTCTCCTGTCCATTTCCTCATTTTAATTCCATGCAGTCACTGTCACTTATCCACTCAAGCTTAACATTGTTGTCATCTATTGCCCACCAGGTGCCCTTAGAGAGTTCCTCAATGAGCTTGACTCCTTGATAAGCAAATTTTCGTCTTTACTATTACCATTCAAACAAATGTTTGTCAAACATGTATCCCCACTTCATTAACTATTTGGGCCCTACAAGCCCACATTGGTTTGCAAATCTCAGAACTCAGAGAGCTAGCGAGCACAGCTTTTGAGGAATCAAAATTGGGCCACGCTAAGAGCCCTGACATCTCGGTTTTCAATATCGAACAGGTGCGCTCACTCCAGTTAGAGGGTGCATTATCAGGGAAAGGAGCATTGAGAGATAACGCACAACAACAGTATCTACCACGAAACCACGATACCAATAACTGCCAAGGTCAAAATAACTATAAATAACGTCGCCAGAGAAATGACTACCGCTGCAATCAACCTGATCACTGCGTTCCTGCACCCAACCCACACAAAGTGTCAGGGCACAAGGGTAAGAATGGGTTCAACGACGATCAAAACGTAGACTAACATTCTCTGGAAGCTCTGCTAAGAGAAGTACAAAAGCACAAAAAAAAAGATAAGTCACCATGACTAGGCCTGGAATTGCCGGAGAACAAGTCCGCCAAAATCAACACCATTTGCGAAGATGTAAACAATTGAACTACTCCCGCTCTCACTCGAAACCATATCCAGGGCACGCTCTATCAAGAAACAAGCCCACGAGCTTCAACTATAGACTCAGATACAAAAGTTGCGACACACAAGGTAAACAACATCCAATAGCATTCCAGTCAAACTCTGATAAGTCGATCTGTTTTAACCATGAACACAAATGACACATCACGCCGTTGCAAACAATCACTCCACTTTGTGGGGAATATGACCGCATAACGCTACCTCGATGCCAAGTTGCTACCTGGAAGCAGTCCTGGAGGCCTGCTTAACCTGTGATGTGCTAATTGATTCGGGCTCGACAATATTGCTAATCTTTCAAACATTGTTCAAAGATCTCTAAAGGGCTGTGAACCCAGCTAAACATTGGTTAAAAACAGATCGATGCGACACTAAACTTGGAGGTTTCACTCAGACTACCTGATCTCTCACAATGCGACTCATACAGAAACTACACTTCCAAAAATATCGCTTGTTCACCCTGTGAATGTTACCAGCCTCAACTGAACACCTGCTACTCGGAGCAGACTTGATTAATCGTTTGGTCCCACTGATGGATTGGAAAAAACAAACAATTGTGGTCACAGGTAACCGTGCCATCTCAACTGACCACACTGTTATTCTAACGCTGGCTGTAGTAACACAGTCATCAACAAGGAATGTCTGTCGACAGCTCGTTTCGACCTCTTGGTGCAGAATCTGACTCAAGCAGATATTACGATATCTCGTCACATTCAATCAGCAAACCTGATAGACTATTATTTTCATGATTTTGAGCCAGCAGTCTCTGTGAGTGAGCAACTTCCCTCCTCCTTGGAGTCATGCGATACTGTAGCTATGACTAACTTCTCTTGTCCTTCAGACACTTCCGCAAGCACCGTAGCCGTCAAGAGTGTTCAGAGTGGACTCTGCTTCTGATGATACATTTTCCGCTTTGAGGGACAACTGAAACCCCCTACAATAAAACTAACGGTGTCAGTCCCACCACTGACCCGGTGACTACCACTGGTGAAACACTGTGCGATATTGCCGAAAGATATCCTTGTCTCAGTTCGCAGGTACTGGAACGTTTGCCACACGTGTCCGCTGTGGTGAATGGCAGGCTTCGACAGCCACTGAGCGTTTTGAAGCACAAATACCAGGAGATTTGGTTGAAAGGTTACAGCCACTCTACTAACAACACGGCTGCTGACAACTCGTCCATAGGGTCCAACCTTTTTGCTTGTTGCCTTTGGACAGCAACACCAATCACTTGGGAGGGGGGGGGGGGGTATACTAGCCCAGACCCATGACGAGCCTCGTCGATGCCAGTGGGTGGGTCGTGGCTACATGCAACACTGTCGAGGCCGCCCGATTAGGATACAAATCAAGTTGTAAACCCACGACAAACAAAGGAGCGGACAAGCCCCTCAACGGGATAACCTTAGAATACATCTCAGATATCACAGAAGTGTCCCACACTGGTCGTCATTTAAAAAAACAAAACAATAGTCACTCCTTGCCATGCGTAGTCTCAACTCAATGCAACTAGTAAAATGCTCCAATCATGTGTTCCGGTAGGATAACATTACAGAATAAATTGGTAGGATAGCTGGTTCCCTTGGGTACCAGTACCGATGCCAGAAACAGTCAGTCCAGCCACAGTCAGTAAGAAGGTTAGAGACCTAACAAGTTAAATTGCCCTTGACAACAGTGACAGAGGTAGTAGTTACTCACCATGTGGAAGGGAATATTTCTTCTGATGGTTAACACACATGCCGCTAATAAATAGAACCCTCCATTCAGGAGGAAACTTATTAGAAGTCATGAACCATTATCACACCGCGTATGACTGGTTCAGTGCTCATAGACTACTTCCATCGTGAAGTTAGCTCGTTCGTGGATAACATATCTATGAAATAGACTCCTTCATACCTATCGCTACTAAAATGGTGTAAGACACATTGATTTGTAATAAAACCACTACAGGTCCCCATGGCATACGGCTTCAGGTCGGCACCGATTCTTACTGACACATGGTCATTGACATGGAAATTATCTGATGATGGCAGACTCATTCTGCCCAGGTTGCAGCCTACCAGGATACTGGGTTTTCTTGCGCTTGGCATGTGCGCTTGTGCAAGCATAAATGCACATATGCACAACGGAACATTTAATGCGGATTTATATTATGATCACTTAAGGGTCCGAGCAAAATAGGATAGGACCAGCTTAGATGTGGCATTAGACAAAATGCTTTAACTTTTTATGGCTGCAGGGGCAGTATTGAGTAGCTTGGATGAAAAGGTGTCCATTGTAAACGGCCAGCACCTCAGTCTCAGTTGCTAATATATGCATATTATTAGTAGTATTGGATAGAAAACACTCTAAAGTTTCCAAAACTGTCAAAATATTGTCTGTGAGTATAACAGAACTGATATTGCAGGCGAAACCCTGAGAAAATCAAACCAGGAAGTGGCTTCTATTTTGAAAACTCCATATTCCATAGCCTCCCTTTGCTGGATTTAAAGGGAAATGAACCAGATTCCTTTTCCTATTGCTTCCTCAAGGTGTCAACAGTCTTCAGACTTAGTTTCAGGCTTTTATTTAGAAAAATGAGCCAGAACGATAACATCGCGTCAAGTGGTCACATGAAATTTTGCTCACGCAACAGAATTTGGACAGCTATTGTTTTTCCCTCTCCTACTGTGAAAGACATTTGCGGTTGATATATTATCGATTATATATTTTAAAAACAACCTGAGGATTGATTATAAAAACCGTTTGACATGTTTCTGTGGACATTATGGAAACTATTTGGAATTTTCGTCTGCGTTGTCGTGACCGCTCTTTCCTGTGGATTTCTGAACATAACGCGACAAACAAACGGAGGTATTTTGGATATAAAAATAATCTTTATGGAACAAAAGGAACATTTGTTTTGTAACTGGGAGTCTCGTGAGTGGAAACATCCGAAGATCATCAAAGGTAAATTATTAATTTGATTGCTTTTCTGATTTTCGTGACCAAGCTTCCTGATGCTAAGTGTACTTAATGTTTTGTCGTGCGATCGATAAACTTACACAAACGCTTGGATTGCCTTCGCTGTAAAGCATAATTTCAAAATCTGACACGACAGATGGATTAACAAAAGGCTAAACTGTGTTTCCTATATTGCACTTGTGATTTCATGAAAATAAATATTTGTAGTAATATTTATTGAATGTTGAGCGCTATTTATTGAGCGCTATGCTATTCAGCGGTTGTTGATGACACTTATCCCGATAGGGGGATTGCAGCCATAACAAGTTAATAGAGTAATTTAGCCAAGACGGTGGACGTATAGAATAGAGTCCAATTAGATGATTAAGGTGTGGTTATATTTATTAATATATTTGTATATTTCTTTGTTGGTTTTTATTGATTTTATTTAATTTTCTTTGACACATAGGAAGTGATACTGCCACAAACAAGTTCCCCATACAACCACCAGTTGGTGCCACAACGCAACTCATTTGGGGAAGAAATGTAATGTAACGACCTAAAAGAACACTGATGTCGGTTTGGTTGTTATTTAGTGATGTCATTAAAAATGTTATAGAGGAAATACTGTAACTTGTATGTAAGTATGTATACTATATGTATATTGTTTCTATCCTCTGCATTGTGCATGCTATATGAAAAAGGATGAAAGTGTTTTTGTTAAGAGAAGGACATGATTTTATAAACCATAAGAGAAAACAGTTTTACATAACTTTCTACGAGTGACAAGTCACGCCCCTATGTGAGGTCAGAGAGCGTGTCAGCCTGACGGAACCTCCCCCCTTTAACGAACTGCACTCGGGATACGTTATCAGAGTTGGTACAGCCACCCGGTTTCTTCACGCATCGCGCCAACAGAAGCAAACATCTCTCTGGTAAGAAGAAGGGCGGGGGAGTATGCCTTATGATTAACGAGTCGTGGTGTGAGTTCATACAGGAACTCAAGTCCTTTTGTTCACCTGATCTAGAATTCCTGACAATCAAATGCCGACCGTATTATCTACCAAGAGCATTCTCTTTGATTATAATCACAGCCGTGTATATCCCCCAAGCAGACACCTTAACGGCCCTGAAAGAACTTCATTGGACTTCACCCAGCCTATAGACATAAATGAAGACAGGAAACGCCCGTGCTCAGGTCTGTACAACGCTGGTCCAACCAATCTGATTCCACGCTTCAAGATTGCTTCGATCACGTGGACTGGGATATGTTCGGGATAGCATCGGACAACAACATTGATGTATATGCTGATTCGGTGAGCGGGTTTATTAGCAAGTGCATTTTGTACCCACGGCGACTATTAAAACCTTCTCCAACCAGAAACCGTGGATTGATGGCAGCATTCGCGCAAAATTGAAAGTGCGAACCACTGCTTTTAATCATGGCAAGGCGACTTGAAACATGACCAAATACAAACAGTGTGGATATTCCCTCCGCAAGGCAATCAAACAAGCTAAGCATCAGTATAGAGGCAAAGTAGAGTCGCAATTCAAAGGGCTCAGACACGAGATGTATGTGGCAGGGTCTACAGTCAATCACGGATTACAGAAAGAAAACCAGCCCCATCGCAGACAGCGATGTCTTGCTCCCAGAAAAACTAAACAACTTCTTTGCTCGCTTTGAGAAAAATACAGTGCCACTGACACGGCCGGCTACCAAAACCTGCGGGCTCTCCTTCACCACAGCCAACGTGAGTAAAACATTTAAACGTTTTAACCCTCACAAGGCTGCAGGCCCAGACGGCATCCCTAGTCGCATCCTCCACACTGGCTGGTGTGTTTACGGACATATTCAATCAATCCCTATCCCAGTCTGCTGTTCCCACATGCTTCAAGAGGGCCACCATTGTTCCTGTTCCCAAGAAAGCTAAGGTAACTGAGCTAAACGACTATCGCGCCATAGCACCCACTTCCGTCATCATGAAGTGCTTTGAGAGACTAATCAAGGATAATATCACCTCCACGCTACCTGACACGCTAGACCCACTCCAATTTGCTTACCGCCCCAATAGGTCCACAGAAGACGCAATCACACTGCACACTGCCCTAGCCCATCTGGACAAGAGGAATACCTATGTAAGAATGCTGTTCATCGACTAAATCTCAGCATTTAACACCATGGTACCCTCCAAACTCGTCATTAAGCTTGAGACCCTGGGTCTCGGCCCCGTCCTGTGCAACTGGGTCCTGGACTTTCTGACGGGTCGCCCCCAGGTGGTGAGGTTAGGAAACTACATCTTCACCCCGCTGATCCTCAACACTGGGGCCCCACAAGGGTGTGTTCTCAGCCCTCTCCTGTACTCCCTGTTCACCAATGACTGCGTGGCCATGCAAGCCTCCAACTCAATCATCAAGTTTGCAGACGACACTACAGTGGTAGGCTTGATTACCAACAACGACGACACAGCCTACAGGGAGAAGGTGAGGACCCTCAGAGTGTGGTGTCAGGAAAACAACCTCACACTCAATGTCAACAAAACAAAGGAGATGATTGCAGACTTCAGGAAACAGCAGAGGGAGCACCCCCCTATCCACATCGATGGGACAGTAGTGGAGAAGGTGGAGAGTTTTAAGTTCCTCGGCGTACACATCACGAACAAACTGAAATGGTCCACCCACACAGACAGCGTGGTGAAGACAGCGCAACAGCGCCTCTTCAAACTCAGGAGGCTGAAGAAATGGCTTGTCACCAAAAACACTCGCAAACTTTTACAGATGGTGGGTCTCCCGGGTGGTGCAGTGGTCTAGGGCACTGCATCGCAGTGCTAGCTGTGCCACAAGAGACTCTGGGTTCGAGCCCAGGCTCTGTCGCACAATTGGCCTAGCGTCGTCCGGGTTAGGGAGGGCTTGGCCGGTAGGGATATCCTTGTCTCATCGCGCACTAGCGACTCCTGTGGCGGTCCGGGCGCAGTGCACGCTAACCAGGTCGGGTTGGATGCGCGCTGTGTTAATTAAGAAGTATTGCGGCTTGGTTGGGTTGTGTTTCAGAGGACGCATGGCTTTCGACCTTCATCTCTCCCGAGCCCGTTACGGGAGTTGTGGAAATGAGACAAGATAGAAACTACTAACAATTGGATACCATGAAATTGGGGAGAAAATTCAAAAAAACAAAAAACTTTTACAGATGCACAACCGTACGGCTCTCCAGAGGGTAGTGCGGTCTGCACAACACATCACCGGGGGCAAACTACCTGACCTCCAGGACACCTACACCATCCGATGTCACAGGAAGGCCAAAAAGATCATCAAGGACAACAACCACCCGAGCCACTGCCTGTTCACCTCGCTATCACCCAGAAGGCGAGGTCAATACAGGTGCACCAAAGCGAGGACCGAGAGACTGAAAAACATCTTCTATCGCTGCCAACATCTCAATCTCTAGCCACTTTCATAATTAATAATTGGATGTAATAAATGTATCACTAGTCACTTAAACAATGCCACTTTATACAATGTTTACATACCCTACATTACTCATCTCATATGTACATTATATACTGTACTCTATACCAACTACTGCATCTTGCCTATGCCGTCGCTCATCCATATTTACATGTACATATTCTTATTCATTCCTTTACGATTGTGTGTATAAGGTAGTTGTTGTGAAGTTGTTCGATTACTTGTTAGATATTACTGCACGGTCAAAACTAGAAGCACAAGCATTTTGCTACACTCACATTAACATCTGCTAACCATGTGTATGAGACCAATACAATTTGATTTGATTTGCATAAAATTATGGGTTAAGAATTAACATGTCAGACCAGAGAGACGTGAAGCTTCAGCTCACATCCAAAGTAGTTCGAACTCTGAATCTTAAGGTAGAGACAAGAAAGTCCCCTCCCGGACAATGACTGGTACGGCTGATTAGCTGTCCTAAATAAAGTATCCAGAAAAGTGAATTTAAGTGGGACCAGTCTACTACTCTTCTCAAATCACCGCCGCGAAAATGCCCATCCAACTCCCTTTCCAAGAATGTCAGGTTCCGAAAGAGATACATGGCGAACCAAGGCATTTCTACGTAAATACATTCATGATTTCTTACTCCTAGCGTGTTGCGGTTCGAGTGACAGTAGTTTCAAAATGTACCAACTTTAAGTGTCTCTGTCCCTCTCTGGCTCTCTCTCGCACTCTCCATGTCTTTTGTAACAAACCGCCATATTGTTGTCAGTCTGCTAGGGACCTGTTTCTAATGTATTATGTACAGTGCCTTGCGAAAGTATTCGCCCCCTTGAACTTTGCGACCTTTTGCCACATTTCAGGCTTCAAACATAAAGACAAACTGTATTTTTTTGTGAAGAATCAACAACAAGTGGGACACAATCATGAAGTGGAACGACATTTATTGGATATTTCAAACTTTTTTAACAAATCAAAAACTGAAAAATTGGGCGTGCAAAATTATTCAGCCCCCTTAAGTTAATACTTTGTAGCGCCACCTTTTGCTGCGATTACAGCTGTAAGTCGCTTGGGGTATGTCTCTATCAGTTTTGCACATCAAGAGACTGACATTTTTTCCCATTCCTCCTTGCAAAACAGCTCGAGCTCAGTGAGGTTGGATGGAGAGCATTTGTGAACAGCAGTTTTCAGTTCTTTCCACAGATTCTCGATTGGATTCAGGTCTGGACTTTGACTTGGCCATTCTAACACCTGGATATGTTTATTTTTGAACCATTCCATTGTAGATTTTGCTTTATGTTTTGGATCATTGTCTTGTTGGAAGACAAATCTCCGTCCCAGTCTCAGGTCTTTTGCAGACTCCATCAGGTTTTCTTCCAGAATGGTCCTGTATTTGGCTCCATCCATCTTCCCATCAATTTTAACCATCTTCCCTGTCCCTGCTGAAAAAAAGCAGGCCCAAACGGTGATGCTGCCACCACCATGTTTGACAGTGGGGATGGTGTGTTCAGCTGTGTTGCTTTTACGCCAAACATAACGTTTTGCATTATTGCCAAAAAGTTCAATTTTGGTTTCATCTGACCAGAGCACCTTCTTCCACATGTTTGGTGTGTCTCCCAGGTGGCTTGTGGCAAACTTTAAACGACACTTTTTATGGATATCTTTAAGAAATGGCTTTCTTCTTGCCACTCTTCCATAAAGGCCAGATTTGTGCAATATACGACTGATTGTTGTCCTATGGACAGAGTCTCCCACCTCAGCTGTAGATCTCTGCAGTTCATCCAGAGTGATCATGGGCCTCTTGGCTGCATCTCTGATCAGTCTTCTCCTTGTATGAGCTGAAAGTTTAGAGGGACGGCCAGATCTTGGTAGATTTGCAGTGGTCTGATACTCCTTCCATTTCAATATTATCGCTTGCACAGTGCTCTTTGGGATGTTTAAAGCTTGGGAAATCTTTTTGTATCCAAATCCGGCTTTAAACTTCTTCACAACAGTATCTCGGACCTGCCTGGTGTGTTCCTTGTTCTTCATGATGCTCTCTGCGCTTTTAACGGACCTCTGAGACTATCACAGTGCAGGTGCATTTATAAGGAGACTTGATTACACACAGGTGGATTGTATTTATCATCATTAGTCATTTAGGTCAACATTGGATCATTCAGAGATCCTCACTGAACTTCTGGAGAGAGTTTGCTGCACTGAAAGTAAAGGGGCTGAATAATTTTGCACGCCCAATTTTTCAGTTTTTGATTTGTTAAAAAAGTTTGAAATATCCAATAAATGTCGTTCAACTTCATGATTGTGTCACACTTGTTGTTGATTCTTCACAAAAAAAATACAGTTTTATATCTTTATGTTTGAAGCCTGAAATGTGGCAAAAGGTCGCAAAGTTCAAGGGGGCCGAATACTTTCGCAAGGCACTGTTTGTTTATCCTGTGTTACCGTCTGTCACAATTTTCTGTATGGGAAAGAGAGTCGGACGAAAATGCGGCGTGGCTATTGCGATCCATGTTTAATGAAACTGAAGCAACACGAATCCAATACAAAAACTACAAAACAATAAACGTAACGAAAACCGAAACAGCCTAATACTGGTGCACATACACACGACAGAAAAAGGACATAAGGACACTAAGGACAATCACCCACAAAACCCAACACCAAACAGGCTACCTAAATATGGTTCCCAATCAGAGACAATGACGAACACCTGCCTCTGATTGAGAACCATATCAGGCCAAACATAGAACTAGACAAACTAGACATGTAATATAGAATGCCCACCCAGCTCACACCCTGACCAACCAAAACATAGAATCATACAAAGCAAACTATGGTCAGGGTGTGACACCGTCTAGTTAACTAGTAAATAAATAATTAAACCAATTTGCGTAGTACTGAATCATAAGTAAGGCTGGGGTTTTGGACAATGCAACTGTTCAGAATGAGGTTGATTAGTAAGTTGACTATTTATGGATGAAATAGAGTTTAATTCGGGAGATGGTAACTCTTTAATGAACCGCTTTCGTGGTGCCCCAAATCCAATGAGTTCCATGATTAATTTAATCGGGTAATAATTCAACATAGTTAGTTGATTTAAATAAATAACAGTCATCAGATTAATGAAAGCGAAGTCACGACAGTGCAGAGGGTTGTGAGTTTGCGCCATTTTTCTCAGCACAGAATTTTCTGTGATTTTCCTGCAGGAGGTGTCAAGTCCTGAGTATTTTGTTTAATGTAAATGTGATATTGTTGGGGAGACAGACCTTCATAAGGTTGTCAGGGTACTTCTAAAGGAAGAGAAACCGCTAAATAGGATCACTTCTCTCCTGGCTCCTAGATAAAGGGAGCCATTGAAGTGACCACATATAAAGTATATTCACCATGCATGGATATCTGTATTTGACGAACTGGTGACTTTTTCAAGGTCTGCATTAAAAACCCTGCTTGGAGTAATTCTCTCTGTACATTCTCTCTGTACACACTATTTTATCATATTTTGATAGAGGGAGGGAGTGGTTTGATAAGTGCATATTCATGTGTTTGGGTTTGTGCTTGTGAAAGAAATGGTAAAGAAAGACGAAAGGATAAAGGTATTGATTAAAACAGGATGCTCCATTGTGGCTCACACATCAGTTTACCAGTGGCTCCTATTGACATTCTACTCAGATAAAGTGAAGAAAGAATGTTGATTATCCCTAATGGGTTCTGACTTAACTTGAAAATATGAAATATCCTTATTCATGTCACTGAGGGAGAGAGGGGAATGTAGAACATTTACATTCTGTCAGAACATGTTATTGTTAGACATCAGGTATCCAATGGAAAGGAGAAGGGCCCCAGTCTGGTACAAGTTAACAGGACAGCCATTAGTTGGGGAGGAGTGAGGAATTTGGGCCGAGGTTAGGTCAGTTGAAGTGAGGAAGAACATATCACTAAAGTCCTGTCAGGCAACAGAGGTGGATTGGCTGTTCAGATGTGTAAGGAGGAGACTCAACATAGGAAGAAGGGTTAAATGCCAGTGCTTGTGTCAATATGTCTTTGTCTGTTCAGCTGTCTGACCCATTGGGGGAATAAACTTGGTTTGAGCTTTAATAATCGTCTGTGAGTTCTTACTCTGTTTATTTAGAACCTAACATCCCCAAAGGAGGGATGTGGCTGACTAACGCCTCCATCAAACCAACAGCTCAGTCATCTGTTTACCTGTGTTGTTGAATGCTCATGGACAACCAGGAAATGAGAAAGCCTGCCATGAACGAACACACAGCCCATATCCTTTACTCAAGTGCCTCGTTGAGCCAAATCCGCTTTCATAGACTGAAGAAAAAATAAAAAAAACACCTCGCTACAGAAGTCATCGAACAACGTGACATCGAACAACGTGACATCGTCAAGCGGCTTTTACTGTCAGACGAGTGAATGAATGAATGAATATTCTAATTTGAACCCATCATTACAATGGAAGATTAGGTTATTGATTAGACCGTTAGAGTGTTCTGTGGTTCCACCTTTACCTGTGATGCCAATCTGGAGAATCTGGGAGGTCACCTCGCCAATTTCAATCATTCTTCTCTCATCAAGAGCGAGAGCGGCATTTGTAAAAGTCCTTGCTCCCAGGGATTTAGTGTGTAATGAGAGTTAGTTTATGAATCCCGGCTGCTTGTCAAGAGGAAGGCCCGCTGAGCCGTCGAACAGGGGCATCCGTGAGATTCTGCTTTATTGGAATCCTCATCCCTCAATCTCTCTCCATTTCCCTGTGTAAAGGGACCCTGAGGAGAAATGTTCCCTTCAGGAGGTGGCGAGGGAGCGTAATGGGAGTGATGCGCCAAAAAACATATTTTGTGCGTGTCAGTCATGGATTGCAGATTGAGAAAAGCCTCTTAAACTGATACAAAAGCATTGTTTTTCTCCACACAATAAGACAATACCTTCTCATGTTATACAGAGCTACAATAAAAAATGGAGACATTATTGCTGCAAAGGTTGTTACAGTAAATGACAGCAATCTTCATTTTGGAGTTCTGATCTGGCAAATGTATTCCCAGTGATGCACAATAACCAATATTTTTGACATTTGCCTATCACCCTCAGATTTCCTTTTGAGAAATATACTTAAGCTGTCCGAGACGAATATACAGGGCTTAAACGAATGTGGCAACCCACTATATTCATTCTCATGTCCAGAAACCCTTAAACTCTTTGAGCCGATGTGCCTCGCCTTCCCCCATTTGCAATGCTTCTTTACAGTCTTTACATCTAGACCAAGGGGATTTGAGCTCTCGTCCATAACTTGTCACAATGTGTAAGGACAGTGTTTTTTTAATGGAGTTTTGGACAATCTTGGATTAAATCTGCAGTGGGCATGTGGAAGTGTATATGTAATTTCAGAACCATAAGCTCTATCAGAGGGGAAAATAACCCTTCAAAATCAGCTTGTATGGAGATTGTATGCAGCTATCCCCCAAGTAGATTGGTTTGCGTACTGGTTTTCAAAATGTCCAGCAGTTGACAGAGTTGGTGCTAATGGGTCTGCCCACATGCATCGATTAACAAATGGGTTCATCAAGGGTTCACAGCCTCCCACTCAGAGCGTAACCTTCCATTAATATAGACATCTAGGCATAAATCACAAACAGCCTTCTCCCACCAGTGGTAGCACAGCATCCAGAGGTGTTGATTAGGAATGCCTCACCTAAAGACAAAGGACAGTAAGCTTAAGCTGCAAGTCTAAATTGATTTTCATTAACGGTGAAACGTCGAGTCCTTTTCAAACTCATTAGTTGATAAAAACACATTCTGATTACCTATTTAAAATATGAATTCATCCTCCCATGTCAGCGATGCCCAAATTATTTTTCAATTTCTCCAAACCTCCATAGACTGTCATGTACTGTCATGTTGTGTCTTGTCTCTGTCCTTTCCCTTCACCCTGTCTCCCTCTGCTGGTCGTTGTTAGGTTACCTTTTCTCCCCCGCTTTCCCCCAGCTGTTCCTTGTCTCCTCTAACTACCCATTCACCCCGTTTCCCACCTGTTCCCTTTTTCCCTCTGATTAGGTCCCTATATCTCTCTCTGTTTCTGTTCCTGTCCTTGTCGGATTCTTGTTTGTTGTGTTTCATGCCTGAACCAGACTGTCGTCATGTTTGCTGTAACCTTGTCTTGTCCTGTCGGAATCTGCCGGTCCGTCTGAGCCTACTTATGTTTGGTAATTAAAGAAGCTCTGTTTAAGTTAATTCGCTTTTGGGTCCTCATTCACGCACCGTAACAGAAGAATCCGACCAAGAATGGACCCAGCGACTTCGGATCCTCTCCACTCAGCCGTCGGGATCCAGGGAGCGATGCTAGGCAGACACGATCAGGAATTGTCTGCTGCTCGACATGCCGTTGAGACCCTGGCCACCCAAGTCTCCAACCTCACAGAACAGGTTCACCATCTCCGCCTCGATCCACCGGCCACTTCCAGGGCTTTCGAATCTCCGGAGCCCAGAATCAATAACCCGCCGTGTTACTCTGGGGAGCCCACTGAATGCCGCTCGTTCCTCACCCAGTGTGATATTGTGTTTTCTCTCCAGCCCAACACTTACTCCAGGAGCACTGCTCGTGTCGCCTACGTCATATCTCTCCTTATTGGACGGGCTCGTGAGTGGGGCACGGCAATCTGGGAGGCAAGGGCTGAGTGTACTAACCAGTATCAAGACTTTAAGGAGGAGATGATACGGGTTTTTGATCGATCTGTTTTTGGGGAGGAGGCTTCCAGGGCCCTGTCTTCCCTATGTCAAGGCAATCGATCCATAACAGACTACTCTATTGAGTTTCGCACTCTTGCTGTCTCCAGTGGCTGGAACGAGCCGGCCTTGCTCGCTCGTCTTCTGGAGGGTTTCCGCGCAGAGGTAAAGGATGAGATTCTCTCCCGGGAGGTTCCTTCCAGCGTGGATTCCTTGATTGAACTCGCTATTCGCATTGAGCGACGGGTTGATCTTCGTCACCGAGCTCGTGGAAAGGAGCTCGCGCTCTCCGTCGCCTCCCTCTCCGCATCACTACCATCTTCCTCTGCCGGCTCGGGTGCTGAGCCCATGCAGCTGGGAGGTATCCGCATCTCGACTAAGGAGAGGGAACGGAGAATCACCAACCGCCTCTGTCTCTATTGCGGTTCCGCTGGTCATTTTGTCACTTCATGTCCAGTAAAAGGCCAGAGCTCGTCAGTAAGCGGAGGGCTACTGGTGAGCGCTACTACTCCTGTCTCTCCTTCAAGATCCTGCACTACCTTGTCGGTCCATCTACGCTGGACCGGTTCGTCAGCTTCCTGCAGTGCCTTAATAGACTCTGGGGCGGAGGGCTGTTTTATGGACGAGACCTGGGCTCGGGAACATGACATTCCTCTCAGACAGTTAAAGGAGCCCACGGCCTTGTTCGCTCTGGATGGTAGTCCTCTCCCCAGGATTCAGCGTGAGACGCTACCTTTAACCCTCACTGTTTCTGGTAATCATAGTGAAACCATTTCTTTTTTAATTTTTCGTTCACCTTTTACACCTGTTGTTTTGGGCCATCCCTGGCTAGTTTGTCATAATCCTTCCATTAATTGGTCTAGTAATTCTATCCTCTCCTGGAACGTCTCTTGTCATGTGAAATGTTTAATGTCTGCTATCCCTCCTGTTTCCTCTGTCTCTTCTTCACAGGAGGAGCCTGGTGATTTGACAGGGGTGCCGGAGGAATATCACGATCTGCGCACGGTGTTCAGTCGGTCCAGGGCCACCTCTCTTCCTCCACACCGGTCGTATGATTGTAGTATTGATCTCCTTCCGGGAACCACCCCCCCCCGGGGTAGACTATACTCTCTGTCGGCTCCCGAACGTAAGGCTCTCGAAGATTATTTGTCTGTAGCTCTTGACGCCGGTACCATAGTCCCCTCCTCCTCTCCCGCCGGAGCGGGGTTTTTTTTTGTCAAGAAGAAGGACGGGTCTCTGCGCCCCTGCATAGATTATCGAGGGCTGAATGACATAACAGTGAAGAATCGTTATCCGCTTCCTCTTATGTCTTCAGCCTTCGAGATCCTGCAGGGAGCCAGGTTTTTCACTAAGTTGGACCTTCGTAACGCTTACCATCTCGTAAGCGAGGGAGGGGGACGAGTGGAAGACGGCGTTTAACACTCCGTTAGGGCACTTTGAATACCGGGTTCTTCCTTTCGGCCTCGCTAACGCTCCAGCTGTCTTTCAGGCATTAGTCAATGATGTCCTGAGAGACATGCTGAACATCTTTGTTTTCGTTTACCTTGACGATATCCTGATTTTTTCACCGTCACTCCAGATTCATGTTCAGCACGTTCGACGTGTCCTCCAGCGCCTTTTAGAGAATTGTCTTTTTGTGAAGGCTGAGAAGTGCACTTTTCATGCCTCCTCCGTCACATTTCTCGGTTCTGTTATTTCCGCTGAAGGCATTAAGATGGATCCCGCTAAGGTCCAAGCTGTCATTGATTGGCCCGTCCCTAAGTCACGCGTCGAGCTGCAGCGCTTTCTCGGCTTCGCGAACTTCTATCGTCGTTTCATCCGTAATTTCGGTCAGGTGGCAGCTCCTCTCACAGCCCTTACTTCTGTCAAGACGTGCTTTAAGTGGTCCGTTTCCGCCCAGGGAGCTTTTGATCTCCTCAAGAATCGTTTTACATCCGCTCCTATCCTTGTTACACCTGACGTCTCTAGACAGTTCGTTGTCGAGGTTGACGCGTCAGAGGTGGGCGTGGGAGCCATCCTTTCTCAGCGCTCCCTCTCTGACGACAAGGTCCACCCATGCGCGTATTTTTCTCATCGCCTGTCGCCGTCGGAACGTAACTATGATGTGGGTAACCGCGAACTGCTCGCCATCCGGTTAGCCCTAGGCGAATGGCGACAGTGGTTGGAGGGGGCGACCGTTCCTTTTGTCGTTTGGACTGACCATAGGAACCTTGAGTACATCCGTTCTGCCAAACGACTTAATGCGCGTCAGGCGCGTTGGGCGCTGTTTTTCGCTCGTTTCGAGTTCGTGATTTCTTATCGTCCGGGTTCTAAGAACACCAAGCCTGATGCTTTGTCTCGTCTCTTCAGTTCTTCAGTAGCCTCCATTGACCCCGAGGGGATTCTCCCTGAGGGGCGTGTTGTCGGGTTGACTGTCTGGGGAATTGAGAGGCAGGTAAAACAAGCGCTCACTCACACTCCGTCGCCGCGCGCTTGTCCTAGGAACCTTCTTTTCGTTCCCGTTCCTACTCGTCTGGCCGTTCTTCAGTGGGCTCACTCTGCCAAGTTAGCCGGCCACCCTGGCGTTCGGGGTACGCTTGCTTCCATTCGCCAGCGTTTTTGGTGGCCCACCCGGGAGCATGACACGCGTCGTTTCGTGGCTGCTTGTTCGGTCTGCGCGCAGACTAAGTCCGGTAACTCTCCTCCTGCCGGCCGTCTCAGGCCGCTTCCTATTCCCTCTCGACCGTGGTCTCACATCGCCTTAGATTTTGTCACCGGACTGCCTTCGTCAGCGGGGAAGACTGTTATTCTTACGGTTGTCGATAGGTTCTCTAAGGCGGCTCATTTCATTCCCCTTGCTAAGCTTCCTTCTGCTAAAGAGACGGCACAAATCATCATCGAGAATGTTTTCAGAATTCATGGCCTTCCGTCAGACGTCGTTTCGGACAGAGGTCCGCAATTCACGTCTCAATTTTGGAGGGAGTTTTGCCGTTTGATTGGGGCTTCCGTCAGTCTCTCTTCCGGCTTTCACCCCCAGTCTAACGGTCAAGCAGAACGGGCCAATCAGACTATTGGTCGCATCTTACGCAGTCTTTCTTTTCGTAACCCTGCGTCTTGGTCAGAACAGCTCCCCTGGGCAGAATACGCCCACAACTCGCTTCCTTCGTCTGCGACCGGGCTATCTCCTTTTCAGAGTAGCCTCGGGTACCAGCCTCCGCTGTTCTCATCTCAGTTCGCCGAGTCCAGCGTCCCCTCCGCTCAGGCTTTTGTCCAACGTTGCGAGCGCACCTGGAAGAGGGTCAGGTCTGCACTTTGCCGTTATAGGACGCAGACTGTGAGGGCTGCTAATAAGCGTAGAACTAAGAGTCCTAGATATTGTCGCGGTCAGAGAGTTTGGCTCTCCACTCAGAACCTTCCCCTTAAGACGGTTTCTCGCAAGTTGACCCCGCGGTTCATTGGTCCGTTCCGTATTTCTCGGGTCATTAATCCTGTCGCAGTTCGACTTCTTCTTCCGCGATACCTTCGTCGCGTCCACCCGGTCTTCCATGTCTCCTGCATCAAGCCCGTCCTTCGCACCCCCGCTCGTCTTCCCCCCCCCCCCCCCCATCCTTGTCGAGGGCGCACCCATCTACAGGGTCCGTAGAATTTTGGACATGCGTCCTCGGGGCCGTGGTCACCAGTACCTCGTTGATTGGGAGGGGTACGGTCCTGAGGAGAGGAGTTGGGTTCCCTCTCGGGACGTGCTGGACCGTGCGCTGATCGAGGATTTCCTCCGTTGCCGCCAGGTTTCCTCCTCGAGTGCGCCAGGAGGCGCTCGGTGAGTGGGGGGGTACTGTCATGTACTGTCATGTTGTGTCTTGTCTCTGTCCTTTCCCTTCACCCTGTCTCCCTCTGCTGGTCGTTGTTAGGTTACCTTTTCTCCCCCGCTTTCCCCCAGCTGTTCCTTGTCTCCTCTAACTACCCATTCACCCCGTTTCCCACCTGTTCCCTTTTTCCCTCTGATTAGGTCCCTATATCTCTCTCTGTTTCTGTTCCTGTCCTTGTCGGATTCTTGTTTGTTGTGTTTCATGCCTGAACCAGACTGTCGTCATGTTTGCTGTAACCTTGTCTTGTCCTGTCGGAATCTGCCGGTCCGTCTGAGCCTACTTATGTTTGGTAATTAAAGAAGCTCTGTTTAAGTTAATTCGCTTTTGGGTCCTCATTCACGCACCGTAACATAGACACTCTGGGGACTGAAAAATGAATGGTAGCTTTTATACGTTTTTGCTCAAGGATTCTGTCAGTGATGTTTCTTTGAAAAAAGTTGGTGTGAGCTGTTGACATAATTTGTTGAATTTGCAAGGAGGAATAGTTGTACAATTTAACGAAATAGTGGAGTCACTTTTCTATTTTGCACTTGCTTAATGAAATTTGGCCAGCCGTTGGTGTACACTAATGGAAACTAATGGAAGACTATAACAGAAGCAATTGTCTATGATGCTGTAAATCTGTTGAGGAATTTCCTGACTATGTGTTTTGAAAGTCAGACTTGAATCTTTGGTGTATTATAGGTATTTTATCTTCTGCCCAAAAAAAGATTCAGGGACAGAGGAACAAAAGCAATCACTATTTCCTGGCAGAATATCCATTTATTCAAATGTTAGACAAAAAGAAATACTGTGCTGTGCAATCAACGAACAACTGTTTATGTACAGTTTATACATTTGTACATACATATATGTACACATATATATATATATATATATATATATATATATATATATATATATATATATATATATATATATATATATATATATATATATATATATATATATATATATATACACACACTACCGTTCAAAAGTATTTTGGTCACTTAGAAATGTCCTTGTTTTTGAAAGAAAAGCTATTTTTTTGTCCATTGAAATAACATCAAATTGATCAGAAATACAGTGCAGACATTGTTAATGTTGTAAATGACTATTGGAGCTGGAAACGTCCGATTTTTCATGGAATATATACAAAGGCGTACAGGCCCATTATCAGTTTCAGAATAAAGGGCTTTGTTTCTGGTCATTTTGAGCCTGTAAATTGAACCCGCAAATGCTGATGCTCCAGATACTCAGCTAGTCTAAAGAAGGCCAGTTTTATTTTGTATCTTTAATCAGAACAACAGTTTTCAGCTGTTCTAATATAATTGCAAAAAGGTTTTCTAATGATAAATTAGCCTTTTAAAATGATCAACTTGGATTAGCTAACACAACGTGCAATTGGAACACAGGAGTAATTGTTGCTGATAATGGGCTTCTGTACGCCTACATAGATATTTAATTAAAAAAACAGCCGTTTCCAGCTACAATGGTCATTTACAACATTAACAATGTCTATACTGTATTCCTGATCAAGTTAATGTTATTTGAAGGACAAAACCTTCACAAAAAAAGACAAAAAAGTACTTACAGTGCCTTGCGAAAGTATTCGGCCCCCTTGAACTTTGCAACCTTTTGCCACATTTCAGGCTTCAAACATAAAGATATAAAACTGTATTTTTTTGTGAAGAATCAACAACAAGTGGGACACAATCATGAAGTGGAACGACATTTATTGGATATTTCAAACTTTTTTAACAAATCAAAAACTGAAAAATTGGGCGTGCAAAATTATTCAGCCCCCTTAAGTTAATACTTTTTAGCGCCACCTTTTGCTGCGATTACAGCTGTTAGTCGCTTGGGGTATGTCTCTATCAGTTTTGCACATCGAGAGACTGACATTTTTTACCATTCCTCCTTGCAAAACAGCTCGATCTCAGTGAGGTTGGATGGAGAGCATTTGTGAACAGCAGTTTTCAGTTCTTTCCACAGATTCTCGATTGGATTCAGGTCTGGACTTTGACTTGGCCATTCTAACACCTGGATATGTTTATTTTTGAACCATTCCATTGTAGATTTTGCTTTATGTTTTGGATCATTGTCTTGTTGGAAGACAAATCTCCGTCCCAGTCTCAGGTCTTTTGCAGACTCCATCAGGTTTTCTTCCAGAATGGTCCTGTATTTGGCTCCATCCATCTTCCCATCAATTTTAACCATCTTCCCTGTCCCTGCTGAAGAAAAGCAGGCCCAAACCATGATGCTGCCACCACCATGTTTGACAGTGGGGATGGTGTGTTCATGGTGATGAGCTGTGCTTTTACGCCAAACATAACGTTTTGCATTGTTGCCAAAAAGTTCATTTTGGTTTCATCTGACCAGAGCACCTTCTTCCACATGTTTGGTGTGTCTCCCAGGTGGCTTGTGGCAAACTTTAAACAACACTTTTTATGGATATCTTTAAGAAATGGCTTTCTTCTTGCCACTCTTCCATAAAGGCCAGATTTGTGCAATATACTGATTGTTGTCCTATGGACAGAGTCTCCCACCTCAGCTGTAGATATCTGCAGTTCATCCAGAGTGATCATGGGCCTCTTGGCATCTCTGATCAGTCTTCTCCTTGTATGAGCTGAAAGTTTAGAGGGACGGCCAGGTCTTGGTAGATTTGCAGTGGTCTGATACTCCTTCCATTTCAATATTATCGCTTGCACAGTGCTCCTTGGGATGTTTAAAGCTTGGGATTTTTTTTTGTATCCAAATCCGGCTTTAAACTTCTTCACAACAGTATCTCGGACCTGCCTGGTGTGTTCCTTGTTCTTCATGATGCTCTCTGTGCTTTTAACGGACCTCTGAGACTATCAGAGTGCAGGTGCATTTATACGGAGACTTGATTACACACAGGTGGATTGTATTTATCATCATTAGTCATTTAGGTCAACATTGGATCATTCAGAGATCCTCACTGAACTTCTGGAGAGAGTTTGTTGCACTGAAAGTAAAGGGGCTGAATAATTTTGCACGCCCAATTTTTCAGTTTTTGATTTGTTAAAAAAGTTTGAAATATCCAATAAATGTCGTTCCACTTCATGATTGTGTCCCACTTGTTGTTGATTCTTCACAAAAAAACACAGTTTTATATCTTTATGTTTGAAGCCTGAAATGTGGCAAAAGGTCGCAAAGTTCAAGGGGGCCGAATACTTTCGCAAGGCACTGTATCTTTCAAAAACAAGGACATTTCTAAATGACGCCAAACTTTTGAACGGAGTATATATATAGTATATATATAGTTAAAGTCGGAAGTTTACATACACCTTTGCCAAATACATTTAAACTCAGTTTTTCACAATTCCTGACATTTAATCAGAGTAAAAATTCCCTGTTTTAGGTCAGTTAGGATCACCACTTTATTTTAAGAATGTGAAATGTCAGAACAATATTAGAGAATGATTTATTATAGCTTTAATTTCATTCATCACATTCCCAGTGGGTCTGAAGATTACATACACTCAATTAGTATTTGGTAGCATTGCCTTTAAAATGTGTAACTTAGGTCAAACGTTTCGGGTAGCCTTCCATAAGCTTCCCACAATAAGTTGGGTGAATTTTGGCCCATTCCTCCTGACAGAGCTGGTGTAACTGAGTTAGGTTTGTAGGCCTCCCTGCTTGCATACACCTTTTCAGTTCTGCCCACAAATTTTCTATAGGATTGAGGTCAGTGTTTTGTGATGGTCACTCCAATACCTTGACTTTGTTGTCCTTAAGCCATTTTGCCACAACTTTGGAAGTATGCTTGGGGTCATTGTCCATTTGGAAGATCCATTTGCGACCAAGCTTTAACTTCCTGACTTTTTAAAAACCTTTATTTAACTAGGCAAGTCAGTCAAGAACAAATTCTTATTTTCACATAATTTTTGTTTCATCAGACCAGAGGACATTTCTCCAAAAAGTACGATCTTTGTCCCCTTGTTCAGTTGCAAACCGTAGACTTGCTTTTTACGGTGGTTTTGGAGCACTGGCTTCTTCCTTGCTGAGCGGCCTTTCAGGTTATGTCGATATATGGGCTCGTTTTACTGTGACTATAGATCTTTTTCTACCTGTTTCCTCCAGCATCTTCACAAGGTCCTTTGCTGTTGTTCTGGGATTGTTTTGCACTTTTCGCACCAGAACGCGTCTCCTTCCTGAACGGTATATGAAGGCTGTGTGGTCCCATGGTGTTTATACTTGCATACTATTGTTTGTACTATTGTTTGTGCAGATGAACGTGGACCTTCAGGCGTTTGGTAATTGCTCCCAAGGATGAACCAGACTTGTGGAGGTCTACCATTTTTTTCTGAGGTCTTGGCTGATTTCTTTTGATTTTCACATGATGTTAAGCAAAGAGGCACTGAGTTTGAAGGTAGTCGTTGAATTACATCCACAGGTACACCTCCAATTTACTCAAATTATGTCAATTAGACTATCTTCTAAAGCCATGACATCATTTTCTGGAATTTTCCAAGCTGTTTAAAGGCACAGTCAATTTAGTGTATGTAAACTTCTGACCCACTGAAATTATGATACTGGGAATTATAAGTGAAATAATCTGTCTGTAAAAAATTGTTGGAAAAATTACTTGTGTCATGCTCAAAGTAGATGTCCTAACCGACTTGCCAAGACTATAGTTTGCTAACCAGAAATATGTGGAGTGGACCAAAACGATTTTTAAGACTCCAACCTAAGTGTGTGTAAACTTCAGACTTCAACTCTATATATACAGAACTTGTAATAGTTTGGACACACCTACACATTCAAGTGTTTTTCTTTGTTCTTGGAAATATCTACATTTTAGAATAATAGTGAAGACGTCAAAACTATGAAATAACACATTTGGAATCATGTTGTAACCAAGAAATAGATTTTAGATTTTTCAAAGTAGCCACCCTTTACATTGATGACAGCTTTGCACACTTTTGGTATTCGGTCAACCAGCTTTGGAATGCACTGGAATGGAATGATTTTCCAACAGTCTTGGAGGTGTTCCCACATATGCTGAGCACTTGTTAGCTGTTTTTCCTTCACTCTGTGGTCCAACTCATCCCAAATCATCTCAATTTTGTTGAGGTCGGGTGATTGTGGAGGCCAGGTCATCTGATGCAGCACTCCATCACTCTCCATCTTGGTCAAATAGCCCTTACACAGACTCGAAGTGTGTTGGGTCATTGTTCTGTTGAAAAACAAATGATAGTCCCACTAAGCACAAACCAGATGTGATGGCGTATCGCTGCAGAATGCTGCGTTAGTTATGCAGGTTAAGTGTGCCTTGAATTCTAAATAAATCACAGGCAGTGTCACCAGCAATGCACCACCACACCATCACACCTCCTCCTCATTGCTTCACGGTGGGAACCACACATGTGGAGATCACCCTTTCACCTATTCTGCATCTCACAAAGACACAGCGGTTTGAACCAAAAATCTCAAGTTTGGAATCATCAAACCAAAGGACAGATTTCCACTGGTCTGATGTCTATTGCTTGTGTTTCTTGGCACAAGCAAATCTCTTCTTATTATTGTGTCCTTTAGTTTCTTTTCAGCCATTCAACCATGAAAGCCTGATTCACACAGTCTCCTTTGAACAGTTGATGTTGAGATGTCTCTGTTAGTTGAACTCTGAAGCATTTATTTGGGCTTCAATCTAAGAAGCAGTTAATTGCCGATTTCTGAGGTTGGTAACTCTAAAGAACTTATCCTCTGCTGCAGACGTTCCTTTCCTGTGCCGGTAGTCATGAAAGGTTTTTGCAACTGCACTTGAAGAAACTTTCAAAGTTCTGTATTTCTTTATTTAACTTTTATTTAACCAGTTAGGCAAGTTGAGAACAAGTTCTAACCATTCGTGTCTTAAAGTAATGATGGATTGTCGTTTCTCTTTGCTTTTTTTTGTTGTTCTTGCCATAATAAGGACTTGTTCTTTATTCAATTCAAATTGGGCTTCTGTATTGGCTCAAACGCATTAAGAAGGAAGGAAATTTCACAAATTAACTTTTAACAAGGCACACCTGTTAATTGAAATGCATTCCAGGTGACTAACTCATGAAGCTGGTTGAGAAATGCCAAGAGTGTGCATAGCTGTCATCAAGGCAAAGGGTGATTACTTTGAAGAATCTCAAATATAAAATATATTTTGTTTTGTTTAACATGATTCCATATGTGTTATTTCCTAGTTTTGATGTAGAAAATAGTAAAAATAAAGAAAAACCCTTGAATGAGTAGGTTTGTCCAAACTTTTGACGGGTCCTGTATGTATATATAAACACACATACAGTGCTTTCGGAAAGCATTCAGACCGCTTGACTTTTTCCACATTTTGTTACATTACAACCTTCTAAAATTGATTTAAATAATTGTTTTTACCCATCACCCTACAAACAATACCCCATAATAACAAAGTGAAAACTGGTTTTTAGAATTTAGAGTTTTTAGAATTTACTGATAATGAAAAACAGAAATACTTTATTTACATAACTATTCAGACCCTTTGCTATGAGACTCGAAATTTAGCTCAGCTGCATCCTGTTTCCACCGGTGGTAAAATCAATTGATTAGACATGATTTGGAAAGGCAAACACCTTTCTACATAAGGTCCCACAGTTGACAGTGCATGTCAGAGCAAAAACCAAGCCATGAGGTCGAAGGAATTGTCTGTAGAGCTCCGAGACAGGATTGTGTCGAGGCACAGATCTGAAGACGGGTACCAAAACATTTATGCAGTATTAATGGTTCCCAAGAACATAGTGGCCTCCATCATTCTTAAATGGAAGAAGTTTGGAACCACCAAGACTCTTCATAGAGCTGGCCTCCCGGGGGGCAAACTGAACAATCAGGTGAGAAGGGCCTTGGTCAGGGAGGTGACCAACAACCCAATGGTCACTCTGACAGCTCCAGAGTTCCTCTGTGGAGATGGGAGAATCTTCCAGAAGGACAACCATCGGGTAGTGGCCAGACGGAAGCCACATGACAGAGGCATATAGACAGGTGTGTGCCTTCACAAATCATGTCCAATCAAATCAATTTACCACAGGTGGACTCCAATTAAGTTGTAGAATCAGCGGAAACATGATGCAGTTGTGCTCAAGATTCTCGGGTCTGATGAAACCAAGACTGAACTCTTTGGCCTGAATGCCAAGCGTCACGTCTGGAGGAAACCTTGCACCATTCCTACAGTGAAGCAGGGTGGTGGCAGCATCATGCTGTGAGGATGTTTTTCAGCTGCAAGGACTGGGAGACTAGTCAGGATCGAGGCAAAGATGAACTGAGCAAAGTACAGAGAGATCCTTGATGAAAAACAGAGCGCTCAGGACCTCAGACTGGGCAAAGGTTCCCACTCCAACAGGACAACAACCCTAAGCACACAGCCAAGACAATGCAGGACTGGCTTCGGGACATGTTTCTGAATGTCCTTGTGTGGCTCAGCCAGAGCCTGGACTTGAACCCGATCGAACATCTCTGGCGAGTCCTGAAAATAGCTGTGCAGTGACACTCCCCATCCAACCTGATAGAGCTTGAGAGGATCTGCAGAGAAGAATGGGAGAAACTTCACAAAAACAGGTGTGTCAGGCTTGTAGCATCATACCAAGAAGACTCGAGGCTGTAATTGCCGCCATAGGTGCTTCAACAAAGTAAAGGGTCTGAATACTTGTGTAAATATATTTTTTTCCATTGTTTTGTTTTTTATTAAAAAAAAATGTTTTTGTAAAAATTTGTTTTTGGTTTGTCATTATATGGTATTGTTTGTAGATTGATTAGGGACAAAACTATTTAATACATTTTAGAATAAGGCTGTAACGTAACAAAATTAGGAAAAACTCAAGGGGTCTGAATGCTTTCCGAATGCACTGTATGTAATCTATTGTCATATGTAGTTAAAACAACATATCATCATCACCTCATTTAAATCCAGAAATATCAAAGACCCCAATCCCTCCCTCACATCCATTTGTTTGGCATTGTAAAGTTGTAAAAAAAGCCTTTTTTCCTTTTTTTTTTTTTGTTACATTCATTCAAAGATGCGTTGATTGGTATTCAAGTCAGTAGTATCCATCCAGCCATGACTAATATTCCCTTGTGGTATCTGCCTTTAGCCATTGTTCAGAGTTCAGGCAGAAGTTCAAAGACTAGCATTATTATGTTTCTGCTGTAATCCAGTCAAAATAAGATGACTAAGATAAAAGAGAATGCAATAACAAATAGCACTCTAACACCAGTTTAAATTCACATCTTCACTTTCTTTTCATACACACTTTCTCTCTCTCTCTCTCTCTGAAATCCTGAAGACGCACCTGAGCACAGAGTTTTTAGCATCAATGGCAACTGTTGCGAAGCATATGCCCCTGAAACACTTTTAATGTATATCTGATAGGCAGTTTTGGTTGAAAAAAAAGAAAAAAAAAGTAGCATGTAACAATTAGAGGTCGTTGGGAATAGAGCAGAGAGCGTATTACAAATTTGCGTGGATGTCCTCATGTCGCAGCACTTTGTAGGTAATCCAGTAGAAAATGTTGAAGAAGAGGAAGCTCAGAGGGAAGACTGCGCGGGATATCGTGTCGATGCGCTTGGCCCGGTCCACAAAGCACTTGCGGACCGCCTCTCCATCATACATGGTGGACACCGGCGGGGCGAAGATTGTGGCCCCTTCCACCGCCGTTCCGTCCTTGGTCTGCAGGCAGTGACCCAGTCCGTAGCCGCGGAAGTAAAACCCACGGCTGTCTCTCACCAGTTCCTCTTCCTGGGGAATGAAGCAAAAAGAAAGCACAACTTGGCTCTTCACTGTCAACTGGCATTAACTCATATTTCTTCCCAGTGGGTAATTCTCAGATGCAGGCAAAAGGGCAACAGGGTGAGGGCATTACTTACTTAAAATGAAAAACACCAAGCATGTCTGGACTTAAAGTGCAACTGCCCCTAAAAACAACTTCTCATTTAGAAAACAGCCTATGTGGCATCGATATGAGTCATAATCATGTATTCTCCTGTCAAAGTTTACTACATTGTGTAATTTTGGTCAGAAAGTCAGTCTCGTCCAGGTTGTGAGAAATCACAACCTAAGTGAAGTTGTATTTTTTTTCAATCCTACCTACATGCCAACAGCTTGGCAGCTGCATGCGACCCAATCGTATTGCCCGTGGTCAATTTGCATTGACTTTGGATATCCCTGTGGGGCTTGTTAGGGACCGTTGTTAAATTACACAATGTAATTTGTAAAAAACAAATATATATTTTAGCAGATGCTCTTATCCAGAGCGACTTACAGTTAGTGCATTTATCTTAAGATCTTAAGCTATGTGAGTCAACCACATATTACAGTCGTAGAAAGAACAGTTTTGACTGAGCGGGAGCTGACCTCCCGTAGGGTTAGGATGCCCAACAGACCAGAGGTGGCAGACGCAAGCACCTGGGCAAGCATCATGGTCTTGTAGTGGATGTGAGCTTCGACTGGAAGTCAGTGGAGTGTGCGGAGGAGTGGGGTGGCATGAGAGAACTTGGGAAGGTTGAACACCAGGTTGGCTGCTGCGTTCTGGATAAATTCCAGGGTTTGATGGCACAAGCGGGGAGCCCAGCCAACAGAGCCAGCTGCAGTAGTCCAGACGGGAGATGACAAGTGCCTGGATTAGGAGGTGTGCCGTTTCTTGTGTGAGGAAACGTTGTACTCCACAGATATTGTAGATCATGAACCTGAGTTGTCCACCTTGATGGAGAGGTCTTGGAGTGGACAGGCCTTACCCGGAAGGAAGTGCAGCTTTGTCTTGTTGAGGGTTAAGCTACATGGGACAATACCTTAAAATTGGCTCCACATCTCAATGACAGTATCATTAACGCGAAAGGGCCATTTTAATTACCAAAGTAAAAAAATGTACCTCCATTTCTCTTTGTAGGCTAAGGACACAGACTTTAAAAAAATCTAAACTTCTGAAATAATAGACCTATCAAGGTGCCGGAGTGAAAAGTCAGGGTCCCGACAAAAACTCACAATGGGCATTACCAATGATGGATGGCGGGGCACTCTTTCCATGCAGAGTGAGATGCCATATTCCCTATCTTTGTGGAGAATATTAATAGACATGTAGCTTAATGTTGACAGTCCTCTCACACCTTGAGAGATGCACTTTGGCAGGGAAAGGTGGGATGTGGGATCTAAATTGGGTTATTAGTAGTCAGTGTTAAGGCAGTGAGTGAATTGACCCTCCCGGGTGTCTTTCTCCCTGACCCTCGGCAGGTCTTTTTTTTGTGTTACAGCCTGAATTGAAAATGGATTACATTTGGATTTTGTTTTGTCACTGGCCTATACACAATACCTCATAATATCAAAATGGAATGATGTTTTTCGAAATGTTCGCAAATTAATTCAAAATTAAAAGCTGAAATGTCTTTAGTCAAAAAGTATTCAACTGATTTGTTATGGCACGCCTACATGAGTAAACATTTGCTTAACAAGTCACGTAATAAGTTGCATGGACTCACTATATGTGCAATAATAGTATTTAACATTATTTTTAATGACTACCTCACAAACAATTATCTATAAGGTCCCTCAGGCGAGCAGTGTATTTCAAACACAGATTCAACCACAAAGAAAGACCAGGGAGGTTTTCCAATGCATCACAAATAAGGGCACCTATTAGTAGATGGATAAAAAATAAATAAACAGAATATCCCTTTTGATTATGGTGCAGTTATTAATTACACTTTTGATGGTTTATCAGTCAACCCAGTAAAATCCAGTACAACACATTACTGAATACCACTCTCCATATTTTCAAGCACAGTGGTGGCTGCATCATTTCATGGGTATGCTTGTAATCGTTAAGGACTGGGTAGTTTTTCAGGGTAAAAAAGAAATGGAGTGGAGCGAAGCACAGGGAAAATCCTAGAGGAAAACCTGGTTCAGTCTGCTTTCCACCAGACATTGGGATATTAATTCACCAGCAGGACAATAACACAAGGCCAAATCTACACTGGAGTTGCTTACCAAGAAGAAAGTGAACGTTACTGACTGTCCGAGTTACAGTTTTGACTTAAATCTACTTGGAAATCAATGGCAGGACCTGAAAATGGTTGTCTAGCAATGATCAACAACCGTTTTTCATACAGGGGTATGAATACTTGTGTAAATTAGATATTTCAGTATTTTATTTTCAGTGAATCTGATAAAATTTGTTTTCACTATGTCATTGGGTGAGAATGTATTTTTTTGTAATCAATTTTGAATTCAGGCTGTAACACAACAATATGTGGAATATGTCAAGGTGTATGGATACTTTCTGAAGGCACATTTTTAACTCAATAAAAAAGATCTCTAAGTACTAAGCGATCAGTACATGCCAACACCCTCAGAGCTGATGTCCTGTGTCATGTCTTTTTGCTTTCTTGAGAAGACAGCGAAGGTGAACCCCCCCCACCCCGAAGAGTACCCACCTGGAGCCGATGACACAGAATTACATCAGACTTTAATTAACGTTTAGAATTAGGATGGCGTAAAGGGCAGGAGCAGACCGGGGGGGGGGGGGGGGGGGGGGGGGGGGGGGAGTGAGAAAGGTCAAAAGGGGTTTGTTTCAGTGCAGGGGTAGAACATATTCGCTTTGGGGATCAGATGTGGTGGAAGACATTCGGTTTTGGGAGTCAACAGATTCAGTTTGAGTGGACAGAGGTGATGGAACATTCACTTTGGGGTCAGAGGTGATACAGGGGTCAGTTTTACCCTGGCATAGGCCCTGCAGTGCTGATTCAGGTTTCCGTGGTAGCTGGTGCTGATGGTGTTGTTGCCAGGCAGGTCGTTCACTTTCCTCTCTGACTCTACACTCGGCGGTTGATTGGCCAAGGCCATGTCCTCCGCAGAGAAAGGAGCAATACATAGATTGGAACAATTTCATTTGAAACCATGCTATTCTCTATTTTAATACCAATCAGAAATGAGCTGCACATTGGATTGTGTACCTTTTTTCTCAGCTTTTGTCTATAATACAAGGGTCCTGAAAGAATGATGTGCTCAGGTGCTGCAAAACTTAATTCCTAAGAAATGCTAATCTAATAATTTTGCTGAGTGCAGGAAATGCTATCTGCTTCATTCCAAATTAAGCAAAAGTACATTACTTTCTTTGAGCCAAAAATAGACAAAAGATGTGAACATACAGTAACAGTCAAAAGTTTGGACACGCCTACTCATTCAAGGGTTTTTCTTTATTTGTACTATTTTCTACATTGCAGAATAATAGTGAAGACATTAAAACGATGAAATAACACATGGAATATTTGTATTTGAGGTTCTTCAAAGTAGCCACCCTTTGCCTTGATAACAACTTTGGTGATTGTGGAGGCCAGGTCATCTGATGCAGCATTCCATAACTATCCTTGGTCAAATAGCCCTTACTCAGCCTGGAGGTGTGTTTTGTGTTGCTGTCCTGTTGAACATTTAATGATAGTCCCACTAAGCGCAAACCAGATGTGATGGCGTATCACTGCAGAATTCTGTGGTAGGCATGCTGGTTAAGTATGACTTGAATTGTAAATAAATCACTGACAGTGTCACCAGCAAAGCACACCCACACCATCACACCTCCTCCTCCGTGACTCACGGTTGGAACCACACATGCGGAGATCATCTGCTGACCTACTCTGCGTCTCACAAAGACACAGAGGTTGGAACCAAAAATCTTAAATTTGGACTCATCAGACCAAAGGACAAATTTCACCCGGTCTAATGTCCATTGCTCTTGTTTCTTGGCCGAAACAAGTCTCTTCTTCTTATTGGTGTCTATTAGCAGTGGTTTCTTTGCAGCAATTCAACTATGAAGGCCTGATTCACCCAGTCTCCTCTGAACAGTTGATGTTGAGATGTGTCTGTTACTTGAACTCTGTGAAGCATTTATTTGGGCTGCACTCTGAGGTGCAGTTAAATCTAATGAATTTATCCTCTGCAGCAGAGGTAAATCTGAGTCTTCCTAACCTGTGGCGGTCCTCATAAGAGCCAGTTTCATCATATCGCTTGATGGTTTTTGCCACTGCACTTGAAGAAACGTTCAAAGTTCTTGAAATGTTCCCGCATTGACTGACCTTCATGTCTTAAAGTAACGATGGACGTTTCTCTTTCCTTATTTGAGCTGTTCTTGCCATAATATAGACTTGGTCTTTTACCAAATAGAGCTATCTTCTGTATACCACCCCTACCCTGTCACAACACAATTGACTGGCTCAAACACATTAAGATGGTAAGAAATTCCACAAATTAACTTTTAACAAGGCGCACCTGTTAATTGAAATGCATTCAGATGACTACCTCATGAAGCTGGTTGAGAGAATGCCAATAATGTGCAAAGCTGTCATCAAGGCAAAGGATATCAACTTTGAAGAATCTCAGATATAAAATATAAAACACTTTTTTGGACATACATGATTCCATATGTGTTATTTCATAGTTTTGATGTCTTCACTATTATTCTACAATGTAGAAAATAGTAAAAATAAAGAAAAACCCTTGAATGAGTAGGTGTGTCCAACCTTTTGACTGCTACTGTATAATATATCAAACACGGTGGTACGGAACTAAACGGAAAACAAGCTATGCAATTTAGCCTTTAAATCAGCGAAGCACTCAAGGAAAACGTTAAAAGTATGATTCATCAACAAACGGGTTTAAACAAGGGAATTACTGTAGCTCAGGAGGCTGAGGAAAATATCCTTGAGGAACTAAAGTAAGTTGGCTTTGCAAACACTGCAACTCATTTTCTTATACAGTAGATATAAAGTAGTTTTATTTCCTTCATGACGTAAGCTGTAGTGTATACAGTACACGTACATGGGAGCTTGGGTGTCAGGGTCTGACTGCCCTCTGTTGTTTTTCAACGCCAAGCTGAAGACCATGGAGGTACAGTAGGTACTGATTAACCCTGGTCAGTCAGTGATGGTAGCTAGGTGTGCTCCATCAGCCCAAGGCCATGCTTTAATACCACCCTAGATGGATAATTCAGAAGCCAAATGTCTTGATGGGAGTAATTGCCCTACTGATGTGGAGTTACTTCTTGCTCTCATGGAAAATCATTTTCGCTCCTTTTATTGTATTCGAGTCCAGTAGACAGCCCACTAAATCTGTGAGATTTGTCTGCCCTGGACAGTGGGAGCTTTAATACTCTAGGAAAACAGCCCACCCATTTTGGACCACCGTTTAATGTGTTTTTTCAGACTCTGTTTTTCAGACTCTCTCTGCTCTTGAGAGTCAATTTTCTGTTTCGCTAAAGGGTCTCCCGTCTTGTAATTTGTGCTCAGTAGCATTACCGCTCTCCATTCTCTACAAGTGGCTACATGGTGGATTGGTTCGTTTGGCTGGATAGTAATACTTCAGATCAGCAATATTTTACTCCTCCTAAGCTCTTATTCAGCCATAAAACTCCCTATTTTACTCTCCCAGAGTTCCAGTGATGCGAGGCTGGAGGACAGGTTTAACCTGTGTTACAGACCAGGTTAATGGTGTGACGAGGGGAGCAAGGAGCACATGAACATCTGTGCATGTCAGTCCTCACCGTGGAAATGAGCTGAGCCTGAAATGAGCTGTATCTTCCTCATGTCAAGTGACGGCCAGCTGTAGTGTGTTGCTGTTGTCAGTCTCTGAATATACAGCAGCGCACAATAACAAGGTCTGTAAGTCAGTGTGGTAGAAAGTGACAGGTGTGTTTGTCCAGTGTGTGTGTCTGGCGATTTACACTCACTATTCTTTGCCGCCGCCGCTTCTTCCTCAGCCTGATAAACTCCTTGTGTTGCCGCGAGACGAAGTTGACTGCTGCATACTCGAGCAGCGCAGCGAACACGAACAGCAAGCACACGGCCATCCAGATGTCAATGGCCTTCACGTAGGACACCTGGCGGGGAGAGGCACACAAGGTAACCGGGTCATCAATAGTGAATCAATGGAGGCTTTGGTGTGCATAATTAAAGGGGAAATGGCATACTGACACTGCCCTAAACATGCAGACTACATTTTAGTCATTTAGCAGACGCTCTTATCCAGAGAGACGTACATTTTTTAATACTTTTTTCATACTGGTCCCCTGTGGGAATTGAACTCACAACCCTGGAGCTGCTCTACATACTGAGCAACACAGGACTAGTGAGACTAATGAGCCTTGTCTTCAGAATGGCCCAAAATTGTGACTGGAGAAAATAAGATGCAGGCAGATGCATCCGATTCACATAGACTCATACATCAGCTAGGGAATGTCAACTCTGCTCTGTTCATGAACACGTTAACGTCAAAACATGTCAAACTCAAGTTTGAAATTCCAGTTAAGTTCACTCCATAGTAATATTTTGCCAGCTACCTGTCTAGACATGGCCTAACTACTGTATCTAAATTGGCTATTCCAGTCTAACAAACCTAGAGGCCTAGCATTGCAGATGCTAGAAGTAATTGGTTATGAACTGGACCATTAACATTGCATTCCGTTGATCTGGCAGGTGACAATAACCAGGTGCCAGCCCATTAAAGTGACATCTGAAATAGCCAATCAGCATTGGGAGAGGAGTCATATGATTAAATTGAAACTATTTGAAACATTCTGATACATATGCTACCAGTTCCTACAAGCTTTGCATTGACAGTGACCCTTCATGTGAATAGTGTTTCCACATCTTGCAAAATTAGCACTGATAGCACTTACTAGACTCGCTATCCATCATCCTGCTTACTTGCCTTACTTTTTAACACTACATCCCTGGTGTTGGTAGAGCGTTATCTATGCTCACCTTGGGTAAAGAGGCCCGGGACCCAGAGCTCTGGGTGGTCATGGTGAGCACGGTGGTGATGCCCAGGCCCACTCTAGCCGGGGCAGCATCCATGTTGATCCAGAAGGAGACCCAGGACAGGATGACGATGAGCAGGCTGGGGATGTACATCTGGATCAGGTAGTAGCCCATCTGTCTCTCCAGGTGGAACTTAACTTCGATGCAGGTGAATTTACCTGCCACCATAACCGATAGAATTGGCAAATACTTAAGTCAGTCTTTTGGAAAATTCTGTAGAATTTACGTGTTTTTTGTGTGTAGGTTGGAAAAGTTGCCACTGGTCCATGGAGTTCAGATCATATGTTGAGAAGGAAGTTGCTGCTACTCCATTGAGCACTTAATTTGCTTTTTTCTCATGTATGAGAAAAATGTATCAATGATTCTGCAGCATCTAGCACTTTTAATCATTCTGCAGAAAGCACCAGCTTTCTCAACAACTTATGCTCTGAACTCTTTTCTTAAACATCAATTAAACACAATCCCCAACCCCCAAAGCTCCATTCTGCCATTTATGTTCCTTTCAGAAAAACAATGGTAACAATGTGCTCTTCCACTGAAGTTCCACCAAGGTCCCACCTGTGTTGTAGTGCTTGGTACAGTAGCCCAGATCCTGCTCATCTTTCAGCACGAACTGAGGGAGTGTCAGATCATCAGCCACCTGCACCGGGTTCTCTGCCAACCACTCGAAGATCAGATCATTCATGGTATACCCAACTACAGAGAGAGAAAGAGATAAGATTAGGGTGGGAGAGACACGGGCGGGAGGGTGAAAGAGAAAGAGAGCGAGAGAGTGGGGGAGAGAAGATGAGAAACTGAGAGAGAGGTCCAAAGGGAAACATATGGAGAAAGGTATAGAGTTGAGAAAGGGAGAGACAGGGAGTGCTGGAGAGAGAAAGACGGGTGTAAAGGAAGAGAGGGTGAGAGATGGCGAGGGAGAGTGTGAGTGATGGGGAGTAAACAGGGTGATCTCCCTCTCCGCCTGTTTGTCATGATAAAGGTAAGCCAAAGTGGCAGACCAGTGGCTTGAAAATCAAACATGAGGGGTGAATGTGAGATGCATGCCTCAACAACAGAAGGCGCTGATGGCTTAATGGATGCAGGGTTGCCCTTGCATTCACTTACACGTGTTTGCGCCACCAAAGACCCGCAAAGCCTGTCAGCTGTGTAAGCAAACATACATCACAGTAGACCAAGCAGCCGTATGTGACTACTGAAGACTAGACTGTAATTGCTTTGAGCACACACATACAGTGGGGAGAACAAGTATTTGAAACACTGCCGATTTTGCAGGCTTTCCTACTTACAAAGCATGTAGAGGTCTGTAATTTTTATCATAGGTACACTTCAACGGTGAGAGACGGAATCGAACAACAAAAATCCAGAAAATCACATTGTATGATTTTTAAGTAATTAATTTGCATTTTATTGCATGACATAAGTATTTGATCACCTACCAACCAGTAAGAATTCCGGCTCTAACAGACCTGTTAGTTTTTCTTTAAGAAGCCCTCCTGTTCTCCACTCTTTACCTGTATAAAAGACACCTGTCCACACACTCAATCAAACAGACTCCAACCTCTCCACAATGGCCAAGACCAGAGAGCTGTGTAAGGACATCAGGGATAAAATTGTAGACCTGCACAAGGCTGGGATGGGCTACAGGACAATAGGCAAGCAGCTTGGTGAGAAGGCAACAACTGTTGCCGCAATTATTAGAACATGGAATAAGTTCAAGATGACGGTCAATCACCCTCGGTCTGGGGCTCCATGCAAGATCTCACCTCGTGGGGCATCAATGATCATGAGGAAGGTGAGGGATCATCCCAGAACTACGCGGCAGGACCTGGTCAATGAACTGAAGAGAGCTGGGACCACAGTCTCAAAGAAAACCATAAGTAACACACTACGCCGTCATGGATTAAAATACTGCAGCGCACGCAAGGCCCCCCTGCTCAAGCCAGCGCATGTCCAGGCCCGTCTGAAGTCTGACAATGACCATCTGGGTGATCCAGAGGAGGAATGGGAGAAGGTCATGTGGTCTGATGAGACAAAAATAGAGCTTTTTGGTCTGAACTCCACTCGCCGTGTTTGGAGGAAGAAGAAGGATGAGTACAACCCCAAAAACACCATCCCAACCGTGAAGCATGGAGGTGGAAACATCACTCTTTGCGGATGCTTTTCTGCAAAGGGGACAGGACGAATGCACCGTATTGAGGGGAGGATGGATGGGGCCATGTATCGCGAGATCTTGGCCAACAACCTCCTTCCCTCAGTAAGAGCATTGAAGATGGGTCGTGGCTGGGTCTTCCAACATGACAATGACCCGAAACACACAGCCAGGGCAACTAAGGAGTGGCTCTGTAAGAAGCATCTCAAGGTCCTGGAGTGGCCTAGCCAGTCTCCAGACCTGAACCCAGTAGAAAATCTCGGAGGGAGCTGAAAGTTTGTATTGTCAGGAACCTGAAGGATCTGGAGAAGGTCTGTATAGAGGAGTGGGTCAAAATCCCTGCTGCAGTGTGTGCAAACCTGGTCAAGAACTACAGGAAACGTATGCCCTCTGTAATTGCAAAGGTTTCTGTACCAAATATTAAGTTCTGCTTTTCTGATGTATCAAATACTTATGTCACACAATAAATGCTAATTAATTACTTAAAAATCATACAATGTGATTTTCTGGATTTTTGTTGAAGATTCCGTCTCTCACAGTTGAAGTGTACTTATGATACAAATTACAGACCTCTACATGCTTTGTAAGTAGGAAAACCTCCAAACTTGTTCTCCCCACTGTACATACAGTACCAGTCAAAAAGTCTGAACACACTTAATTCTGGAGATTCTCTTAGTTTTACTATTTTATACATTGTAGAATAATAGTGAAGACATCGAAACTATAAAACAATGCATATGGAATCATGTAGTAAAAAGTGTTAAACAAATCATAATATATTTTATTTTTGAGATTCTTCAAAGTAGCCATCCTTTGACTTGATGACAGCTTTGCACACTCTTGGTATTGTCTCATCCAGCTTCAAGTAGTCACCTGGAATGGATTTCAATGAACAGGTGTGCCTTGTTAAAAGTACATTTTAATGTGTTTGAACCAATCAGTTGTGTCGTGACAAGGTAGGGGTGGTATACAGAACATAGCCCTATTTGGTAAAATACCAAGTCTAAATTATGGCAAAAACAGCTCAAATAACCAAAGACAAACGACAGTCCATCATTACTTTAAGACATGAAGACATGAAGTTTCTTCAAGTGCAGTCGCAAAAACCATCAAGCGCTATGATGAAACTGAATGTCATGAGGACCGCCACAGGAAAAGATGACCCAGAGTTACCTCTGCTGCAGAGAATAAGTTCATAAGAGTTACCAACCTCAGAAATTGCAGCCCACATAAATGTTTCACAGAGTTCAAGTAACTGACACATCTCAACATCAACTGTTGAGAGGAGACTGAGTGAATTAGGCCTTCATGGTCAAAGTGCTGCAAAGAAAACACTACTAAATGAAACCAGTAAGAACAATAGCCTCCGTCTTCGGAGGACAAATGTATGTTGTTATTTTACAGCTTTTGTGCTACATATGCATACATTTTACATCAACATTTAAGTCTGATGAGTACAAATTTGAGATTTTGGTTCTAACCGCCGTGTCTTTGTGAGATGCAGAGTAGATGATCTCTGCATGTGTGGTTGGAGGTGTTATGGTGTGGTGGTGCTTTGCTGGTGACACTGTCTGTGATTTATTTAGAATTCAAGGCACACTTAAAACTTCTTATGGTATAAGGGACGCTTGCGTCCCACTTGGCCAAAAGCCAGGGAAAATGCAGCTCGGGAAATTCAAATAAAATGATATAAAAATCTAACTTTCATTAAATCACACATGTAAGATACTAAATTAAATCTACACTCGTTGTGAATCCAGCCAACATGTCAGATTTTAAAAAGGCTTTTCCGCGAAAGCATAAGAAGCTATTATCTGATGATAGCACAACAGTAAACAAAGAGAGTAGCATATTTCAACCCTGCCGGCGCTACACAAAACGCAGAAATAAAATATAAAACATGCCTTACCTTTGACAAGCTTCTTTTGTTGGCACTCCGATATCTCCCATAAACATCACAATTGGTCCTTTTGTTTGATTAATTCCGTCCATATATATCCAAAATGTCCATTTATTTGGCGTGTTTGATCCAGAAAAAAACAGCTTCCAAATTGAGCAACGACACTACAAAATATTTCAAAAGTTGCCTGTAAACTTTGCCAAAACATTCCAAACTACTTTTGTAATACAACTTTAGGTATTTTTAAACGTTAATAATCGATCAAATTGAAGACGGGTCTATCTGTTTTCAATAGAGGACGAGAGGAAACTAACGCTACTTTTCAAGTCTTGCGCAACTCTCAACACTGTTACCCATTTCCTAGATGGCCGTACTTCTTCATTGCACAAAGGAATAACCTCAACCAAATTCCAAAGACTGGTGACATCCACTGGAAGCAGTAGGAACTGAAAACAAGTGCCTAAGAAATATTGAGAACTGAACAGACAGAGACCTAAAAAAACAAACATTCTGAAAGGTTAGTCCTCGGGGTTTTGCCTGCTACATAAGTTCTGTTATACTCGCAGACATGATTCAAACAGTTTTAGAAACTGTTTTCTATCCAAATCTACTAATAATATGCATATCTTATATTCTTGGCATGAGTAGCAGGAAGTTGAAATTGGGCACGCTATTTATCCAAAAGTGAAAATGCTGCCCCTCATACCTTAAGAAGTTAACCAGCATGGCTACCACAGCACTCTGGTTTGCGCTTACTGGAATTATCATTTGTTTTTCAACAGGACAATGACCTAACGCACCTCCAGGCTGTGTAAGGGCTATTTGACCAAGACGGAAAGTGATGTAGTGCTGCATCAGATGACCTGGCCTCCATAATCACCTGACCTCAACCCAATTAAGATGGTTTGGGATGAGTTGGACCACAGAGTGAAGGAAAGCAGCCAAGCAGTGCTCAGCATATGTGGGAAATCCTTCAAAACAGTTGGAAAAACATTCCAGGTGAAGCTGATTGAGAGTATGCTAAGAGTATGCAAAGCTGTCATCAAGGCAGAAGGTGGCTACTTTGAAGATTGTAAAATACACACTTTTTTGGTTACTACATGATTCCAAATGTGTTATTTCATAGTTTTGATGTCTTCACTATTATTCTACAATGTAGAAAATAGTAAAAATAGGGAAAAACCCTTAAATGAGTAGGTGTGTCTAAACTTTTGACTGGTACTGTATGTCTGGCCTGTCATGCCAAATAGTGTCCCCCTGCCAAAAAGTGTCCCCCCCCCCCCTCCCCCCTCTGCGTCACAATGGGATTCGATGAGTTCTAGCTTCTGTTGCTAGGGCTGTTCCTAGAATTCGCAAAATTCTGACCGGATTAAATAATGAACCAAAGCATCCGTTGCTATGCTGGTTGCTTAGCTTTATTTTACCTCGTAGCGGTCACTAAGGACGGATGACGAAGGCCAGTTCTAGTTCTATTTCACCTCATAAGCGCTCGCTCAGTCCATGCAAAATTATTAACGTTACCTCAGAATTGCTCTCCAAGGACAGTGTTTTTGATGGTGACAACCTGCTGCATTAAACAACCGAAAAGACCATATATGTCTTGTATAAGAAAAAAATGTTAAATAGAAAGAAATAATTTAATCTGTTTTTATATTGATTTTATATTGACATTGCTAGCTAGTTATTTACCTCAGCCTGCCTAGTCAGCTAGCTAGCCAGACAGTTTTATTTAGCTAACGTTATCTAGCTAGCTAACGTAAACTCACCCCATTCTGTACAAAAGTGCGCAAACGCAACATTCAAACGAGGCTACAAAGAAAAATAATGGGACTGTAGCGACTGTGTTGACTTCAAAATCGGGGGTGTGAACTAAGTTTCTATTCAAGCATTGATCGACATGGTAATGGCTCTATAGTATTGGAGAAAAGATGAAAAAACGGACCCTCCGTTACATCCTGACGTGTCATGCGGTAATGTACAGCACGCATAAAGCAACTATTTCTGTCTTACAATCTCTCTCCACCAGGTGTAGCACTGCTCTCATTGTTTAAAAACAAGAAATGGACAGTAAACGGGGGTAAGGGGGATACCTAGTAATTTTTTGCGTCATCATTGCATGCGATCATCATTCTCAAAGCCGCTGTTTACTTCTAAGATCACTTTAGCACCTCCCTAAAAACCCAATTCAAATTCGACACAAACCTTCAAATAGGTATGTAGTGACACATTATATAAACTCTTTGTAGTGTTTTATTTACATTTTAGAGGCGATAAGGTGATAAGTTGGACAGATCGAGTGAAAAAAAGCTATTTTCCCACACAACATCTCTCCTTCTCACTATCACGCATTAGTTTCGCTTCCCCCACCCGCCATTTTTAAAATGACCCGCCGGGGCTCATTGCCTTCTTGAAACATGCAGAAACGGGTAGCGTTAAGGTCATGTAATTGATTCTGATGGAAAGTGGAGAAATTGTGCTTTACAATGGTATCGACATTACAGTTGATCTGGAAGTATTAAAGTTGATCTGGGCGCTAAAATAAGGGCAATTGTACGGACCAAGGCAATGTACAAAAGTGAGTGAGTGAGTTTACGTTAACTGTTGTTGTAGCTTTCTGTTTGTATGTAGCTTGCACTTCAATGGCATCCCTCGAGGATATTTTCTTTTATCTTTCCAACCAGGCGAAGTCCTATGAAGGCAACCCTAATTCACAATTCAGTGTAAGGTTAATTGCTATTAGATAACTGGAAGGCTATTAGATAACTGGAAGGATTTATGTACAACCAACCATTTATAACCCTTTCCCATCTATCTAGTTGGTCATCTACATGTCGCTATCTATACATATATGACTGTCATATTAAGGTATCTAGCTATAAGTTAACCCTGGTCAATCAAATGGATATGTGTAAGCAATTATGGTAACTCAAACTGCCCTTAACTAGCTGTCTTCACAAGACAGAGAGAGATCCATACAGAGAGAGAGAGAGGAAGAGAGTGAAAGACAGAGAGAGATGGAGAGACAGAGCAACAGAAACACAGCAGTGCAAATTTACTTAGACTATAGTATTTCATCAACTCGATCATCGACTGTCCGAGCCACCCAGTAATTATCCCATCCACCAGAGCCCGTGAGTTCGGATCAGTCTGAATATCTGTGCTCTGAGTCGTAAGGCTTGAGGTAGGCTATACTTTAAAAAACTGTTGAAAAGTTAATTTCTCCCCTTCGCACTGCACTGCGCTAATCCATCACATTTTCTCACTTGTGGCTTGCGTCGGACTGGAGGAACAGGGGCAGGTAAGTCCAGTCACTGGACTAGAAGACACTAGTGAGGTTCTCATCACTAGTGTCTAACAGGGGCAGGTAAGCCCAGCTGCTCTCTGTGGCCAGATGGAGGACCTTCGGGGGGGTCATTCTTCCATCATACTCCTGGTTAGACAATTTTCCAATTGATCATGATCAAGCTCTTTTGCAGGTGCAACATCCAGAAGTAGGAGGCCTGCTCGTGGTGGGCGACATTGCCATGCTAGGGCCTCCCGGGTGGTACATCGCAGTGCAAGCTGTGCCACCAGAGATTCTGGGTTTGAGCCCAGGCTCTGTCGCAGCCGGCCGCAACCGGGAGGTCCATGGGGCGACGCACAATTGGCCCAGCATTGTCCGGGTTAGGGATGGTTTGGCCGGCAGCGATATCCTTGTCTCATCGCGCACTAGCGACTCCTGTGGCAGGCCGGGTGCAGTGGATGCTGACCAAGTCGCCAGGTGTACGGTGTTTCCTCCGACACATTGGTGCGGCTGGCTTCCGGGTTGGATGTGCGTTTTATCAAGAAGCAGTGCGGCTAGGTTGGGTTGTGTTTTGGAGGACGCATGGCTCTTGACCTTCACCTCTCCTGAGTCCGTACAGGAGTTGCAGCGATGAGACAAGACTAACTACTACCAATTGGATATCTCGAAATTGGGGAGAAAAAAAAAACATTGCCATGCTGTAAGCAGTACCAACACTGGCCCAGGGGTTTGTCCAGATAGTCCATCTCAAGGCTAACCACTGGGTCACGGTAAGTAACCTCCGCTGCCAGGTAGGTACTGTTAAGGTGTATGACTCGAGTGGTCATGACACTACCCCAGACTTTCTCTCACAACTCACCTCTATTATCTTTTCCAGGCAGGGACTTCTGTGACTGTGGAGTGGCCGGCAGTCCAGCAGCAGAAAGGGGGCACAGATTGTGCTCTGTTTGCTATTGCAAACAGTCTTACTCTCAGCAGAGATGAGGAACGTTCCATGGCACGATACCATCAGAAATCCATTACAAATCATATATTCTCTTGTTTTCAGGCTGGGCGCCTGGAACCATTTCCCAGTCCCAAATTCCAGTCCCTGTCCTGGGTCCAGGACTCCCAAGGTGTCCACGCCCTACACAACAGAGGTCAGCGTCCACTGCTTCTGCTGGAAATACGTGGGAGAAGGTAAGGAGGTGGCCCGGTATAGGAAGCATGTTCATGTGTCTTGTTTGTTTCATGTCGTCAATGTGCATGAATTTGTCTGTCCATCTCATGTTTTCCCCACCCTTGTTTTTACTGCTTGGCCGGTTCTCCACCTTAAGACAGTTGGTATTTTATTACATTACATCTAGTTGTAAATTGGATGTTATTGTAAATAACCTTTATCATGTTGTAATATTGTTTTTAATTAGTAGAAAGATATGTTTACTTGCAGACATTGGCTGTGAAGATGGTAAGTTGGTTGGTACTGTAAGTATATTGCACATATACAGTTGAAGTCGGAAGTTGACATACACCTTAGCCAAATACATTTATACTCAGTTTCACAATTCCTGATTTAATTCTAGTAAAAATGTTACTTTACTTTAAGAATGTGAAATGTGAGAATAATAGTAGAGAGAACGATTTATTTCAGCTTTTTTTTCTTTCATCACATTCCGTTTGGTCAGAAGTTTACATACACTTAGTATTTGGTAGCATTGTCTTTAAATTGTTTAACTTGGGTCAAATGTTTTGGGTAGCCTTCCACAAGCTTCCCACAATAAGTTGGGTGAATTTTGGCCCATTCCTCCTGACAGAGTCAGGTTTGTAGGCCTCCTTGCTCACACATGCTTTTTCAGTTCTGCCCACAAATGTTCTATAGGATTGAAGTCAGTGCTTTGGCCACTCCAATAGCTTGACTTTTTGTCCTTAAGCCATTTTGCCACAAATTTGGAAGCATGCTTGAGGTCATTGTCCATTTTGACACGTTTGACACAAGACACATTTGTGACCAACCTTTAACTTCCTCTGGTGTCTTGAGATGTTGCTTCAATATATCCACATAATTTCCCTCCCTCATGATGCCATCTATTTTGTGTAGTGCACCAGTCCCTCCTGCAGCAAAGCACCCCCACAACATGATGCTGCCACCACCGTGCTTCATGGTTGGGATAGTGTTCTTCGGCTTGCAAGCCTCCCCTTTTTCCTCCAAACATAACGATGGTCATTATGGCCAAACAGTTACATTTTTGTTTCATCCGACCAGAGGATGATCTTTGTCCCCATGTGCAGTTGCAAACCATAGTCTGGCATTTTTTTATGGCAGTTTTGGAGCAGTGGCTTCTTCCTTGCTGAGCGGCCTTTCAGGTCATGCCGATATAGGACTCTTTCTACTGTGGATATAGATACTTTTGTACCTGTTTCCTCCAGCATCTTCACAAGGTCCTTTGCTGTTGTTCTGGGATTGATTCGCACTTTTCCCACCAAAGTACGTTCATCTCTAGGAGACAGAACGCATCTCCTTCCTGAGCGGTATGACGGCTGCGTGGTCCCATTGTGGTTATACTTGCGTACTATTGTTTGTACAGATGAACGGGTTACCTTCAGGTGTTTGGAAATTGCTCCCAATGATGAGCCAGACTTGTGGAGGTCTACAATTTTTTTCTGAGGTCTTAGCTGATTTCTTTTGATTTTCCCATGATGTTAAGCAAAGAGGCACTGAGTTTGAAGGTAGGCCTTGAAATAAATCCACAGGTACTCTTCCAATTGACTCAAGTTATGTCAATTAGCATATCAGAAGCTTCTAAAGCCATGACATCATTTTCTGGAATTTTCCCAGCTCTTTAACAGCACAGTCAACTTAGTGTATGTCAACTTCTGACCCACTGGAATTGTGATACTGTGAAATATAAGTGAAATAATCTGTCTGTAAACAATTGTTCGAAAAATGACTTGTGTCATGCACAAAGTAGATGTCCTAACCATCTTTCCAAAACTATAGTTAACAAGAAATTTGTGGAGTGGTTGAAAAACAAGTTTTAATAGTAGTCCAGGTTCAACAAAGTTAGAGCCTGTAGGACCTGCCCTGTTGATAGTTTTGTTTAAAAGGCTGAGAAGCGCTTAATTATGGACAGACTTCTCCCCATCTTAACTGTTGAATCAACATGTTTTGACCATGACAGTTTACAATCCAGGGTTACTCCAAGCAGTTTAGTCACCTCACCCTTCTCAATTTACATATTAGTTATTAAAATATTTAGTTGAGGTTTATTGTTTAGTGAATTATTTGTCCCAAATACAATGCTTTAAGCTTTTGAAATATTTAGGACTAACTTATTCCTTGCCACCCAATCCGAAAATAACTGCAGCTCTTTGTTAAGTATTGCAGTGATTTCACTCACTGTAATAGCTGACATGTATAGTGTTGAGTATCCAAAGACACACTGGCTAGACACACTAGTCAAGGCCAGTGGCATGTCATTAGTAAACATTTTTAAAAAGTAAGGGGCCTAGCCAGATGCCCTGGAGAATTTCTGATTCTAACTGGATTACGTTGGAGAGGCTTCCATTAAATAACACCCTCTGTGTTCTGTTAGACAGGTAACTCTTTATCCATAATATAACAGGGGGTGTAACACAACTTTTTCCATCAGCAGACTATGATCGATATTGTTAAAAGCCACACTGAAGTCTAACAAAACAGCTCCCACAATCTTTTTATCATCAATTTCTCTCAACCTATCATCAGTCATTTGTGTAAGTGCCGTGCTTGTTGTCCTTCCCTACGGCATTGTAAATGGTCAAACATAATTTTTTCCAAAAGTTTACTAAGGGTTGGTAACAGGCTGATTGGTTGGCTATTTTAGCCAGTAAAGGCTACTATTCTTGGGTAGCGGAATTAATTTTGCTTCATTCCAGGCCTGAAGGCACATACTTTCTAGTAGGCTTATATTGAAGATATGGCTTATATGAGTGGCAATATCGTCTGCTCTTATCCTAAGTAATTTTCCATCCAAGTTGTCAGACCTTGGTGGCTTGTTATTGTTAATAGACAACCATCATTTTTCACTTCTTCCGCACCAGTGGTGGAAAAAGTACCCAACTGTCATACTTGAGTAAAAGTCACCCAGTAAAACCCTACTTGAGTAAAATTCTAAAAGTATTTAGTTTAAAATATACTTAAGTATCAAAAGTAAATGTAATTGCTAAAACATACTTATCATAAGTAAAAGTAAAAGCATAAATCATTACAAATTCCTTATATTAAGCAAACCAGCTGATACCGTATTCTTTTTTTCTCTTTTTTTCGGAAAGCAAGGGGCATACTCCAACATTCAGATAAAATTTACAAACAAAGCATACGTGTTTAGTGAGTCCGCCATATCAGTGGCGGTAGGGATGACCAGGGATGTTCGATTGATAAGCCCGTGAATTTGACTATTTTCTTGTACTTTTGGGTGTGAAGGAAAATGTATGGAGTAAAAAGTACAATCTAGTCTTAAGGAATGTAGTGAAGTAAATGTAAAATTAGTCAAAAATATAAAATATAAAGTAATGTACAGATACCCCCCAAAAACTACTTAAGTAGTACTTTAAAGTATTTTTTACTTAAGTACTTTGCACCACTGTTCCACATTCACTTTACGGAATTCAAAATTACAATGCTTGTCTTTCATATTTTGATCAGTTATATTTGGATGTGCAGTGTCAGTGTTTGTTACTGGCATTTCATGCCTAAATTTGCTAATCTTGCCAATGAAAAAAATCATTAAAGTAAATTGGCAATATCGGTGGGTTTTGTGATGAGTGAGCCATTTATCTTTGTTTCATAGTATAATTTATTCTTCTTTTAAACTCAGTTTGGTTGTGCAGCCAGACTTATTTGCTATTCCTTTTGTCTCTTCCCTCTTGTCCTTCATCAATCCACAGGGATTTAATAGTTTTTACAGTAATTTTATTAATGGGTACATGCTTATTAGGAACTGGAATAAGCAATTTCCTAAATGTGTCAAGTGCAGTGTTTTGTTGCTACTCATTACACAGCACATAGCAACAAATATTATTTTCATCAAGAACATATAAATCACTACAAAACTTATTCTATGACCTCTTATACACTATATGGCTTGTATATTGTGATCACTACATCTGATGGATTTGGATACTGCTTTAAAGCAAATTTCTGCAGCATTAGTAAAAGATGTGATCAATACATGTTGATGCTTTCATTCCTGTGCTGTTTGTAACAAAGCTGGTAGGTAAGCTGATAATCTGAACAGGTTGTAGGCACTAGTTACAGTTTGAAGCTTTTTCTTCCGTAGGCAGCTTGATGAAAGCTTGTCAACATTTAAATCACCCAGAAAATATACCTCTGTCGATATCACATACATTATCAAGCATTGTTATCCAGACATGTTATCCAGATACTGACTGTTAGCGCTTGGTGGTCTATAGCAGCTTTCCACCAGAATGGACTTTAGGTGAGGTCCCTTTAGCCTTATTACTTCAACAGTATTTAACATGAGATCCTCTCTAAGCTTTACAGGTACTGTATGTGGTTCTGAATAACGGTAAACGGAAACTCCCCCACCTCTAGCATTTCCGTCAATTCTGTAGATGTTCTGTAGATGTTAACCATGTATTACTACCACTATCATCAAAGGTATTATCTAAGTGAGTTTCAGAGAATGTGAGAATGTCATCTGTTACTAGCAAATTATTGTTTCATGAACCTTGTCTCTTAAACTACGTATGTTAACGTGGGTTATTTTAACACTTTTCTGGGATGCTTTCATTGCTCTACTAGGAAGCGTAGCAGAAGTAGATATGCTCATGTTATTTATGTTAGTGCAGAGTGAGCTGCACACAGTGGACTTCCTACTAGGGCACAACGCCTCAGTGCTAACTCTCACGTTTTAGGGAAGACACAGATACAGACAGTGTAGAAGTAACAAAAATTTATTACAAAAACAGGGGCAGGCACAATGACAGGTTAAGGGCAGGCAGAGGTCAATAAACCAGATCTGGAAACAGGAGACAAAGGTCTGTGAGACATGGGTTGGATTTTAGACACATGACAGTGGGATGTAAACGAAGGGTATGGGGCAACAGAAGACGAACAGCAGAGGGGCTAATGACCTTGGATATGGGGAAAGGGCCAATAAACCATGGGGAAAGTTTGTGGGACCCAACCCAGAGTGGCAGATCCTGGGTGGACAGCCATACCTTCTGCCCGAGACGATACCGGGGTGCCAGGGTCCGCTTGTCGTTGATACCTGGAGGTGGTCTTGAAAAGGGCCGACCGGGCTCTCTTTCAGGTATGATGACAGGGGCGGACAAACATCTGGACAGAAGTTATGCCGTTATCCCGGAAGAGCGGGGGCTTATAACCCAGGGAACACTCAAAGGGCGAGACTCCCCTAACACAGAGGGGGGCTGATCTTTGTGGGCTATACTCGGCCTTGTCTCAGGATGGTAAATTGGTGGTTGAAGATATCCCTCTAGTGGTGTGGGGGCTGCGTGGGGTTATATCCTGCCTGTTTTGCCCTGTCTGGGGGTGTCATTGGATGGGGCCACAGTGTCTCCTGACCCCTCCTGACTCAGCCTCTAGTATTTATGCTGCAGTAGTTTATGTGTCGGGGGGCTAGGGTCTGTCTGTTATATCTGGAGTATTTCTCCTGTCTTATCCAGTGTCCCGTGTGATTTTAAGTATGTTCTCTCTAATTCTCTCTTTCTTTCTTTCTCTCTCTCGGAGGACCTGAGCCCTAGGACCATGCCTCAGGACTACCTGGCATGATGACTCCTTGCTGTCCCCAGTCCACCTGGCCATGCTGATGCTCCAGTTTCAACTGTTCTGCCTGCGGCTATGGAACCCTGACCTGTTCACCGGACGTGCTACCTGTCCCAGACCTGCTGTTTTCAACTCTCCAGAGGCAGCAGGAGCGGTAGAGATACTCTCAATGATTGGCTATGAAAAGCCAACTGACATTTACTTCTGAGGTGCTGACCTGTTGCACCCTCGACAACTACTGTGTTTATTATTATTTGACCAAGCTGGTCATTTATGAACATTTGAACATCTTGGCCATGTTCTGTTATAATCTCCATCCAGCACAGCCAGAAGAGGACTGGCCACCCCTCAAAGCCTGGTTCCTCTCTAGGTTTCTTCCTAGGTTTTGGCCTTTCTAGGGAGTTTTTCCTAGCCACCGTGCTTCTACACCTGCATTGCTTGCTGTTTGGGGTTTTAAGGCTGGGTTTCTGTACAGCACTTTGAGATATCAGGCACATTATTACTGCATACAATAGCTGTAGGTTTTAGATTAACTGTCTTCAAAGTAATGACTTGGGACGTCGGGTTGATATGAAAGCTTCTTTTAGTAATAATACTTGTTCAGGTAATACTTGCAGGTAAGATGCTAGCGGAAAATCAGCTTAATCAGTTAATCACCTTGCACCTGCACATAACTGGCGCGGTCTCTCTCTCATTCCTTTTATTTTTTTATTTTTTTTATTTTACCTTTATTTAACCAGGTAGGCAAGTTGAGAACAAGTTCTCATTTACAATTGCGACCTGGCCAAGATAAAGCAAAGCAGTTCGACAGATACAACAACACAGAGTTACACATGGAGTAAAACAAACATACAGTCAATAATAAAGTATAAACAAGTCTATATACAATGTGAGCAAATGAGGTGAGAAGGGAGGTAAAGGCAAAAAAAGGCCTTGGTGGCAAGGTAAATACAATATAGCAAGTAAAACACTGGAATGGTAGTTTTGCAATGGAAGAATGTGCAAAGTAGAAATAAAAATAATGGGGTGCAAAGGAGCAAAATAAATAAATAAATTAAATACAGTTGGGAAAGAGGTAGGTGATAGGGCTAAATTATAGGTGGGCTATGTACAGGTGCAGTAATCTGTGAGCTGCTCTGACAGTTGGTGCTTAAAGCTAGTGAGGGAGATAAGTGTTTCCAGTTTCAGAGATTTTTGTAGTTCGTTCCAGTCATTGGCAGCAGAGAACTGGAAAGAGAGACGGCCAAAGAAAGAATTGGTTTTGGGGGTGACTAGAGAGATATACCTGCTGGAGCGTGTGCTACAGGTGGGAGATGCTATGGTGACCAGCGAGCTGAGATAAGGGGGGACTTTACCTAGCAGGGTCTTGTAGATGACATGGAGCCAGTGGGTTTGGCGACGAGTATGAAGCGAGGGCCAGCCAACGAGAGCGTACAGGTCGCAATGGTGGGTAGTATATGGGGCTTTGGTGACAAAACGGATTGCACTGTGATAGACTGCATCCAGTTTGTTGAGTAGGGTATTGGAGGCTATTTTGTAAATTACATCGCCAAAGTCGAGGATTGGTAGGATGGTCAGTTTTACAAGGGTATGTTTGGCAGCATGAGTGAAGGATGCTTTGTTGCGAAATAGGAAGCCAATTCTAGATTTAACTTTGGATTGGAGATGTTTGATATGGGTCTGGAAGGAGAGTTTACAGTCTAACCAGACACCTAAGTATTTGTAGTTGTCCACGTATTCTAAGTCAGAGCCGTCCAGAGTAGTGATGTTGGACAGGCGGGTAGGTGCAGGTAGTGATCGGTTGAAGAGCATGCATTTAGTTTTACTTGTATTTAAGAGCAATTGGAGGCCACGGAAGGAGAGTTGTATGGCATTGAAGCTTGCCTGGAGGGTTGTTAACACAGTGTCCAAAGAAGGGCCGGAAGTATACAGAATGGTGTCGTCTGCGTAGAGGTGGATCAGAGACTCACCAGCAGCAAGAGCGACCTCATTGATGTATACAGAGAAGAGAGTCGGTCCAAGAATTGAACCCTGTGGCACCCCCATAGAGACTGCCAGAGGTCCGGACAACAGACCCTCAGATTTGACACACTGAACTCTATCAGAGAAGTAGTTGGTGAACCAGGCGAGGCAATCATTTGAGAAACCAAGGCTGTTGAGTCTGCCGATGAGGATGTGGTGATTGACAGAGTCGAAAGCCTTGGCCAGATCAATGAATACGGCTGCACAGTAATGTTTCTTATCGATGGCGGTTAAGATATCGTTTAGGACCTTGAGCGTGGCTGAGGTGCACCCATGACCAGCTCTGAAACCAGATTGCATAGCAGAGAAGGTATGGTGAGATTCAAAATGGTCGGTAATCTGTTTGTTGACTTGGCTTTCGAAGACCTTAGAAAGGCATGGTAGGATAGATATAGGTCTGTAGCAGTTTGGGTCAAGAGTGTCCCCCCCTTTGAAGAGGGGGATGACCGCAGCTGCTTTCCAATCTTTGGGAATCTCAGACGACACGAAAGAGAGGTTGCAAGGCATTCTGGAACTTGCAGTCAAAAGCGTAATTCAATACTAACCAATACAATTACATATGTAAATAACAGTAAAGAAATATCTTTAGATACCTCTCAATGAATTAACTTAAACATTAACTCTGTAACACATTAAAGTTACAACAGTAGGATCAGCAGAGGCATTTAGGGCAGTTAGAGGGACATACTTTAGGTTACTGACATGGTGGCTTCCAAAGCCACTGGGATAATGTACATTTGCTGAAGCATTATGGCAACTCAGCGACACAATGGTAGGGATTAATTGAGCTATGCTTGGGTCATTGATAAGTCATTATCTCAACTCTGCCTTATAAGGCTGTGAAAGGATCCAGGAACCCAAATGATTTTCGTGTATCCCCTCCTCATTATAAAACAAGATTTGTTTCCAGAAGGTATCAAAATGTCCATCAAATGTTACACCCACAGAGCTGCAATAGTCTCGTAGCAGTTTATGGAGTGTTAAAAGTCTACTGTGGGGGGGAGGCACACAAGGCTAGATATTATGGGGCATTTGTTGGTGTCAAGCAGATACCCAATCAGTTCTTTGAAATCCATCTTCAGCTGTTCTGAGCTGCCCTTCATAATGTCATTGAATCCCACATGAACTTTGATATACTCAATTTCCTGATGCAGGTTTAAAATGTTTGATGTCCTGTACTCGTGCTCCTGGGTAGCACAAAGTTTTTGCTCCAGGGACTGAGACATTTCTCACCATTGAACTGCCCAATACAACTGCCGGAGAAGGGGATGGATAAATCTGCTCAATCCTACTCCTCACACAATTTGTTGAACCTTTCACGGGCCCACGATCTCTCTCCCTCTCTGCTCTGATAAACATGATTCTGCAACTCTCATCTCTCCAGCGTTGCACTTCATCATTTATTTCCTTATAGAATTGCGTGAATGGTTCTGAAGGAAATGCAGCACCCCGTGATAAATTGAAATAAATTAGCTAAAGTTATAGAATTACTGCTGTCTGTTCAGAAATAAATTTAATCATTCAGAATAGCCTACTGCACCATGAGAAGGCCTATAATTTAGCCACAGAGGATCAATAGCTACTTAAAACAAATTGCCTAGCTGTGGATTGTAGCCCAATAACCAGGGAATAGCCTACAGTCGGGAACGCACTACAAATCTGTCAGTGAAAAAACAGCATGCAGACAAAACATGCCTTTCGCAACATTTCAAAAATATTTGAGGGAAAACACAGGTTGGAAAGCAAATGTATCCTGCTGAAAAGAGAAGACTGTATTCTGTAGGCTACCAACATATTTGATAAACTTCCAAATATTGTTTTACAAAGTTAAGCAAGAGAGAGAGAGGCTTATGACGCGAGCCTGTCGGCCATCACCAGCAAGTGAGCTGCTAATCATTGGGGGAGTCAGTGAAACTGGAAAGCATTTTTAGGACTATCATTTCCTCTTCATATTGTAGACTACAATATGTGTCAACACACTATTGATCGATTCAAGACAATGTCGTTTTTATTGATCTCAGATTCTCAGTTTGTCAGTGTCAAAGTAGCCTGCCATTTCGATCATTTGTGCAGTATTAAAAAATATTCTGCTGAAGTCTCTAGTCAGCTAAAATGACGTAGAATTGCATGAAATGTGTTTATAAAAGGCCACATTTTTCCGGACCATAGGCTACTAAACATGTTCCTCATGTGTGCAACTTCTTTAAGTGCCTCTACTCTACTGCTCTATGTCACGACGCAAACACAATAATATGCATGCAATGCTTTATAATAAATGTGGTTTTTTTTGTACCTCAAAAAAGGTGACCCCCCTCTCAATTTCACTTTTTGTTCCGGCACATCCCGATATACAAATAAAGACTGCTAAATAGCTAACAAAATGGCTACATGGAGATGAGCTTTTGTATTTTATTCTTATTTTTGCACTGTTTCTATGCACACTCACATGGCCCTACAAGCTACGCACACTGACAAACACACATACAAACACTCACTCCATCATTTGCTCTCATACACACAACATGCACATACATTTATGCTGACTCTCCACACACCCACTCACATACAATCATCAAATAAGCTGCTGCTTCTCTGTTTATCATATATCCTGATGACTAGTCACCTTACCCTTATACATATCTACCTTTATCGATCCAGTGTCCATGCACATTGTAAATATGGTACTGGAACTGACCCTGTATATAGTATTCTTACTTACTTTATCATGTTTTTCTTATTTACTATTTTTTATATCTTGTGTGTTTTTGTTCTACCTTATTATTTTTAATATAACATTGTTATTGATTACTGCATTGTTGGGGTTAGAGATAGCAAGAAAGGCATTTCACTGTACTTGTGCATGTGACATTAAAGCTTGAAACATTAAAGGGAAACTACACCCCAAAACTGTAATTTTTCCAAGACCTAAATTTTTTTCTCCTGCTGTGGTTCAAACATTGTTGTGGACTTGGAACATCCAATTTGGTTGTTTTTCTATTTAAAACAGTGTGATTTTGAGAGTGAAAACCTGAATAAAATTTGAAAAACAAAATGGAGGAAATGGGATTTGGGAAAAAACTAAACAGAATCAGGCAAAAAAATTAAACACATTTTATAAGGCCCTACATATGCGCAAGTATGCATACACATAATATGCATGCGTACACGAGCACACACGCACCTCAACCCTGTCTATCCTCCCACACCTTTGAAGGCTCTATTTCCCCACACAGGGGTCTGATTACCAGACCATTAAAAATGCACGTAGCATGCATTCATATTTTGGAATAAAACTACTGATGTCTTTCTGGGCCCTTGGGGCCTGTGTAACAAAGACAGAAATTATTCAAGATATTATCCCCTGATCCTTACCAGCAGCCTGAAAACTACATGACCACTAAAATACAATTATCTTGCTCCAGAAGATTTCAGTGTCATTAACATATCCTTCCCTAACAAGCAAGGAGAATATTAATTAATGTCTTCACAAAAGTGACAAAATGTTATCTTTTTCTTCCCAGTTACACACTAATAGGAGTCAAACATCAAATTAATATATTCAAAGTGTGTGGTCAAAGTGTAATTTGTGAGATGTGCTGTCTGGATTTATTTGACGAGATGACCTAGCTAAGGGTAAGTTTTTATGGGTCTGTCCCTGTAAAAAACACATTTAGATGGAGGTCTGAATTGGTCAAGCTTCAGCTTTACTGTCTAACTCTGTCCTGTGGATATACTGTATACATCTACTTACTGACTTAAGGATACCAAATTGGGTCACGAGAACACATGATGGTTTTAAAGATTGTTTGAAGTAGGATATTGCTACAGTACATACTATTTATACATACTAGAGCTCAAGGCATCAAGACTAAGGCTGTCAAACAGCATTGGTCTGGACTTCCATTCTCAGAATTAGCAGACCCCGAAGATATCCCTCTCTTTTTTCCCTCCTTGCTCTCGCCCTCAAATGTGCAGCATTGGCAGTTGGCATAGCGTGTGATAGTTAAACCTTCCTGTTATACCTGTTAAACCTGACATGTCCTCCCCATGCAACCAAGGTGATCACACCCTGGGCGGTGTACTAACACTTGTCAAAACAGAGCTGGCTGTCCCTTCAGAGACACGAAGAGGAGGGCTTATTTTAATCAAAAATGATTAGGACTCCTGTAATGGTCCTGTCAGGTAGTAAACTTGCTGGCTGGCATACTTTTCTATGATGGCCAAGATTTCTCTCCTCAGCTGCTCTCCACACTTTAGGAGGGTAGGTTTAATTGCAAACAACAAATATATTTATCAATCTTTTACCATATTTGGCATTGAAATATGGGTATACCACACAACTTGACATATAATTCATTTCAAATGCCTGCTGCTGGATCTCCCAGCAAGAAATATTTTGTTTTCCGAGCCAGGTTTGCTCCCATTTGGTTCTCCTCTTGCTAGTTATTTTGTTTGGCCTGGCAGAGGTGGAATTAAGCCACCTACGGGGGCGAGAGGTGTGTCATATAATAAAAGGGGACACAAAATTAAAGTTTCATTATTGATATCCTCAAAATTGGATTTGTGGATGCTATCAGTGCTTGGGGCAAGGGGTAGCAAATATACTTTTTTTCACGTTTACATTTTATTTATGTAACAAGGAATGACATGCTATGCACAGACTTTATAGACTAGACATTGTTCTGTTGATATTTTTCATGAATAGATTCCTACATTTGATACACAGCACAGGAATTGCATTACCCTTACACAACATCACTGACAAAGCTAGCCAGGCATTTTGTATTGCTGGGTCGCTAAATCACACAAGTCGGTGTCAGAAAGTCCATCTTTCATTTTATGTATGCACAAGTCCGTCATCTGAGGATGTTTGATAAAAGCAGCAACTCAAAACCTAGCCTGTCACATTTAGGCATTGAATTTAATCTCAATCAATGTCACTCATATGTGGTGATATTACAAAAGTATGTGGACACCCCTTCAAATTAGTGGATTTGGCTATTTCAGCCACACCCGTTGCTGACAGATGTATAAAATTGAGCACACAGCCATGCAATCTCAAAAATTGGCAATAGAATGGCCCATATTGAAAAGCTTAGTGACTTTCAATGTTGCACCGTCATAGGATGCCACCTTTCCAACAAGTCAGTTTGTCAAATTTCTGCCCTGCTATAGCTGCCCTAGTCAACTGTAAGTACTGTTATTGTGAAGTGGAAACGTCTAGGAGCAACAACGGCTCAGCCGTAGTGCATAAAAATTGTCCGTCCTCGGTTGCAACACTCACTGCCGAGTTCCAAACTGCCTCTGCAAGCAACGTCAACACAATAGCTATTTGTTGGGAGCTTCATGAAATGGGTTTCCATGGTCTAAGTCTAAGATCACCATGCGCAATGCCAGGTGTCGGCTGGAGTGGTGTAAAGCTCGCCGCCATTGGACACTGGAGCAGTGGAAACGCGTTCTCTGGAGTGATGAATCACGCTTCACTATTTGTCAATCCGATGGATGAATCTGGATTTGGTGGATGCCAAGAGAACGCTACCTGCCCCAATGCATAGTGCCAACTGTAAAGTTTGGTGAAGGATGGAATAATTTGCTGAGTCTGTTTTTCATGGTTCGGGCCAGGCCCCTTAATTCCAGTGAAGGGAAATCTTAACGCTACAGCATAAAATTACATTCTAGACAATTATGTGTAGTTTAGAGAAGGCCCTTTCCTGTTCCAGCATGATAATGCCCCCGTGTACAGAGCGAAGGGCCATACAGAAATGGTTTGTCAAGATCAGTGCGGAAGAACTTCACTGTCCAGAAAAAATCCATGTCCTCAACCCCATCGAACGCCTTTGGGATGAGTTGGAATGCCGACTACGAGCCAGGCCTAATCGCCCAACATCAGTGCCCGACCTTACTAATACTCTTGTGGCTGAATGGAAGCAAGTCCCCGTGGGCAATGTTCCAACATCTAGTGGAAAGTCTTCCCAGAAGAGTGTTAAGGCTGTTATAGCAGCAAAGGGGGAACCAACTCCATGTTGATGCCCATGATTTTGGCATGAGATGCTCGATGAGCAGGTGTCTTACTTCATTTTGGTAATGCATTGTATCTCTTAAAAAATTTCACAACTTAAAAACAAACGCTCCATTCATAAACTAAAAGCCAGTGTGAAAATGGCTGGGGAGGGAATTAAAAGGAAAATTAGGAAGAAGGAGACTCACAGCTTTCAAGCTGCATGGTACAGGTCTGAATATCCATGGGGAAATTCTTCAAGTCCATAGGGCAGGACAGGATGAGAGTCAGCCTGAGATAGAAAGAGAGAGAGAAAAGAGAGAAGGGAAGTTTTAGGTGAAGGTAAAGAGCAAAGGAGAGCGTGAAAGAAGAGAATTACAACATACAGGGACAAAGAGGCAAAGGAATACAGGTAGAATCAGAAATTCCCCAGGGCAACTTTCTAGGCCCGTTACTTTTTTCAATCTTTACTAATGACATGCCATTGGCCTTAAGTAAAGCCAGTTTGGCTATGTATGTGGATGACTCAACACTCTACATGTCAGCTACTACAGCGAGTGAAATCACTGCAACACTTAACAAAGAGCTGCATTTAGTTTCACAATGGGTGGCAAAGGAATACATTTGTCCTAAATATTTCAAAAACTAAGAGCATTTTATTTGGGACAAATCATTCACTAAACCCTAAGCCTCAACTGAATCATGTAATAAATAATGTGGACATTTAGCAAGTGACTGCCATGGCAGCAGCTAATGGGGTCCTCAATAAATACAAATACAGATGCAAAGGGACTTTGAAATGTGATTGAAAACATACCTAATGCTATGTTGGTACCAATATTTATGGCCTACCCCCTAGATAAACTCTACTATACATTATGGTATGATTTGTGTGTGTTTTCTCCGATTATCAAAAAAGGCAAATTGCAAAGGATGTCATGAGTTACGGTGCCATTTGGTTACAGGGCTTTACTGTAATAGCAAACTAATTGGTAGACACATCCTTCCCTTTATTTATTGCAGCGCTGACGCATTGAGTCTTCAAGGAGCCGTGAGGAAGAGACGGAGCTATTAGGGAGTTTGGGTTTGAAGAGAAGCTGTGTAATTACCTGCTGTAATGCATTGCCCAGAGGAGCGACGAGAGCCACCAGCTCTATGCTACTCGCAGGAGCCTCCATTGCTATTGTGCTGCGATAACGTGCAATACTAGGCCCAAAAATACAATGACGAATGAGCCTTCGAAGCTTCTCTGCGTGTGTAATTTATCCTTAGCTCAGAGAGGTAGCTACGAAAATGTATTTGGACTAGTGTGTGATGACTGTTAGCGAATACATCTGCCATTGAAATCAATATGGCATGCTTAACTGCATATTTTTCAATTCCCTTCATGGGGTCATGAATGTTGATGGAGGAGAGATGTATCAACTCACAGCAGTGTATGGGTTGAGGGGCTAATACAGTATATTGGTATCAAAGTTATCGTAATGAATAAATCACTGGCACCCTTTTTGACCATAGGCAGAATTGAATTGAATAACTCACTAGCTTCCCCTTCGGTCATAGGCAGAATTGTCTTGAATAACTCAATAGCTCTCTCTGTGGTCACAGACCGAATTGCCTCTGCTCACCTGATGCTATATAGTACGCTCCCATCTTGGAATATCCGCAGCAGTTTGTTGTCAGTGGTGACCTCATGAAAGTTAGCCCCCTTCTCGTTAGCGAAGAACAGGTCAGGCTTCCAGATGGAGTCCAACATGGAGGGATCCAGGTCCAAGGAGTTGTCCGGGTACTCCTGGTAAGCCAATCGGGGATCGTTCCATTTTTGCCGTAGGAACACATTGAGCCTGTAGTCCTGTAGATTGACCAAGAAATTGACTCATTGGCATTTCTCAATGAATCTTTTCTCGATTCTTCTCATCGCATCCTCTATCCTCGCCTACTCCTCAAAACGCATAGGAGAAGATGTCAGAAGAGATGAAATTTGGGCCTTCTCCTTGAATGCCGTTGAGAAGGAGGCGAGGTGATGGGATGTGAGGAATTGCAGAAGATACATCGAGGTTGAGCCATGATACTGTTGCCAGGTTTCAATTATTTAATTAGCATGTTTTGTTCATGATAGTCTGTCTAAGAAGTGCGAAGTCTGATTAAATGAATAACCTTTACTGTTGTTAATAATACAAAAGCCAATGCGACAAAGGGAGGCTTATTTTCAATTAGTTATTTGAAATGTAGGGTGTATTTATACTTCGAAAATAATGTGTATCTTGATCAGACTGATTTGAATTATTTATTTTTAGTATTTCCTTTATTGCAGATAGATTGTCAATGAAATTGTCTGCATCACTTCCAGTCCCTCATATATTTTTTGCAAATGTATATATATATATATAAACATACATATACATATACATACCTACACGTACATACACATATAAATACATGTAAATAAATATCTTTAAAATAAAATATTTCCTTTATTACCCTCCAACCCTAAAACCCCTCCCCCAATTGGAGCAAACTAGTGAACAACAAACCTTAGGCCTTTATTTCCAGCTTATTCATACTATATACATTTTATGGTCACAGTCTATTTTACAATGGTTCAATTTTGTTTGTTTTTACTCCTGTCCTTCCTCTACCCTCAACCTTTCCCATCAATTTCTGATGTCCATCCTGTTTGATTTCTATTTGCCATATCTTTCAAACTGTGCTCTTTCAAAAAAAGGTCCGTTCATAAAAAAAAGGTCCGTTCTTAACCGTTCAAAGGTTTCGGGTCACTTAGAAATGTTCTTGTTTTTGAAAGAAAAGCAACTTTTTTGTCCATTAAAACAACATCAAATTGATCAGAAATAGTTTTAAGTTCCTCGGCTTACACATCACGGAAAAACTGAAATGTTTCACCCACACAGACAGCGTGGTGAAGAAGCCGCAACAGCTCCTCTTCAACCTCAGGAGACTGAAGAAATTTGGCTTGTCACCAAAAACACCCGTAAACTTTTACAGATGCACAATCGAGAGCATCCTGTCGCACTGTATTGCCTAGTACGGCAACTGCTCCTCCCACAACCGCAAGGCTCTCCAGAGGGTAGTGAGGTCTCCACCGGGAGCAAACTACCTGCCCTCCAGGACACCAACACTACCCGATGTCACAGGAAGGCCAAAAAGACCACCCGAGCCACTGACTCTTCACCCCGCTATCATCCAGAAGGCTAGGTCAGTACAGGTGCATAAAAGCTGGGACCGAGAGACTGAAAAACAGCTTCTATCTCAAGGCCATCAGACTGTTAAACAGCCATCAATAACATTGAGTGGCTGCTGCCAACATACTGACTAGCCACTATCTCTAGCCACTTTAATAATTCAAAATCGGATGTAAGAAATGTATCACTAGTCACTTTAAACAATGGCACTTTATATAATGTTTACAAACCCTACATTACTCATCTCATATGTATATACTGTACTATACCATCTACTGCATCTTGCCTATGCCATTAGGCCATCGCTCATCCATATATTTACATGTACATATTCTTATTCATTCCTTGACACTTGTGTGTATAAGGTAGTTGTTGTGAAATTGTTAGATTACTTGTTAGATACTGCATGGACAGAACTAGAAGCACAAGCATTTCACTACGCTCGCATTAACATCTGCTAACCATGTGTATGTGATCAATCAAATTTGATTTGATTTGAAATACAGTGTAGACATTGTTAATCTTGTAAATGACTATTGTAGCTGGAAACAGCTGATTGTTTATGGAATATCTACATAGCAGAGGCACATAATCAGCAACCATCACTCCTGCGTTCCAATGACACGTTGTGTTAGCTAATCCAAGTTGATCATTTTGAAAGGCTAATTGATCATTCGAAAATCCTTTTGCAATTATGTTAGCACAGCTGAAAAATGTTGTTCTGATTAAAGAAGCAATAAAACTGGCCTTTAGACTAGTTAGAGCATCAGCATTTGTGGGTTCGATTACAGGCTTAAAATGGCCAGAAACAAAGAACTTACTTCTGAAACTCGTCAGTCTATTCTTGTTCTGAGAAATGAAGGCTATTCCATGCGAGATATTGCCAAGAAAATGAAGATCTCGTACTATGCTGTGTACTACTCCCTTCACAGAACAGCACAAACTGACTCTAACCAGAATAGAAAGAGGAGAGAGAGGCCTTGGTGCACAACTGAGCAAGAGGACGAGTACATTAGAGTGTCTACACTGCCCGCATTGCATCACGTCCAATGGCAGCATCCAAACTCAAGAATCGCCGAGGTTCAATTCTTGAGGGCTGATGCGCTTGTTCATTCTACCTTGTGAATGAAAATAATGAGGGAAAAAATGTAGATTTCAATAGGTTTTTGGTGTAGCAGGTAAAACGTCACATTGACACAATGCTGGTGGCAACGTGTGTACTGTAGCAGACTTGTTAGCATGGGATGTTAATTGCTTAATTATCTCAGGAACCACACCTGTGTGGAAGCACCTGCTTTCAATATACGTTGTACCCCTCATTTACTCAAGTGTTTCCTTTATTTTAGCAGTTATCTTTAGTGCAGGTTGAGGTACCAGATTCTGGCTTAATCCAAGTATTGTTCAGTGCCTGTTGAAATGACAAATATCAGCTTTGTGGGAAGCAAAATTAACAGCTGTTTTGAAATTGGGTCGACAAAAAGTACGTCCTCATTTAGTCACGGTAGTTATTCAAGTAAATAATTCTAGTAAATGCTCATGGTAATGAGAGACTCTGTGGCTGTGTTCTTCCCTGGCAGTTTTCAACTGTCTGTCTCCGTTCCCATGAGGTATCACAAATACACTAAGGACAGCACAACAAACACTGGGCCACAGCATCCAGTGACATCATTAGTGTCCTCTCTGTCCACGCTGAACTAACCTGGGGTCAAGCCCTCAGGGCCCAAATATCTTTTAACAGCTCACTGCTACAATCTACTGACCAAGCACTTTCCCCAATTCTTCATTTTAATTGCAGAGTGGACTGTTCATTATCAGAACATCACTGACCCACTGTTCTCTGAAGATTGCTCTGATAGGCTCGAGGAAATAAAGGGAGAGAGGTGAGGGAATTGCTCCAATACTGAGCAGGCCAAAGGTTAGGAATGAACAGGTATCATATTAACTGGAGGAGAGCGTTCAGATTTCTCTTTTGTAAATTCTGGGATTTAGCTAGTGTAAACCTGCTCAAATATGATCCTTATCAAGGTAATTCATGATTATACTGAAAAACGAGACTGGCTTAGGGTTATCATGATTCCTGGATAATTATGGTATTTTGTTTAATGTGTATATTCATTTCAACATTTCATTTCACCTTTCTTTTTTATAGGTTTGTGTCTGAGATGAATCTCTTTTGCAAGAGAGACCTGTTCCGGACAGCAGTAGTCGGCAACATATTCAATGATTAAGCTTGAAAATGAATGGATTCCAATTCCAGGATGTTAATTGACTACGGAAATTCAATGAACTCATTTGACTTTTCTCAGACGTGTTTTCTCACCATAGTCGTTTCTGTGATGGACCCAAAGCTGTTGATGAAGATATTGCAGGTGACATTCACAGGCGGACCTGAAAAAGAACCAAAATAAAATCCATCACTCCGTATATGGAATAATCCTTTCACTGTTTTGACCTGCTGTAAAAAGGTTTCAGAAAGATTATTTTTAAATATTTGAATGACACTGGTTTTTGTATGTGCAAGAAGTGGAGAGTGTCTTGTTGTCACCTCTATGATGTTGAGCAAGTATGAAATGTGTACGACACTATTGTAGATGGGTTATGGTGGGGAACGACTGCTGTAGTAGTGTGTACTGATTCCAGTGGCTCTCTAGTACGGAATACTGTGTCTCTCCTGTCGCTTTACAAGTTGAAAAACTAGGCATGAATCACTTTGTTTAACTTTTCAACAGAGAACTAGGCTAACAAAAAATGCATCACATTGGTATATGGAATTCGAAGTTAGGCAACCACATGGAATGTGCAGTTCCAAGCTTCCTATCCATTCCTACAGGTAAGTCCTGTCTTACTTTTTTTTTTACCGGTGGCTGTCTGCTTGCATTAATTTAGTGAAGTTTCAGTATTTTTTATGGGAGCTGTGGCCTACTTCTGAACATACTTTTTGACGTACCTTTGAAGTTGGGTCTGATGCGAGCGTCATAGCCAGACCTTTTCCCCATGAGCTTGTCCAGGAAGTCAGACGGCGACTGCGAGGAGGGGACTGTCCTACTGGGGGACTTTATCTCCTCTTTACAGGAGCCCAGTCTGAAGAAAAACAAAGACAAAGAAAGAGAGGAGAGGAGAGAAAGCGAGGGAGGAAGAAGCAATAGTTAGAAAACAAGAAACTTTGACCGGTATCAGTGGAATACATAGGGAGAGAACAACAAGGATTTAAATGACTTTTGCACAGCCACCCCCGAAAACCCATCTAATTTCACATGATGTTCGGGACATATTGTGTTTAATAGAACCTACCCACTGGGAACACACTGGTTGTTTCAACGTAATTTGTCAACATATTGTGACGTCGAATCAACATGGAAAATACATTGGATTTGAAAAAATAAATCAACCAGTACTGTTGTCATCTCACTTCAACCAACGTTTCAAACATTGAAATTAGGGTAATACTTCAACTTAAATATGTGGACTTAACTTGACTAACAGGATGTTACATCAATCTATACTGAAGTAAAATACAAACGCAAGATGCAACAATTTCTAAGATTTCACTGATTTACAGTTCATATCAGTCAATTATAATACAGTTATTCGGCACTAATCTATAGATTTCACATGTTTGAGAATTGATCATAGACACCTTAAAAGAAATGGATCTCAGGATATCGTCACGGTATTTCAGTCCATTATAATTGCCATCGATAGAATGCAAATGTGTTCGATGTCCGTAGCTTATGCCTGCCCATACCATAATCCCACCGCTACCATGGGGGCACTCGGTTCACAACATTGACATCAGCAAACCGCAAACCGCATGCCCATGTAACAGTATAACTTTAGACCGTCCCCTCGCCCATACCCGGGCGCGAACCAAGGACCCTCTGCACACATCAACAACAGTCACCCACGAAGCATCGTTACCCATCGCTCCACAAAAGCCACGGCCCTTGCAGAGCAAGGGGAACTACTACTTCAAGGTCTCAGAGCAAGTGACGTCACCGGTTGAAACGCTATTTAGCCAATTGCACGCTCCCTTTAAAACTTGACACATCTGTGGCATTGTTTTGTGTGACAGAATTGCACATTTTAGAATGGCTTTTTATTGTCTGCAGCACAATGTGCAACTGTGTAATGATCATGCTGTTTAATCAGCTTCTTGATATGCCACCTGTCAGGTGGATGGATTATCTTGGCAAAGGAGAAATGCTCAAAATTTGTGCAAACATTTTAGAGAAATAATGTTTTTGTTGCTTATGGAACATTTTGGGGATCTTATATTTCAGATCATGAAACATGGGACCAACACTTTAAATATTTTTGTTCAGTAAAAGTTCAACATAATTATCAGAACTATGTATGCACTGAAATTGTGTTAAATTACACAAGTAAATATATTTCTCTGCCCTCAACCGCATGACTCTCCAGAGGGTGGTGCCCAACACATTACTGGGGGCACGCTGCCTGCAGCAACCGGTGTCAACGGAAGGCCAAGAAGGACATTAAAGACCTCTGCCACCTGAGCCATGGACTGTTCACTCGGCGACCGTCCGACAGACGGAGACAGTACAGGTGCTAAGACCGAGAGACTAAAAAACAACTTCTATTACCAGGCCATCAGACTATTGAATAGCCATCACTAGCAGTCTACCAGGTGATGCACACTCACTCACACAAAACACACACACAAGTTATCACACACACACACCTCATACTCACAAACACACGCACATACACACACACTCACAGACACACTCACACACACAGTAAAAGCTGCTGTCCCATTCTATAGAGACAATGAACCACCGGTCACTGTGGTTCACTGTTTATACACACTGCATATGTATTTCTACACTGGATTCTTGACATAGCTGACTCTAATAAATCTACTGCTATACATATAATTCTTAGCTGATCTTACTGTATACAAATTGTGTATAGGTTGGCAGGTTCATTCCGCCGTTCTTGATTTCTTGTATTCTTTTTTTTCTTGCATTTTTTTGGTTTGACATTTTGCTGCATTGTTAGGAGACAGAGGTCACAGCTGAAAACGGTAGAATACCACTACTCTAACTTTCCTTACACAATAGCGGTGCGTGGGTAAAATCACTGCGGAAGACAAGCCAGAGAAAAGCCATATTACAACAGTATGTGTTGTGATAATTGCATAGTTTGCTCCATAACCTGTTAGTTCATATGAATTGATAAATAATGTAGGCCTAAGGCCAAGACAATAAGAAGACACAGTGGCAGAATAAATTCAGCCACATCTTTGTTTCATCACAAAACCAGAGATCAACCTCTGTCCAGTAAAGTCCCCAAAGCATATTGCATGTAACAAACAGTTACATGACCTACAGCATTGTCAAGCAAGTTCATGTTTCCAACATTTTCTCACTATTTTCTCACTACTACACGATGGGAAAAGGACATCCCGGCCGGCCAAACCCTCCCCTAACTTGGATGACGCTGGGCCAATTGTGCTTCGCCTCATGAGTCTACCGGTCGCGCAGGTATCAATGCAGTTTGCACTGCGATGCAGTGTCTTAGACTGCTCTGCCACTCGGCAGGCTCCATCCACAAAGTTTTTAATGCTTATCAATTGACTTGCACAAAGTTTCAAAATAATAAAATACTACACAGGACTCTTAAAGAATTTCATTTAAATGTTAATTGTATTTTTTGAACACAAAAATAATGAGAAAATATGGAAAAATCAATCATGAAATGTTAATTACATAGAGCAGCCAGTGTAATCATCTGCCAGAGAGTAGCCCCAATCGGCCCGAGCCCCAAGTAATACATTTGGGCCAGATAACTCACACTGGAATCGGCCCGAGCTCAATCCCACATCCTAGCCATAAGTAATACTGCCGAAGGCGGCCCAGAATCGGGCCACATGATGTCAGCCGAGTCTGACTCTCAGCCGAGTGCCCTGACTCTCAGCCGGAATCGGCACAGATCCACTGTGCTAGCTGGGTTGTGCCTGTATCCACATTCAATCTAGTATCCCTAGAGAATTGATGTTGATCATCTGTTGTTGTCTGCTTGATTTACAACAGGGTCTCATTCGTTTTATCAGAGAAAGTATTAAGGTAATATGTTCACGTTTCCATATGTTTTTGTACCTCGGATTGGACACCTAGTCTACTGTGCACAATTGTGTAGGATAGACTATTGTGCAACACCCAACGCTATTCCTATTAATTATTCTGGATATAATGACAACAGATTACATAGCCTAGTGGGCTTTTTCACAAAATTATCTGGTAATAAAATAACATGATATATACAATTTTAAACAATACAAGGGGCTTGAAGTAGCCTCCATGAATATGGAGCTCAGAAATTAAATTACTGAAATAGGCCTACCTTGAAAATCAGACATTTCCTCAATTTTGTGCTTGAAACGTAGTTGTAATTATTGTTAACAATTTCAAAGTCTTCCTGCTTCCTTATAATTTTTCCGTGATTTAATTTTGTTTTCGATTGTTTCCTGCGCTTCAATTGAAGAGTGTTGCACTACCCTGTTGCGGTAAAACTATGTGCAGTTATTATGAGGATGACAACATTTGTTGGCTTCATCTTGGCTTTCAAATCTTTCCAATAAAAAAGGAACCTGGTTTTTGGTTACTTTATCATTATAAAAACTGCGATGGTGAGATTAAAATGGTGAGATTAATGCTAACGTTGTTGGCTTTATTATGTGTCTCTGCTTCGGGACACTTAGGCTACAGAACAATTGCCATGCACGCATCCAATCTGTTTAGTAAGGCAATGTCCACATTATACCCACATATTTTACAATGTAATAATCATTTTGATATCAATGCATGGCCTAAAAAATGTATTATTCTGAAATTGGTAATGGCCTACCTTTTTTTTACCTCAATATTATTGAAAATTACAATGAAATGCTTGAAAAAGTCCCTGAAAGTCCTTGAATACATTGAGTTTTGGGCCAATTTGCATATATTAACTTTTATTCCTCTAAGTACATGTGCATGTACATCCTTTTTATTTTAGTTTCAAACCATTTAGAAATGTTGATCCCAATTTCACACATTGGCCTCATTATTCATAGAAAGACCCATATGAAGGATGGTTGGTTGATTTCAAATGTAATCTACAAGTTATGTTGTATTCACTTCTCCATCTCAACCACAAATCTAATTTGAAGAGAAGGACTAAATCAAATCAAGCTTTATTGCAGTGCCTTCAGAAAGTATTCTTACCCCTTGACTTTTTCCACATTTTGTTGTGTTACAGCCTGAATTTATTGATTAAATTGATAAAATGTATTGTTCTCTCACCCATCTACACAAAATACCCCATAATCACGAAGTGAAAACAGTTTTAGCAAAAAAATAAACAAAAATAAACATAAATATCTCATTTACATAAGTACTCACACCCTTGTAGAAGCACCTTAGGCAGCGATTAGAGCTGTGAGTCTTTCTGGGTAAGAGTATTCCACACCTGGATTGTGCAACACATGCCCATTATTATTTTCAAAATTCTTTGTCAAATTGTTGATCATTGCTATACAACCATTTTCAGGTCTTGCCATAGATTTTGAAGTAAATTTAAGTCAAAACTGTAACTCGACTACTCAGAAACATTGTTCTGTGTAGATTTTGCCTTGCATTTTAGGTTATTGTCCTGCTGAAAGGTGAATTAAACCAGGTTTTCCTCTGGGATTTTTCCTGTCCTTAGCTCCATTCCGTTTATTTTTTATCCTGAAAAACTTCCCAGTCCTTAATGATTACAAGCATACCCATAACATGATGCAGCCCCCATTATGCAGCCACTGCTATACTCTGTCAATTAGGTTAGTACTGTGGAGTAATTACAATGTGTTCATCCGTCTTCAGTTCTCTCCTATCGCAGCCATTAAACTCTGTCACTGCTTTAAAGTCACATTTGGCCTCATGGTGAAATCCCTGAGCGGTTTCCTTCCTTACTGGAAACTGAGTTAGTAAGGATACTGTACCTGTATCTTTGTAGGGTGTACACCATCCAAAGTGTAATTAATAACTTCACCATGCTCCACTGGAACGAGCTGCAAAAAAACCACTCAAACTGGACCGTTTTATCTCCATCTTCATTCAAAGACTCGGTCATAAACACTCTTACTGACAGTTGTGGCTGCTTCCCGTATTGTTGTAGCGTGTTTTGTGCTGCTACCATGTTGTGCTGCTGCCATGTTGTGTCGCTGCCATGCTGTGTTTTCATGTGTTGCTGCCATGCTATGTTGTTGTCTTAGGTCTCTTTATGTAGTGTTGTGGTGTCTCTCTTGTCGTGATGTGTGTTTTGTCTTATATTGTTATTACATTTTTTATTTTTAATCCTCCGTCCCAGCAGGACGCCATTTGCCTTTTGGTAGGCCGTCACTGTGAGTAAGAATTTGTTCTTAACTGACTTGCCTAATTAAATAAAGGTTAAATAAAAAAACAATTATTCAGTGTCTGCTTTATTTTTATTTTTTATTACTAATCTACCAATAGGTGCCCTTCTTTGCGAGGCATTTCTCTATGTGGTTTAATCTGTATTTGAAGTTCACTGCTCGACTGAAGGACCTTGTATGTGTGAGGAACAGAGATGAGGTATTCATTCAAAAATAATGTTAAACACGATTGCACACAGAGGGAATCCATGCAACTTATTATGTGACTTGCTAAGCACATTTTAACTCCTGAACCTATTTAGGCTTGCCTTAACAAAGGGGTTTCAGATTTGAGGAACATTATTCCCTTTGGCATCATGTGTGTAGGCCAGTGACAACAATGTTATCAATTTTTAATTCAGCCTGTAACACAACAAAATGTGGAAAAAGTGAAGGTGTGTGAATACTTTCTGAAGGCACTGTATATTATGAAAAACATGATTTTGGTACAGTATCCTATTTATAAGGCTAATGGCAACTACTTTTAAACTTCTAAAGATCCAATCAACCATGGACGAATAATGGTATGTATAACTAGCTTCACGTTGAAATGATGGTTTCCTTTTGGCAAATCAGATGTCAATGAGGCCTACATCAACCCAACCTCACTCAGCATTTACTTTCATTTACCTTCAACCTGTTAGTCGGGTTAATAATAAAAAATGGGATGTAATAAATGTATCACTAGTCACTTTAAACAATGCCACTTTATATAATGTTTACATACCCAACATTACTCATATACCATCTACTGCATCTTGCCTATGCCGTTCGGCCATCGCTCATCCATATATTTACATGTACATATTCTTATTCATTCCTTTACACTTGTGTGTATAAGGTAGTTGTTGTGAAATTGTTAGATTACTTGTTAGATATTACTGCATGGTCGGAACTAGAAGCACAAGCATTTTGCTACACTCACATTAACATCTGCTAACCATGTGTATGTGACCAAATCAAATTTGATTTGATTTGATTTAAACTTCAACTTAAATACATTGACTTAAAGTTGCTAGAGATTTGAGTCAGTATGTTGGCAGCAGCCACTCAATGTTAGTGATGGCTGTTTAACAGTCTGATGGCCTTGAGATAGAAGCTGCTTTTCAGTCTCTCGGTCCCAGCTTTGATGCAACTGTACTGACCTAGCCTTCTGGATGATAATGGGGTGAACAGGCAGTGGCTCGGGTGGTGTAGGCGTCTTGGAGGGAAGATAGTTTTCCCCCGGTGATGTGTTGTGCAGACCTCACTACCCTCTGGAGAGCCTTGCGGTTGTGGGCGGAGCAGTTGCCGTACCAGGCGGTGATACAGCCCGACAGGATACTCTCGATTGTGCATCTGTAAAAGTCTGTGAGTGTTTTTGGTGACAAGCTGAATTTCTTCAGCCTCCTGAGGTTGAAGAGGCGCTGCCTTCTTCACCACGCTGTCTGTGTGGGTGGACCATTTCTGTTTGTCCGTGATGTGTAAGCCGAGGAACTTAAAACTTTCCTCCTTCTCCACTAATGTCCCGTCGATGTGGATAAGGGGGTGCTCCTTCTGCAAGATCATCTCTTTTGTTTTGTTGACGTTGAGTGTGACGTTGAGTTGTTTTCCTGACACCACACTCCGAGGGCCGTCACCTCCTCCCTGTAGTCCCTCTCGTCGTTGTTGGTAATCAAGCCTACCACTGTAGTGTCGTCTGCAAACTTGATGATTGAGTTGGAGGCTTGCATGGCCGCGCAGTCACGGGTGAACATGGAGTACAGGAGAGGGCTGAGAATGCACCCTTGTGGGGCCCCAGTATTGAGGATCAGCGAGTTGGAGATGTTGTTTCCTACCCTCACCACCTGGGGGTGGCCCATCAGAAAGTCCAGGACCCAGTTGCACAGGGAGGGGTCAAGACCCAGGGTCTCGAAATTAATGACGAGTTTGGAGGGTACTGTGGTGTTAAATGCTAAGCTGTAGTCGATGAACAGCTTTCTTACATAGGTATTCCTCTTATCCAGATGGGTTAGGGCAGTGGGCAGTGTGATTGCGTCGTCTGTGGACCTATTAGGGCGGTAAATAAATTGGAGTGAGTCTTTAATATGTCTGTAAACACACCAGCTAGCTGGTCTGCACATGCTCTGAGGACGTGGCTAGGGATGCAGTCTGGGCCTGCAGCATTGTGAGGGTTAACACGTTTAAATGTTTTCCTCAAGTTGGCTGTGTGAAGGAGAGCCCGCAGGTTTTGGTAACGGGCCGTGTCGGTGGCACTGTATTGTCTTCAAAGCGAGCGAAGAAGTTGTTTAATTTACCTGGGAGCAAGACATCGGGGTTTTCTTTTTGTAGTCCGTGATTGACTGTAGACCCTGCCACATTTCTCTCGTGTCTGAGCCATTGAATTGCAACTCTACTTTGTCTCTATACTGACGCTTAGCTTGTTTGATTGCCTTGCGGAGGGAATAGCTACACTGTTTGTATTCCGTCATGTTTCCGGGTCGCCTTGCCGTGATTAAAAGCAGTGGTTTGCGCTTTCAGTTTTGCGCAAATGCTGCCATCAATCCACAGTTTCTGGTTGGGGAAGGTTTTAATAGTCGCGGTTGGTACAACATCACCAATGCACTTGCTAATAAACTCACTCACCGAATCATGTTGTTCGACGCTATCCGGAACATATCCCAGTACATGTGATCGAAGCAATCTTGAAGCGTGGAATCAGATTGAACGGACCAGCGTTGAACAGACTTGATCACGGGTGTTTCCTGTTTAAGTTTCTGTCTATAGGCTGGGAGCTACAAAATGTAGTCGTGGTCAGATTTGCCGAAAGGAGGGCGAGGGATGGCTTTGTATGCGTCGCGGAAGTTAGAATTTTCCCAACCCGAGTCGCGCATTCGTTATGCTGATAAAATTTAAGGAGCCTTGTTTTCAGACCCTAATTTCAATGTTTACAACGCTGGCCGAAATGAGAGGAAAACAGTACTGGTTGATTACTTTTTAAAATCCAATCTATTTCACATATAGATTCCATGTCACAATACGTTGACAAATTACATTAAAACAATGTTGATTCAGCCAGTTTGTGCCCAGCGGGTAACTACAGCGAGGCTGCAATGTACCTCCACAGCCAACCCCACCTCCTCTCTCACTGTGTACTCCTGCCTGGTTTAGCAGAAGTGGGGCTTGACAGATTGATGGCTCAATTGAAATGCTGTGAATGTCACACCAAGGGAGGAAGGCTTTTGATTCCGGCTCCAGCATGGCTTGCAGTCTGCCACTGACAGGCACGATAGGCCAAAGAGAGAATAGAGGGGGAGAGAGCGGTTTCGGAGCCCACAGGCCCTGGCTTGTGTGATGGATCTCTCCTGGCTGGCGTGCCGCTGATTTCTCCCCATGCTTTTGATGCAATTGTTAGAGGATCGGTCATGACCCGGGATCCCTCCTGTGAAGTATGGACGGCTATCCCACCCCAATTCCCTCCCTGAGGCTCCCTGTGTGCTGTCTGGCCTGTGTAACCTGGGTCGTGAATATCCAAACAGACGGATCACAAAGTCTCTGAACTGTACTTGTCTGCTGCTGCTGAGTCCCATAGACTCTTTGAAGCTTTCAAGCACACAGGGTTGTGACCGACTAGTGTTCAAAACCTGTAATTAATATGGAGTTGGTCCCCCTGTTGCTGCTATAACAGTCTCCACTCTTCTGGGGAGGCTTTCCACAAGATGTTGGAACATTGCTGCTGGGACTTCCATTCAGCCACACGCATTAGTGAGGTCGAGCACTGATATTGGACGACTAGGCATGGCTCGCAGTCTTCGTTTCAAAGATGTTTCGATGGGATTGAGGGTTGCACGTCAGTCAAGTTCTTCCACACCGATCTCTACAAACCATTTTTGTATGGACCTCGCTTTGTGCACAGGGACATTGTCATGCTGAAACAGGAAAGGGCCTTCCCCAAACTGTTACCACAAAGTTGGAAGCACAGAATCATCTAGAATGTAAATGTAGGGTGTAAAGTTAATATTTCCCTGTTCTGGAACTAAGGAGCCAGACAATTATTCCTCCTTCACCAAACTTTACAGTTGACACTATGCAATGGGGAAGGTTGCGTTCTCCTGGCATCCGGCAAAACTCAGATTCATCAGTCGGACTGCCAGATGGTGAAGTGTGATTCATCACCCCAGAAAACATGTTTCCACTGCTCCAGAGTCCATTGGCGGCAAGCTTTACACCACTCCAGCCGACAATTGGAATTGCGCATGGTGATCTTAGGCTTGTGTGCGTGCGGCTGCTCGGCCATGGAAACCCATTTCATGAAGCTCCCGACGAACAGTTCTTGTGCTGACGTTGCTTGCAGAGGCAGTTTGGAACTTGGTAGTAAGTGTTGCAACCGAGGACAGACAATATTTACATGCTTCAGCAGTTGGCGGTCCCGTTCCTTGAGCTTGTGTGAGCCTTTGCTGCTCCTAGATGTTTCCACATCACAATAACAGCACTTACAGTTGACAGAAACAGCTCTAGCAGGGCAGATATTTGACGAACTGACTTGTTGGAAAGGTGGCATCCTATGACGGTGCCACGTTGAAAGTCACTGAGCACATCTATAAGGCCATTCTACTGCCAATGTTTGTCTATGGAGACTGCATTGCTGTGTGCTCATTTCGTCAAATCCACTAATTTGAAGGGGTGTCCACATACTTTTGTTAATACAGTACCAGTCAAAAGTATTGACACGTTGAAGGGTTTCTCATTATTTTTACTATTTTCTACATTGTAGAATAATAGTGAAGACATCAAAACTATGAAATAACACATATGGAATCATGTAGTAACCAAAAAAGTGTAAAACAAATCTAAATATATTTAGATTTTAGATTCTTCAAAGAGCCACTCTAAACGGCTCTCTATCCACCGGATGTGTACCAAACTCACTAAAAGTGGCAAACTCACTAAAAAGCCTCTCTAGAAAAAGCCAAACCTTGACAGAGAAAATACTTAAAAAACTAAATCGGCCTATAACGAATCCACCATTCCTTTCAATTTTTTTTTAGAAAAAGCTGTTGCGCAGCAACTCACTGCCTTCCTGAAGACAAACAATGTATACAAAATGCTTCAGTCTGGTTTTAGACCCCATGATAGCACTGAGACTGCACTTGTGAAGGTGGTAAATGACCTGTCCTCGTGCTCCTAGACCTAGTGCTGCTTTTGATACCATCGAACACCACATTCTTTTGTGGTCTACACGGACAAGTTCTGGCCTGGTTTAGATCTTATCTGTCGGAAAGATATCAGTTTTTCTCTGTGAATGGTTTGTCCTCAGACAAATCAACTGTACATTTCGGTGTTCCTCAAGGTTCCGTTTTAGGACCACTATTGTTTTCACTATATATTTTACCTCTTGGGGATGTCATTCGAAAACATAATGTTAACTTTCACTGCTAAGCGGATGACACACAACTGTACAAAATTGCCCTCGCTAGAAGCCTGTGTTTCAGACATAAGGAAGTGGATGGCTGCAAGCTTTCTACTTTTAAACTCAGACAAAATGGAGATGCTTGTTCTAGGTCCCAAGAAACAAAGAGATCTTCTGTTGAATCTGACAATTAATATTGATGGTTGCACAGTCGTCTCAAATAAAACTGTGAAGGACCTCAGGGTTACTCTGGACCCTGATCTCTCTTTTGACGAACATATCAAGACTGTTTCAAGGACAGCTTTTTTCCATCTAGGTAACATTGCAAAAATCAGACATTTTCTTTTAAAAAATGATGCAGAAAAATGTATCCATGCTTTTGTTACTTCTAGGTTAGACTACTGCAATGGTCTACTTTCCGGCTACCCGGATAAAGCACTAAATAAACTTCAGTTAGTGCTAAATACGCCTGCTAGAATCCTGACTAGAACCAAAAAATTTGATCATATTACTCCAGCGCTAGCCTCCTTACACTGTCTTCCTGTTAAGGCAAGGGCTGATTTCAAGGTTTTACTGCTAACCTACAAAACATTACAAGGGCTTGCTCCTACTTATCTTTCCGATTTGGTCCTGCCGTACATACCTACACGTACGCTGTGGTAACAAGACGCAGGCCTCCTAATTGTCCCTAGAATTTCTAAGCACACAGCTGGAGGCAGAGCTTTCTCCAATAAAGCCCAATTTTTATGGAATGGTCTGCCTACCCATGTGAGAGACGTAGACTCGGTCTCAACCTTTAAGTCTTTACTGAAGACTCATCTCTTCAGTGGGTCATATGATTGAGTGTAGTCTGGCCCATGAGTGTGAAGGTGAACGGAAAGGCTCTGGAGCAACAAACCGCCCTTGCTGTCTCCGCCTGGCCGGTTCCCCTCTCTCCACTGGGATTCTCTGCCTCTAACCTTATTACGGGGAGGGGGGGGGGGGGGGGGGGTCACTGACTGGTGCTCTTTCATGTCGTCCCTAGGAGGGATGCGTCACTTTGAGTCACTGACGTGATCTTCCTGTCTGGGTTGGCGCCCTCCCTTTAGGTTGTGCCGTGGCGGAGATTGTTTGTGGGCTATACTCGGCCTTGTCTCAGGATGGTAAGTTGGTGGTTGAAGATATCCCTCTAGTGGTGTGGGGGCTGTGCTTTGGCAAAGTGGGTGGGGTTATATCCTTCCTGTTTGGCCCTGTCCGGGGGTATCATCGGATGGGGCCACAGTGTCTCCTGACTCCTCCTGTCTCAGCCTCCAGTATTTATGCTGCAATAGTTTATGTGTCGGGGGGCTAGGGTCAGTTTGTTATATCTGGAGTACTTCTCCTGTTTTATCCGGTGTCCTGTGTCAATTTAAGTATGTTCTCTCTAATTCTCTCTCTCTCTTTCCCTCTTTCTTTCTCTCTCGGAGGACCTGAGCAATAGGACCATACCTCAGGACTACCTGGCATGATGACTCCTTGCTGTCCCGAGTCCACCTGGCCGTGCTGCTGCTTCAGTTTCACCTGTTCTGCCTGCGGCTATGGAACCCTGACCTGTTCACCGGACGTGCTACCTGTCCTTGACCTGCTGTTTTCAACTCTCTAGAGACAGCAGTAGTGGTAGAGATACTCTTAATGATCGGCTATGAAAAACCAATTGACATTTACTCCTGAGGTGCTGACTTGCTGCACCCTCGACAACTACTGTGATTATTATTATTTGACCATGCTGGTCATTTATGAACATTTGAACATCTTGGCCATGTTCTGTTGTAATCTCCACCCGGCACAGCCAGAAGAGGACTGGCCACCCCTCAAAGCCTGGTTTCTCTCTAGGTTTCTTCCTAGGTTTTGGCCTTTCTAGGGAGTTTTTCCTAGCCGCCGTGCTTCTACACCTGCATTGCTTGCTGTTTGGGGTTTTAGGCTGGGTTTCTGTACAGCACTTTGAGATATCAGCTGATGTAAGAAGGGCTATGTAAATACATTTGATTTGATTTGATTTGCCTTGATGACAGCTTTGCACACTCTTGGCATTCTCTCAACCAGCTTCACCTGGTATTAATTTCAATTGTGAGAAGCTAGTGGGTGTATACAGAAGATAGCCCTATTTGGTAAAATACCATATCTATATTATGGCATGAACAGCTCAAATAAGCAAAGAGAAACACTTTTCATTACTTTAAGACCAGAAGGTCAGTCAATACAGAACATTTCAAGAATTTTGAAAGTTTCTTCAAGAGCAGTCGCAAAAACCATCAAGCGGTATGATGAAACTGGCTCTCATGAGGACCGCCACAGGATAGGAAGACAAAGAGTTACCTCTGCTGCAGAGGATAAGTTCATTAGAGTTAACTGCACCTCAAATTGCAGCCCAAATAAATACTTCACAGAGTTCAAGTAACAGACACATCTCAACATCAACTGTTCAGAGGAGACTGGGTGAATCAGGCCTTCATGGTCGAATTGCTGCAAAGAAACCACTACTAAAGGACACCAATGAGAAAAGAGACTTGCTTGGGCCAAGACACACGAGCAATGGACAATAGACCGGTGGAAATCTGTCCTCTGGTCTGATGAGCCCAAATTTGAGATGTATGGTCCCAACCGCTGTCTTTGTAAGATGCAGAGTAGATAAACATATGGTCTTTGCATGTGTGGTTCCCACCATGAAGCATGGAGGAGGAGGTGTGATGTTATTGGGGTGCTTTGCTGGTGACGCTGTTGGTGATTCATTTATAATTCAAGGCACACTTGACATGGCTATCATAGCATTCTGCAGGGATACCCCATCCCATCTGGTTTGCGCTTAGTGGGACTATCATTGGTTTTTCAACAGAAGAAAGAAGGAGAGTGATGGAGTGCTGCATCAAATGACCTACCCTCCACAATCACCCAACCTCAACCCAAGTGAGATGTTTTGGGATGAGTTGGACCACAGAGTGAAGGAAAAGCAGCCAACAAATGCTCAACATATGTGGGAACTCCTTCAAGACTATTGGAAAAGCAATCTTCATGAAGCTGGTTGAGAAAATGCCAAGAGTGTGCAAAGCTGTCATCAATGCAAAGGGTGGCTACTTCAAAGAATCTTAAATATAAAATATATTTTGATTTGTTTAACACTTTTTTGCTTACTACATGGTTCCATATGTGTTATTTCATAGTTTTGATGTCTTCACTATTATTCTACAATGTAGAAAATAGTAAAAAATAAAGAAAATCCTTTGAATCAGTAGGTCCAAACTTTTGACCGGTACTGTATCGTGTATGAGAAAACATAATGACACCAAACATGCATTGGCCAGCTACGCAAGCAAATACCTCGAAAAGCCACAACACTGACTTGATTAAATACTGGATAAGCCCCCAATCCTGATGCAACCGAATAACAAACCTACATAGATATGATTATGGAATTTTTTGACTTGATTGGGATGTCCTGGTTAATTGGGATGTTCTGGTAAATTGAAAGAAAAAATAAATGTTTTAAAAAGCATTGAGTATTATTACACATCACATTACCGCTCAGTGGACAAACCCTTCTTAATACAAGCAGAACGGTCCGGGAATAGAAAAGTCGAAGATTAATATTTTGAAGCATATATAGTTAACAATTGCGCAGGAGTGTTCCTCATCTGATTTATAAAAAATCTGTTACTTCAGAAGCCATTTTTTCTTAAATGTATCTTTTTACAGGACTGAGAATATCTTTAATTGGGACGTTCCACCCACCCGTAGCATACCGACTGCTACTATAGTAAGCTATCCTTCAAAGAAATTTAAAAAAACATTTGGATCCTTCCCAACATTATATCGGCTTCATTCCGTCCACAACAGTTCAGCAGTTCCTAGGTCCTGTTTGTAATGGTCTGCAGCCCCCTCTGCTGTAATGATGACCATAGTTTAATCTTTACCCATGTGCACTTTAAAAGGCTGTGGGATTCCTATGCATCCTCTCAGACTTACATCACTCCTCCGTCAACCCTCATGGATTTCTAATAGAATTCTTGCCTACATTGGCCTGCGCCGGCAAAGGTAGAAAAAAAGTATTCCTGTTAAGCCTGTTAAATCTGCCAACTACAACAATTAAGCAGACAAAATAACAACACTAACACTGAGGTCTGACAACTGGGTTTTTCTTCAGACAATTGACAATATCCTGATGAACACTGTATTTATTACCTGACGTTGAATGTAAATTGTGCCACTTCTATCTGACATTATTGGTTGTGGCACCCGTCAAAGCTGCATTGCTTGTATCTTTATGTCAGTGGTGATTGATCTTGATAGAGCAGTAGGAGACTGTCAGTAGTAGGACACTGTTAGAAAAAACCAATAGCCTCTTCCTAATCATTCAGATGCAAGTTTGGGACATTTTAATGAGCCGTACCTCTTGTCTGAACTCTGCATTCATATCGGAGCGTCGCCAAGAATACCTAACAAATCTCTCTCTTCCTAATCTCTCTCTTTCCCTCTCCCCCTTCCTCCTTCCTCACAGAACAATGGCACATATTTTCTGTGTATCAGACTCCTATAATGCAGTTAGTTTATTATTGAGTTTTAGACAAAGAAGAAATGTTGAAGTCAGTATTTCTGCCACAGTTCAAATGCAATTGGGAATGTCATAAAACTGTAGGATTGGGTAAACCTTGAACAGTGCTTTTGCCAAATACAACAGGAGAATTGCATCATAACTCAACAGCTGTTCAGAATGCATTTTGGTGGGAAAATAACCCTGTAAAACATAGTTGTCACTGAATTTTGCATGCAGCACTAAATCGTTTCCGTTTCTATTTTGTACTTCTTTCTATGAGCAATTACCCAGACAGATGAACGCACAGCGAGAATTAGGCATTTCATGCCATGTGACTAATGATTATTAATGTGGAAAAGTGCATTCAACTCCCTATCTTGAATCTCAGTTTTTGTTTAGCCTCAAAGACGGAATTGCATGGTAATAATTCAAAAGGAGTGCTATATTTCATTACTAGCAGAAAACCACAGGACCAATATTTCACGTTTCAATAATGGAGGTGAGGGTGTATGGCAGTTGCTCATCCTGTGTTGATATTGTGTCGAGACAATGTAATAAGCTGACAGTCTGTGGTTTGAGAAGGAAGCAGTGTCGACTTCTGTCAGCCCCATCAGAAGCAGTGAGTGGACTATCAGCACAGCAACAGCATTTGACAGTCCTGTAACTATTGGTAACGTCTTTGGAGGTCTCTCTTTCCTGTTAGTCAAGCTTTCATCACTTCTTTGACACACAAACATTAATCAATTTCTTATGTCATTAGAAAAATCTTTAGGCTTACAATATAATATTTTGCTCATGGGCATAGGAAGCAAATGTGCGACAAAGTAATGCGTTGTAGAACAAAATAATTGTCTGACTGCATTGAACAGCACATTGTCTTGCTGCTTTTTGTTCTATGTGCTATGTGCTGTCTCGCTTGTCCTATGTTGCTCTGTCTGTATGCTATGTCTTGCTTGTCCTACATTGCTCTGCGTGTGCTCACTGCTCAATGATTGTCTATATTGTAATTGTTTTTAATAACCTGCCCAGGGACTGCTGTTGAAAATTAGCCGGCTGGCTAAAACCAGCACTTTTACTGAAATGTTGATTAATGTGCAATGTCCCTGTAAAAATAAAATAAACTCAACTCAACTCAAATGTATATCAACTTGAAAAAGGGTGTCTGGGTCAGTGCCAACTCTTCTCTCCACTCTCCCTCCATAGGCATCATTGGACTCCTAGGAGTTTATTACGCATACTTCTTTACTCCCTCTTTCCTCACATTAAAGCTATAGCCGACACCATTAGCTTGACAGTTTTAAATAATACATCCTTGTCTCTGGACCAACCTTAATGCAAGTCTCAAACCATTTTACTCAAGCACTGACAACAGGCAGTCTTTGTGCCAACGGAGCTGGCTATTATTTTGTATACTCTTTGATTGGCAGTGCCTCTGCGCAAAATTCACTGAACTAGATTAGTTTCAATTAAACCCAGCCCTTATTCAGTGCCTGAATTGCAAACATATGCTACTAATTGCTTTTCATTAGCGAGCCCAGTGATAAAAAAGCATATCAATTTGGAATAGTGGCCCCACCACTCCTTGGATTCGGTACGCATCACTGGAAGTCAGTCATTTAGACAGCAATGCAGTGGAACCCCAGGTTTTTAGTGTCATTAGCATCATGGGAGATTGAACAAAACAGGTCTCTCCACCTGTTAGAATAGGTCTTAGTAATTTCCCATAGCCGGGAAATCCTCCTTTAGGTCCACTCAAGCTTTAGATTTTGCTCTCAGACAAAGGCCATATTCATGGCAATTTTGTATGCACGCTTGACTGTAAGTCACTTTGGATAAAATCATCTGCTAAATGGCATATAATATTTAGTATTATTATCAACCAGATCAGATTGAGTTAGTACATTTGTCCATACCAGCGCGTTTCACAAGCAAAAAATACAATTTGGTTACATCGCAATTTGGTTACATTGCAAAGTACACAGATGTGATGCACAACTGACTGCTCATCTGATAGTCACGCAATCACTCAAAATGTCGACAATGTGCATTATTTCTACGATAAATGAACATAGAACCTTGTCATAAACAGACCGTTGACAAGCCCTATTTCATGTTACGTCTCCACTGACCCAATAATGTAATAAATCAACATGTTGTCTTTTGTCAATTGACCAATGTGGACCTTCTCTTTCCATGGCACTGTATGCATGTCGTGGCCTGGAGTGGAAGCCCTTTGCTATTGATCCTTATTGGATCATGGGATTTGGAACACATTGCAATTTACCCCTGCACATTCATTGTCAGTGATGTGACCCACCGCCACTCCACTATAGTGATGGCTATGCCTATGGCGACACAAGACACGGACAGAGATGGAGCTCTATACAGTAGCAGGCTTCACCAATTCCCAGTCCCAGTCCACCCCCACAAGAACAAAGTGATAGCATCAAATAATGGACAAAATACTCTACCCAAGGAATTGTCAAAAATGTGCATGGGTCAGATGTAAAGGGCAGATCTATCTTTTGTGAGCATGGGGCAAAACCACACACCACAGCATACTGGAATGTCTAGATAGAAATACAGTGCAAGGGGAAGAGATTGCTGCATGAATCGAGGAGCAAACTGAAGTAGAGGCCAGAAATACAGAAATATCCCTGGTAGGAATTGTTTTTTTTTTTGAGTCGTGACTGAGTTGTGAAAGAGAAGTTAAGTCATAAATGGTGAGAGGGGAGTTACTGATTAGATTTACAGAGGCCAAAAAAATTCACTGCTGGGATGTACCTGTCAGAAATGCATAACTTTAGGTAATTTAAATGTGTTCTAAATGTTTTTTTTTCACTGCTGGGCTGTTAATGTAAAAAATGTACAACTTCAGGTCATTTAAATTTCTTCAAAATTGTGCACACATTTCAGCTTCAACTGTTGTGTAATCAATGCGGTCGGCTTGGTTGGGTTGTGTTTTGGGGGACGCACGGCTCTCGACCTTTGCCTCTCCTGAGTCCGTACGGAAGTTGCAGCGATGAGACAAGACTGTAACTATCTGGGTGAACAGACTGCAAAAGGAAGAGTGGATCCAAGCCTGAAAGATGGAGGACTGAACACAGCTATGTAGACCACCTTAAGATAAAAACGTAATATTCAATATCGGTAAGTTAGACTAAATATTAGCACTACACAATCTGGTGGGTAATAACAGGGGAAGGGGAACCTATTTCAAAATGAAACGTGACTCTTCTACAGACACAGACAATTTCATATTTTCACCACCGGGAATGGTAAAGGTCGAAACCGATCTGTTAAAATCAATAAATGACAAACTGGGTATTCTTGAACTAGTCAGTAAGGATATAAAAGAGTTGAAGGCAAGAACCCACGCGAAGCTATCGACAAAATCCAACTTGAACGTGTACACCGTTTCTGACAGAGAGGACCTTGATGATGATCACCCAATCGTTGCCAAATTTGCTTTCTTTAAAGATAAAATAATGGTTAAAGGTCTGGGTAAAAGACTTGTTGGCACAAAAATAGGAATGAATGACCAGTTCCCGAAGGAAATTCCAGAAAGTCGCAAAGTTCTGTATCCAATTTTCAAGGAAAATAGATTGAAAGGGAAACACGTAGCTCTCGTGGTCGATAAACTGTATATTGATAACCAGTTGTTCAGAAACACAAATACTACTCCATGGCTATTCTAAAAAGTAGAAAGTTCTCATAGAGGAGGCAAATAATGAAACACACAATTCTAGCCCTGTTATGGATTGTAATAACACAACAACAAAACATATAGCTTTTCTATCTATCTTCAAATATAACTAATTAAAACATAACCCATGTATTTCTGTGAGCAGGGGATGTGAGAGCGCTTTCAATTTTGTGCTGATGAGGGATATACATTTTATAATGAATTATACACTTATTTATATATTGTTCTATCATAGTGGAACAGCGTTTTAAAATAAAATATACATCTAATGGATTTATTTATGGAACAGTCCACAACCCTATGCCCTAGACACCCACCTGAACGACCTAGATACTAAGGAGAAGTCCCTATCTGTTTTATGGGCCTGCTGTAAGTGGCCTGTATGCAGCCAAAATGTGGTCAGAGACCTTCTAGAGCAACACCGCCCACTCAAGATTCTGAGCCTGCTTGGCAGGGTTGGTCCTGCAAAGCCAAAGCCCCCTGATGGGAAATTCTCATAGCTCCTAATGAGAACCTTGACAAACTTGTACCTAGCTGGTGGGGATTCCGGTGGGGTGCCTCCACCCAGGCAGTGACAGTGCTGGCAACACTAGCTGCAGTAACCCATGGGGAGGGGTTCACATTCAGACATTCAGAGATGGGGCACATTATTGTGGCCCTGGTGGCACAAAATCAAAGGTCTGACTGCATGGAGATGCTTGGGAATATGGTCACTATGGGGGACCACGTTGTGGGTGTTTCAGAGGAAGGAGATATATCTGACCACCATCATCTAGGACGTGACAATGGTTAATCAAATCTCCCCATTTCTATTCTTAGTTTTGCAGGCCTTCTCATACAGCTGCAACTGTATATGCATTTGCAAATCAAGACCTTCCTTGAGTTGGGCTCTGGGATGGTGCAACTGTTGAGATTCTGAGTCTATGGTTGTTGTGGGGGAAAGGGGTTGAGTGTGTATGAGTGTGTATGAGTGTGTATTAGTGTGTGTGTGTGTGTGTATGTGTGTGTGTGTGTGTGTGTGTGTGTGTGTGTGTGTATCCCACAACTGTTGTGAGGGAATAACATATGTTAGGGACAATATAGGATGATTCACAATAATTGTTTGCAAATATAATAATTGCTTGCCCTAGTGTAATTTTGGTAATGGTGAAACTGGTGAGAGGTAAAAATCCTTTGCTTAAATTGCCTACATTACTACAAATATTGCAGCTAATTATGGAAAATAAGATAAACAGGATTTAAAAATATGTATTTATGAATATATATATTTTTATATATAACCGAGGTGAGGGCAATGGAAATACATTTGGCTGTTTATCTGCTGTTGATCTGCTTCTGTTTTGTGGGTGGCACTGTGTGCTCTTTTCAAAGGTTGGGTCCCAGTCTCTCCGGGGCTATGGGATCTGGGGGGTCGGGGGTGGTCTGCTGGGCATTGGAATGACAACCCAACTCGGGATGAGGAGGGGTTTTAGTGGGTGGAATAGTGGGGACCAATTGAAGGTTTACTTAGTAGCAATGCAAATATCATGGTATAGCTTTATGGACACTCAATCATCATGTTACTTTTTAATGGTACAAAACAAACATATATTTTGATAAATCGAATTGAAACTTGTGTCTCATTATGGTAAGTGGTGAAATAGGTATAGCCAGTTATAATTGTAATGGCTTAGCAGATAATAATAAATGACGATCAGTATGTACCTGGCACAAAGAGAAGGAATATAATATCTATTGTTTACAGGAAACTCATTCAACAGTTTTAGATAAAGTTTTGTGAAAAAATGACTGGGGGGGGGGGGGGGGGGGGGTATATTTCTGCCAAGAGCAAAGAAATTCAAAAGGGGTGATGATATTAGTTAATAGTAATTTTGATCCAAATGTGTACACATTGTCCAAAACAGATCATGAAGGTAGATGGATTATTTAAAATATGTTTTTGGACAATAAACAGATATGACTTATTAACCTATACGGTCCAAATAATGAAGAAAGATCCAAGATTCTTTGAAATATATATCAGAATTTATCAACTCTACAAGCAACATTATACACTATTATTATGGTAAAGGAAATCACACTACAAACTATCACCCTCAGGCACGTAAAGAAATCATGAATGTCATGGATATATTGGAATTAGTGGATATATGGAGGTTTAATACCCTGACCTAGTGAGATATACATGGAGGAGGCTTAATTAAGCTAGTTGTCTTGATTACTTTCTTATGTAATTTTCTCTGGCACAAAAAGTTTAAAAAGTGTTGATAGGGGACAGAATGCGGTCGGATTATCTCATAATTGATTCTCATAATCCTTACAGAATTTCCACATGGGCTAGAATATTGGAAATTTTATCAAAGCCTACTGGATGATAACTTGTTTATAACTAGGACAGAAGAATTTGTAACTGACATTTTCCGACATAACATAGGTACAGCAGAACCCTTTATTGTATGGGACACTTTTAAATGTGCCTTTAGAGGCCATGCAATTCAGTACCTATCTATAAAACAAAAGCAATTTAGATCAAGAGATTCCATATTAACAAAGGAAATTGAAGGACTAACAGTAGTTAGATAGCAATAAAAACTGTACCGTAGAGGCACATAGAAGTTATTCAAGAAAGATCCAGTGTAATATATTATAAAAAATAAAGCGAACTGGATGGGATATTGGGAAAATTGCATCAATTTTTTTTCAATCTTCAACATAGAAATGCTACCAAATGTTTTTTATTGAAACTTGTCACACATGATTCAACAAATTATATTTTGAAAGAGGAAGTAAAGTACTTTAAGAAGAATATGTTTTCATTTCAGTCTCCTCCATCTCCACTAACCGAAGCTAATTGTATGGATTTTTTCCTATTAATAATGTAGAATTAACATCAAAGACTAATGTGAAGGCCAAATTACAGAGGAGGATATTCTTGATGGAGTTAAAGGCTGGGAAAACTCCAGGGCTGGATGGCATACCAGTGGAAGTATACAAAACTTTTATATGATATACTCAGAGTACCATTATTACCATGTTTTAACCAATCTTATATAAACTGTAGATTATCGGACATGCAACAAGGTCTGATATCATTATTACTGAAACAGGATCCAACTGGTATATATAAATATCCAGTACATTTAAAACATTTGAGGCCTATTACACTTCAGTGTTGTGACACAAATATTCTAGCTAAATTCTTGGCGCATAGAATTTAAAAGGTATTGTCACATATTACTCAATCGAAAGAGACAGGTTTTTTATATGGAGAACACATTGGAGATAATTTAAGACAAGTACTGGAATACTATGAAACATTGGGGAAACCAGGCCTGGTTTTCATAACGGTGATTTTGAAAAGGCTTTTGATAAAGTACAACTGGAGTTTCTATAAAAATACCTAGAATATTTCAATTTTGGAGAATCTCTTATAAAATGGGTTAAAGTTACAGTATGTATGGTAACTCTAGGTTTAAAGTAGTAAATAATGGTTACATCTCAGACTGTTTTAAATTGTCAAGAGGAGTAAAACAAGGATGTCCACTATTGGCATATCTATTTATTATTGCCATTGAAATGATAGCTGTTAAAATTAGATCAAACAATAATATTAAGGGATTAGAAATCCGTGGTTTAAAAACAAAGGTGTCATTGTTGATGATTCATGTTTTCTTTTAAAACCACAATTAGAATCCCTTCACAGCCTCATAGAGGATCTAGATACTTTTGCTAACCTCTCTGGATTAAAACTAAATTATGATAAGTGTTCTATAGTACGTACTGGATCACAAAAAATGCAACTTTTACATTACCATGTACTTTACCAATAAAATGCTCTGACTGGGATGTGGACATACTCGGTTAACAAATCCCGAAATAAAGAAATTATTCCACTCCAATAAATGTTTATAGAAAGTTAGCAAAAAGATCTTGCTAGCATAGAAAGGAAAATACCTGTCTATTTGTGAAAAAAAATCACCCTGATTAACTATTTAGTCATATCACACTTTGCCTATTTGCTTATGGTTTTGCCTACACCTAGTGACCTGATTTTTAAATTATAAAAAATATTCCACTTTATTTGGGATGGCCAACAAGACAAAATTAAGCATTAGACATCTCACTAAAGGCACCAGTCATACAGAAGTTATACTTAAATCCTAAATTCTTCTCTTGTAAATTAGTAAAAATGTCTCACCCAATGTTCAAGAATGGCCTTTTTCTTTTTTCAGATTACAACTGCTCACTTTCGGTTATTTGAAAACAAAATCATCTCCAAAATATCATTATTTTTTAAACAAGCCTTAGAAAGTTGGTTGCAATTTCTTTTTAATCCACCTGAAAAGACAGAACAAATAATACAACAAATATTGTGGTTAAACTCATTCAAAAAAAATGTAAAGGTATAATTTTGAAAATTATATCATAAATAGGACTGGTGGAGTTATGTCACACATAGAGCTAACACAGACATATGGAAATGTCTACTCTACCCCAAATTGCAAACAACTAATTGTAGCATTACCACAAAAATGGAAGAGGCAAGAAGAAGGGGGGGAGTCTGTCGGCCCTGCATTAAAGACCATAAATGGTTAAATAAAATTGAGATAATAAAAACATATACCAATTTCATTTAAGGACCAAATAAATGACAGCTGTGCCATATAAATTGCAAAATAGTTGGGAAGAGATTTTCGATGTACCGATTCCATGGCACATGGTTAATGAACTGACACGCAAAACAACGCCGGATTCAAAACTTCAAATTTTTCTATTTAAATTATTACACAACATTCATGCAACCAATATAATGTTTGGGTATATATGGGTGATACAATCTTCACAGCAGATTTTGCTGTGAGGAGGCAGAGTCATTAGATCATTTATTTTGGTACTGTCCATACGTAGCTCGTTTTTGGTCACAGGTCCAGGAATTGCTGTAAAATTGCAACATTTACCTGGAACTAACACTGCCGATAGCAATACTGGGTGATTTGAAAAGTCATAGTCAATCAATCAATAATATAATAATTATTTTAGCAACATTTTTAATCTTTAATTTACAATCTGTAGAAGCTTTGAGAATAGAAAGGTTCAGTACTTTTGTGAAGCACCACAGCAAAGTTGAAAAATATATAGCAAATAGAAATTCAAAATGGAGGGTGTTAAGATAGATGGGAGAGGTTGAATGGAGCTGAAGGGTGGGACAAATAACAACAAGATAACCAATGTAAAACATACGGGGTCTGTAAAATGTAAATAGGTTCAGACATTTTGTGAAATAGCACAGTTACAAATAGAAATCATACTGGATTGACATCAGAAATAGAGGACGGACTACAAACAAACAACATATAACTATTGTAAAATATATTGTGTCTGTAAAATGTGTATAATATGTATAAACTGAAGGTAGAAGCCTAAGTGATGTTGTTTATTAGTTTACTCCAAATGGGGGAGGGGTGGTAGGGCTTGCAGGGAATAATAAAGGTATATTCCTTGTGAAAGTACAGTGGTTCCTCCTTTAAAAGTTGCGTCATACTGCGGTACACCCATTCTGTGGCACGTCATTTAAATCTCATCCATTTCTTCTGTTACTGCAAGTTATTGCTAGTTTGACCACCAGAGGGCATCTTTGAGAAGCATTTGATAGTATTCCATATTGGCATTACCAGAGAATTGAAAACCTTTTTTGTAATAACATAGTATATGGGATTGATTTTAAGAAAAAATATTATGGTGTTTCCATTCAGAGAAAAATTGTCAGTTTGTAAATTCAGACCGCTTCGCTCTCGGAGTGCACACTGGACGTTTGGGCCGAAGAGTAGGGTTGATTTGAGGGTTCTGGCCTTACAACGGCAGTCAAGCACCCAAGCTAACATTGGCTAGCTACTTCCAGACACAAATGAGACCACTCTGATCATTTTACTCTCCCTAGCCGAGCTGGTAAGGCAGATTTCGTGTTAACCAGAGCCTTGGTGACCGTAAATGTGCTGCTGGAAACAATTTAATTAAGTTTTTTCCCCGATGTTTACTGACACCAGCCATATTCAACGGGTGTTGAGCGCTTGTAAAGTAATTATGGTACACTGGTACACTCAGACGAGAGTGCACTGAAATCTGTGTAGATAGTAGGCTGGAGACATTACATTTTTAATGTAATTTTTTAAATAAAAACTAGTTCATTGCATCCACCGTGGAGTCCAGTTTCATAATTTGACCACATTTCCCAGCTGCTTACCGTCGTTTTGAAGTAATTGCAAAAAAACAGGCCTTATTTTAGTGCATTTTTCACCCTGCCAGTTCCTTTTAGTTCTATTGAGCACCAACTCGCCTTCCGAACGTTCTATTCCCAGCTTATTGATCAACGTCACAATGCTTGCGTCACTATTGTTGGCAATGAGACCTGTTCACATTGTTTTATAGTTAAAATGTAAACAACAATAATAATTTTGGAACTCTGCGGTCTCTGCGGTTAATTGTTAACTATGGGGGAAATATAAACATGTCTGTCTATTTCGCCAAATATCTCGCAATGTGTATATTTCGATTTGTGTGTGGTGTGAAATGGCTAGCTAGTTAGCAGGGTGCGATCAAATAGTGTTTCAATCAGTGACGTCACCCGCTCTGAGACCTTGAAGTAGTTTCCCTTGCTCTGCAAGGACCGCGGCTTTTGTGGAGCGATGGTAACGATGCTTCGAGGGTGGCTGTTGTCTATGTGTGCAATGGGTCCTTGGTTCGAGCCCAGGTAGGGGCGAGGAGAGGGACGGAAGCAAAACTGTTACACGGACACCAATTTTAATCAGGAGAATCTCCTCTTTCTAATTATGTCTGGGCAGCGAGCTTGTTTGTCATCGATCGCTAGACCAGAAATAGTCAGAAGTTTAAATTTTTTTCCAAATTTTTCATTACACAGACATAAGCGCAGTTGACACCATCGAGGTGCGGATGATTACTTTCTACACAAGTAGTTTTTTTCCAGTTTCGTCCGCCGAACAGATTGTAATGGTAAAATAAATGGAATTCTAAGCATCATTCTAAGCATCACTCCAGTCAAAACAGGCTCTGCGAACGTTCGATTCCATTAATTTGTTATGGGCTCATGCCAGTGTTCAAGTTTAGCGAACAATCTTAAGCCGTTTTCAGCCTTGGGTGAAGAGCAAATTTACAAAAGCACCTGAATGTCCATTAAGAAAGCACAACGACTATACCATTTAGCTAAGCTAAGAATGATGAGAATAATCAAGTCAATAAACGTTGGGTAGTTAAACAGCTATAGTTAATATACTGGCAAGTTTGATGTGTAACTACTAACGTTAGGTAGCTAGCTAACATACCGGTACATACTGCTGTAATGATATGCTATGTGGTTCGTAAGGACAGTGTAGCTAACAAATTGTCAGCCAACATAATATGAGGATGTGTCCGCATCTTCGGTTGTGTGTCAAGAATTCTGCATGCAGTATCACGTTTGTATGAAGGTGTGGTTATTCACAGGCAAATTGCCTTGGAGGTACATTTGTGTCTTTTTGTTGAGAGCAAAACTGTTCTGAAAGCAACTTTTTTCCGACACAAAAGAAGTCAAAGCGGACACATACGAAGATGGCATCTCAGGTAAGCAGCACTTGGCTGTATTGACTTATCCTAAAAATGACATCTGCTGCTTTAGTTGTTGTTTTCTTTACATTCAGAGAGCGAGCTGACCGAGGGGTTGAAAATGTACAGTAGATATTGCCAGATGTTCACTGTCTGAGGAACACGCCGTGGAAGCTTTATTGCTGGCATAAGTAACCAGAGGTAATTAAACTGTTCTGTGTTCATTTTCTCCATCTCTGCATATCTTGTTGTACATGGAACCTGTCTCACATGCATTCATTAAAAAAAACTTAAATATCAGCTGCTAATTTTCAGATTTACACCACATGAACACAGCCATTTTCACTGGACTATCTGTTGCTGCCAAGTCATGGTGAGATGAGACACACATACTGTATGAGACACATAGCCCTCCATATTTAAATGTTTCAGGTACACTCCGATAGGTGTCTGCGTCACATACAGTATCTACTTTTGACATTATCTTCTATTGTTTGTCCTCATGTGTCTGTTTTTCAGCATAAAGTACTCTGTAGCCATTTAGTGGGGACACCAGGTGAGACCACACACACACACAATAACAGTCGCTCTTCTTCACTTCATCCCTCTCCCCCTTCTCCCTAAATCCTCTAGGTTATATCAGCTGTTTTGGTGATGTCACGCCCTGACCTTAGTTTTCTATGTTTTATGTATTATTTTGGTCAGGTCAGGGTGTGACGAGGGTGGGTATGCTTGCCTGCCCTGTCTAGGGTTTTTTGTATATCTAGGGGTATTTGTTAGTCTAGGTTTATTATAGGTCTATGGTGGCCTGAATTGGTTCCCAATCAGAGACAGCTGTTTATCGTTGTCTCTGATTGGGGATCCTATTTAGGTTGCCATTTTCCAATTTGGTTTTGTGAGTTATTGTCTATGTGTAGTTGCATGTCAGCACTTGTTGGATTAGCCTCACATTTGTTTGTGTTATTTTGTTTAGTGGTCTTCGTTTATTAAAGACAATGTATTCATATCACGCTGCGCCTTGGTCTCATCACTATGACGAACGTGACAGGTGAACCCCTCCCGCATCTGAATTGGCTGACAGAGGGCACAACATGATCATAGGTGAGATGGCACTTGGTCGGGTCAACAGGAAGTATTATTAAAGAGATGTTTTACATTGAAATAAGAATAAATTAGAAGAAAAAACAAGGCTTAATCATGCTCTCTCTCTATCCATCTCACTCGTCTGCAGGTATGTTTTGATGTTAGAGAGGAAGCCAGTCCCGTCATTGCCACCTCACCCGATCTTAAGATGACCTTCGGGCCAACTGGGGACCCAAGGATGGTTAGGAGAAATTTTGATGAACTGAGAGAATATTAGGGTAGCACTGTAATTCATGAATTAAATGCTGTCTGCCGCTGTTCTTACCTCTTTCCCTTTCTGTCTTCTACACCTCTCTCACCACCTCATTTTATAATGCACACAATATGTGCTTTGAAGTACAGATTGAACTTGAATTTATAATATTACAATTATTATAATGTATTTATAACAACTGAACATTTAACTTCTTTCAATAAAGCGTTTCATTCTCCACTGGTTGAAATTAAGTATCTCATTGTAATACTATCCTGTGTCCTCAGATTAATGCAGATGAAGGGAGTTAGATATACATAGTTTTTTTTCTGTATACAGTTGAAGTCGAAAGTTTGCATACACATTAGCCAAATACATTTAAACTCAGTTTTTCACTCCATTTAATCCTAGTAAAAAATCCCTGTTTTAGGTCAGTTAGGATCACCACTTTATTTTAAGAATATGAAATGTCAGAATATTAGTAGTGATTTATTTCTGTCACGCCCTGACCTGAGTATTCTTTGTTTTCTTTATATATTTTGGTTAGGTCAGGGTGTGACATAGGTGATGTATGTGTTTTTCTACTGTCTAGGGATTTTGTAGGTTTATGGGTTTGTTTACCATCTAGGTGTTTATGTATTTCTATGGTTGCCTAGATTGGTTCTCAATTAGAGGCAGCTGTTTATCGTTGTCTCTGATTGGGAACCATATGTAGGCAGCCATCTTTAGGTATTTTGTCTTAGCTGATTTCTTTTGATTTTCCAATGATGTCAAGCAGAGGCACTGAGTTTGAAGTTAGGCCTTGAAATGCATCCACAGGTACACCTCGAACTGACTCAAATTATGTCAATTGGCCTATCAGAAGCTTTTAAAGCATGACATTTCTTTGGAATTTTCCAAGCTGTTTAAGACACAGTCATGTAAACTTCTGACCCACTGGAATTGTGATTTTAAAATTGAAATAATCTGTCTAAACAATTGTTGGAAAAAAAATACTTGGGTCATGCACAAAGTTGATGTCCTAACCAACTTGCCAAAACTATAGTTTGTTAGCAAGAAATTAGTGGGTGGTTGAAAACAAGTTTTAATGACTCCAACCTAAGTGTATGTAAACTTCCGACTTCAACTGTATATGAATAACAAATCAATCATGTTTCCAGTCTATTGCATAGTTACAATGTGTAATCATTGATGTCCCAGGAGCAGGAGTGGTAAACACTGTTGAAGTGTACAATTGTAATACATACATGCAGACACAGCATCATTCAAATAATGAAGTTTGATATGACTGTAAAAGAATGTCTCAGAGATTCATACCTGAACCGCACCTTTATTTGCCAAGGAAGAGTACATGATCTGTGAATATATTTTTGTACAGGCTACAATGTGGGAATCTCATGCGTGGTAATAACTACAGTACATGTGCACGTAGGACTTGCATCCTTGGCACAATAAAGTTATTATATTCTACTCTATCTATATGCTTCATTAATGCCATTCAGACTTGAAGTTGATACAAAAACCATGATAGCTGTCATGGCTGTTGAAAGAACTGGATCAAGGTGCAGCGTCGTAAGCGTACATTTTCTTATTTATTTGAAAAAGACGCCAAACAAAACAATAAACACTACAAAACAAACCGTGAAGCTAAAGGCTATGAGCCCTAAACAAAGTCAACTTCCCACAAAGACAGATGGGGAAAAATGGCTACCTAAGTATGGTTCTCAATCAGAGACAACGATAGACAGCTGTCCCTGATTGAGAACCCTACAAATAACAGAACATAGAATACCCACCCCAAATCACACCCTGACCAACCAAATAGAGACATAAAAGGGATCTCTAAGGTCAGGGCGTGACAATAGCTGAGGTTCAAAGATTGGTATGAATATTAGTTCAGTACCTAACGTTTTAGGGTCCATACACAGATCAGCCACATACTGTAGCTAGCTACACATCCATAGGCATACAATTACTTTTATCCTCCACTACACAGTAAGCAAGTGAATAGTTAGCTAGCTATATTACTTCAGCTGAATTGCAAGGCAAGCTTACACAATTGTACATTAAATTTGCAGTAAATGCTTTAGCTAGCTAGATTCTTTATATCCACTGTTTCACCAGTCGACAGCCTGGTTTGTTGGTTTTCTCTGGAGTCCCTAAAACATTAAACAACACAACTTACAAACACTAGCTAGCTGACTAATGTTAGCTAGATAAATAGCGATTTTCGTAAAGTAAACTTTATGACAAAAACAATGCACAGACGTTTGTCTCTACATTAACTAACATATTCCTCTCATTTGTACATGTTTTGCTTAACTCGTTATGACATTATAACAACTTACATCTGGTTCCACGTTCCATGTTTACTCAGCCATTTTGTTGAAGAACGCCACAAGGCAAGGGTGGCTCGCGGCAAAATGTGTCATTGGAACCATTTGATATGATTGGTCATATAAAAACCTTGGGACCCAAATGCATAATGAGTGCTCTAACTCCGCCTCGTGGTGGTCTGGAGGAATGAAGCCGTGCCGCTGGGTACATCTAAGTTTACTCAGCCATTTTGTTGAAGAACGCTACAAGGCAAGGGTGGCTCGCGGCAAAATGTGTCATTGGAACCATTTGATATGATTGGTCATATAAAAACCTTGGGACCCAAATGCATAATGAGTGCTATAACTCCCCCTCGTGGTGGTCTGGAGCAATGAAGCCGTGCCGCTGGGTACTTCTAAGTCCCATGGTGAAAGTTCGCAACTTTAAAGGAGGAACCCCTGTATTCACCCCCCTTGGCATTTTTCCTATGTTATTGCCTTACAACCTGGAATTAAAATAGATTTTTGGATGGGGTTTGTATCATTTGATTTACACAACATGCCTACCACTTTGAAGATGCAAAATATTTTTTATTGTGAAATAAATGTGAGAGGTGTTGGGTTTGCACCAGACATAACGTTTTCCTTGATGGCCATAAAGCTACATTTTTGTCTCATCTGACCAGAGTACCTTCTTCCATATGTTTGGGGAGTCTCCCACATGCCTTTTGGCAAACAACAAATGTGTTTGCTTATTATTTTCTTTATTAAGCAATGGGTTTTTTCTGGCCACTCTTCCGTAAAGCCCAGCTCTGTGGAGTGTACGGCTTAAAGTGGTCCTATGGACAGATACTCTAATCTCCACCGTGGAGCTTTGCAGCTCCTTCAGGGTTATCTTTGGCCTCTCTTATTAATGCCCTCCTTGCCTGGTCCGTGAGTTTTGGTGGGCGGCCCTCTCTTGGCAGGTTTGTTGTGGTGCCATATTCTTTCAATTTTTTAAAAATGGATTTATTGGTGCTCCGTGGGATGTTCAAAGTTTCGGATATATTTTATAACCCAACCCTGATTTGTACTTCTCCACAACTTTGTCCCTGACCTGTTTGGAGAGCTCCTTCGTCTTCATGGTGCCGCTTGCTTGGTTGTGCCCCTTAGTGGTATTGCAGACTCTGAGGCCTTTCAGAACAGGTGTATATATATACTGAGATCATGTGACAGATCATGTGACACTTAGATAGCCAATGGGCAAACTTTATTTAATTAATTATGTGACTTCTGAAGGTAATTAGTTGTACCAGATCTTATTTAGGGGGGCGGCCTAGTGGTTAGCGCGTTGGGCCAGTAACCAAAAGTTTGCTAAATTGAATCCCCAAGCTGACAAGGTAAAAATCTTTCCTTCTGCATTTGAACAAGGCAGTTAACCCACTGTTCCTAGGCCATCATTGTGAATTAGAAATTGTTCTTAACTGACTGCTTAGTTAATAAGGGATATATAAATAAAAATGTCTCTTCCATCTCCCCCTCATCACTGAACTATTAATATTATAAAGTATTTTTTTTAAATCATATCATTTGCTTACTGCGCAAGCTAACAAAATGGCAAAATTCACTTAATGGAAACGTTGTGTATGTTTAGCTGTCTGAAGCCCTAGGGAATAATGATTTAAACTAATCCATGTTGCTAACCCACAAAAAAGTAAACGACAGGACTTGTCCCTTTTGTACAGGGGTTACCTGTACATTAGGACACACAAAAAAAATAAAATAATGCTTTTTATTGGACAATAAAAAAAGGCACTCCCCCCCCCCCCCCCCCCCCCCCCCCGTTTCAATTAGTTTTCTTCCATTTGGCACCCAATGAACAAGACCTCGGTAACCCCAGTCCAGTTTTAGCTGATCTACACCTCTTCACACTGAAACCTTTAAACTAACCTTCAAACTATTTCATATCTATTGTTCTCCTCTCTAATGCAATGCTGCTATCATCTGGGTGTCCGGATGTTACACGATTAGAATTGAGAAGCTTTCCATCAAGTTTGGTTTATTAAACTAATTACCATATCTGTTGTCACGTTCAACTGTTTCAAAAACCCAGCAGTTGATTCTTCTGTTATTAATCATCATTAGTTGTTTTTGTTGCCCATTTACAGCATTCGTCTAAGGAACAAACTGATTATGTAGAATACAATTTAATATGCGCATACATGCTCAAAATGTCAACTACTAATTGTGCCCAAATGTAAGGCTTCACATACAATACCTTTAGAAAGTATTCACATCCATTGACTGTTTCTACATGTTGTTGTGTTAGAAAGTGGGATTAAAAGGGATTTAATTGTCTTTTTTTTTTGTCAACAATCTACAGAAAATACTCTGTCAAAGTGGAAGAAAAATGTAAACATACATTTTTTAAATTTATGTAAAATAAACCACAACTATATCTTGAATAGCTTCTTAAATGTGAAGTCCCCATATTTGGTGACTCTAATCAATGTTTTTATTCAATTAAGTTTGGTATGAGAACTGTAGCCCTAACAGCAAAAGCAGGGTTTCTGGCGAAAGCTGAGTATCATGGCTACTGATCTGTGCTTTGAAATCTTTCTATCATATATCGGCATAAAAATGTATAAGGGCAGGCCCAGCTGACGACCTCATTTAAATCAGAGCGAAGTGAGGGAGAGGCTAAAAGCTGTGGCTAACGATCAATCGTTGATGAACAAACAATCCAACTTTACTCGGTGTGGTGGCAGTTCGTCACGGCTGTGCAGCGACTTGGTCGGTGATGGTAGGAGATAGTGATGGAGAAGAAAGTAATGCACGTATGGGGCACAGTCATACAAATAAAGGAGGTAAAGTGCCTTGCGAAAGTATTCGGCCCCCTTGAACTTTGCGACCTTTTGCCACATTTCAGGCTTCAAACATAAAGATATAAAACTGTATTTTTTTGTAAAGAATCAACAACAAGTGGGACACAATCATGAAGTGGAACGACATTTATTGGATATTTCAAACTTTTTTAACAAATCAAAAACTGAAAAATTGGGCGTGCAAAATTATTCAGCCCCTTTACTTTCAGTGCAGCAAACTCTCTCCAGAAGTTCAGTGAGGATCTCTGAATGATCCAATGTTGACCTAAATGACTAATGATGATAAATACAATCCACCTGTGTGTAATCAAGTCTCCGTATAAATGCACCTGCACTGTGATCGTCTCAGAGGTCCGTTAAAAGCGCAGAGAGCATCATGAAGAACAAGGAACACACCAGGCAGGTCCGAGATACTGTTGTGAAGAAGTTTAAAGCCGGATTTGGATACAAAAAGATTTCCCAAGCTTTAAACATCCCAAGGAGCACTGTGCAAGCAATAATATTGAAATGGAAGGAGTATCAGACCACTGCAAATCTACCAAGACCTGGCCGTCCCTCTAAACTTTCAGCTCATACAAGGAGAAGACTGATCAGAGATGCAGCCAAGAGGCCCATGATCACTCTGGATGAACTGCAGAGATCTACAGCTGAGGTGGGAGACTCTGTCCATAGGACAACAATCAGTCGTATATTGCACAAATCTGGCCTTTATGGAAGAGTGGCAAGAAGAAAGCCATTTCTTAAAGATATCCATAAAAAGTGTCGGTTAAAGTTTGTCACAAGCCACCTGGGAGACACACCAAACATGTGGAAGAAGGTGCTCTGGTCAGATGAAACCAAAATTGAACTTTTTGGCAACAATGCAAAACGTTATGTTTGGCGTAAAAGCAACACAGCTGAACACACCATCCCCACTGTCATACATGGTGGTGGCAGCATCATGGTTTGGGCCTGCTTTTCTTCAGCAGGGACAGGGAAGATGGTTAAAATTGATGGGAAGATGGATGGAGCCAAATACAGGACCATTCTGGAAGAAAACCTGATGGAGTCTGCAAAAGACCTGAGACTGGGACGGAGATTTGTCTTCCAACAAGACAATGATCCAAAACATAAAGCAAAATCTACAATGGAATGGTTCAAAAATAAACATATCCAGGTGTTAGAATGGCCAAGTCAAAGTCCATACCTGAATCCAATCGAGAATCTGTGGAAAGAACTGAAAACTGCTGTTCACAAATGCTCTCCATCCAACCTCACTGAGCTCGAGCTGTTTTGCAAGGAGGAATGGGAAAAAATTTCAGTCTCTCGATGTGCAAAACTGATAGAGACATACCCCAAGCGACTTACAGCTGTAATCGCAGCAAAAGGTGGCGCTACAAAGTATTAACTTAAGGGGGCTGAATAATTTTGCACGCCCAATTTTTCAGTTTTTGATTTGTTAAAAAAAGTTTGAAATATCCAATAAATGTCGTTCCACTTCATGATTGTGTCCCACTTGTTGTTGATTCTTCACAAAAAAATACAGTTTTATATCTTTATGTTTGAAGCCTGAAATGTGGCAAAAGGTCGCAAAGTTCAAGGGGGCCGAATACTTTCGCAAGGCACTGTAGTTAGAAAGAGGAAAGGGAGTAGGGGTTTGAAGGGGAGCGAGAGGTCAACGGAGTCAAAAAAGGACGTTTGAGGAGAGGACATAGTGTCCTGTGCTAGCAGCAGTTTGGAGGTAGAAAGTGCAGAGGAAGAGGAAGATAAGATGCATGGAGGCGAGGAAGAGCATTAAGTGATTCTGAAGTTTAGGGAGGAAAGGGGAGTTGGGGGCGATGAGTCCGATAAGGTCAAATTGTATTGGTCACATACACGTATTTAGCAGATGTCGTGTAGCGAAATGCTTGTCTTCAGCTCCAAACAATGCAGTAATATCTAACAAGTAATATTTAACATTTTCCCAACAATACACTCAATACACACAAATCTAAGTAAAGGAATGGAATTGAGAATATATCAATATTTGGACTAGCAATGTCAGCGCGGCATAGACTAAGATACAGTACAAAAGAATAGAATAGAATACAGTATATACATATGAGATGGGTAATGCAAAATATGTAAACATTATTGAAGTGACTAGTGTTCCATTATTAAAGTGGCCTGTGATTTCGAGTCTGTATATTGGGCCTCTAATATGCTAGTGATTGCTGGCCTTGAGATAGAAGCTGTTTTTCAGTCTCTCGGTTCCAGCTTTGATGCACCTGTACTGACCTCGCCTTCTGGATGATAGCGGGTAAACAGGCAGTGACTCGTGTGGTTGTTGTCCTTGATTATCTTTTTGGCCTTTTTCTATAACAGGCTGGATATGTTCTGGGATTCTGACGATGGCATTGAGAAGTTCACCACATTAGTCATTAATTTCATCAATAAGTGCATCGATGAAGTCCTCCTCACAGTGACTGTTCGTACATACCCCAACCAGAAGCCATGGATTACAGGCAACATCTGCACTGAGCTAAAGGGTAGAGCTGCTGCTTTCAAGAAGCTTATAAGAAATCCCGCAATGCCCTCCGACGAACCATCAAACAGGCAAAGCACCAGTACAGGACTAAGATCAAATTGTACTACACTGGCTCCAATGCTCATCGGATGTGGCATGGCTTGCAAACTATTACAGACCACAAAGGAAACACAGGTGCGGGCTGCCCAGTGACACGAGCCTACCAGACGAGCTAAATGACTTCTATGCTCGCTTCGAGGCAAGTAACGCTGAAAAACTGCATGAGATCACCAGCGGTTCCGGGCGGCTGTGTGATCACGCTCTCTCGTAGTCGATGTGAGTAAGACCTTAAAACAAGTCATTATTCACAAGGTAGCAGGGCCAGACGGATTACCAGGACGTGTATTCAGATCATGCGCTGACCAACTGGCAAGTGTCTTCACTGACATTTTCAACCTGTCCCTGACTGAGTCTGTAATATCAACATGTTTCAAGCAGACCACCATAGTCCCTGTGCCCAAGAACACTAAGGTAACCTGCCTAAATGACTACCGACCCGTAGCACTCATGTCTGTAGACATGAAGTGCTTTGAAACGCTGGTCATGGCTCACATCAACACCACAAAATCCTAGACCCACTCCAATTTGCATACCGCCCCAACACATCCACAGATGATGCAATCTCTATTGCACTCCACACTGCCCTTTCCCACCTGGACAAAAGGAGCACCTATGTGAGAATGATATTCATTGACTACCGCTCAGCGTTCAACACCATAGTGCCCTCAAAGCTCATCACTAAGCTAAGGACCCTGGTACTACACACCTCCCTCTGCAACTGGTTCCTGGACTTCCTGACGGGCCGCCCCCAGGTGGTAAGGGTAGGTAACAACATATCCGCCACGCTGATCCTCAACACGGGGGCCCCTCAGGAGTGCGTGCTTAGTCCCCTCCTGTAGTCCCTGTTCACTCATGACTGCATGGCCAGGCACGACTTCAACACCATCATTAAGTTTCCCGATGACACAACAGTCGTAGGTCTGATCACCAACAGCGATGAGACAGCCTATAGGGAGGTCAGAGACCTGGCCATGTGGGCCAGGATAACAACCTCTCCCTCAACGTGATCAAGAACAAAGGAGATGATTGTGGACTACAGGAAAAGGAGGACTGAACACGTCCCCATTCTCATCGACGGGCTGTAGTGTAGCAGGTTGAGAGCTTCAAGTTCCATGGTGTCCACATCACCAACAACCTATCATGGTCCAAACATACCAAGACAGTCGTGAAGAGGGCACGACAAAGCAAATTTCCCCTCGGGAGACTGAAAAGATTTGGCATGGGGCCTCAGATTCTCAAAAAGTTCAACAGCCGCACCATCGAGAGCATCCTGCATCACTGCCTGGCATGGCAACTGCTCAGCTTCTGACCGCAAGGCACTAGGGGGTAGTACGTATGGCCGAGTACATCACTGGAGCCAAGCTTCCTGTCATCCAGGACCTCTTTACCAGGCAGTGTCAGAGGAAGGCCCTAAAAATTGTCAAAGATTCTAGCCACCCTTGTCATAGACTGATCTCTCTGCTACCGCACGGCAAGCGGTACCGGAGTGCCAAGTCTAGGTCCAAAAGGCTTCTTAACAGCTTCTACCCCCAAGCAATAAGACTCCTGAACAGCTAATCAAATGGCAACCCAGACTATTTGCGTTGCCCTCCCCCAATTTTACTCTGCTGCTACTCTCTCTTTATTATCTATCTATCACTACACTCTACCTAAATGTCCTTGTTTTTGAAAGAAAAACGTTGAAATAAGATTACATTTATCAGAAATATAGTGTAGATGGGGTTAATGTTGTAAATGACTATTGTAGCTGGAAACGGCAAATTTTGAATGGAATATCTACATAGGCGTACAGAGGCCCATTATCAGCAATCAACACTCCTGTGTTCCAATGGCACGTTGTGCTAGCTATTCCAAGTTGATCATTTTAAAAGGCTAATTGATCATTAGAAAACCCTTTTGCAATTATGTTAGCAGAGCTGAAAACTTATTTTGATTACAGAATAAATAAAACTGGCCTTCTTTAGACTAGTTGAGTATCTGGATCATCAACATTTATGGGTTCAATTACAGGCTCAAAATGGCCAGAAACAAATAACCTTCTTCAGAAAGCTGGTGACGTTCATAGCAGGAGCAATCAATAGCACTGCTAAAATAGTCTGGTCTAAAACAGAGAGGATTAAGCTAATAGTGAAAGCTGCTGGGAGACGTCTGAGTATGACAGGGTTGACATGGGAAGAGGTTCGAGATTACCTCAGCCGAGAGTGGAGTCATGTATTACTGGATCGTAGTTATGGTGGTAGTACTACAATGGAATGCTCGAAGCCTGTTGGCTAATGGGCAGGAGTTCAAGCAGTTCATTGTAGATATGCCAGCTAAGCCTGATATGATTTGTGTGCAGAAAACATGGCTCAAACCTATTTTGGAGTTTATCATACAGGGATATGTGGTGGTTCATAGGGACATAAAGCAAATACTTCCCTACATGATGCTAGGAAAAGGTATTGCACAGGAATATGTGGAGGTGTGGTTGAGAGGATGTGTGATAGATGTGTGATCTATAATAGATTGAAATTGCAAAGTGATGAAAAATCTGATAGAAATGAAAGATCTGGTGTGCCTGAATGATGGCCGAGGGACCAGGATTGATGTAGCCACAGGGAAAGAGTCTGCCTTGGATCTCACTCTGGTATCTAGTGCGATGGCAGGAATCTGTGAGTGGTAGGTATGGGAGGAGTCGACAGTAGGGAGTGATCATTACCCCATAGTATGCACAGTAGACCAGGAGGAGGAGGAGGTGTCAGTGGATGAGGTAGGAAGGTGGGTGTTTGGAAGGGCATAGTGGGATCAGTTTCAGGAGCTGTGTGAGCAGGTGATGGCTCGGTTGGATATGAGAGGGGATATGGATAGTATGAATAACTGGGTGAGAACAGCATTGGTGGGGGCATAACTTCCAACATCTGATTTAATATAAGCAGGCCCAGGCCCTGTTGAGGAGAACTATCCATCAGGCAAAGAGTTCATATTGGCGTTGGTTCTGTGACACCATTGGAAGGGCGATATCTGTGAGAGAAGTGTGGGGGATGATTAAGAGGATGTGTGGGGTCAGAAGGTAGTGGGATTATCCAGTGTTGACGGGTGGGAAGGATGTGGCAGTAAGAGACGAGGGGAAGGCAGAGATGATGGCTAAAGAGTTTGTCCAAGTACATAGCTCTGAAAATTTGTCAGAGGAGTGGCAAAGGGGGAAAGAGAGAAAACGAGAGTGGAACATCCTGGCGTGCTGGATAGGAGGAAGGATGTAAATGATGCGTTAGATGCACCATTTACCATGACAGAGGTGAAATGGGCAATAGGTAAGGCTGGGTTAACTTCACCTGGGAAAGATGAAGTGTGCTATGTTATGTTGGCCCATCTCAGTAATGAGGCCCTGGGTAAGGTATTGGTGTTGTACAACTGAATGTGGGAGAAGAGGAAACTACCAGGCAGTTGGAAGGAGGCATTAGTGGTACCAATCCGTAAACCAGGGAATTAACCAAAGAGGCCAACAAGATATGGGCCAAGAACTTTAACATCACATGTATGTAAGATTATGGAACGTATGATTACGGAGAGGCTAACTTACTACCTGGAGAGCAGGGGGCTAGTATAGCCACAACAGATTGGGTTCTGGAAGGGTAGGGGAGCTATGGACTCAGTGCTTTGCTTAAAAGCAGAGGTTAGGAAGGCTCAGGTGAACAAGGAAACTGTTGTAGTTGTCATTTTTGATGTAGAGAAGGCATATGATATGATGTGGAAGGAGGTATTGTTAATCAATCTTGATATTATGGGGGTATGAGGAAGAACGTACAACAGCAATTACCACTTTTGAACACTTTCGAGAGGTTGAAAGGACACTTGAATAATTCACAATGAAAGATGACTTTTAAAATAACAAAAAAATGGTTTTCGTGTATTCTTGATCTTGTGTATTCTGAACTATAACTCATATATTCTGATCATTTCCCCAATCTCCCAGATGTCATCTTCCCAAGTATACCAAGTTTTGGCTATGTCTACTTAGGCAGAAATCTACATTTTGCCATTACATTTAAGAGGTTAGATAAGTATTCAACCCCCTGAGTCAAGACATGCTAGAATCACCTCTGGCTGCGATTACAGCCGTGAGTCTTCCTGGGTAAGTCTCTAAGACCTTTGTACAATATTTGCCCATTATTCTTTAAATTCTTCAAGCTCTGTCAAGTTGGTTGTTGGTCATTGCTAGACAGCCATGTTTTATGCATTGTAAAAGGCTTTCAAGCCGATTTGTCTGAAACGGAAATTACTCAATGTTTACAACTGGATTGAACTCTACCCTGTGGATCACGACAGCGGGGTTTGAAGGCTTCTAGCAGGGTTGCGTCCCAAATGGCACCCTATTGCCGACAACCGAACGTGCACTATTTTAAAGTGCACTATATAGGCAATAGGGTGCCATGCAGGACGCACCCCTGAAATACAGTGAGCTCTGCTCAGCCCTCAGTTTTCATATCTCCTGTCTCGCCTGTCTTCCTGTCCTGTATTAAAAACACCTTCCCACACGTCTCAGAGATCTGATATCAGCAAGTTTTGCCTTCTGTCAGTCTCGCTGAAGCACTGCTAGCATGGATCTCTGATAGAGGGATTTTGCTGGCTGTGAAAGATAGCTTTGATGTGTCTGTTTAGGGCTGGATATACGGCAGGAGCACAATGATAGGTCAGCCCTATACCCACATTAACTGCCTTCCTCAAGGGCAGAACGGCAGATTTTTCTTCCACCTTGCCAACTCTTTGAAATGGCAAACTTTCAGTTACTAGCACAATGCTAGGCTACCTGTCGCCCCCTAGACTACCTGCCGCTTGTATAGTCGTGGCCGAAAGTTTTGAATGACACAAATATTAATTTCCAAAGTTTGCTGCTTCAGTGTCTTTAGATATTTTTGTAATATGTTACTATGGGATACTGAAGTATAATTATAAGCATTTCATAAGTGGCTCTTATTGACAATTATATGAAGTTAATGCAAAGAGTCAATATTTGCAGTGTTGACACTTCTTTATTAAGACAACTGCAATCCGCCCCGGCATGCTCTAAATGAACTTCTGGGCCTCATCCTGACTTATGGCAACCCATTATTGCATAATCAATGCTTGGAGTTGGTCAGAATTTGAGGATTTTTGTATGTCCACCTGCCTCTTGAGGATTGACAACAAGTTCTCAATGGGATTAAGGTCTGTGGTGTTTCCTGGCCATGGACCCAAAACATCGATGTTTTGTTCCCCGAGCCACTTAGTTATCACTTTTGCCTTATGGCAAGGTGCTCCGTCATGCTGGAAAAGGCATTGTTCGTCACCAAACTGTTCCTGGATGGTTTGGAAAAGTTGCTCTTGGAGGATGTGTTGGTACCATTCTTTATTCATGGCTGTGTTCTTAGGCAAAATGTGAGTGAGCCCACTCCCTTGGCTGAGAAGCAACCCCACACATGAATGGTCTTAGGATGCTTTACTGTTGGCATGACACAGGACAGATGGTAGCGCTCACCTTGTCTTCTCAGGACAAGCTTTTTTTCCGGATGCCATCAGAGAAAATGACTTTACCCCAGTCCTCAGTAGTCCAATACCCTGTACCTTTTGCAGAATATCAGTCTGTCCCGGATGTTTTTCCTGGAGAGAAGTGGCTTCTTTGCTGCCCTTCTTGACACCAGGCCACCCTCCAAAAGTCTTCACCTCACTGTGCGTGCAGATGCACTCACACCTGCCTGCTGCCATTCCTTAGCAAGCTCTGTACTGGTGGTGCCCCGATCCAGCAGTTGAATCAACTTTGGGAGACGGTCCTGGCGCTTGCTGCACTTTTTTGGGAGCCCTGAAGCCTTCTTCACAACAATTGAACCACTCTCCTTGAAGTTCTTGATGATCGAATAAATGTTTGATTTAGGTGCAATCAATATCCTTGCATGTGAAGCCCTTTTTGGGCAAAGCAATGATGACAGCACGTGTTTCATTGCAGGTAACCATGGCTGACAGAGGAAGAACAATGATTCCAAGCACCACCCTCCTTTTGAAGCTTCCAGTCTGTTATTCAAACTCAATCAGCATGACAGAGTGACCTCCAGCCTTGTCCTCGTCAACACTCACACCTTTGTTAACGAGAGAATCACTGACATGATGTCAGCTGGTCCTTTTGTGTCAGGGTTGAATTGCAGTGGAAATGTTTTTTTGGGGATTCAGTTCATTTGCATGGCAAAGGGGGACTTTGCAATTAATTGCAATTCATCTGATCACTCTTCGTAACATTCTGGAGTATATGCAAATTGCCATCATACAAACTGAGGCAGCAGACTTTGTGAAAATGAATATTTGTGTCATTCTCAAAACTTTTAGCCACGACTGTATACTCCATCTGGTGTTTACCATCTGCATTAAAACACTACGGGAATATCTCCTCTATTGTTCTATTTTCTCATCCATTGTGCATTAGATCGGATCTGATATTTGATTAAGCAAGTAGGCGACATCTTTTCTCGTTAGGCTGACATGCTTATTATGTGTGTTTGCTCTTCACATGCAATATTTACAGCAGATGTTTGGGTTGATGTTGTTCTTTCTGCCTGTGTTTTCACTAACCTTGCGGTATGCAAAGCGGGTGTGATCAAACGTTGTCAGTATCATCTCACTGATCAAAGAAGCAGTGTGTTTAATGTTCTTAATCTATTCAAGGTAATGAAATGCAGCAATTAGAGAGGAGTAAGATTGGATTTTTGATGCAAGCTAACTGGATTGGTAATTGGTTTAGATAATGAAGTTACTGTGTGTGTCAGCACAGATTCTCTCCCAGTATGCACCTTCCCACCACTGACAAGACGCCACCTTGGTTTCAAATCCCATTGGGAACTCTCACCTGCCTGGAAATCCCACACAATCCCACGGGAGGAGTCTACTGTATAATCAAAACCTGCAGTTTGCACCATTTCCCCTACATAGTGCACCACTTTTATACATGTAGAGAACACGGAATAGGGTGCCATTTCTTACGCAAATGCACCATATATGAGTGAAATGATCAATGTCTTCCACTTCCACCTGAGCCAGTATGAATATGAATGGGGGGTGTCAGCCCTGCTCAGTCTCATTGGTCATCACTTGGCCTGATATCTGAGGAGCACTAGCTGTGAACTAGCTGCTGTTAACCTTGGCTCCCCTGTTTAGTCATTACACGGCTGAGTCACAGGGTTGTTACAGTAGCTTAGCCCTCCTCGGATGCTTTCTCGGCAGAGGTGTCCCCCCCCCTAAACCAATGTGGACACAGCTCTACTGGGTCTGCTGCTCTGGATAACAGAGGCTCAACAGGTTCCACATACATGGTAACTCAGACAGACAGAGACACGCTGACGCATAGACCGGGAGCGAGTAGACACACACACACATGCACTGGGTATGACCCACATTTTGGTCAAGAAAGTGAGAGAGGGAAAGGAACACCAAAGGCATGGCCGCTGGTTTCTCTGTTTCAACAGGATGACCAGAGCCAGACAGACAGTGGTGGAAAGGGGCATGGCAAAGCTGGACTTGACCCTGCCAGAGATTGTGTGTTCACGTGGTAACTATACTTGTGAGTACGAAACGTCCTCACAAGAATTGTAAACCAACCAAAATTAGTGAGGACATTTTGTCTGTTCTCACTTGTAAAAAGGCTATTTTTGGTCTTAGGGGTTAGAATTAGGGTTAGTGGTTAGGGGTTAGGGAAAATAGGATTTTGAATGGGAATCAATTGTTGGGCCCCAAAAAGTCACAAATACAGTATATTAACACATCTGTGTTGCTCGTTTTCTATATCACCCATGCATTTATTGTAGCATTTGACTGTACAAACCCTGGCAGGAGTTTTTCCTCTTCTGAGACCAGATAAATGCACAGTAACAGATAACACAGACTGGATGTGAATGCTCGCCATTGTAAGTCTTAACAAAACCTGAGACTCTACTGCTCCAAAGGAGAGAGGGAGAGTTTGTACTACACACAAGGGAGGCCATACTGTTCCCTCGAAAGAAAGTTTCTCAATCCTGTATTGGTACCTTTGAAAATCTGCAAATGATGATACATACTATATGTCGAATTAGCCACTGTTAGCCTCAGAGATTATTTTATTTGTATTGATGCTATCAGAGGTACACCAAATCAAATGTATTTATATAGCCCGTCGTACACCAGCTGATATCTCAAAGTGCTGTGCAGAAACCCAGCCTAAAACCCCAAACGGCAAGCAATGCAGGTGTTGAAGCACGTTGGCTAGGAAAAACTCCAAAACCTAGAAAGAAGCCTAGAGAGGAACCAGGCTATGAGGGGTGGCCAGTCCTCTTCTGGCTGTGCCGGGTACATGTTTTCACACCTTCATAGCCATGATCAAAAACTCCCTGACATTTTAAGATTTTTTGATCTGTGAAACTACCAAGCTGCTTTTTCAGGAAGAATCTTGCATTACTAACAACAACTCATCATTAAGTCAACAACATTTCAGTCTAAAGCCAGACGTGTGTTTAAACCAGCAAAAGTAACCCACAAACTCCTCAACACTATGGAAGTATAGCCAATCTAAAATGATCCACACATGAGCCTTTTCCATAAATATGTTTTTTAAATATGGAACACAACAGCACCAAAAGTAAATTAGCTCAGCTGGGTCACGTTCAGTAAGCACGTACAGGTAGAAAAGTCTTCCAAATTGACACCAAAAATGAGCTTTCAGATGGATGGTATCTCAACGTTTTCTACCATTTCATGCCCACTGAACTCTTCCCAGCTCTGCTCCACTATCTGTGCCAGCCTTCTGAGATCCCTTTCAGCCTGATAGAGGAGACATATGGAGCCGAGCGCGCATGCACGCAAACACACGCACACACATCAGTCAACAGCTTCCTGCAACCCGGTGACTAATTGAAATTCCCGTCAATGCAACATCCAGAAAACACTAGGAAGCATAGGAGCACCGTCTGAGGACAAATGTATATTGTCTTTGTTTTTTTTTCCTATATTTTTTTGTTTGCCAGTTGCTGATAAAGCAGGGTGGGGTGATGGAATACATTTACAAAGGAAATGGCTAGAAATGGAACCATTGTGCCCTATAGATATTATTGGGTTTGCCTTTTCTCTCATGTTGTCCCAATGGTTCCTGATTCTCTATGGTGTATTATGTGTTGATGCCTGATTCACACAAAAGGGCCAAACTGAGCTGTACTGAGCTGGCCTGGTTACGGATCTACCATGGTTGCTGGAACCATGCAGGGAAGGACTACATAAAAAAATATCCGAGCCTGTATGGTATGGGTTGGCCCTATAGTGTGGATCAGCCAACCGAGTAGAAAGACTGGCTCCACTCCTGAACAGTTTAATCCTCTCTCACTGGCTGGTGAAACTCCAGCAGAGAGCCCGTGCCCACTAGTATAGTTGTCCAGAGGACATGTCCTCTTTTGTGTGGAGTGCGTTATGTTTGTAAACTGGCACCACCTCTCACACCACACACACACACACACACACACACACACACACACACACACACACACACACACACACACACACACACACACACACACACACACACTGCCACATTGCCATGCCACAGTCCACTTGATTCCTCTTTTGCTCTGGGCATGATACATGCTGAGTACAAAGAGACGTGGACACGCTTTTCTATTTTTGCCATTTAAGGACCGACAAGTGCATTCAAGTACAGGACAATGGCATATAGCTAATTCCATTGTGAGTGGGTGCATGCGTGTATGCTTTCCTCATGACCTGAAGACAAAAAAAAAAAAAAGTAAATCACTTTGTGTAGATAAAGCATTTTGCTACACTCACATTGACTACTGCAACCAATAGAATTTGATTTAAATATTTAAGTTGTTATAGTAAAAAAGTACCCACCACACAGTGCCATCAGTTTATATCTACGACTGGTTTACCCAACAACCAAATGATACGCCCCCTTATTGAAAGGCAAACGACCCTCCAGCCAATAGGCAGGTGGTGCCACTCGTCAGTCAGCGATTTGGCCACATCCCCACAGCATACCGATGTGCTGGGCATCTAACGGGGGTCAGACAGATGAATGGGGGGAGCCTCAGACAGTGGTCAAGCATCAAAGTGAAATTGAAAACAAGACGCTATGTCCCAAATGGCACCTTATTCCCTATATAGTGCAATACCAAAGCCCTATGGGACACTCTATAGGCCCTGGTCAAAAGTAGTGCACTATATAGGGAATATGGTGCCATTTTGGATGCAACCAAGGACAAACAGCTGGGCCCAATCTGTGCCTGTTTGCCCGATTTAAAAGAGACCGGGGAGGAGGCTGTGGGCCCGCTCTGCTGTGCTCAGATAAACATGAAGACAGCATGGCCACGCATGCCTAATACAGTAAGGTATCACCTAGCAGGAGAGGAGACTGGGGAGGGTGTGCAGGGAAGGGTGTGCAGGGTTGTGTTCAGTAGGCACCAAACAGAAAAAAGCTGAATGAATACAACCTTACTGTGAAATGCTAACTTACAAGCCCTAAACCAACAATGCAGAGTAAGGAAATAATGGCTAAATAAACTAAAGTAAAGAAATGTTGTGATGGATCAAAGTGCATGTACTTGTTTGTGAGTTTGTTTGGACACATGCTCAATGCTTAAACCCACAAATACTGAATTCCCATCAAGATTCCATAATGATAGATTATTTGTAGAGAGTGTCGGTACTGTGTTAGTATGAATGCTGTATATGTTGGTTCGGATGTCCGAATCAGTATATATTTTTTAAGGAATGGGGAACTCATTTTTCGCTGATACAGTATATAAAAAAAAGTATATAAAAGTTTATTGGACAGGATTGTGAAATATAGTTAAAAATAAAAAAGAGAGCTAAATCAAATGAATCGGATTCGACGTCCAGTGTAGTAGCAGGCTTCAGTCGCGAGGTCAGTGCACAAATCAGCCTTTGCTACTTGACGGTGGCACGGTTGTGATTTAGTGCTATTGGATTTAATGTGCTCTAGCAATAGTAGCCTGGATGGAGTCGAGGGTTGTGGAGATTTGCCCTGAAACCAGTGCTGCTAACTTGTGCAGCGAGGAACTACACGGGCTTCCGCGTGCACCAGCAACAGTTCCCTCATGTCATGCTGCTCAAGAGGAATGGGGCCCACCGTACCATTGTGTTATCTGACGAGCTGAGTGACAGAGTGTGAGTGAGATTTTCTCATCCTCCTCCTCCTCTGTCTCTACAAGTTTGAAGTGCATAATAGGACCATCTAGTCAAGACAGTTCTCTCGTCTATTTTGACAGACCAACACAAGGTTAAACTGAAATGTTGACCTCAGACTTCAGTTCAAATTTCTAGAGCTGTCAACTCAGTTCCTTCCCTCTCAGTGTTTCATCTTAGCTGAAGATTTCTCCTTCTCTTCTCCTCTCCTTTGAACGATTCTACCTGCACTGACACACTTCCATACTAACAGACCTTGGCCAACTTTCATCTTTCAAAATCACATTCACCATAGCAAATCAGTGTCACACTTAGCATACACACATCGCACAAAATAATGTGGAATTGTATTTTTCTTGATGTTGTAACTCATTACACAGTAGTCTAAATAAATGACTGCAATGGCTAAAATGTTATGGAACTACACAAGTCTGCTAATTTGTAAAAATTTGGTCAGTTTAGCCTAGTTCTGTGTAATTTAATCATTTGCTTTTGCACTTTATCTGCTGTTCCCATATACAGTGGAGGAAATGACACTGGTATTAAGGATGTCATGCTGCTTGCTTATTGTGTACTGCTTCTTCATTATTCGGCTCACACCTAGGATCGAACCCAGGGCCCAGCTAGCACATGTGAGGTGAATCATGAGGAAGCAGTACACACCAAGCAAGCAGTGTGACATCCTTTACACCAGTATGTCATTTCCTCCACTGTATCCACATGTCGTCCCCCACGAATGATGCAGCACCCCCCTTGGGCCAATCAGTGTAATTTTGTAAATGGCGATCTCTATATAGCAAGACGCAGGATTCACCTAAGTTTAGTCAAAATCAGGCCAGTGGTGTCTGCGATATCGCGTGGGTTAGCTAGAATCATATCCCTGAGCATGTGTGCCAAATTTCATCAAACAGATCAAGAGAAATAAATGTGCCTGTTATAGCGTCACCATGTGGTCAATATTAATGTTATATGTTGTCCTGACAAGGTTTGCAAGATGTGTACCAAATTTAGTGAAAATACAAATATTCTTGACTGAGTTATGTGCCAGAACACGCCCATGTGAATTTGTTTTGGTCAATAGCGACCACGTTGTTTTAGGTACTAGTCTGGAAAGTATTGCTTTGAGAGACGTATGTCCATAGACGCCACATATCAAGTTTAGTGCAGATTGGTCATAAAGTGCCAGAGGTGTAACATTTTATTGGCACAATTCCACAAGAGGAACTGGTTGTGATTTTAAGACAGCGACCGATGACACACTTCGGCAATGACATTGTTGTTATCCACTGTGACTGGCATTTTTAAGTATGGAGGAAAGAGATGTGCTGGAGCTAGCCGGGCTATTTTTGTCCTATTCTTTTCATTTTTGTTCCTGAGCAGCAATGGGGACTGAATGAAAGGAGACAGCTGAAAAGAGAGCCCGATAAAATACACAACATACGTTATCATGTGAGGAATGGATCGATTCAGCCGGATGAAAGACCAGTTTACGCGTAGAAAGAAATGTTCCAGAGAAGTACAGTATGTTTATTTGTTTAGCTAGCTGTTGTGTTTCGGTCTTTGCGAATTGTTCAAAACTGATTTGGAATGAGGACAACTGTTACAGTTGCTTGCAATGAGTCCTGCAATGGTGCGCTTTAGGACCATGCAGACGCCTCCGAGTGGTCGGGTAGGCTGTTTGGAGTGTTTTCATATTTTCTTTCTTTGTGATTTTCTCCCTCTTCTCACAGACACCCAACTCCACCAACACCCTTTGGGCAACAAAATGCCTGGACCAACAACAGAACTACTAACATGACAGACCAACCCTGGTCCCTTAGCTCAGTGGTTATCACCCTCTTTTGGTTACTCTAACCCCTATCATATGATTTTACCCTTGGGGATTATTAAAGTACTAATATACTGCCTTATGTTAATTATACCATTAGACATACTGTATGTTCTTACAAGTTCAGTGTTTTGCCCCCTGTGAATAGCCTACTACACAATTGTACCTGCAGCCCACCATTCTACTCCCCCCAGGCAAGACCCCTGACACCTCTTACATGTACACAGCCTGAGAATGTGTTTGATGGGGTGGTCAGTACTATTTTTGTGGACAACATCAAGGCCTCTGTAGCCACAATTTTAGACGTGGTGATTGGAGAGTATATAAGAGAAAAATGCATCGGTTGTGAGATCAATCACCCCAGCCAGCGCCATGCCTATACAAGCCCCCAAGATACTACTTCTTCAACCATTTTGAGGAGCTGGTGAAAAGACTGTGGTCCTGCAGGTTTATACCTTCGCTGGTCAGAGCCCTGGAGTCTATGGGTCTTGGGTCGTCTATTCCCAGATTTTACGGGGTAACCGAGGCTTTCCTACATGAACTGAAGGAGACGATCTACATCCACGAGAAGCTCAAAGGAATCCGACACACCCTGGTGGACGACAACAAATACAGGGAAGCTGTGCGGCTGATGTGATGACTTTCTGTCTCACTAAACCCAGAGAGACCGAGTGACAATACATTTGTTGGGTAACTATATGCATACGATGTTAGAAAGAATGAATACATTTTTTCTTTTGAGAGAACTTACAAATGTTATGCATCAAATTGTTGAAAATAAAGTGAACAATGTATCGTTCTACACAACACACAATGCCTGGGCTAATGCAGAGCGTGTGCTAAAAATGGAGCAAATCATGAATCATGTACGACATTTGGGCGAGAGTCTACAATGGACACAACTGGTATCCCGCCTTGTGGATGATTCTGAAGAACTAGAAACAACCTTGTCTAAGATTTTACTTTATTTTTTTGAAACACCATTTAATTGTAACATGTATCTTATTTTTTTGTTTATATACTTATATAGCGGATGTGTGTGTTTTAAAAATTCAGCGACACAAGCCTGTAAATCTAAACCAAATATACAGGGTGTTGCATGCTGGGATCGTTGAGAAAACAGGGACAAGTATCCTGCAACGAATCCTGAATAAGGATTAATAAAAATTCAAAATGAAAATGAAATGTTGTCGTTATTTGAAAGTGGCTCATTAATGTTATTGTACCTCAGAGAGGCAAGAAGGATGGAGGAGCAGATGTTGAAAAACATTTATTTTAACCCCTCTAACCCCGGGTCTTATGGGGGTAAGGAACGTTTACAGAGAGCTATAGCCGAAGAAACAGGTAGCCGGTTAAGCGATGCTCAAGTGACTGAGTGGTTAGCAGAGCAGGATGCTCATACTCTACATAAACCTGTACGAAAACAATTTCCAAGAAATATATTTTTTTCTACTCATCCCTTGTCCCAGTTTCAGGCGGATCTATGTGCCGGGGCGGCAGGGTAGCGTTGGACTAGAAACCGGAAGGTTGCAAGTTCAAACCCCCGAGCTGACAAGGTACAAATCTGTCGTTCTGCCCCTAAACAGGCAGTTAACCCATTGTTCCTAGGCCGTCATTGAAAATAAGATTTTGTTCTTAACTGACTTGCCTAGTTAAATATAGGTCAAATAAAAAAATAAAAAACATGCAGGCCCTTGCAGATAAAAATGATGGAAATCGCTACATGCTAACGGTTATAGATTTTTTTTTCTCTAAAATAGAATTTGTAAGGGACTTAAAAAATAAGAGTGGGGCAGAGGTGACCCGGGCCTTTGACTCTATCTTGAAGGAAGGAGGAGCCCCCAAGAAAGTGGAGACTGATGGCGGAAAATATTTTTGTATTTTCTAAAAGAACAAGCAACATGGCTCTTTTACACAGCATGTCCTCTGAAGCTATAAAGACAGAGCTCGATCTTTTCACGACCCCCTTAACCCAACATTCAATAGAGAGGTCCAGTTATGTGAAGATAGCCCCACTCTCTGCCATTACAGACAACGGTCCTATAGAACTTTTCATACCAGGCCACGGTGACAACTATCTGGACCTCAACAACACCTTGGTGCATTTGTCTAAAAGTGATCAAAAGAGATGGTACTAATATTGCAGACGATACCAAAGTGAGTCTCATTAATTACCCCTTGGCCACCATCTTCTCCCAAGTGGATGTGACTTTGGGTGAACGCCTAATCAGTCAAAGCAGTGCCACATACCCTTATAGGGCCATCATGGAGTGTTGACTCAACTACTCCGAAGACACTCTCAAGACACAATTCAGCGCCGGGCTGTTTAGCAAGGATACTGCAGGAGTCTCTATGGAATCGATAGACCCTTCCATCGGTGCAAACAAAGGACTGGAGGCACGTGCTCGCTACTGTGCCGAATCTCGAGAGTTTCATCTGCTAGGGCCTATACACTCTGACATTTTCTTTCAAGAACGTTTACTCTTAAATTCGGTTGATTTAAGACTAAAATTAACCAGGGCCAAGGATGAGTTTCGCCTGATGTCTGCCCAGGACGGTGACTTTAGTTTAAAAGTGTTGGGGGCAACGCTTTTTATTTAAAATGTCTCTGTATCTCCGGCAGTTCGTCTGGGTCACTCACAGGCTTTGATTAAAGGAAATGCCCTTTACCCTCTCCAAAGAATTACCATGAAAACCTTTAGCATACCTGTGGGCAGTAGAATCTGCAGCCAAGAAAACCTTTTTCTAGGCCCTTTACCCCGATACATTGTTATAGGTTTGGTGGATCACGCCTCTAATACGGGCAGCTTACATAAAAACCCATTTAATTTTCAACACTTCAATGCAGAGTATGTAGCTCTCTGTCAGGACGGACATCAGGTCCCTGCTAAGGCTTTCCAACCTCAATTTAATAACAACATATCTGTGCGAGAATTTTACAATCTATTCCTGGCTACCGGGAGGCATCTAAAAGATCTCTCTTTACCTATTGACATAAATTATTTAGCAGAGGGTTACACATTGTATGCTTTCAATTAATCACCTGATGATGACACTTCAGGAAATCTGTCTATGGTGTCCCAAGGTAACTTCAGGCTGGAAATGCGTTTCCGTACACCTTTAGCCTGTACCGTTAGCATGATTGTTTATGCATGCTCTGATTCAATCTTGGAAGTGAATGCCCGAAGACAGGTCTTAGTGAATTATTATTAAGGATCGTTGAGCAAAGACATGAATACCCAAGAGTTGGAAGGGCTCATGAGCTGATTGATTGGAAAACAATTTTGTGGAATGTTGGCTTCCTATTGAGAAATGGTCGGAGCGGCCGGCCATGTTTATTGTCAATATCCATCCTAAACACACGCCGGGTGAACATTGGCTAGCTTTGACATTAGAAGACGAAGGAGAAAGAAAAATCTAAACTTTTTTCAATTCACGGCTTTCCCCCCCAGTTATTCACATTTCGACAAATCCATTAAAGAGTTTTTGACCAAAAACGGATCAAAGATATACTACAGCATCAAACAAGTGCAAGATAACCTTTCCATTACATGCAGTCACCCCTGTGTATTCTACCTATGCCAAAGAGCCCGGGGAGTTTCTTTTTAAGATGTTATGTCTCTTTATAATGGTGATTTAAGAAGTAATGATAACGTTGTAGCTTGTTTTGTTAGAAAATATCAAGTGTTCAAATATGTGTCCTTTAAGACCGTGTAATCAAGGCGTATGCTCACGTCAAATGTTTCAAGAATGCCACAAATGTTAAATTGCTTAATTTTTCAAATAAAATGTATTGAATTTAATCATAGTCATTCAAAAGTCTAACCACCCTGAGAGATCGGGATTAGGAAAAGATGAAGAGACGTTCGAGGGATAAATGAGATATCATCAGCCCTTTCATAGGCGGGCGGGGTTGTTGGGACATCTTTAGGGGTGCTGTAGCTCATTGATGGTTTTTGTTTTAAAGCTTGAATCTGTTGACGAAGCTTATAGTTGGGTACACCGGAGAGGGGAATGTTGAGGATTGCCTGGGCCTTAAGAAACTGTCTTCTGTCATCCGCAACCATGTGGGCTGCTGTGGTACTTTTAAGCAAGTCAAGCATATGTGAACAGCGCCCTGAAGGATAAACTCTCCTTTGTCATTCCAAGTAAGATCGCAGGCACAGGCATTACAGGGGCTTGGCTCTCGCTAGGCACGTCATCTTTTAAAGGGTCCGGTAGGGAAAGTGTTAAATGTTTGGTCTCTCTCTCACCTTGTTTTACCAAGGCCAAATACCTTTGCAAGAAGTTTGTGTATTTTTTACCTTATCATAGTGGTTCAATCCTTTTCGGTTCAAAATATCCTTCATGGCCGTATCCAAATAATTTTCCGCTGTTTGTCTGATATTTTTAGGACTTGCATTTGTTTTTTAAGTCTATCCAACTCTTGCTGAGGCACCCAGTACATTTTATTGGCCATCACACTCTGTGTTCAACCCCCACGTCTGGCAGCAATAAGGCTGGTGATGAAGGGAACGGCTATACTTAGTAAAGGTAAAAAAAAAACAGACTATTGTATGCTGTCTTTTCTTTTGAAGACTGGCCCTTTTATTGGCAAAGTTTGATCGCGGTCTTTTGTCTCTTTAATTTTTTTAATTGGGTCAGGGGGAGTGGAATGTGTCCTTTGAGAAGATTCAAAGCAATCTCACATAGGGATAATATGAGATCTGAAGAACAGTGACCCAAGATGGCCTCCTGTTCTTTAGCTGTAGCCCCAACTAGGCTTCTCAAGAGGGGCGGGTTTCTTTTTAAACGCAGAGACATAGTGGTTACTTTTTAGGAATGTGCGGAGCCGGCCACTCCCATGGGAACAGACCGGTTCGTAGCCTCAGGTGTTCTGGAATATTTGCTTTTAAATCCATGATTAAATAAGAAAATGGCGCTTTGGTAGCGTCCTCATAGCTCTCCATAAAGTAGGATTTCTTTCCCGGGTACATCTGCTGAGCTAGAGTGTTAATTTGTAGCTTGTCTCTAGGGTTTTTGAACAAAACCAGGTAATTGGCGTTCAAACTAATGGTACGGCTATTTTTACCTTGGTGAAACACATTCTGCACCAAGTAAAGCACGGACAGGTTTCTATGATGAGTATATTGGGTAAAAGCTCATGCAATTTCAGGATGTTCGCTACCTGAAAATAGCATCATCCAAAACCAGCAGGGAGAAGTTCATCATCAGACAGGGATTCAGGTATTCCTTCAACAAACTTGATTTTTATTTTCTTCAACAAATCATCATACAAAGGTTGATAACACGAATAACACCACACAATATTGTCAGGCTTTTGAGAAAACACACGTTCAGAATTCTGTAAAATTCTTTTTACAAAACAGGTTTTACCACTATTGGAGGGGCCTGCGATTAAGGCCGAAAATGGTAGTTGCAACCGGGGGTCAAAACCTTCTACAGCAGTCATTATATCTTAAGCTTTAAGACACACTGGGGCTTGTAGCATAAGTCAGTAGCCAAAGGGAAATGTGGTCCCGTCAGGTAAAAGCAGTCTCTTGTCAGACTACCCTGAATCTTTTAGTGAGTGGGGCATTCCTTAGATGGAAGCCCTTTTTATCCCTAATCATTTTTTTGTAGTAGCTCAAAATCTCCAAGTCACTATTCCGGTCGTTTATGAACCCCTCAAACAAGCGTGTGATTGATTCCAAGTTTACACGCGGGGCATTTTCATAGTTGTGAGTCACGCCTTTGGCTTTCAACACCACGTGATTGTCTTTAGTCCTAAAAGCACAGATTTTGGGACCACAGGAGGACCATTCTGTGATATGGCCACCATCTTCGAGTTCACTCATTAAACCACCCAGATAGTTGCTAAGTGGGGGGTTCCAATCACCTTATTTGCTTACATAGACCACAGAGTCTGTGTTGTGGTAAAGAACCCGCCTCTGAAGCTGCTCCATGAGGGTGTATAGTTCAAGTCGGCCATAGGCCGTGGTACATGCTGCAAGAAACACTTTTACATTACCCAGGGGTAGAACCCACTTCTTGTTACATCTCGATTGCACCAGGGCAATGTCTTGACTCAAGAAAGAAAAATGTGAAATTACGTATTGGTCCGAAAAAACAAATTCCAGAAATTCTTAGGGGTCTTTAATGATCAACTTTGCGCTACATACCTCAATGTCAAAGCATTGGTACGGCGTCCATACAAGGCCTGTTGTGGTTCCAAGGGTTCTGGTGTGTCAAAGCTGGAAAGGAAAGCTCGAACATGAGGATCAAACTTTGTGAGTGCGGTCCACTCATGCTCCCACATCTCATTCACTTTTAACCCGTAAGTAGCCTGTAAAGATTACAATTTGTCTTGAAACTCTTGGTACATTTCCCCAAAAGTATTTTGGGTTAGGACACAAATGGCCTGGGGCACAAAGCAAGATATACATCTGTGGAAGAAACAACCGTTGTACTCAAACATCCATCTACATGATAAGGCCCAAACGTCTTCTCATCCCTATTCAAAGCATGTTGAATAAAAATGTCTTTATCCTGGGCCAAGTACTCCAACCATTGAATGGACCCACTAGAGTATGACTTGAATTGGCATCGGTAGTTGTCAGGCGAGGGGATAGCTATAGATGCTGTAGGTAGAAAGTGTGTACGATAGGTTTTCATGCATGCCGATGCAATAGTTGTACAACTCCAGGGGTCAATGCCTGCATCTTTGATTACCTCTTCTATGAATCTGAGGCATCCATCACGAAGTATAACCACATTGTCACAGTATGTTTCCATCTCTTTAGGTGCTATGTCTTACTGTTTCGTACCACGTCATGAATCTCTCTCGCTCTTTGGGAGACATTTGATCACACCCGTACATTTCGGGGCTGGGATAAGATCCGATATAATGTAGATTCTCCTCAGATGTGAAGAAGTGGGGAAACCAACCTTTCACAGAGTTGTCAAAACCCAAGGCCTCTGGCATTTGAGCCAATCTCATGGGTAAGATGCTTAAACTGTCAATGTACAGTATCTCTGGTTGAAGGCGTGGTCTACAAAACACAAGATTTTACTACCTTGAGCTATGACACTTGGTGCAACTTCTTGCTGTATCAAGGGGTTCAGAAGAAGGTAGGAGTCATAGGCTCTAGAATTGTGCGCTATAAACGTGAAGTTTCTGTACTGGGGTTTTCTAAAGTGTTTTAGAAAGAGGAGTGCATAATTGGGCCCCTCTGCCGACCACTTATCACCCTTGAAAGTCATGGTAGATACAAAAATAGGCAAATGAACCCCTGATTGCTGATTTGTCTCAAAATCATAGAACACGTATTTGTCTGAATGTTCATCTTCAGCCAAGGGCTGAGAAGAGATACAGTATTATGCAGGCTATCTCCACAAATTTCCAACTGTAAGACATCACGAGGTTCGCCATAATCTCTTGCCCTGTCTAACAGTTCGTTCAGAGTATCCAATATCATTACATAAAACCGCATATTCAAGATTCTGATTCACCCATGTGAAATTGAAAAACTGTCGAATCTCTGTTTTGCAGAATTTATTTCGGTACACAACCCGGACACTTCCTGATTTATTAGACAATTTTCCAATTCCTCAAAAACATTGTATTGCGTTTCAGACTCTTTGGACATGGGAGTTAATGGCGGGTGGTCCGGTGTAGAAGATCTTAAGCTCTCATTCATCTGGTTAATTAACAATATGAGGGCTTCAGGAATCTGGGATAACAGGTTTTCATCGGTCGTCCCTGACTCATTCATACGATTCATTATTTCTATGAGTTCGGCGGGATTCTGGGATAATATGGTTTCATCTATCGGTATTATGTTTGTTACCCAAGCCTCATTCATATGGTTAATTATAGCTTGGAGTTCAGGCGGTATCTGGGATAACAGGGTATCAACTGTTTTGCTCCACAAACGAATGGTGTCTTTACTCGAGCGACAATACAGTTAGGATCTATCCTTCTGGCATAGAACAATACCACGTTTCTTAAACAGCAATCCGATTAAAAAATACAAATACAGGCCCTAAAAACATATATGTAACATGTATCCTTCCAGAATACCACAAGAACACACATCATTAATTATCCAAATGGCTGAGCCAACAGACATATTTGAGACAGTTGATACCCTGTTATCCCAGATACCGCCTGAACTCCAAGCTATAATGTTTTGCATGATAAAGGGGTTTGGGTCTGCTGTCTGTGAAAATGTTGTATAATGTATAATCCTCAGGTTGGAATATGTAAGCCATATATCCATCACTCGTATCCAAAACCCCTTTAAAACAATCAGGGGCCTCACACAAAACATCCTCGATGCTTTTATTATTTGGATCATGACAAGAGACCCCAAGAATTGGCCTAGGAGACATAATTTTCTGTTTAATGTTCTGGGTTTTACTTTTAAAATCTTGTTTATTTTTCTGGGGCCAATTCTTGGCCCAATCTCCCCCCCCCCCCCCCCGCACATTCCTGCTTCATAGACAACAGTCTATGAAGCAGGAATGTGCGGGGGGGGGGATTGGGGTTTGGCAGCAGACGCATTATAAATTAAGGTGGGTGTGGGGTCATCCTCTTTGAAATGTTCAAACACATCCCCCCAGTTTAACCAGGTCCCTACACATCAATCATCATGACAACTTCAAATGAATAGATGCAATATAGATACAAAATAACACACCCTCTAACACGTGACAACAGGAACAGGATGCATTATATGGCCATAACCATGTGACATCTTCCCTCAAGGATGTCCTGGTTGGATGCCCAAATTTGGGCATGTACGCGCCATCAGGACATAGGGTCATAAATCAGACATTTGAGGCGCGCCGTCTACTTTATTCTCTCTCAAGTGCTAAGGACAGACAAATCTAAGTTTGAGGTGTTTGGATCACAAAAATGAACATTCGTGAGACGCAGAAAAAATGAAATGATGCTGGAGGAGTGCTTGACGCCATCTGTCTGGGGTGCTTTGGTGGTGGTAAAGTGGGAGATTTGTACAGGGTAAAAGGGATCTTGAAGAAGGAAGGTTATCACTCCATTTTGCAAAGCCATGCCATACCCTGTGGACGGCGCTTAAATTGGAGCCAATTTCCTCCTACGACAGGACAGCTGATTAGCTGTTGTTGTCTCACCTACTGTTTAGCTAGCTCTCCCAATTCAACACCTGTGATTTCTGTATGCCTTGCTGTATGTCTCTCTCAAATGTCAATATGCCTTGTATACTGTTGTTCAGGTTAGTTATCATTGTTTTAGTTTACAATGGAGCCCCTAGTTCCACCCTTCATACCCCTGATACCTCCTTTGTCCCACCTCCCACACATGCGGTGACCTCACCCATTACAACCAGCATGTCCAGAGATACAACCTCTCTCTAATCATCACCCAGTGCCTGGGCTTACCTCCGCTGTACCCGCACCCCACCATACCCCTGTCTGCGCATTATGCCCTGAATATATTCTACCATGCCCAGAAATCTGCTCCTTTTACTCTCTGTCCCCAACGCTCAAGGCGACCAGTTTTGATAGCCTCTAGCCGCACCCTCATACTACTCCTCCTCTGTTCCGCGGGTGATGTGGAGGTAAACCCAGGCCCTGCATGTCCCCAGGCACCCTCATTTGTTGACTTCTGTGATCGAAAAAGCCTTGGTTTCATGCATGTCAACATCAGAAGCCTCCTCCCTAAGTTTGTTTTACTCACTGCTTTAGCACACTCTGCTAACCCTGATGTCCCTGCCGTGTCTGAATCCTGGCTCAGGAAGGCCACCAAAGATTCTGAGATTTCCATACCTAACTATAACATTTTCCGTCAAGATAGAACCGCCAAAGGGGGAGGAGTTGCAGTCTACTGCAGAGATAGCCTGCAAAGTAATGTCATACTTTCCAGGTCCATACCCAAACAGTTCGAACTACTAATTTTTAAAATTACTCTCTCCAGAAATAAGTCTCTAACTGTTGCCGCCTGCTACCGACCCCCCTCAGCTCTCAGCTGTGCCCTGGACACCATTTGTGAATTGATCGCCCCCCATCTAGCTTCAGAGTTTGTTCTGTTAGGTGACCTAAACTGGGATATGCTTAATTAAAACCTGTTGAGGACATGTCAGATTTACGCCCCCTTTGGAGAAATTGGGTACCCCTAGTAAACTGAAAAAAAAATTGTCAAAAATTGCTAATATATGCATATACTAATTATTATTGGATCGAAAACACTCTAAAGCTTCTAAAACCGTTGGAATTATGTCTGTAAGTATAGCAGAACTCACAGGGCATGCATTCTTCCAAACTAGTTTTGTGGTCATGAAAGTTGGAGCAACTTTGACGTCATCGCCCCCACCCTTCCCAACCACTTATGGATCTGGGGACACTTTCCATCTCTTCCACTAGATGTCCTCATTCTGTAGAGCGTTTAATCGTTCAAATCGCGCGAGAATTGGCCCTATGGGAGTGATTTGAGTAAGTGCCGCGAGAAAAAACCTGTGCGTTAGGGCGCGAATTGGTCACAGCCATTCCTTTGTTCCAGCACTCCTGGGAAGAGCAAACGATGCCCGGTTGAATTGAAATTTGTTTTGTGTGTTAAAAACATCATAAAGCTTGCTTCTGCACTTAGTTTGACCTGTTTAGTCGACATATAATATGTAATTTTGAAGTTTTGATGCGCAACTTTTCCGGACCAGAGGACATTTTGGGTGCATTTCAGCTGATGTTATTAGCAGTAGCTAATACAAAGACGCAAGACTTGAAACCAAATGATGTATTGGGTAAGTATGAACCCTTCCAGAACATTCTGAACGAAGACCATCGAAGGTAAGGGAATATTTATGCTTAAATCTGTGTTTCCGTTGACTCCAACATTACGGAGAAATGTAGCTTGTATCTGAGCGCCGTCTCAGCATATTGAATAGTGTGCGATTTCTGTAACGTTAAAAATAAATGTAACAAAGCGGTTGCATAAAGAAGCAGTGTATCTTTCTAACTATATGTAGAACATGTATATTTAGCCAAAGTTTATGATGTCTATTTACGTTATCTTGCCGCACTACCTAGATTTCCTGCGAACATTTTTGAGTAATTTCTGAACATGAGCTCATTGTAAATGGACATTTATGGATATAAATGGCATATTATTGAAGAAAAAAAAATGTACTGTGTAACATGTCCTATTACTGTCATCTGATGAAGATTTTCAAAAGGTTAGTGAATGATTTATTTTTTAATCCTGCTTTTATAATTTTATATTTTCTGGGACAAAATGGCTGCCTCTTGTCTTGGTTTCGGTGGTGGTCTATGTGGTGTGTTTTCGCCGTAAAACATTTAAAAAATCTGACATGCTGGGTAGATGAACAAGGTGTTTATCTTTCATTTGAGCTATTGGACTTGTTAATGTGTGGAGGTTAAATATTTCTAAGAATATTTTTGCGTTCCATGCGCCACGGTTTGAGCTGAACGGGGGAGAGGAGTTCCTCTAGAGGAACTCCTGGCATCAACAGGTTTTAACACCCCGGCAGTCCTACAATCTAAGCTAGATGCCCTCAATCTCACACAAATCATCAAGGAACCCACCAGGTACAACCCTAAATCTGTAAACAAGGGCACCCTCATAGATGTCATCCTGACCAACTGGCCCTCCAAATACACCTCCGCTGTCTTCAACCAGGATCTCAGCGATCACTGCCTCATTGCCTGTATCCGCTACGGAGCCGCAGTCAAACGACCACCCCTCATCACTGTCAAAAAACACTTCTGTGAGCAGGCCTTTCTAATCGACCTGGCCCGGGTATCCTGGAAGGACATTGACCTCATCGCGTCAGTTGAGGATGCCTGGTCATTCTTTAAAAGTAACTTCCTCACCATTTTAGATAAGCATGCTCCGTTCAGAAAATGCAGAACTAAGAACAGATATAGCCCCTGGTTCACTCCAGACCTGACTGCCCTCGACCAGCACAAAAACATCCTGTGGCGGACTGCAATAGCATCAAATAGTCCCTGCGATATGCAACTGTTTAGGGAAGTCAGGAACCAATACAGTCAGTCAGGAAAGCTAAGGCCAGCTTCTTCAGGCAGAAATTTGCATCTTGTAGCTCCAACTCCAAAAAGTTCTGGGACACTGTGAAGTCCATGGAGATCAAGAGCACCTCCTCCCAACTGCCCACTGCACTGAGGCTAGGTAACACGGTCACCACCAATAAATCCATGATTATCGAAAACTTCAACAAGCATTTCTCAACGGCTGGCCATGCCTTCCGCCTGGCTACTCCAACCTCGGCCAACAGCTCCGCCCCCCCCCACAGCTACTCGCCCAAGCCTCTCCAGGTTCTCCTTTACCCAAATCCAGATAGCCATTGTTCTGAAAGAGCTGCAAAACCTGGACCCGTACAAATCAGCTGGGCTTGACAATCTGGACCCTCTATTTCTGAAACTATCCGCCGCCATTGTCGCAACCCCTATTACCAGCCTGTTCAACCTCTCTTTCATATCGTCTGAGATCCCCAAGGATTGGAAAGCTGCCGCAGTCATTCCCCTCTTCAAAGGGGGAGACACCCTGGACCCAAACTGTTACAGACCTATATCCATCCTGCACTGCCTATCTAAGGTCTTCAAAAGCCAAGTCAACAAACAGGTCACTGACCATCTCGAATCCCACCGTACCTCCTCCGCTGTGCAATCTAGTTTCTGAGCCGGTCACGGGTGCACCTCAGCCATGCTCAAGGTACTAAACGATATCATAACCGCCATCGATAAAAGACAGTACTGTGCAGCCGTCTTCATCGACCTTGCCAAGGCTTTCGACTCTGTCAATCACCATATTCGGCAGACTCAGTAGCCTCGGTTTTTCTGATGACTGCCTTGCCTGGTTCACCAACTACTTTGCAGACAGAGTTCAGTGTGTCAAATCGGAGGGCATGCTGTCCGGTCCTCTGGCAGTCTCTATGGGGGTGCCACAGGGTTCAATTCTCGGGCCGACTCTTTTCTCTGTATATATCAATGATGTTGCTCTTGCTGCGGGCGATTCCCTGATCCACCTCTACGCAGACGACACCATTCTATATACTTCCGGCCCGTCCTTGGACACTGTGCTATCTAACCTCCAAATGAGCTTCAATGCCATACAACACTCCTTCCGTGGCCTCCAACTGCTCTTAAACGCTAGTAAAACCAAATGCATGCTTTTCAACCGTTCGCTGCCTGCACCCGCACGCCTGACTAGCATCACCACCCTGGATGGTTCCGACCTTGAATATGTGGACATCTATAAGTACCTAGGTGTCTGCCTAGACTGTAAACTCTCCTTCCTGACTCATATCAAACATCTCCAATCGAAAATCAAATCTAGAGTCGGCTTTCTATTCCGCAACAAAGCCTCGTTCACTCACGCTGCCAAACTTACCCTAGTAAAACTGACTATCCTACCGATCCTCGACTACGGCGATGTCATCTACAAAATTGCTTCCAACACTCTACTCAGCAAACTGGATGCAGTTTATCACAGTGCCATCCGTTTTGTCACTAAAGCACCTTATACCACCCACCACCGCGACCTGTATGCTCTAGTCGGCTGGCCCTCGCTACATATTCGTCGCCAGACCCACTGGCTCCAGGTCATCTACAAGTCCATGCTAGGTAAAGCTCCGCCTTATCTCAGTTCACTGGTCACGATGGCAACACCCACCCGTAACACGCGCTCCAGCAGGTGTATCTCACTGATCATCCCTAAAGCCAACACCTCATTTGGCCGCCTTTCGTTCCAGTTCTCTGCTGCCTGTGACTGGAACGAATTGCAAAAATCGTTGAAGTTGGAGACTTTTATCTCCCTCACCAACTTCAAACATCTGCTATCTGAGCAGCTAACCGATCGCTGCAGCTGTACATAGTCTATCGGTAAATAGCCCACCCATTTTTTACCTACCTCATCCCCATACTGTTTTTAATTATTTTAGTTTCTGCTCTTTTGCACACCAATATCTCTACCTGTACATGACCATCTGGTCATTTATCACTCCAGTGATAATCTGCAAAATTGTAATTATTCGCCTACCTCCTCATGCCTTTTGCACACAATGTATATAGACTCTCCTTTTTTCTACTGTGTTATTGACTTGTTAATTGTTTACTCCATGTGTAACTCTGTGTTGTCTGTTCACACTGCTATGCTTTATCTTGGCCAGGTCGCAGTTGCAAATGAGAACTTGTTCTCAACTAGCCTACCTGGATAAATAAAGGTGAAAAAGAACCCAAAGCACAGCTCCAAACTATGCAAAAACTATTTAAGGAAGAAGCAGTCAGCTGGTATTCTGTCTATAATGGAGTGGCCAGCACAGTCACCGGATCTCAAACCCATTGAGTACGTAAGAAGTGCCTATCAAGCCAATCCAACTTGTGGGAAGTGTTTCAGGAAGCATGGGGCGAAATCTCTTCAGATTACATTTAAAAAATGACAACTAGAATGCCAAAAGTCTGCAAGGCTGTAATTGCTGCGAATGGAGGACTCTTTGACAAAAGCAAAGTTTGAAAGACACAATTATTATTTATAACCTTGTCAACGTATTGATTGTATTTCCTATTAATTTTGCAACTCATTTCATGTATGTTTTCATGGAAATCAAGGACATTTCTAAGAGTCCCCAAACTTTTGAACTGTGGTGTATCTGTTAATGTAAAGTGCCCTAATGTACACAACTCAGGCGTGGTCGTCAAAGATAGAGGTTTTGGAAACACTGTCAGCATTCAAATGTGTCTTGTGACTGCAATAAGACTGTCTCACCTCATTATCGCATACCTCTCTCGCACTGCGTAAAAATACAAGTTGTTATTTCGCATTAACGTGGAGCAGCGTATCCTTTTCTATTCCTTTCTCAATCCTCTCTGTTAAACCTGGACTCCGCATATCAGTGCAGCAGCTGGTTGGACGCTGGCCTTGGTAGCTTGGGCCACATTTTGTCGAGGCATGTAGTGGTAAAACGTCCTAAATGCTTTCTGGCACCCCTGGGATCCCTTAGGTTTAGATTTGGAAGAGCTGATAAGTCGTGTGCGCCAACCCCAAACAATATTTGATTTGATGCTCTGCTGGTTGTGTGAGCCAGACCCGAGCAACAGCAACAGCCCACCTCTCTGTAAGTATGCATCCCAAATGGTAACCCATTCCCTACATAACACACTACTTTTGACCAGAGCCATATAGGTGGTAAGTAGTGGAATAGGGTTGCATTTCGGATGTAGCCTTAATTATTAGGGGGACTGTCAGGAAAGAAAGATTAAAGGTTTACACTGGGCTCCCATCATCTGCATCAGTTACACTTCATGATGGGTGTTTTATTCAGTGGCTCTGGGTTTGGCTCAGGGTTTGGGGCCTGACAGTGGAGAAATGGCACATTGTCAACTTTGCCACACAAGCCCGGGCAAGCAGCAGGCAAGGTTTACTACAAGATAAAAATCCATAGTGTCAATTCTCTCTCAGGGAAGAAGTTGGGTATAAAAAAAACAAAAAACAGTTACTGTCCATGTGAGGTCATGTGCTTGACAAGAAGATATTACAGAATTGGCCCCTGTTCCTGTGTTGCAAATGGAAACTGAATACTAATTTTCACTTAATTCATTGTCTGGGCCTGCTTCAACAGAGAGCACTTAGAATTAGCTAAATTATAGCAGGTCAGAATAGTCTTCTTTGCAAACACATGATTTTTGCAAAACCCTTATTCCAGACACCGACAACATGATATTCAGTGAGGATCCCAGGCTACTGTACCTCTCAGCCCCACATACTCTCACAGTCAGATCTCAGTGATCTGCTTTTGCCAATCCCTTATCCTTCAGTCGTGGACAAAAGGAGGCTGTTATGCACAGTCCATCTCATGGTAAGGACGTGGAAAAGGTCACACGCCTGGTGAAATGGGCTGAGAACCATCCGTCTCTTGTCTCCCAGCCCGAGGTGTCAGCCTCTGCCACGAACACATTGGCTCTCTCTGGAGAGACCATTAGTAAGTTGTCACCTCTCGGGGCCATATATCCACACTACAATCTAATGCTCACTGAAGCACAAGACAGTTTTGTGTCTGTGTCCTAGTAGACATTTTTTGGGTTCCATGAGCATGTTTTGCATTTTTTTAAATAAAAATTCCCATTTGAGATAGGAATCTGTTTTTTCAAGTGAGCCCTGGCAAAGAGGAATGTACGATTGAATGTATGCCTTGGGTTTGTGGGCTCATTCACCCTGTTTGCCTAAAGCCGTCCATGCGACGAAACAAGTATTGATAGTAGAGGGAAAATTTGGTTTGTTCTGTACGAAATGAGTGCAGGTCTGGCTGGACAGTAGGCTATTGAGCTTAAGTAAGCTGCTGGTAAACACTTTCAGACAACTGTAGACAGGGCATGAATGGTAAAGTGGTAACAGTCTATCCGAAGGAATATTTTTATTTTTTATGTCTGAGTGTTTGTATTTTGAAGCTGTTATCAAGTACCCGCCTGCCTGTTCATGGATGAAACGTGTGAAGAATGCGTTATGTATCCATTTTAACATTTAACTAAAAATGATAGATAATGACATATGACTGTACAAGATCTCTGTTGTCTGTCAACGAATGATGAGCCCCATACACAAACATTGGCTCAATATGGTTTCAACAGAGGTGAAATATGTGTGGCTGGGCCCATATTCAAAGTTTTTGGTGGTTTTCTACCAAGAATTATATTATTTTATTTTGTCTCCACTATATTTTTCAGTCACATGCACTTGGTATCCATTGTCTTTTTGTACTCCTTATCTTGTTTGAGTCAATCCTTGTAGCACACTCCTTCGAGGCAGAGACAACAGACAGATGAGAACAGCCCCTTTTCACCTCCCACCATCCAACTTGGCCCTCATTTTCTAACCATTAACTCACATCACATCTGTCCTTTCTCTCCTCCCGCGGCAGGTAGCCTAGTGGTTAGAGCAGCGTTTCCCAAACTCGGTCCTCCGGGACCCCAAGGGGTGCACGTTTTACTTTTTTGTCCTAGCACTACACGGCTGACTCAAATAATCAACTAATCACTGAGCTTTGATTATTTGAATGGGCTGTGTAGGACTAGGGCAAAAACCTAAACATACACACCTTGGGGTCCCCAGAACCGAGTTTGGGAAACACTGGGTTAGAGTGTTGGGCCAGTAGTCAGAGCCCGAAAATTACAATCCCTGAGCCAACTAGGGAAAAAGATATTCCGATCTGCCCTTGAGCAAGGCACTTAACCCTAATTGCTCCAGGATTTCCATGAATAATGGCTTATCCCTGGCCGTGATTCCCCGCTCAGAGGATGTTTCAGGGGGAGTGGGAGATGCAAAAAAAACAAATTTCCATTTCACATCACACACTTGTACAGGTTGCACACTTGTGCATGTGTGAAACAAGAAAAATATAAACACCCCCTATTTTACTATGTGACATTCCTCCTTTTACCCAAAACATCTCTTCATTACTCTATTCTCACATGTTTTTGGAAAGGAAGTGAAAAACTTAAAAAATGGCTGAGTCAGAGAAATGTAAGAGAGTAAGACCGAAACACCATCCCAATTCTGATCTTAATGCTCCTCAGATTCGGTCTCAATAAACCTAAAGATTAAAATATGTCCCCTCGTACACATAAGCCCTGATTCAGATTTAGGAAATTATGCCTTTCTTATACACACCTTTTCATATGCATTTCTCAGTAGTTGGTATTCAGACTTACCTTATCAAGGTGCGTAACGGGCATTGCAGGCCTGGTTGACTTGCGCATGCGGAATAAATGTAATTCTACTGCTGAAAACCCACTTGCAGCCAACAGATTTTCTCATGGGATTTTCATTCAATAGGATTTTCAGTATATTTATCTTATCTTAAACCCTCCATTTAAATACAGTGTATCTTTTTTAATTAGAATTTAGTCAACAGACTAGAATACATAGAGAGAATAGGTTCAGAAAAAAGGGATCAATGAATGAAAGCCATGTAAATATATGCATATTCATTTTCGTTTCAACAACAACTGGTAGAAGACTGATCTTGTAGATTATTTAGGCACGTTTTAGGGTTAGGAAAGTATGTATGAATAAAAAAAAAATTAAGTTTCAAGACACTTCACACGCAAAATATATTGATGAATAAAAAATACTGTGGTGTGATTGAATTCTGAAAATAGTCACATTGTTCTTTAACCTGTGGTAGTTTTGGACGATTAGCGTACAGTAGAAGTCGGAAGTTTACAGACACTTAGGTTGGAGTCATTAAAACTCGTTTTTCAACCCCTCCACAAATGTCTTGCTAACAAACTATAGTTTTGGCAAGTCGGTAAGGACATCTACTTTGTGCATGACACAAGTAATTTTTCCAACAATTGTTTACAGACAGATTATTTCACTTATAAATCACTGTATCACAATTCCAGTGGGACTGAATCTTACAACAAAGTCAAGTTGACTGTGCCTTTTAAACAGCTTGGAAAATTCCAGAAAATGATATCATGGCTTTAGAAGCTTCTGATAGGCTAATTGACATCATTTAAGTAAATTGAAGGTGTACCTGTGGATGTATATCAGGCCTAGCTTCAAACTCAGTGCTTCTTTGCTTGACATAATGGGAAAATCTAAAAAAAAATGTAGACCTCCACAAGTCTGGTTCATCCTTGGGAGCATTTTCCAAATGCCTGAAGGTACCACATTCATCTGTACAAACAACAGTATGCAAGTATAAACACCATGGGACCACGCCGCCGTCATACTGCTCAGGAAGGTGACGCGTTCTGTCCCCGAGAGATTAACGTACTTTGGTGCGAAAAATGCAAATCAATCCCAGAACAACAGCAAAGGACCTTGTGAAGATGCTGGCGGAAACAGGTACAAAATTATCTATATCCATAGTAAAACGAGTCATATATTGACAGATCCTGAAAGGCCGCTCAGCAAGGATGAAGCCACTGCTCCAAAACTGCCATACAACAGCCAGACTACGGTTTGCAACTGGACATGGGGACAAAGATCGTACTTTTTAGAGAAATGTCCTCTGGTCTGATGAAACAAAATATAATTGTTTAGCCATAATGACCATCGTTATGTTTGGAGGAAAAAGGGGGATGCTTGCAAGCCGAAGAACACCATCCCATCCGTGAAGCACTGGGGTGGCAATATCATGTTGTAGGGGTGCTTTGCTGCAGCAGGAACTGGTGCACTTCACAAAATAAATGGCAACATGAGGAAGGAAAATGATGTGCTTATGTTGAAGCAACATCTCAAGACATCAGTCATGAATTTAAAGCTTGGTCACAAATGGGTCTTCCAAATGGACAATGACCCCAAGCATACTTCCGAAGTTGTGGCAAAATGGCTTAAGGACAACAAAGTCAAGGTATTGGAGAGGCCATCACAAAGCCCTGACCTTAAGCCTATAGAAAATGTGTGGGCAGAACTGAAAAACATGTGCGAGCAAGGAGGCCTACAAGCCTGAGTTACACCAGCTCTGTCAGGAGGAATGAGCCAAAATTCACCCAACTTAATGTGGGAAGCTTGTGGAAGGCTACCCAAATCGTTTGACCCAAGTTAAACAATTTAAAGGCAATGCTACCAAATACGAATTGAGTGTATGTAAACTTCTGACCCACTGGGAATGTGATGAAAGAAATAAAAGCTGAAATAAATCATTCTCTCTACTGTTATTCTGACATTTCACATTCTTTAATAAAATGGTGATCCTTTGGTTAAGGTGTATATAAACTTATGACTTCAACTGTATGTAGATTTATAATAGGGAGAATGGTGTACAATCCACTGCCTGCACTAACCATTGAACTGTGTGATGACACAGCCAAGCATTTCACCATGCGTCAGGTTTAAACTGTATTGACTTGGTCTGTGCTCGCTCCATAACAATTTAATTTTAATTTTTTTAAATGAATGTCAACTGTTACTAATGATCTGTGATGGCATTTATGGAGGTAAATTAATCAACTGAAGCAAACTAACAGTAAATTGGCAGTTCAATATGTGTTGTAATTAGGCCTATTGGCGGTCGATACTCATAGTGACTAATATTTAACATGATAGAAACAGTAAACATAAAGTCAGGGTAGCCTATAATTAAGACATTTGAGTGCCCATCCTTGCAAGTTAAAAGGTCATACAATTTTGCATAATGGCACAGCATTTCAGAAACTTTACTGTGGGAAAGTTGATATGTTGATATGCTTCAATGTTCTGCAATATGACTGGTTTCACAATTGTCTCCAGCAATTATAAGGTAAATTATAGCCTATCTAAAACAACTGTTATTCATGTTTACAATTCCCTTATCCAAACGGACTTCTCATTTACCTGGCTCTTATCAATAGCTCTTATCAAGTTGTAAATTACAGTGCATGTAGAATGTTGTTATTTCTATCAAAAAAATCAAGTACACGCTTCTTCCACTTGGAACCAGTAGGTTTAATAGACCTTATTCATGGTGTCCTCTCGTATAAAGTTGGTGGAATTATTAGGAAATTAAGTTAAGATCAGAATGAGAAGTATCTGTAGACACACCTCCGACACATCTTAATGTATTCAATCTCCACCCAAAATGAATAGCAGGTCAGAATATGCATGGAGAGAAGTGCATAAAAAAGGGACTCCGGTTGGAATTGGGAATTGGGGCCTTAGTTATTAACAAGAGATTTGTCATGAGCTGTTAAAAGATCCCAGCAAATTTTCCATACACACAAAAAGCATATTTCTCTAAAATCTTGTGCATTAATTTGTTTACATCCCTGTTGGTGAGCATTTCTCCTCTGCCAAGAAAATCCATTCACCTGACAGGTGGCGTATTAAGAAGATGATTAAACAGCATGATCATTAAACAGGTGCACCTTGTGCAGTGGACAATAAAAGGCCATTCTAAAACGTGTGGTTTTGTCACACAACAATGCCACAAATGTCTCAAGTTGAGGGAGCATGCAATTGGGATGCTGATTGGAGGAATGTCCACCAGAGCTGTTGCCAGATAATGAAATGTTTATTTTAAGCCGCCTCCAACGTAATTTTAGAGGATTTGGGAGTACATTCAACCGGCCTAACAACCGCAGACCACTTGTAACCATGACAGCCCAGGAAGTCCACATCCAGCTTCTTCACCTGCAGGATCGTCTGAGACCAGCCATCCTGACAGCTGAGGAGTATTTCTGTGGGGAAAAATTAATTCTGATTGGCGGGGCCTGGTTCCCAAGTAGGTGGGCATGTGCCCTCCCAGGCCCAACCATGGCTGCAACCCTTGCCCACTCATGTGAAATCCATAGATTAGGGCCTAATGAATTTATTTAAATTGACTGAATTTGTTGTATGAACTGTAACTCAGTAAAATTGTTGAATGTTAATTAAGTTGATATATTTTCAGTATATACAGTGTTTTAGGACCCCTTGACTTTATCCACATTTTGTTACGTTACAGCCTTCATTTAAAATGGATTAAATAAAAAAGATCCTCAGCAATCAACACACAATACCTCATATCGACAAAGTGAAAACAGGTTTTTAGAAATTTGTGCATGTTTATAAAAAGTAAAAACAGAAATACCTTATTTATAGAAGTATTCAGACCCTTTGCTACGAGACTCGAACTTGAGCTCAGGTGCATCCTGCTTGCATTAATCATCCTTGAGATGTTTCTACCTCTTGAATGGAGTCCACCTGTGGTAAATTCAATTGATTGGACATGATTTGGAAAGGCACACACCTGTCCATATAAGATCCCACAGTTGACAGTGCATGTCAGAGCAAGCCAAGAGGTCGAGGGAATTGTCCGTAGAGCTCTGAGACAGGATTGTGTCGAGGCAAAGAGCTGGGCAAGGGTACCAAAACATTTCTGCAGCATTGAAGGTCCCAAAGAACACAGTGGCCTCCATCATTCTTAAATGTAAGAAGTTTGGAACCACCAAGGCTCTTCCTAGAGCTGGCCGCCCGGCCAAATTGAGCAATCGGGGGAGAAGGGCTTTGGTTGGGGAGGTGACCAAGAACCCGATGGTCACTCTGACAGAGCTCCAGTTCTTCTGTGGAGATGGTTGTCCTTCTGGAAGGTTCTCCCATCTCTGCAGCACTCCCCTAATCAGGCCTTTATGGTAAAGTGGTCAGATGGAAGCCACTCTTCAGTAAAAGGCACATGGCAGCCCGCTTGGAGTTAGCCAAAAGGCACCTAAAGACTCTCAGACCATGAGAAACAAGATTCTCTGGTCTGATAAAACCAAGATTGAACTCTTTGGCCTGAATGACATCATCACATCTGGAGGAAACCTGGCACCATCCCTACTGTGAAGCATGGTGGTGGCAGCATAATGCTGTGGGGATGTTTTCCAGCTGCAGGTACTGGGAGACTAGTCAGGATCGAGGCAAAGATGGGTGGAGCAAAGTACAGAGAGATCCTTGATCTCTGAAACAAAATGTCAAGGGGTCTGAATACTTTCCAAAGGCACTGTATGAACCATTGTACCCAAACATTCTCCTAGCAGCAGGACTGTGATTCATGGAGGTACGGTGGGTTCAACACAGCGCTCCCATCAATCATCTAGTGTATATGTAAATCATTGGTTGGGCCACCACGAGCCAGAACAGCTTCAATACACCTTGGCATAGATTTTACAAGTGTCTGGAACTCTATTTGAGGGAGAAAACACCATTCTCCCACAATAAATTCCATAATTTGGTGTTTTGTTGATGGTGGTAGAAATGTTAAATTGCCACTCCAGAATCTCCAATAACTGGGTTGAGATGGCATACCTCATTTTTCAGGATAATCAAACCATAATCAAACCATGCTTCCTGTGGATGGCATAGTAGGCCATTGATCCAAAGCATGATGGGATGTTAATTGCTTAATTAACTCAGGAATGATGTCAATGACGGACTAGGAACAGTGGGGCAGAACTACAGATTTTTTTTTACCTTGTCAGCTCGGGGATAACCTTTTGGTTACAAGTCCAATGCTCTAACCACTAGGCTACCTGCCGCCCGGCAATGCACTTTGTATCCCGCATTTACTCAAGTCTTTCCATTATTTTGGCAGTTACCTGTACCTTCCGTTTTAAAACTGCCCGGATCTCTTCTGCCCATTAAGGGAAGACTTGGAGCAAAGTATCTGAACTGGAACCAGGACTCCCCTAATAAGCAAACAAAGATCTCTGGGCTCTCTCAGATGTCCCTTTGTGCGATAACTTAAGTGATCCACCCACTAGACCACACTCAACCGAATCCCTCACTTATTTACATAATTATGACCACTGACCCATTTTCATAAGAAAACACTGGAATCTCGAAGTCTACTATCCAATGACCATCCAGTTGAATCATCTATTTGCCCCGGATTTGCATGTTAAGTACATATTTAATAAAGTATGTCCTGGCGAGTGTTCATTGTTGTCCCTCACTGGGGCATGTGATGAGATGGGTCAGCTCAGAGGGGACGACAGACAGGTCGTCCCCTCTGAGGTTGTCCCTCTCCCTATTTCAGTATGTTCTTATCCATTTGGTGCATAATGAAGACAAACCAGCTCAGCTCTGACTCAGTCTGGCCCCCTTCGCTGACCAAATAGCACTGGGAGCAGGATCTGTGCAGTTTTACGGCTTCTAAATGCTGGTATAGGTGCCAGTGTCTGTCTTTTTCCACACGTTGGGTTGCACAGCGACGTGTACGCACACACACACACACACACACACACACACACACACACACACACACACACACACACACATACACACATACACACACACACTACATCTACTGTGAGTCTCCTACAATGACTGATCACAAAGCGTGTAATTTACCGTGCCCTGCTTGATGTCCTGGCTTGTCAGTCCCTAAGAAACCAACCATGTTACCCAGCCACAGAAGCCACAGGTCCCCCTTACCCCTTCCTCCTTCCCCACAGGGGACTGGACGCGTTACAGTCTCTGCCAATTTCCCTCTCTCTCTCTTATTTCCCGCAATATTTTGCTTTCTCCCATCCCCCACACCGGCTGTCCCCTCCCTTTAGTCTACCTCTCTGTCCTACTCTCTCTCTCCCTCCTCTCTTTCGCTGCCCTCCTTGGCTTCCTTCTACACCTCTTGCTCCCCTCTTTCCTTTTTCTCTTCCTCCCCTACACCCCCTCCCCTCCCTTCCGTCTTTCCCTGCCTGGTTGGTGGGCTTTTGGGAGGATTTCTCTGAGGAGGTGCTGTCAGGTCACCTGCTCGCCAAGGCTAAAGGGCTGCTCTCTCAAGACCCGAGGTTCACCGAGTGTCGAGGCTGGCGGTGGGATTATGCAGATCTTAATTCCATCCCTTTCCCACACCTGCGGTTGACAGGGCATGAAATAGGGAAAGCGTTCACTGCAAAAGTTTCTGCTACGCAAGGAGAGATGCAGCAGGCGGGGAAGAGGGATAGGGGACGGAGAGAGAGAGAGACAGAGATGGGGAAGGGGGGTGAGCGACTGAGGGAGAGAGTTAAAGAGAGGAAGATAGTGAGCGAAAGAGAAAGCAACAGAGAGAAAAATACAAAAGGCAGCGATGATGGAGCAAGAGAGGAAGAGCAAAAGAGACCGGCTCGTCTCTTCCGTCTAAACAGAACAGAGACAGCAGCATGCCGCTGTTTTCCTATGATAATTAATCAAGCTTCGCACACTTGTCAGGCTGGCACACTCATTTAATTTCGCCATTTCAGAAATCTCCTCAGGACGGACGCTTTTTCCAAATAAGGCATTTGTTAAAAATAAAAATAAATGGTTCAGTAGGCTTAGGGGACCAGGTTATGGTGACTGTTATATGATGGTTACAATATACAGTACATGTATCCACACTCCCTCCTTGAAAAAAATTGTTAAAAATATAACAGAAGTTATGGATGCTCTACAGGTAGTTTAGGTCATAACAGGTTCTATCTTATCTTATCTGTTTCGCTGTGGGTGAGATATAGATGTCCATTGTATTGTGTAAATACAAGGGTAACATGCCAGGTAGAATCACTTGTTACTTTGCACTTGAGGAGACAATGCTGTGAATATTCCATTGTTTGTGTGTCTCTTTGTTGCCAGTTATTGTTGCAGAAATTTTTACCCTCGTGGTTTACATGATCATTATAAATCGATTGTTAGTGGTCAACTTCTCTCTATATTTCCGCCTCGGCGGTCAACATGTCCCTTTTGAAGGATGGTGTTTTTAAACAAAGGCTGTAGGGCTCAAATATCTTATATTAGAATGTGATTGCCATGGTCCAAAGATACAAAAGTCAGGTAGCAATGCATGGTTAGTCTCAAGATCTATATTAACAATATATCAAAACTTCACATTTTATTCCTTTTCTTTCTCACAGCAAAATGTAAGCCAATAACTGATGTCGTAATATGATCTTGATAAGCGAATAGAAAAAGTAGAAAAAAGAGAAATAACTGCTTCAAATGCACTCTGCTGCAAATGCACTCTGCTTCAAATGCAGTCTGCTTCAAATGCACTTTGCTGCAAATAACAGTGAAAGATAATCCACAAGCAATGCAATGTCTTTCTTACCTGATAAAGCCACCATGAAAAAAGCTAAAAGACAAGACATATAGAATCCTTATGAGCTGTGGGAGCATTCTCTGGCTCAGTCTCTCTATCCCTCCCGTTGGAATAACTTGCAAAAAATGATCTGAGCAACTACCAAATCCACTGAGCGGTTTTTGAGACTAGGCAAAAGGAAGGCATCGTCTCTGCAAGTCTGACAAGAGCTTAGCTCTGGGAAAATAAACTTATCCCACTAAGTACAGAGGGCTGTACAAATCCCAAATCCACAATAGGCTCTTCTTTTTCACTTGTCAGAGCTGGACTGGAGTCACTGGACAGAGCCAGTGGGGGCATGAGTGTGTGTGTCAGTGTGTTTTGGCGGGAGTGTGTGCTATTCTCCTTCTTTCTCCCTCCTTTTTTATGGCCAGCTGCTTGCTCCAGGAATCATAATGGGGAGGATTTAAAGGGACAGTAGCCCCTTTTCTGATGCCTGCCAGAAAGATTGAAATGATCTCTGTGTTGCAGATGGGGAGGTGAATGGGAGCTAAGGAGAATGTGGTGAGCTCACACAGGTTGATCATTTGAGAGGAAGTGTGGAAGAGGGAAAGGTTCTGTTGTTTCTCTCCCTTTTTTTCGGGAGGGAGGAGACTAAAGAATAAAGAGAGGGGAGAGAGGAAGGGAGAGAGAGAGGGAGAGAGAGACGAAGAGAGTCAGACAGACAGAAAGAGGGAGAGAGAAAGAGTGTCTGCGAGAAAGAGTGACAGAGGAATAGAGAGGTACACAGAGAGAGAGGGGCGGGAGAGAGAGAGAGAATTAGAGAGACTGAATGCCCCACTGGGTTGAATCAATGTTGTTTCAGCATAATATGACAAAGTATTGTGACATGGAAAATACATTACATTTGAAAAAAGTCATTAATGTAAACTATTGTTTTGAGAGTGACATTTCAACCACTGGATTGTCATCATGGTAACCAATTTTCAACATGGATAAACAGTGTATAAAATATGTTGAATTTATACCTTTGAGACAACGGCAGATCTTCAATGTTATATCCTCTATCAGGGAAAAAAAAACTATAGTCTGAGCAGCACCTCCTACTGGAGAGTTGATCTATCTACAGCTATCCATTTGGTCTCCCATCCAGGGCTTTATCCAAACCCAAGCCCTTGGCTTTGTCACTGACTAGTACCAATGTGCTATGGTGAGAATCATTATTGAAAGCTGTTTTAATAACTATAGATTCACTATTGCAATCGAAGTCATTACAAAGTGTAGGTACACTACGTTTTAACAGAGCAAATGAAATATAACCATCATTTATATGTAATATATCATCAAATACACTATTTAGGCCTACAGTATATAGCAGTTGCAAAGTCATCAACAGCTGTTGTTTCAGTTCAACCCAGGGTTCAACAAAAAATAGACAATACATAGAGTGCCTTGAAAGTATTCACACCCCTTGACTTATTCCACATTTTGTTGTGTTACAGCCTGAATTTAAAATGGCATAAATGTAGATTTTTTTTGTGACACTGGCCTACACACAATACCCCATAATGTCAAAGTGGAATTTAGTTCTTAGAAAGTTTTACAAATTTAATATAAAATGAAAAGCTGAAATGTCTGAAGTCAATAACTATTTTGTTATGGCAAGCCCAAATAAGTAACAATTTGCTTAACTAGTTGCCTAATAAGTTCCATGGACTCAATCTGTGTGAAAGAATACTCTATACTGTATATACAAACGTATGTGGACACAGCTTCAAATTAGTGGATTCAGCTATTTCAGCCACACCCGTTGCTGACAGGTGTAAAATCAAGCACACAGCCATGAAATCTCCAAGGACAAACATTGGCAGCAGAATGGCCTTACTGAAAAGCTCAGCGACTTTCAACGTGGCACCGTCAAAGGATTCCATCTTTCCAACAAGTCAGTTCGTCAAATTTCTGCTCAGCTACTCCGGACAACTGTAAATGCTGTTATTGTGAAGTGGAATCCTCTAGGAGCACAGCGGCTTAGCCGTGAAGTGGCAGGCCACACAAGCTCACAGAACGAGATCACAGAGTGCTGAAGTGCATAGCGCTTAACAATTGTCTGTCCTCAGTTGCAATACTCATTACCGAGTTCCAACCTGGGTTTGGCGGATGCCAGGAAAAAAGCTACCTGCACAAATGCAAACTGCCAACTGTGAAGTTTGGTGGAGGTGGAATAATGGTCTGGGGCTGTTTTTCATGGTTCGGGCTAGGTCCCTTAGTTTCATTGAAGGGAAATCTTAATGCTATAGCCTACAATGACATTCTAGATGATTCTGTCCTTCCAAATTTGTGGCAACAGTTTGGAGAAGGCCCTTTCCTGTTTCTGCACGACAATGCCCATGTGCACAAAGCAAGGTTCATGCAGAAAATGTTTGTCAAGATCGGTGTGGGGAAGAACTTGACTGGCCTGCAAAGAGCCCTGACTTCAACCCATTGAACACCTTTGAGGTGAATTGGAACGCCGACTACCAACCAGGCCTAATCGCCTCATCAATGCCCGACCTCACTATTGCACTTGTGGCTGAATGGAAGCAAGTCCCCGCAGCAATTTTCCAACATCTAGTGGAAAGCCTTTCCAGAAGTGGAAGATGTTATAGCAGCAAAGGGGGGACCAACTCCATATTAATACCCATGATTTTGGAATGATTTTGGAATCCACATACTTTTGGTCATGTAGTGTGGCAAAGCAACTAACCTTTTGTCCTGAATACAAATTGTTATGTTTCAATCCAACACATTACTGAGTATCACTCTCCATATCTGCAAGCATAGTGGTAGCTGCATCATGTTATGGGTATGCTTGTAATCGTTAAGGACTCTGACATTTTTCAGGATAAATATTAAACGTTATGGCACATGAAAAATCCTAGAGGAAAACCTGGTACAGTCTGCTTTCACCAGAGACTGGGAGACGAATGCACCTTTCAGCAGGACAATAACCTAAAACAATGCCAAATCTACACTGGAGTTACTTACCAAGAAGACAGTGAATGTTCCTGAATGGTCAAGTTACAGTTTTGACTTAAATCTACTTGAAAATGTTATGATAAGACTTGAAAATAGTTGTGTCGCAATGATCAAAAACCAATTTGACAGAGCTCGACAAATGTAAAAAAGAGTAATTGGCAAATGTTGCACGATGTAGCTGTGGAAAGCTCGTAGAGACTTACCCAGAAAGACTCACAGCTGTAATCACTGCCAAAGGTGCTTATACAAAGTATTGACTCAGAGATGTGAATACTGATGTGAATGAGATATTTCAGATTTTCATTTTCAGTACATTTGCAAACATTTCCAAAAATATGGTCATTATGAAATTAGTCTTTATAGTGGGTGACAAAAAAACATTGAATCCATCTTGAATTCAAGCTGTAACAAATCAAAATGTGAAATAAATCAAGGGGTATGAATAATTTCTAAAGGCAACGTATAGCCTAGGGTATCAAGCTTTGGTTGATTTTAAAATGTAATCTTACAGTGAATTATTAATATGTTGGATTCATGCCTCCATCTCCACCAAAAATGTAAGTTATTAGATCAAAATAAAGTCAAACTGTTTAAAGTGCATTTAATGTTGGATTTGCTTTGATTTAGTGCTATTCTTTGACCATCTTTAGTTGAGAGACTAATGTAGACGCAGGGCGTTAGGAAGCAGGTGCATTTGGAGAATGTATTGTAAATGAACACATAATGATACAAAAACAAGAGAAGTGTCTGGACATGAGAACATAAACAGAGACAATAACGCCTGATGGGAAATGACAACAGAGTGACAACGGAGTGATATATACAGTGGGACTAATCAGGGAAGTGATATGGTCCAGGTGTGCTTAATAATGAGGTGCAGATGTGCGTAATGAAGGGTTTCCATGTGTGCATAGTGATGTGTTGCGAGGACCAGTGGTTAGTAGACGTGATGTCGAGCGCCAGACAGGGGGAGTAGACATGGTGATATCCCCCTCCCGACGCACGGCTCTAGCCACTCCACGACGCTGACCAGGAGGACGGTAGAGGTGGATTTCTCGGATGATGTTGGGATCTAGAATGTCGTCCACCGGAACCCAACACCACTCCTCTGGACCCTAACCCTCCAAGTCCACCAGGTACTGAAGCCAACCTCCAAGACGTCAGGAGTCCAGAAGGGATCTGACATCATAAGCAGGACCTCCCTCAATGTTCAGAGGAGGCGGAGGGGTGTCGTGGTGAGCGGCTTCAGCCAGGGGACCAGGAACCACCGGCCTGAGGAGAGAAACATGAAAAGAAGATGATATCTGGTAGTTAGTGGGGAGCTGTAAGATATAAGTCACCTTGTTGATCCTCCGGAGGACCTTGAATAGCCCCACAAACCGGGGGCTCAGCTTCTTGCAGGGCAGGTGTAGTGGGAGGTTCCTGGTGGAGAGGCACTGTGGTGGCGATCCGCCTGCTCCTTCTGGCAACGTACGGCACTCTGAAGCCTCACATAAGCATCATTCCAAACTTCCTCTGCACGCCGGAACCATTCGTCCATTGCAGGGCTTCGGTCTGGCTTGGAGTGCAGAGAGCCAGGGCTGGCTAATAACACAGGACACAAGAGTAAGCCCGATGGAGGAGTGACGTAATGAATTCTGGCCGTATTCCGCCCAGGGAACACCCTTGCCAGGTCCTGGCAGTGACTCCTCAGAAACCTCCCCAGCTCCTGGTTCATCCTCTCCACCTGCCCATTGGACTGAGGCCAGTATCCGGAAGTGAGGCTGACCGTGACCCCCAGGTTCTCCATGAAAGCCTTCCATACCCGTGACGTAATTTGGGGGCCATGGTAGGAGACAAAATCCTCTGGAAGGCCGTAGTGCCAGAAAGACCTGCTGGAACAGTGCCTCAGGGACCTGGATAGCGGTACAGTGACCAGAGAGGAATAAACCGGCATGATTTTGAAAATCTGTCCACAACCACCAGAATGGTGGAGAAACCCTCAGAGGGGAGATCGGTAACAAAGTCAATGAACAGATAAGACCAGGGAAGCTGAAGCACGGGAAGGGGAAGGAGCTTCTCTGCTGGAGCGTGCCAGGGGTATTGTGTTTGGGCACATACTGAACATGAGTAGATATTGTGAGCCACGTCCTGCAACAAGGTGGTCAAAACGTTTTTCTCAGAAATGGAGTGAATAGTTTGAGTGATACTTGGGCGTCCAGTGGTGAGTGATGTGTGCGGCCAGGTCAACAGCCTATCCCTTACCCCTGAGGACACGTAGATTCGTTCAGGAGGGCAGGTAGAGGGCTCGGATTCCCTCTCCAGAGCCTGGCGGATGTCCAAGTCCACGTCCCAAAACACAGGGCCAATGACATGGGAGGGATAGGCTTGAGGCTGGTGGGTACTAACCTGACTCTCAACAGACGTGGAACCACAAGGTGAGGGAAAGCAGGTCCTCCGGCATCCTGGTGCCCAGGTGATGATTCTTCTCCTTGACCAGGAGATGGTGGGGTTACGATGTTGATGTCACGGGAGGCCGAGGCCGACTTTGTGTGTGGGTGCAGTGATGATGAGGAAGGGAAGTCTTTCCTGGTGCATAGGTCCCACAGTGAAGTCGAGTGTTGCTGTGATGTGTGCGACAGTCCCGGATCGCAGTGGTACACCATCCAATACTTGAAACGGAATTGGAGAGAGGAGTGGATTTTCAGTGAGGAGGCAAGGGCCTGGTCAATGAAATTCCCTGTGGCATAGGAGTCCTCTTGAAAACCATGTGTATGTGACACATGCTAACCATGTGTATGTGACAAATACAATTTGATTTGATTTGAACAGTAGATACAACATGTGCGGGACAGCCAGCTAGTGATATGGATATTAGAAAGGAGATGGATGATCAAGGGGCTGTCCTTCTGCCCTTGTGGACACCGCAATAGCGACAGAGCCACAGATGTCTCCGACGGTGTCGCTCAGCCACATGGAGCCCCTGAACCATGAGTTCAGCCTCTGACTCAGATTGGTCAACGAAGGAGGGAGAGTGGTGATGGTGGTACTGACACTCCTGCCGAAGGTTATCCAGAAGTATGGCCATCAAGACATGTGCGTCCAAGGAGAGGGTGTCATCTTGGCATGCCAACTCTGTCTGGATATCCTCGCGCAACCCTCTTCGGAATAGGGTGCTGAGCGCCGGCTCATTCCATCCGCTGGATGCTGCCACTGTCCTGAAGGTGAGGTTGTACAGAGACAAGAACGCCTGACGGGAAATGACCGAGGGCTATATATAGTGGGAGTAATCAGAGAAGTGATAAGGTCCAGGTGTGGCTAATAATGAGGCGCAGGTGTGCGTAGTGATAGGTTGCCATGACCGGTGGTTAGTAGACAGGTGACGTAGAGCACCGGAGCGGGAGTAGATGTGACATAGACAACAAATAAATTATTAATTTGTAGACAAACTGGTATCCATGAGTTCACCTGACTCTGGGGAATATACTGAACAAAATATAAATGCAACATGTAAAGTGTTGGTCCCATGTTTCATGAGCTAAAATAAAAGACCACCAAAATGTTCCATATGCACAAAAAGTGTATTTCTCTACATAAGCTGCCTCCAACATCGCTTTAGAGAAGTTGGCAGTACGTCCAACCTAATGTAAGTTTCTGCACAAACTATCAGAAACCGTCTCAGGGAAGCTCATATGCTTGCTCATTGTCCTAACCAGGGTCTTGACCTGACTGCAGTTTGGCTTCGTAACCAACTTTAGTGAGAAAATGCTCACCTTCAGTAGCCACTGGCATGCTGGTGCCAAGCTACAGACAACGAACACAATTGCATTTTATTGATGGCAATTTGAATGCAGAAAGACCACAAAATACTGTGGCCCATTGTCGTCCCATTCATCCGACGCCATCACCTCATGTTTCAGCATGATAATGCATGACCCCATGTCGCAGTACACAATTCCTGGAAGCTGAAAATGTCCCAATTGTTCCATGGCCTGCATACTCAACCAGACATGTCACCCAATGCACATGTTTGGGATGCTCTGGATTGACGTGTACGACAGGGTGTCCCAGTTCCCGCCAATATCCAGTAACTTCTCACAGACATTGAAGAGGAGTGGGACAACATTCCACAGGCCACAATCAACAGCCTGATTAACTCTATGCGAAGAAGACATGTTATGAGTTATTATGAACTGCAACTCAATAAAATATTTGAAATAGTTGCATGTTGCGTTTATATTTTTGTTCAGTGTAGATAAAGAGCCCTCGTTGCCAAAATCCTGAAGTGTCCTTTTAACATGAGTAACACATCCATGGCCACATTCTGAGGTTACTGTAACTATAAATGTCTTCTTATGTAATCCTAGGAAGCGTGCATGTTGCAGGTCTTTGGCGATCTTCACAATTATTACAATAATCTGCACCGAATCTCAAACAGCCATGATTACTTGCACTATGTACTTTTAATGTAATCTCATCCGCAATCCAGGTAATTTGGCTGTGCTAATAGATGAAGCACAGTGATAACACATTAGGTTGTTGTATAAATACAAAATATCTAACACTGTATTCCCATTTGAACTTTGTTGTGCTTTTAAATGGTTGAAAGTGCAGTGATAACACATCTTTATGACAACTAAACAAAAAAACAGACATCGTTCAGATGGTTGAATGCCTCTGCAATTATTACAATAATCTGCACAGAATCTCAAACAGCCATGATTACTTGCACTATGTACTTTTAATGTAATCTCAGCCGCAATCCAGGTAATTTGGCTGTGCTAGTAGATGAAGCACAGTTATAACACATTAGGTTGTTGAATAAATACAAAATATCTAACACTGTATTCCCATTTGAACTTTGTTGTGCTTTTAAATGGTTGAAAGTGCAGTGATAACACATCTTTATGACAACTAAACAAAAAAACAGACATTGTTCAGATGGTTGAATGCATAGTGATAAGACATTGGGATTTCAACAAACTTCTGGCTGTCTTTTTGAGTGGGTGAATTTACATTTAACAACCGACAAGCACATCTCTGTCATAGAAATGGCAAAGAGTGTATAAAATGAGACACCAAAGTAGGGGGTCCTGGGGGTGAAATCTATTTCATGCTCAATACTTCCAACTGGGGATATAGCCTTTCAAAAAACACCAAAGCGCTTTGTCATTTGTAAGGCAAGTCATTTTCTGAACATTCTCGTCTATCCACTTTAGTTTATCTTTTGATGCCACCACTGACTCCTCAATCACCAATCTGAATAGGGACTCCTCGCAAGGCACTATTTTCTGAAGAGGAGGAACACAAAGCGAGGAGTGATAAAGGAATCCATGAATGGGTTTGTAAATTGGGAGATCAAAGGGTAGGAGCGCGACCTGACAAATCACTCACGGGGCCTGACCATCAAATTGCCTCTGTTCAAGTCATTCATCTTCCCCGCGGATTCCGCCATGTGCCCCTGACGCCTCCTAAAGACATACAGTACATGTCTTGCTAATGTTTTTAATCTATTCGTGGGGAGAAAACGCCTGATTAAACTCTCACCCTTTTTTGTGTTTGTGTGACAATTATCTTCTTTCTGCACTGAAGCCAGCTTAATAAAGATGCATTAGATTCTGATGCTATGATTGGGCAACAGGCAAATGTGAAGCTGACAATCACAAGCTTTTGCATACTCTTTCTCTTTGTTTTCCTTTCTCTCTCTCTCTCTCTCTCTCTCTCTCTCTCTCTTCCTCACGCTCTCCCTTTCACATTGAAATGAAAAGCTGTTCTTATTTTATTATTCAGCAGACATAATATAGAAGCCAGAAAAGAGTTGGAATACTGTGACTGTAAAAATGGCTTATGAGTTGCTACACCTACCACTGTTGAGTCCCCTGGAAATGGTGGGTACGTGAGTTTTTACACATCCACTGACCCATCTCTCTCTCTCTCTCTCTCTCTCTCTCTCTCTCTCTCTCTCTCTCTCTCTCTCTCTCTCTCTCTCTCTCTCTCTCTCTCTCTCTCTCTCTCTCTCTCTCTCTCTCTCTCTCTCTCTCTCTCTCTCTCTCTCTCTCTCTCTCTCTCTCACCCCTCCAATCATGCCTTGTAGCCAACAGCTCCATGGTAACAACCTGCAATGGAGGAAAGGAGTGATGGAGGATGGATTAAGGGAAGTGGAGGAAGTGTTAAGGGAAGTGGAGCTGTGTTGAGAACAGAGTCGTGGAATGGGGTGTGAAGACATGCTGGTGGAGGCAAAATGGATGAGGATAGGAAACAAGGGAAGAGAAAAGGAGGAGGACGGGGGGGTGGAAGCACTGATGATGGAGGTGGATCAGGTTGAGATGAGGCTGTGGAATGGGCTGAGAGGAGGTGATGGTGGAATCACAATCAAGGGGAGGGGGAGAATATGAAATTAGTGAAGGGAAAATAAGGAGGAGGGGGAGGGAAATAAGGATGGTGTTTGTTGGCAGCAGCACTTGTGCTGACAGCACAATTTTCCCTGAGCGTAGAGCTGCACACCTAGGCTTGCTTGGCTGCTACGTCCCCCCAAACAGGAGTGCTGACATCTGGGGCCAGGGATACATCTATCACCCACCTAGAGACACAAGGTGATGTGGAGAGCGCAGCGCCGTCCAAATATAGGCGAATATTAATGGCGCGTGACATCCCTGCCCCATTAGCTTGGGGAGGGTTCGCTCGGCCACAAATCAAGTTGTGAATTTGGAGCTCGGGAGCTGTCACTGTCACTTCTGCTGTGTACCTTTAGTGTTTTTGTGTGTGCGTACTCTGGTGGGTCTACACGTAAGCAGTGGTGAGCATTTTTCCTGCTCATAACACTGACATCAATATTTTACATACAGTGCCTTGCGAAAGTATTCGGCCCCCTTGAACTTTGCGACCTTTTGCCACATTTCAGGCTTCAAACATAAAGATATAAAACTGTATTTTTTTGTGAAGAATCAACAACAAGTGGGACACAATCATGAAGTGGAACAACATTTATTGGATATTTCAAACTGTTTTAACAAATCAAAAACTGAAAAATTGGGCGTGCAAAATTATTCAGCCCCCTTAAGTTAATACTTTGTAGCGCCACCTTTTGCTGCGATTACAGCTGTAAGTCGCTTGGGGTATGTCTCTATCAGTTTTGCACATCGAGAGACTGACATTTTTTCCCATTCCTCCTTGCAAAACAGCTCGAGCTCAGTGAGGTTGGATGGAGAGCATTTGTGAACAGCAGTTTTCAGTTCTTTCCACAGATTCTCGATTGGATTCAGGTCTGGACTTTGACTTGGCCATTCTAACACCTGGATATGTTTATTTTTGAACCATTCCATTGTAGATTTTGCTTTATGTTTTGGATCATTGTCTTGTTGGAAGACAAATCTCTGTCCCAGTCTCAGGTCTTTTGCAGACTCCATCAGGTTTTCTTCCAGAATGGTCCTGTATTTGGCTCCATCCATCTTCCCATCAATTGTAACCATCTTCCCTGTCCCTGCTGAAGAAAAGCAGGCCCAAACCATGATGCTGCCACCACCATGTTTGACAGTGGGGATGGTGTGTTCAGCTGTGTTGCTTTTACGCCAAACATAACGTTTTGTATTGTTGCCAAAAAGTTCAATTTTGGTTTCATCTGACCAGAGCACCTTCTTCCACATGTTTGGTGTGTCTCCCAGGTGGCTTGTGGCAAACTTTAAACACTTTTTATGGATATCTTTAAGAAATGGCTTTCTTCTTGCCACTCTTCCATAAAGACCAGATTTGTGCAATATACGACTGATTGTTGTCCTATGGACAGAGTCTCCCACCTCAGCTGTAGATCTCTGCAGTTCATCCAGAGTGATCATGGGCCTCTTGGCTGCATCTCTGATCAGTCTTCTCCTTGTATGAGCTGAAGGTTTAGAGGGACGGCCAGGTCTTGGTAGATTTGCAGTGGTCTGATACTCCTTCCATTTCAATATTATCGCTTGCACAGTGCTCCTTGGGATGTTTAAAGCTTGGGAAATCTTTTGTATCCAAATCCGGCTTTAAACTTCTTCACAACAGTATCTCGGACCTGCCTGGTGTGTTCCTTGTTCTTCATGATGCTCTCTGCGCTTTTAACGGACCTCTGAGACTATCACAGTGCAGGTGCATTTATACGGAGACTTGATTACACACAGGTGGATTGTATTTATCATCATTAGTCATTTAGGTCAACATTGGATCATTCAGAGATCCTCACTGAACTTCTGGAGAGAGTTTGCTGCACTGAAAGTAAAGGGGCTGAATAATTTTGCACACTGAATTTTTCAGTTTTTGATTTGTTAAAAAAGTTTGATATATCCAATAAATGTCATTCCACTTCATGATTGTGTCCCACTTGTTGTTGATTCTTCACAAAAAAATACAGTTTTATATCTTTATGTTTGAAGCCTGAAATGTGGCAAAAGGTCGCAAAGTTCAAGGGGGCCGAATACTTTCGCAAGGCACTGTAAGTTCCCAAAATATGTCAATACCCATTAAAAACTGGGCTGCAATGATTAGGCAACAAATGGAAGAAAATATACCGAAACATGGAGGAACTACCTGACCTTCTCCAATAAGAAATGCTTGTTTTTGTTTTCTCTTGCTAAACATTTGAGAGAATGCCAAGAGTGTGCAAATCTGTCATCAAGGCAAAGGGTGGCTACTTTGAACAATCTCAAATATAAAATATATTTTGATTTGTTTTACATTTTTTGGGTTACTAGATGATTCCATATGTGTTATTTCATAGTTTTGAGATCTTCAGTTTCTTGACAATTTCTCGCATGGAATAGCCTTCATTTCTCAGAACAAGAATAGACTGATGAGTTTCAGAAGAAAGTTCTTTGTTTCTGGACATTTTGAGTCTGTAATCGAACCCACAAATGCTGATGCTCCAGATACTCAACTAGTCTAAAGAAGGCCAGTTTTATTGCTTCTTTAATCAGAACAACAGTTTTCAGCTGTGCTAGCATTATTGCAAAACGGTTTTCTAATGATCAATTAGCCGTTTAAAATTATAAACTTGGATTAACTAACAGAATCTGCCATTGGAACACAGGAGTGATGGTTGCTGAAAATGGGCCTCAGTGAGCCTATGTACAGTGCCTTGCGAAAGTATTCGGCCCCCTTGAACTTTGCGACCTTTTGCCACATTTCAGGCTTCAAACATAAAGATATAAAACTGTATTTTTTTGTGAAGAATCAACAACAAGTGGGTCCTGTATTTGGCTCCATCCATCTTCCCATCAATTTTAACCATCTTCCCTGTCCCTGCTGAAGAAAAGCAGGCCCAAACCATGATGCTGCCACCACCATGTTTGACAGTGGGGATGGTGTGTTCAGCTGTGTTGCTTTTACGCCAAACATAACGTTTTGCATTGTTGCCAAAAAGTTCAATTTTGGTTTCATCTGTCCAGAGCACCTTCTTCCACATGTTTGGTGTGTCTCCCAGGTGGCTTGTGGCAAACTTTAAACAACACTTTTTATGGATATCTTTAAGAAATGGCTTTCTTCTTGCCACTCTTCCATAAAGGCCAGATTTGTGCAATATACGACTGATTGTTGTCCTATGGACAGAGTCTCCCACCTCAGCTGTAGATCTCTGAAGTTCATCCAGAGTGATCATGAGCCTCTTGGCTGCATCTCTGATCAGTCTTCTCCTTGTTTGAGCTGAAAGTTTAGAGGGACGGCCAGGTCTTGGTAGATTTGCAGTGGTCTGATACTCCTTCCATTTCAATATTATCGCTTGCACAGTGCTCCTTGGGATGTTTAAAGCTTGGGAAATCTTTTTGTATCCAAATCCGGCTTTAAACTTCTTCACAACAGTATCTCGGACCTGCCTGGTGTGTTCCTTGTTCTTCATGATGCTCTCTGCGCTTTTAACGGACCTCTGAGACTATCACAGTGCAGGTGCATTTATACGGAGACTTGATTACACACAGGTGGATTGTATTTATCATCATTAGTCATTTAGGTCAACGTTGGATCATTCAGAGATCCTCACTGAACTTCTGGAGAGAGTTTGCTGCACTAAAAGTAAAAGGGCTGAATAATTTTGCACGCCCAATTTTTCAGTTTTTGATTTGTTAAAAAAGTTTGAAATATCCAATAAATGTTGTTCCACTTCATGATTGTGTCCCACTTGTTGTTGATTCTTCACAAAAAAATACAGTTTTATATCTTTATGTTTGAAGCCTGAAATGTGGCAAAAGGTCGCAAAGTTCAAAGGGGCCGAATACTTTCGCAAGGCACTGTAAACATTCCATTAAAAATCTGCCGTTTTCAGCTACAATAGTCATTTACAACATTAACAATGTTTATGATCAATTTTATGTTATTTTAACGGACGAAAAATGTGCTTTTCTTTTAAAAACGAGGACATTTCTAAGTGACCCCAAACGTTTGAACGGTAGTGTATATATACTCAAAAGTATGTGGACACTCCTTCAAATGAATGGATTTGGCAAAACACCTTTTGCTGACAGGTGTATAAAATCAAAAACACAGCCATGCAATCTCCATTTAAAAATAAATGTTCTTAACAAGTCACAAAATAAGATGCAGGACTCTGTCTGCAAAAATAGTGTTTAACTTGATTTTCTAATGACTACCTCATCTCTGTACCCCACACAATGAGGAGGGAGGTTTTCGAATGCTTCGCATAGAAGGGCACATATTGGTAGATGGGTCCTGTCTGAATGACGTGCCCAAAGTAAACTGCCTGTAGTTTAGGCCCTGAAGCCAGGATATGCATATAATTGGTACCATTGAAAGGAAAACACCTTGAAGTTTGTAGAAATGTTAAAATAATGTAGGAGTATATAATACAATAGATATGAAAGGAGGAAGTCCAAAGAAAAACCAAACAGAATTTAATTGTTTTGAGAGACCGTCCCAGCTCCCTGGGTGCCATTCCTATGGCTTCCACTAGGTGTCAACAGTCTATTTTCACGGTTTCAGGCTTGTAACTTCAAAAACGAACAAGAAATATCAGTTTTAGCAGAAGGACGCTGCTAAGACTTTACACACCTACTAAAACCAGTTTGGACTTTTTTATTTTATTATCCATTATTTCACCAGGTAAGTTGACTGAGAACATGTTCTCATTTGCAGCAACAACCTGGGGAATAGTTACAGGGGATGAATGAGACAATTGTAAACTGGGGATTATTAGGTGACCATGATGGTTTGAGGGCCAGATTAGGAATTTAGCCAGGACACCGGGGTTAACACCCCTACTCTTACAATAAGTGCTAAGGGATCTTTAATGACCTCAGAGAGTCAGGACACACATTTAACATCCCATCCGAAAGACAGCACCCTACACAGGGCAGTGTCCCCAATCACCACCCTGGGGAATTGGGATATTTTTTTAGACCAGAGGAAAGAGTGCCTCCTACTGGCCCTCCAACACCACTTCCAGCAGCATCTGGTCTCCCATCCAGGAACTGAACTGAACTGCTTAGCTTCAGAAGCAAGCCAGCAGTGGTATGCAGGGTGGTATGCTGCTGGCAAAACAGATGACAAATCAGAGGAAGATTTTCAAAAAGTACGTGAATATTTAATCGTTATTTGTGAATGTGTGAAACCTGCGCCGGTGGAAAAACATTTTGATGTGGGGCACTGTCCTCAAACAATTGCATGGCATGTTTCCGGTGTAATAGCTACAGTAAATCGGACAGTGCAGTTAGATTAACAAGAATTTAATATTTCAGCTGATATAAGACTTATATGTACATAAATGTTTAAAATCATATTATTTATGATTATTTATTATTTGAATTGCGCGTCCTCCAATTTCATTGGAAGTTGTCCCGCTATAGCACTTACACTTTGGAATGTGTATCAACACACCCAGTCACTACAACGATACAGGCATCCTTCCTAACTCAGTTGCTGAAAGGAAGGATTCTGCTCAGTGATTTCCCCATGAGGCAAATGGTGATTTTAAAACAGTTCCAGAGTTTAATGGCTGTGATAAAAGAAAACTGGTGATGGAAATACAAAGTGTTATGTTTGGGGTAAATCCAATACAACACATTACTAAGTACCACTCTCCATATTTTCAAGCATAGTGGTGGTTGCATCATGTTATGGGTATGCTTGTAAACGTTAAAGAAAGGTGAGTTTTTCAGTATAAAAAAATAGAATGCAGCTAAGCACAGGAAAAATCCTAGAGAAAAACCTGGTTCAGTGTGCTTTCAACCAGACACTGGGAGATTAATTCACCTCTCAACAGGACAATAACCTGAAACACCAGGCCAAATCTACACTGGAGTTGATTACCAGGAAGACAGTGAATGTTCCTGAGGGGCCAAGTTTTGAAAATCTATGATAAGACCTGTGATTGGTTGTCTAGCAATGATCAACAACCAATTTGACAGAGCTTGAAGAATTTTGAAAATAATAATTGGCAAATGTTGCACGATCCAGGTGTGGAAAGCTCCTAGAGACTTACCCAGAAAGACTCACTGCTGTAATCACTGCCAAAGGTGCTCATACAAAGTATTGACTCAGGGATGTGAATACTTATGTGAATTAGATATTTCTGATTTTCATTTTCAATACATTTGCAAACATTTCTAAAAACAGGTTTTCACTATGTCATTATAGGTTATGTCAGGTGCGTGAATGAGGACCCAAAAGCGAATTAACAAAACAGAGTTTCTTTAATAACGAAACACACGTAGGCTCAGATGGACAGGCAGATTCCGACAGGACAGGACAAGGTTAGATGAACAGGCAGATTCCGACAGGACAGGACAAGGTTGCAGCAAACACGACGATAGTCTGGTTCAGGCATGAGTAACACAAACGAGAATCCGACAAAGACAGAAGCAGAAACAGAGAGAGATATAGAGACCTAATCAGAGGGAAAAAGGGAACAGGTGGGAAAAGGGGTGAACGAGGTAGTTAGAGAAGACAAGGAACAGCTGGGGGAAAGAGGGGAAGAAAAGGTAACCTAATACGACCAGCAGAGGGAGACAGGGTGAAGAGTAAGAACAGGAACAGGACACAACATGACAATACATGACAGGTTATTGTATGTAGGTGGGTGAGAATTGTATTTAATTTAATCAATTTTGAATTCAGGCACTAACAAATCAAATTGTGGAAAAAGTCAAGGGGTATGAATTCATCCTGAAGGCACTGCATACTACTGTACCTCTGAAGTCCTGTAAAGGAGCTCCCAGAACCCTTAATATAACTAAACATGTCCCTCCTGCCTATACAGCCCTAATGGAAAGTCCTGTCTGCCGCGTTTATATAACCAAACACGCATTTAGACCTACTTAGGTCCTGTATCGAGCTACTTTCATCCCTGTCGCATACCTGTATCCCCCTCTAAATCACAGACACTTTGAAACATTAATGTACACGCGACACACTTTTCAAGTCAACAACAACAACCACAGAATGTTTTTGCAGCAAAGGTTGTCTGTTATCAGGGTTGTTGGTAGCACTTTATACCAACTCCACGTAATAAAGCATTTATAATGGATTACTAAATAGTTTATTCATTTAATAATCAGTACTCCTACATTTGTATATGTTAGTGATATAGTTATTCACAAATTTATAAACAACCTTTAAAGTATTTAAGACTGATTAACAAGATCATTCACAATATATTTAATATAGGTCCTTATAAACCATTTACTAATAATTCGTTACGTCTTCTTCCATGGCCTCAACAACTAAAGTGTGCGCTATTTAAACTTTCTAAATACCTCATAAATGTTTTGAGTGACCATTGTAATTTCGCACAAAAAAATGGACAATCCATTTGTAGACATTCCAGCAGTACCTGATGCTCCTTAAGCTCTCAAAATGGTCCCTAGAACATATCAATGATTAAACAATAATCACAGAATACAGAGGATGTTTATGAAAATATTATGGAAATGTTATTCCAAAAAAGTCACACTGTAATAGTCTGATGTGCAGCTCTATGCTGAGTAAAAAAAAAAGTTTTTCGGCCCAAAATACTAACATAAGCGTGCGTATCTTGGCAATTACTTATCTACCAAAACTAAAGTGTGGATTGCAGTCACTCCTTAGAGCAGTCTAAGCTCCATTAACCCAGAACTAAAATCTTACGTAATTTGGTCAGCTGCGTGATTAACGGGACAATCTGCAGTTGCTACATCAATATTCAGACTTACAGTTGAAGTCGGAAGCTTACATACACTTAGGGTGTAGTCATTAAAATTTGTTTTGCAACCACTCCACAAATGTCTTGTTAACAAACTATAGTTTTGGCAAGTCGGTTAGGACACCTACCTTGTGCATGACACAAGTAATTTTTCCAACAATTGTTTATAGACAGATTATTATACTTATAATTCACTGTATCACATTTCCAGTGGGTCAGAAGTTTACATACTCTAAGACTGTGCCTTTAAACAGCTTGGAAAATTCCAGAAAATGATGTCATGGCTTTAGAAGCTTCTGATAGGCTAATTGACATCTTTTGAGGCAAACTCAGTGCCTCTTTGCTTGAAATCTTGGGAAAATCAAAAGAAATCAGCTAAAATATTGTAGACCTCCACAAGTCTGGTTCTTCCTTGGGAGCAATTTCCAAATGCCTGAAGGTACCACGTTCATCTGTACAAACAATAGTACACAAGTATAAACATTATGGGACCATGCAGCCGTCATACTGCTCAGGAAGGAGACGCGTTGTCTCCTAGAGAGATGAACGTACTTCGGTGCAAAAAGTGCAAATCAAGGCCTACAAACCTGACTCAGTTACACCAGCTCTGTCAGGAGGAATGGGCCAAAATTCACCCAACTTATTGTGGGAAGCTTGTGGAAAGCTACCCAAAATGCTTGACCCAAGTTAAACAATTTAAAGGCAATGCTACCAAATACTAATTGCATGCATGTAATCTTCTGACCCACAGTTTAAACACCGCCTTCGGCCCAATCCGGGTACGTCCAAATAATCAGTAACGAAAAGCCAAACATTGAAACTACCACACTAACCCTTTCCCTAAGAGCAGTCCACACACTGCTTACGAGGTAAGGAAACAAATATCTAAATACATTATTGTGCTATCCTGTTAATTTTAAAGATTTACTACCTCTAAAAGCCCAGTAAATGTGCTGCCAAATAAAAATTGTGTGAACAATAGTCAGAGGTTAAAAGAGATTGGAAGCTATTTAAAGTTATACATGTAACATTTCTTGCTGCAAATCAAACATGTACCATTTCTACCGCATTCACATTTCAGTTGTAGTGAAGGAATAAAAATCCAGCCAGATTTTGGCGACATCTGCTGTTACTCTCTGTTTTATAATTAGTTTGTGTTTGCGAGGTTGACTACATTAAAAAACATTCATATTACAACTCTTCCTCAACTCCTTGCAAAAGTTATTTCACAACATTTAAAAATTAAAAATAAAACCTTCAATATATTTATTTTAACATCATTTGTTGTGTGCTTATTCTTTTATCATTGGTATGTTCTAGGCTATTTTGCGACCTTAATGAGCATCAGGTACTGCTGGAATGGCTACCAATGGCAGGAATATATTCATAAAGTATAAATAGGCTCTCAGAAAAAGACAACTAATTATTAGTAAATAGTTTAAGGATCTACACTCAGTGGACCGTTTATTAGGTATACCCATCGAATACCAGGTCAGACTCCCCTTTGCCTCCAGAACAGCCAGAATTCTTTAGGGCATGGAACCGTTGCTCAATTGGTATCAAGGGACCTAATGTGTGCCAGGAAAACATTACACTACCATTGACACCAGGCAGGATGGGGCCATTTACTCATGCTGCTTACGCCAAATCCTGACTCTTGCATGACACAACAGGAACCAGGATTCGTCAGACCAGGCAATGTTTTTCCACTCCTCAATTGTCCAGGGTTGGTGATTGTGTGCCCACTGGGGCTGATTCTTCTTGTTGTTAGCAGATAGGAGTGGAACCTGGTGTGGTCGTCTGCTGCAATAGCCCATTTATGACAAAGACCGACAAGCTGTGTGTTCCCAAAATGCAGTTCTGCACACCAATTTTGTGCTGCACCATTATTTGCCTCTTTGGGACCCGCCTGTTAGCCCTGTAGTTTTTGTGTGTTACAATCCAAGATAAAGTGGCCATAAAGCAGGCTTAGGTGTACCTTCCAAGGTGTTGACCCTTCACTTCCCTCTGAAATTGGTACACACACACATCCCTGCAGCACACAATCGCCCAACTCTAAAGCCCCCAAGGAGGGATTGACCTGTGGCTGTAATGCTCTGTGTTTGAAGCTAACCTCTCTTCCACTGATCCTCCATAGCAGAACAGCAGACTTAACGCCACACATGCTGGTTCAGAGGAATTACTAAAGGTTTTGTGTAGCGATCCATGTTGTTCATGGCCTAAAGAGGCTATTATCCTCACACTACTTAACAAACCGACATGAAGGCGAGGTCAAAGTATCATTTTATTTGGTGGTTGCCTTGGCAGTGTGGATGTACTGTAAGAGAAATGCTGTTCTATACAATGCCTGCAGTGTATCCTCTGCTCCTCTTTTTGATCATACAAAAGATACATGGGTTTCATGAAAGAAGTGAAAGGAATTGGGCTCTTTCTTTACAGGGTTTGTCTTGTAGAAATTAATCCGGTTAAATCGTTCAATTGTCCCTCCTCTTGCATCAGGAGCAGCATATGTTAAGGTAAAAAAAAACAGAGGTTAGACAACAAAGTTTTCCAAATCGAAATGGTGGATGGTGAGACATAAAATCAATGAAAGGTTTAAGATAATGAAGATGAGGGCGTGAAGTTAGATTCACAAATTATCTGTTTATTCTAAGGTGAACGATAGCGTAATGAACATATGATCTAAATCACAACATTAAAGGATATATTTTTAATTTCCAATTGTTGGCCTATAGACACAATCTACTTAGGACACGGTATGAAGAAACCATAAACAAAACCAATTCTATGAGAGTTATTTAAAAGGTATGCAGATAAGCCTATTCAAAGAGATGATCCCATATGCAATGAAGAACGTGCCTGCTCATATTTAAGCACCTCATACATAAAGATTGCAGTCCTCCCTTTAAGTCGAATCCTCATGGCCTTTCTCCATTTGACGGTTCACATTTTGATCTCCAAAAGTCTGGCTTTAGGCAAACTTTCAAAAGCACAAAATGCTTTCTAGTGAGAAGGTTTATATCATATGATTACATGTGTTTGAAGCGCCAGAAAGGAATTTTCCCAAAAGTAGATGATAAATTCAGGGAGATGTTGTATCGCTTGCTCTTACTCCGTGTTGACGGCAAGGCTTTATTCAAAGGGACAGACTCTTGCATGAGATAGCAGGCCTAAAGCATTTTTTTTATATCCAAGGCTGCCAATGTAGACCGCCAATCCACATGAATGTCAACAGGCACTGACTAAATTAAAGGGTTGACATATAGTAAATGACTACCCATCACCAGAGGTGATTAAGGCAACCAGCTCTCACAGTCTCACGTCAGACATTCATCCATGTTTCTCAAATGTCAAATGTTTAAGGTTAAGTTTAGGCATTAACTATTTAATTTAGACATTAACTCCGAAATTGTAAGGTTAGGCATTAAATCCGAATGGTTAAGGTTCGGGTTAAATTATGGGATAGGCGAGAAAAAGAAAGAAAGAAGCTTTCTATCGCTGGATTCGAACTTGCAACCTTTGGAATTAGAGGCAGATGCTCACAAAACTCTTTCTATTACTGGATTCAAATTTGCAACATTTGCTTACGCCCATCCACCATCCCCGTCCACAATGCCCTAGCAAAACCAAAACCTACTTGATGGCAACAGCACTCACTGTTGCCCGTCATGGCCGGTTTTCATGTCATTTCCGGACATCCTCAGACATGGATGGATGTCAAATGCTTACTTGTATCACAGGTGACCTGGCTGTATTAAGGAGAGTTCATTGAGAGTTAAGGGGGAATTCCCCCCGAGAAGTTTAAATTTGACGATTTGTTATTTACCTTTTTAAAATGTTATTTGATTTGTCTACCATGTGTCTAACCAAGAGGCTTAGTCAAAATCTGAGCCAGGGTGCTAGGAATAGCAACCCTATGTCATCTTCAGCTGTTGGTGATGTGGTAAGTGGTCATTTTCTATTGTTCTCCAAAAAAGGGAAGACACACAAGTCTCTCACTTCCCAATGTGTTTTCTAAGCAGTCAGAAGTATTGTGTCTCAAAGTATGTGAGTAACAAAGATGCCCAAAAAGATTTGGGTGAGAAGGCGCTTAGGCCAAAAATAGTATGTTTTGAGGATTTGATATCTTGCCCCCCTAGCACTGAATCACCTAAACAATTTTAGCAAATTGCACCCACAACTTTCAAAGCAGTTTTTATATATTTCCCACAGCATGGGTATCCGCTCATACAGGAGTAATAAAGGCCTAGTTCACAAATTTTCAGGATTCTTATAATTGTTTTATTATTTAGTATTGTTATTCTTTGATTTATCAGAGGGTGCTGCAAAGCCCTCAGCACCCGTACTTCCCACAGCTATGGACCATGATATTTATAGACATACCAGTTTTCCCTGCTGGGTGGTGTTCCAAGTCTGAATCAGTTTTTGATGTCCAGTTTTGAGGAAAGAGGACATATGATGACCCAGGTTGTAGGTCATGACTTATCCTCCAGACATGCAGCACAAATTTAAAGGATGTAATAATTTTAATAATAATTTGGTGGGTACTTATGTTTGTCCTATTTCATTATGATACACGTGTGAATTGGAAATGAGTTTTTTGCATATCCGAACTCTCTCTGAGACACCCTCGGCGAGTATGTCAGAAGGATTTAAAGGATGTAGGAGTTTTGTTTCAGAAATGGGACAGAATGTACTGTCCTTTTCGATATACTGTTACTCAAGGTTTTACAGCCTATCCATTATATCATCAATGCCAACATTGCCAACAGCTTCAGATTTATGTGAAAGTGGTCAGAACTCGGAAGTAATGAAATGGCAGCACATAAATGCACCTGCATCAAGAGGATTACAGAAAAAACTGATATCTGCCATCGAATTCACCCAGCCGGCTTCAAGTCGAGCTCACGGATCACTTCGGACATTAATGCAGTTGACGGTGTCGCTTAGTAGCCTGATTGACACATCATTACAAAGGAATATCTGTGAACTCAGTGGGAGATGGCGATCTCCACAAGAACAACATCAACCCCTCTTAGATTAGACATGAAATATGCCAGGAGGAAGAAGTGCAAAACAGTCATGGATAATTATACAATGTCATATACTGTACATGCCCTGTGGTTTTGCTGGCCTCGTTTTCTTGAACCACATCATCCTTTTCTCTGACCTCTCTTGGATAGGGCAGGCAGACTAGGATGGTGTCAAACAGCTGTGGTGTGGTGAGACTTAAGGAGAGTGCAGCGTCTTGTATCGAGGGCAGTGAGTGTTAACATAAATAGCCAGAGTGGCTAAATGAGAGGAAAGGGTCAGACCGTTGTTATGACTACGCAGGTTTACGTAGTTTTGCGATGCCTGATGACTTCCTGCCTGCTTATAGTGCATTGGTACAGTTCCTTTCTACCTATGGTTTCCTTTCATTTTACATACATATGGTATGTCCTTACATGAACAGTTTGACTGCATACAGTTATTGGATGAGGATCCCAAGATACCTCACTTGAATTGGTCGTCCCTCATCTCAAAACAAAGGTATACCTCTGCTTTACATTACAGTGAGTTCTCTTATAGACGGGTGAAATAGGAATTCTTCCCCGCAAACAAAACTGGTTGCAATTACGTTACTGGGTCTTGGGGGCTGTGATGTCTGAGGTTTGTCTCAAGGGGAGAAAAGTTGGAGCTTCACGTGATGACAAAAAATATACAGTAAGGTCCTTTTGCTATACGTTCTGTCATAGCGGGCCCACATCGACACTTTGCTGCCTCACAGAGACCTTGACAGCCAGACCAACTGCTCTCCCTACTTTCAGATAAGCACCACAGATCCAAAGAGAAACCATGGCTGGCCTTTCAATCGGAAACGTCTATTCGCCACCTTTTCAAACTTTCTCTCTGGCTCATTTCTAGCTGCTTAGCTAGAGTGCCTCTGTCTCTGACTCAGATAACGCTCCTTTTCAGCAACATGTATGGAAGGCCCAAATGACAATTCCGGACCTAGTCTGCCTCTTCCTAAATCATTTGCCTTTCTGCGGTCACTACCTTTGTTTGGAAGTTAAAGAAGTGGAGGAACAAATGTGTGGCACAGAGAGATAACCTGGGACTCTTGTTCAGGTGTCCTTGTGTAACATCTTCAGTGGCTCAGGGCTCGTGCCTCCCAATGCCTCAGTCCATAAGTTGACTTCAGAGAAGCCACTGTTGGTCAAGCTGCCTTATACTGTCTGTGTTTTTAATTACACACACATGCTTAAACAGTACATGTGCATGCACACACACGCTAGTGTACGCATATGCACACACACGCTAGTGTACGCATATGCACACGCACGCAAATACACACAGACACACGCACACACACACACACACCTTCCATTCTCCATATATCAACAATACTGATTTGTGCATTGAGCACATTGGTCCATTAATCTTAAGTCATTATGTGACAAGACATGTCAGGCATGTTAGCTTTGTTGCAGTGGATTTTAATTGTAAAGCCTTTTTATGACATGGCAAACGGTTGTACGGAGCAATGAAATACAGATCTATTTGTGTTGGCTTGAGTGTGTACAATTTTATGACACTGAAACATATTGTGGAAGTAAATCAAATGAAGTGCTGACTAACCCTTGCTTGAATATTCTACCCTGCTCCTTGTCCTCTTTCTACCTGATGCAAAATGTAAATTGTTTCCCTTTCAGATCTCTCAATCAAAATAAAATGCTCAATTTGATCATTTTATTTTTTGAATAGCTCACAAAGCCAAAGGACTATCTCGCCATAAATTGCAGAAGTGGCCGTTTTGAGCAGCATCGGTACGAGTCAGATTCATAACAATGGGATGTGAAGGAGTGTTCAATGCCTGTCCCAAGGCTGGAGATGGGAAGACGGTGAAAAGGCAGCATTACAATGTCCTGTAGCCCCTATGTAGCTGCAGCGCTGAATACATAATATGGAAAAATGAATGCAACACAGGCATTAAAGTATTAAAGTTTAGTTAGTTAACAACAGTGTGGCTGCTGAAGAGTTAATTAAGAATGTGCTCTCCCAAAAGCAGTTTTTCTTTTCTGTATACAAAACTTGGTCATTGGAGTATTACATGAATTCCCCTCCGCTGCTGTTTTTATGTTTTGCTTGTCTCTTGCCTGATGTTGTCACACCTGGAATTTGTCATTTCTCCTTAATTTTGAGGGGGATTCTGTCATAATGTGCATTCTAAAACATGATATATTCCCATGTGGAGAGCAGAAATACATTACGTGAAATTGTTTTAAAACTTTAACTTCATTAGAATGAAAAGGCACATACATACTGTACATGTGATGCCCTCAAGATGTCTAAGAATTTAAGTATCAAAGCGCACAGTATTTCAAGGGTAAAAAAAGGTCTCCATGTCAAGTCATGTGACTGTTTGAATTACTTTTAGTGTTTACCTTTATGTTGTTATATATCAGTTGTGTAGTCTGGGGCCTGGGCTGATGGAGTAGCTGTCTCGACCAGGGACTAGTCTGTCATGTTAGGACATGAGTGATACTCCCTCTTCACCATGTAAACCTCTCTCAGGTAAACCCTCTGCTAGGCTAGCAGATTTCTATCTGAGAAAATGCAAATGAAAATGGTTTAACCTTGTCTACTCTGCGGGAAGTGTCTTATGAACTGGTATGAGACAAACAACACAGTGGCGGTCGGTGCCGTTTTAAGAGGAGGGTGGATGATTTGTTTTATGAACATGGCCTTATTTCTATTACAGCATATTGGATGACTGTCATTCATATTCCATTCACCCAGCTCAATGTAACATCGATAGGTTTAGTCTACTACATGATACTAAAATGTTCCCTGTACCCATCATGAGGTTGCTACAACAGGTCGAGAGAATTTTGAGTAATCAAGGTGACACAATCAATACTGCGTTGCACACTCTTGCCTGCATCTAGCTGATCTAGTGCGTAATTAGTCCAACAGTTGCAAACAAGAGTTTGGACAAATTCAGGTATGTTTATCCCCTTTTCCTTCAGTTTGTTTCCGATTCAACAGAATCAGTGCAATGAATACACCCCTGATCACATGCAAACATAGTTCACTTTCATAGCAACCACATACAAACAAATTGTTGTATATATATATAATTCCTTCTCGCATCTGTCTACGTGCTCTCCTCTCACCTTTTCGCTTCCCTTGTGGACTTCAGTGCACAAAACACAGCTGTCTGTGACCAGGCGGTAACATTTTTCCAAGCCAAACACTCATATCATGACCGCTAAGCACTACACACAGCATACATCGTTGTAACATCATAGACAACATAGCTACTAGAACTAACGTGCTAGTAAACCAGCTATAATCATGCAGTACAGTCAGTAACAAGCAGTTTAGCAGTTACAACGGTGGGCCCCCGGTGGCAATATATTTATAAAACCAAAAGCTTACCTTGAATTGGAAGAGTTCAAGTGTTGGATAGTCATAGTCAACTAGCTAACATAGCTTTCCTCTCTGTTTGAGCTGGGTGTTTGAGTAGGCTAAACTAGCTAGCTGCTTTCATTGCTACCAAAGTAAGTGAAAGTGAAATTGAAAAAAGATATACTACAAAATAAATATAAAAAAATATAGCTCTCTCTTGCTCCTCCTTAATTTTGGAAGAAATGAACTTATTCATAACTCTTCAACTGTTCAATTGTCTTTATCTCTCTTTGAGTCAACTACGCACCACATTTTATGCACTGCAGTGCTAGCTAGCGGTAGCTTATGCTTTCAGTACCAGATTCATTCTCTGATCCTTTGATTGTGTGGACAACATGTCGGTTCATGCTGCAAGAGCACTGTACGTCCCCCTGAAGATGTCATAATTACTGTGTTTTTTTTTTGTTGTTGTTTTTTTTTAACAGTATTTTTATTGGAATTTCACAATTTTCACCCATATTAAGAGATACAACAACAGAGACAAAGCACACAGAAAAAAAAGAAGAAAAACAGCACCCACTTACACATATCTACGCGTATATATATGTATATACATATATACACATACACATACATACATACACACACCCATACATATACATACACTCATGCGTATACACACATATACGCGTACGCACACACACACACCCATACATACGTACACCATTTTCCTCTTCCCGCTCGGTGCTTCTCTCACCCCATCACCATCATTGCGTCTCTCAATACATACATTTTAAACAAACTTACAAACAGAAATTAAACAAAAAAGCTCAGTTTAAACCAAGAGGTTAGGTTCCACACATGGAACGTACAGTGTAGTTCTGAAATACATACATCCCCGTCATTCTACGAGAATCCTTGCAGCATAATAGCTGATACCTCAGGTTCTAGGTAATTTAGATAAGGTTCCCATACTTTGTACAACTGGTCTGTTTTAGAATGCAATGTACATGTCAGATATTCCAGAGGCACCCATTCAAATAGTATCTTATGCCAATCTTTAATAGAAGGAACCTTATCACTAATCCACTGTAAAATGATGTTTTTCCTCGCTGCGAAGGTAAGGATGTTGTAAAGCCTCCTTTTACCCACAGAAGTAATCTGCCTACTAGGGAGATCTAACAGTAAAGAAACTGGGTCCAATTCTAGATCAACCCCTAGGATCTTTTCAATTTCTTGCAGAACACCAGACCAGTATCTTTGTATTTTGGTACATGACCATAAACAATGTGTTAGGGTGCCTGTATCAGTTTTGCATTTAAGACACTGAGGGGAAGAGGAAGTGGGGCTAAAAGCATGTCTGCGATTTGGGGAAATATGCAATCTGTGTATTATTCTTAACTGGATTGCTCTAGTACGATTACATATAGATATTGTTTTTGCATATCTCCAAATGTCCTCCCACATCTCTTCGTCAATAGTAACAGACAATTATTTCTCCCACACTTGTTTCACCCTCTGTGTGTTGACAGCAGAAAGGGACCTTAAAGTATCATAAAACAGACTTACAGACATTTTCCTTTGTGGGAAAAAAAGCATTCTTTCAATGACAGACACATCAGGGTTACCAATTAAGGTGGTGCTCTTCAGGATATAATGTCTTACTTGTAGGAAGCGGAAAAAGTCCTGCTTTGGGAGTCGATATTTCTCGACCATCTGCTCAAATGACAACAAAATCTTATCAACAAATAAGTCATTTAGCTTGCGTATGCCCTTATTAAGCCAAAAGTTAAAGCCGGCATCCAGCAATCCTGGACTGAAATCTGGATTGTTAAGAATTGGGGTAAGAGCAGAGGTTAGTTTGGACCTTCCCAGGAAGTGTTGAACTGACCTCCATACTTTGAGTGTGTTAAGTGTAACGGGATTATTGCAGTGATCTTCTACAGACTTGAAACTTCTGAAAAATAAAAGATCCTGTAATTCGGTATTTTGAAAGAGAAGTCTCAATGTCTAACCAAATAGAGGAGTCATCATTTGTGATCCAGTCAGAAATATAACAAAGGTGGGCACACCATTGATAGAACCTGATATTGGGCAGGTCCAAGCCGCCCAAAGAACTTGGCAGCTGCAATATTGCCATCTTAAGTCTTGGTTTGCGTTTACTCCATATAAAGGAACTTAGCCATCCATTTACATCCTTTATTACCTTATTGGAGAGTAATACTGGGATCATTTGGATTGGGTAAAGTAGTCTAGGTAAAATGTTCATTTTCAAGAGGGATATTCTACCCAACCAAGAAATCGGGAGAGAGTTCCAGCGCTCCAGATCCTGTCTTATTGTATCAAACAAGGGAACAAAATTGGCTTTGTACATTTGCTGGAATTTAGGAGTTACAAATATACCCAGATACATGAAACCTGAGGGAGACCATTTAAAAGGAAAGGGGGGAGAAGTATTAGGTACAGAGTGCAGGCTACCAAGTGGCATAGCCTCTGACTTAGTTAGGTTAATCTTGTAGCCTGAGAATTCGCTGAATAATTCAATAATATTAATAAGAGCTGTAATTGAAGTCTCGGGACTAGAGATGAATATCAGGACATCATCAGCATACAAGCTTATTTTATGGTGAACATCACCAATGAGCAGCCCCTGTATAGCAGGCGTTACCCTGATGGCCTTGGCCAGTGGTTCCATAACGAGTGCAAAGAGGAGGGGGATAAAGGACAGCCCTGTCTGGTACCTCTGTGTATAGAGAAGCTATTTGACCTTAGCCCATTAGTAAGGACAGCAGCCTGAGGATCATCATATAAAACTTTCACCCATTTTATAAAGTTGTCGCCCAGACCAAATTTATTTAGAGCAAATAATAGGTAAGACCACTCCACACGATCAAATGCTTTCTCAGCATCTAGGGAGAGCACAAGACCATCCACAGCACTTTGTTGGTAAGCTTGAATTACATTACGAAGCCGCCTGACATTGTTGCATGACTTACGGCCCTTAATGAAGCCAGTTTGGTCTCCTTTCACAATTAGTGGCAGTGAGTCCTCTAATCTTGTGGCTAGAATTTTAGAAAGCAATTTTCTATCCACATTCAGAAGGGAAATTGGTCTGTACGAGGAACAAGACTCTGGACATTTTCCCTTTTTGAGAATAAGTGAAATGTTGGCTTCTCTCAGCGTTTGAGGGAGTTGGTCATTTGAAAATGAGTGATTAAACATATCACGCAATGGTTCAAGGATCAGGCCATGGAACTCTTTATAGAACTCACTACAAAACCCGTCTGGTCCTGGGGCCTTACCATTTTGCAGATTCTTAATTGCGAACATTATCTCTTCCTTGGTAATAGGGGCATTAAGGAGGGACCTCTGCTCTTCGGAGATAGTAGGGAGCTCAATCTTACAAAAGAAGTTCTCCATTAATTTGGGTGCATCATTTGGCAGTTCTGAGGCATAAAGATTTGTATAAAATTTCTTAAATGAGTCACTTATCAATTTATTTTCATATAAATGATTACCATCAGAGTCAGTAATAGTAGCAATTGACTGAGAGTCAGCTCTCTTTTTAGCTAGGTATGCCAAGTACTTTCCTGGCTTATCGCCATGTTCATATAGCTTTTGCCTGACAAATCTAATTTTCTTTTCAGCGTCCTGTGTTAGGAGAGAGTCTAACGTTGATCTAATGACTGATATTTCCTTTAATAGGGCAGGAGTGGGCATTTTAATGTAGTCCTTCTCTTTAGTTCCTAATTCACCCTCTAACATTTTTTGCTTTTCACGCTTTTTCCATCTCTTAGTAGCTGTGTACGACATAATCAGACCCCTGGCATACGCTTTACATGTCTCCCAAAGGAGCTAGGGGTTATCTGTTGATTGAGAGTAAATAGAGAAAAATGCTTTAAACTCTGTAATGAAATATGATGTGAATGTATGGTCTTTAAGAATGGTTGTGTTCAACCTCCAATGTCTTGACCGATTGAATGCCCCGTTGAGTTTTATGTCCAGGATCACCTCAGCATGATCAGATATGACTATGCTTCCTATCCTAGCGGATAGAACAGACTGCAGAGACGTCCTGGGCACAAAAAAATAATATATTCTAGTCTGACATCCAGGAGGTGCAGAGAAAAAAGTGAACTCTGTTGGAGGGATGAAAAGCTCTCCAGACATCCGCATACCCCAGATCATCACAAATAGCTTTAAGTGACTTAGCTTGAGGAGAGAGTGAAGCTATACCGCTGGGGAACCTATCAATAAGGGGGTTCAACAAGCAGTTAAAATCTCCTCCAACCACTGCAGTGTCCGAGTTTAATTCTGAAAAGTCTAGAAAAACCTTAGTGAGGAAATCAGGGGGGTGAGCAGGGGGGAAGTAAATATTCATTATAGAAATGTTCTGCCCTTGTAAAGTACCATTAATTATAACAAAGCGACCAAATTTATCTTTCACACAATTCAAGACCTTAAGTGGTAAGTTATTTTTCACCAGAATTGCTACACCTCTACTTCTGGATGTAAATTATGAGAAAAACACTTGACCAAACCCCCCTTGTTGTAATTTCAGGTGCTCCTTATCATCCAAATGAGTTTCTTGCAACAGGGCAATATCAATATTTTCTTTTTTCAAAAACGATAGTACCTTCTTCCTCTTTATGGGGTTATGGCTCCCTCTAATGTCCCATGTACATACACGCAGTCCGTTACCTGCCATTGTATCTTGACCATTCAATATCCCGGCTGGATCCCACTGTAAAAGTGGGGTGGTACCTTTTTCCATGTGTTGAACTCTCCTCTATCTCACCGAGCATAAACAAACGATATGAACCCTGAACTCGAACTATACTAAACCCAAAAATTAAACATGTAAAGATCCAAAAGGGGGTTTTCCCACTAGCTAACATGCATGGGGATTTCAACTCTCCAATGTAGACTCTTAAGTCTGCATCGCCGCTCCATAGCCTCATTCTTTATATGTATGGAAAAGAAAATCAATAGGAGAAGATTGAGGCTCTTCCACCTAAAACCAAGCCTGGGCACCAATATGGATTCACACATATCTCAGCCTGAGCTAGCGGCTACTACTTTAGCAAGAAAAATAATAAAGATACGAATATTACTGAGCCGGAGTACGTGAGGACTCACGTCACTGTTTCATGATCAGATTCAACCAAAAATAAACACAGTTATCCAATGCTGCTGAGGTGCAGCTTAAAAGTTATTTACCCGAGAGAGTCAATAAACGCAGCAGCCTCTTCAGGTGTGTAGAGCTTTTTAGGTGATCCGTTGACCATAATCTTCAATGTGGCCGGGTACAACAGTGCGTAGTCCATCTTCATTCTCCTGAGTCGAGCCTTCGCCTCATCAAACGCTTTGCGTCTTCGTACAACCGCAGTGGAATAATCATTGAAGAATGAGACCTTAGGACTTTTACGTTGACTACCATCAGAGCCGATGTTTCTAGCCGCGTCCATGACGCGCTGCTTGTCGGTGAAGTTGTGGAACTTTATAACCACCGGCCGTGGGCGCTGATTGGGACCGGGTATCGGTGCTTGAGAGCGATGGGCTCTGTCCAGCTTCACACGGCCAGCCTTAGTGTCCATTTGTAGGTAGCCAGGGATCCATTCCTCAAAGAATTTTACTGAACGTGTCCCTTCAGAATTTTCCGGGAGTCCCACAACACGAATATTGCATCTGCGTCCTCGATTATCCAAGTCGTCAATGTGCTCCGCCATTTCGCGCACCTGTTTCTCAAGTGCTTTTATCTTAGCGTCCATACATGTAGTTGAAGTTTCCACTGCATCAATTCTTCCTTCCACCTCAACAACACGTTCCACAACCCTCTGTAGTTCAGCTGAATGGCCTGCTATTGCTTCCAAGACCGTTCTTATCTTAGCATCGATCACTTTAGTAATGTTATCAGTCATCTTTTGAATCACCAGGTCCATTGTGCCTGGATCCGCAATGGTGCTAGCCTCGCTAACGTTAGCTAGCTCCTCATGCACATCCACAGGGGTGGTGGTTTTGGTCGACTTCTTAGTAGTTCTGTTGGGCATGTTGTCAGAGATTTTTGCGAAAAAGCCGTCAAGACTCATTATATGGTAACTTACTTAGCCAATTCTACCACTTTTTCAAGCTAGGAGATTAATGTAAAAATATAAATTTACGAATGCCACGAGAGCTCGCTGAAACACCGTGTTCTCTCTACGGCGCCATTTTCATCCCCCATAATTACTGTGTTAGTCTATTGCAGGGGGTGAGAACCATGAGCCTCCTAGGTTTTGTATTGAAGTCAATGTCCCCAGTGGTGGACAGATGCTAGCTCAGGCTACACCTTGGTGCTACCCTACAGAGTGCTGTTCAGGCCACTGTAAAACAGTGAATTTTAATCAATTATTTGGTTAAAATAGTTATTTGGTGAATATATTTAGTATAGTTGTATCTAAAAATGATAACTTTTTAATGTTTCACAATTTTTTTTTTAGGACATTCACTGGTTCTCCCCTTCCTCCTCTGAGGAGCCTCCACTGAAACCACAGATCAACAGGGCATTTAAAATGCATGCATCTGTGAAGTTACTGCTTTACAGATTCACCATAGTTCAAATTGAAAGCATTTGGATATGGAATTAATGGAATGACTTTAATAGAAAATAAACTGGCGTCACTAAGCCACAACATGAATCAGGTCTGAAATTAGTGGTGGAGAAATTGGCTCCAATTACCATTGTGTTTATTGACCCCCCCCCCCCCGGTTGGTCAGAATCCTATTCGCTGGCATGAGTTAATTTGTTTTTCTCTGATTGTTATTGATGGCCAGAGCTTCAGAGCTGCTGTGGAATGGAAATGTTTCTCCTAGCCAGAGTTAATAGGTCTAAGTGGGAATTGACTTTCGCTACACAACACTAACCAGACACAAAGCTTCCCTCATCCGTTACAACTGTGTCAGGAAGATGAGAGGGGGTTGCTGAGTCCAACATGGAAATTCTTTACCCATGATGAAATCGGAAGTAAGCACTGTTTATCTTTGACTGCAAAAGGTGGAAACTGTAGTCCTCCATGGCAGCAGATTGTTGGAAAATAAAGCAGCCTTCCTAGATGATTCATTGTTGTTCTGTGGTATCATGCCGATGTTGAGGCAAAGGGTGAACTAGGCCTTTGCTGAAGTTTGGGGGTGGTTTGAGGGATTTTCTTTAGGCTACGCAAAGCCTGGCTTCAAAGTCTGTGTCAAAATTGGGGTGATTAGAGACAGGAGTTTTTCCTGACCTTGTGGCCCCTTACCTGCAAAAACGTAGAATATATATATATATATATGTATATATATATATCTTCTTTTTTTTGTTAGAATGTTAGAAAGAGGAGAGAAGTCAATCTTTGTTACGCACTGACCATAGAGAGCCCTTGTTTCTCTATGGTGTAGTAGGTCAGGGCGTGACTGGGGATGTTGTAGTTTATTATTTCTATGTGGTGATCTAGTTTATTTTTCTATGTTGGTGATTTTTATGATTCCCAATTAGAGGCAGCTGGTAATCATTGTCTCTAATTGGGGATCATATTTAGGTAGCATTTTTCCCACTTGTGTTTGTGGGATATTATTTTGTGTTTTGTGCATGTGCACCACGTAGTCACGTTTCGTTGTTAGTATATTGATGTATTGTTTTGTTTTTGCTATGTTTCACTTTATAATGTATATGTGGAACTCTACATCCGCTGCACCTTGGTCCGTCTCTCCTCACGAGCGTGACAGAATATCCCACCAACCAAGGACCAAGCAGCGTGCTACGATGGGGAAAATAAGTTGGACCTGGGAAGAAATAATGGAAGGACAGGAGATCCTTCCTTGGCAGGAGTCACAGAGGACGCAAGAAGGACGGCGATGACGCCGGGGACCGCGGCCACAGAAACCCCAATAAATTATTTTGGGGGGGGGAAACATGGAGCTGGCGGCTGAGCAGAGGGAAGAGCCAGAGACCACCTGGGAGGAGATAGATCGGTCGACACAAGGAGAATACCAGAGCCCGCCTGGGATTCGATGGAACGGTGTGAGGAGGGATACCGGAGAATGGAGTTGGCTAGGAGTATGCGGCAATGCAGGCGTTTGGAGGAGCGTATTTTCAGCCCTGTGAAACATGGGCCGGCACCACGCATCTGGCCGCCAGTGCGCCTCCCCAGTCCGGTACGTCCTGTGTCTCCTCCTCGCACTCTCCCTGAAGTGCATGTCTCCAGTCTGGAACGTCCTGTGCCTGCTTCCTGCACTCACCCTGAAGTGCCAGAGACGGTCTGCGAGGCATTGGGGAGGTTAGGAGAGAGTGAGATGAGAGAGATGTTGTGCAAGTGTGTTCTGCTCGGGATCCGGTTAGCAGTCTGGTGCAAATTGGGCTGGCTCCACCTTTCTGGTCTCCAGTGCGCCTCCCCAGTCCGGTACGTCCTGTGTCTCCTCCTCGCACCTGCCCTGAAGTGTGTGTCACCAGTCCAGTGCCACCTGTGCCGACTCCACGCATCAGTCCTCCAGTGTGCCTCCCCAGTCCGGTACGTCCTGTGCCAGGTCCACGCACTCGTCTTGAAGTGTGTGTCACCAGTCTGGTGCCACCTGTACCGGCTCCATACACTAGGCCTCCAGTGCGTATTCTCAGTCCAAAGCCTCCAGTGACGGTTCACAGTCCAGAGCCGCCAGCGAGCGTTCACAATCCAGAGCCGCCAGCGAGGGTTCACAGTCCAGAGCCTCCAGCGACGGTTCGCAGTTCAGAGCCGCCAGCAAGGTTTCCCAGTCCAGAACCGCAAGAGAAGGTTCGCAGTCCAGAGCCGCCGGTGAAGGAAGCAGTCCAGAGCTTCCGGCGACGGTTCACAGTCCAGAGCTTCCGACGACAGTTTCCAGTCCAGAGCTTCCGACAACGGTTTCCAGTCCAGAGCTTCCGGCGACGGTTTCCAGTCCAGAGCTTCCGGCGACGGCTTCCAGTCCAGAGCTTCCGGCAATGGTTTCCAGTCCGGAACCTCCGGGCAGTCCACAGTCCGGAACCTCCTGCGATGGTCCACAGTCCGGAACCTCCTACGATGGTCCAAAGTCCAGAACCTCCTGCAACGGTCCACAGTCCGGAACCTCCTGCGACTGTCCACAGCCCGGAACCCCCTGCGACGATCCACAGTCCGAAACCCTCTACAACTGTCCACAGTCCGCAACGCCCTGCGATGGACCACAGTCCGGAACCTCCTGCAACGGTCGACGGCCTGGAACCTCCTGCGACGGTTCACAGTCCAGAGCCTCCAGCGACGGTTCGCAGTTCAGAGCCGCCAGCAAGGTTTCCCAGTCCAGAACCGCAAGAGAAGGTTCGCAGTCCAGAGCCGCCGGTGAAGGAAGCAGTCCAGAGCTTCCGGCGACGGTTCACAGTCCAGAGCTTCCAACGAGTTTCCAGTCCAGAGCTTCCGACAACGGTTTCCAGTCCAGAGCTTCCGGCGACGGTTTCCAGTCCAGAGCTTCCGGCGACGGTTTCCAGTCCAGAGCTTCCGGCAATGGTTTCCAGTCCGGAACCTCCGGCGACGGTCCACAGTCCGGAACCTCCTGCGATGGTCCACAGTCCGGAACCTCCTACGATGGTCCAAAGTCCAGAACCTCCTGCAACGGTCCACAGTCCGGAACCTCCTGCGACTGTCCACAGCCCGGAACCCCCTGCGACGATCCACAGTCCGAAACCCTCTACAACTGTCCACAGTCCGCAACGCCCTGCGATGGACCACAGTCCGGAACCTCCTGCAACGGTCGACGGCCTGGAACCTCCTGCGACGGTTCACAGTCCAGAGCTTCTAGCGACGGTTCCCAGTCCATAGCTTCCGGCGACAATTTCCAGTCCAGAGCTTCCGGCGACGGTTTCCAGTCCGGAGCTTCCGGCAACGGTTTCCAGTACGGAACCCCCGAGGACGGTTTCCAGTCCGGAACCTCCTGCGATGGTCCACAGTCCGGAACCCCCTGCGATGGTCCACAGTCCGGAATGCCCTCCGACAGTCCACAGTCCGGAACCTCCTGCGACGGTTCGCAGTCCAGAGCTTCCGGCGACGGTTCCCAGTCCAGAGCTTCCGGCGACAGTTTCCAGTCCGGAGCTCCCGGCGATGGTTTCCAGTCTGTAGCGTCCGGCAATGGTTTCCAGTCCAGAACCACCGAGGACGGTTTCCAGTCCGGAACCTCCTATGACGGTCCACAGTCCGGAACCTCCTGCGACGGTCCACAGTCCGGAACCTCCTATGACAGTCCAATGTCCGGAACATCCTGCGACGGTCCACAGTCCGGAACCTCCGGTGACGGTTTCCAGTCCAGAACCTCCGGTGACGGTTTCCAGTCCAGAACCTCCTACGACGGTCCACAGTCTGGAACCTCCTGTGACGGTCCACAGTCTGGAACCTCCTGCGACGGTTGGTGGCTCGGAACCTCCTGCGACGGTTCGCAGTCCAGAGCTTCCGGCGACGGTTCGCAGTCCAGAGCTTCCGGCGACGGTTCCCAGGCCAGAGCTTCCGACGACTGTTTCCAGTCCAGCGCTTTCGGCAACGTTTCCCAGTCCAGAGCTTCCGGCGCCGGTTTCCAGTCCAGAGCTTCCGGCGACGGTTTCCAGTCCGGAGCTTCCGGCGACGGTTTCCAGTCCGGAGCTTCCGGGCAACGGTTTCCAGTACGGAACCTCCGAGGACGGTTTCCAGTCCGGAACCTCCTACGACGGTCCACAGTCCAGAACCACCTGCGACGGTCCACAGTCCGGAACGCCCTGCGACGGTCCACAGTCCGGAACCTCTTGCGACGGTCGACGGACCGGAACCTTCTGCGACGGTTGACGGTCCAGAACCTCCAGCGACGGTCGACAGAACAGAACCTCCAGCGACGGTCAACGGTCCGTAGCTTCCAGGCAAGGCATCCAGTCCCGCTCCAGGGCAGGAGTCTCCAGTCCAGGCACGGTCCAGTCCAGACACGGTGTCTAGTCCCGCTCCAAGGCCGGAGCATTCCTCTGCGCCAATTCCCAGTACGGGCACGTCGTTCAGCCCGGCTCCATGGTCGGTTCCGGGGTCTAGGGGGAGGACTACGACCCGCACCGGAGTCGCCACCGACACTAATCATCCCCCCTACCCTCCCCATTTGGTTTCAGGTTTTGCTTCCGGAGTCCGCATCATTGGGGGGGAAAGCTTGTTTCTCTATGGTGTAGTAGGCCAGGGCGTGACTGGGGGTATTCTAGTTTATTATTTCTATGTGGTGTTCTAGTTTATTTTTCTATGTTGGTGATTTGTATGATTCCCAATTCGAGGCAGCTGGTAATCGTTGTCTCTAATTGGGGATCATATTTAGGGAGCATTTTTCCCACCTCTTTGTGGGATATTATTTTGTGTTTTGAGCATGTGCATGTGCACCACGTAGTCACGTTTCGTTGTTAGTTTATTGATTTATTGTTTCGTTTTTGCTAAGTTTCACTTTATATTAAATATGTGGAACGCTACATCCGCTGCGCCTTGGTCCATCTCTCCTCACGAGCGTGACAATCTTCTAAAGTCTGAGTAACATCCAGAGTCAGGTTTGTTTGAGTTTGCTGTCTCGGCTGGTTATTACGTGAATGTTATTTTTGTGATAACTCATTTTATTATATCCAGGTGAATATTTATTTTTAAAGGGTTGTGTGATGTACACAAATAAAAGATAGCACTGAAAACAAAGTTTATGTTGGGGAATTAAGTCTGTTGACTGGCTGGAGGCCAGATAAAACAAATAATCTAGTAGCCTTATATCAATAATTCTGAAATACATTTGTCTAATAACCTCAAAGTATCTATGAAGATGACGTTCGTCTGTCAAGGCAAGGTGCCTACCGAGAAAGCCACAATTAGTTCTGTGAAAGTTCCTAGAACATTTATTAGGTTGCGGAAAATGTACTCATATTGCAAAACCTATCCAGCCAGTCGTGCTTATTAAAGGTTCCCATAATGTTTTGTTAGGCTGTGGAAACAGTCTGGTGGGAACATTGTGGGGACATCACAAAATATATGTTCTCAAAACATAAAAAACTGTCCAGTTGTGCAGATTAACATACAAAAGGTAAACCCTTATGTTACAAGAACATTCCCGGACCACATGTTTTGTCTTCTTCAAAAGTTCATAACACATTTCTTTAGGTTGTGGGAACAATGTGTGGGATATGACATAAGACCGGTTCCCAAAACACTAAAAGTTGTGCTGACTTTCATTTAATGTTTGTCTCTGATGTTGCAAGAATGTTGACAGAACACCTGGTATAAGTTATTTTAACGGATTCCGGAACATTTAATTAAGTTATGGGAGTTGTCTGGGAAGTTGCAAAAATATTCTTATGATATTCACGAAGGATGCACAGAACATTCCCACATTGTTGCACAATGTTCCGTAATTTCCAAATAAGTCAATTTATGTGACGTTTCTAACATTATTTTAGGCTTCACATAATATTACATACAGTATACATTTGACCATGCATTTTATGTCCTCAGAAAATGTCAAGTTCATTTAGAAGATGTTATATCTTCTTATGGCTGGGGGGCAGTATTGAGTAGCTTGGATGAATAAGGTGCCCAGAGTAAACTGCCTGCTCCTCAGTCCCAGTTGCTAATATATGCATATTATTATTAGTATTGGATAGAAAACACTCTGAAGTTTCTAAAACTGTTTGAATGATGTCTGTGAGTATAACATAACTCATATGGCAGGCAAAAACCTGAGAAAAATACAACTAGGAAGTGGGAAATCTGAGGTTGGTCGATGTTCAACTCAGCTCCTATTGAAGATACAGTGGGATATTGGTCATGTTGCACTTCCTAAGGCTTCCACTAGATGTCTACCGTCTTTAGAAACGTGTTTGATGCTTCTACTATGAAGGGGGGCCGAATGAGAGGGGAATGAGTCAGAGGTCTGCCAGCAGTCACACGCCGGTCACACGCATTTCACATGAGAGGTATCTCCCGTTCCTTTGCTTTTCTGAAGACAAAGGAATTGTCCAGGTTGGAATATTATTGAAGATTTATGTTAAAAACATCCTAAAGATTGATTCCATACATCATTTGACAAGTTTCTACGGACTGTCACGGAACCTTTTGACATTTCGTCTGCAACTAGTGAACGCTCTTCGTGAGTTTTGATTTGTTTACCAAACGCGATAACAAAAGAAGCTATTTGCTCATAAATGATGGACATTATCGAACAAATCAAACCTTTATTGTGGAACTGTGATTCCTGGGAGTGCATTCTGATGAAGATCATCAAAGGTAAGTGAATATTTATAATGTTATTTCTGACTTCTGTTGATTCCAACATGGCGGATATATGTATTTGTTTGCCTGAGAGCCGTACTCAGATTATTGCATGGTTTGCTTTTTCCGTAAAGCTTTTTTGAAATCTGACACAGCGGTTGCATTAAGGAGAAGTGTATCTAAAGTTCCATGCTTAGCACTTGTATTTTCATCAACATTTATAATGAGTATTTCTGTAAATTGATGTGGCTCTCTGCAAGATCACTGGATGTTTTTGGAACTACTGAACATAACACGCCAATGTATACTGAGATTTTTTTTTAATAAATATGAACTTTATCAAACAAAACATACTTGTATTGTGTAGCATGAAGTCCTATGAGTGTCATCTGATGAAGATCATCAAAGGTTAGTGATTAATTTTATCTCTATTTCTGCTTTTTGTGACTCCTCTCTTTGGCTGGAAAAATGGCTGTGTTTTTTTGAGGCTTGGCTCTGACCTAACAAAATCGTTTGTGGTGCTTTCGCTGTAAAGCCTATTTGATATCGGACACTGTGGTGGGATTAACAACAAGATTACCTTTCAAATGGTATAAAATACTTGTATGTTTGAGGAATTATAATTCTGACATTTCTGTTGTTTTGATTTTGGCGCCCTGCACTTTCACTGGCTGTTGTCATATCATCCTGTTAACGGGATTTCAGCCCAAGAAGATATTAAAGTTTTACTTCAACATTCTCAATATACACATTTCTAGCTCCTTAAAGCGTAAGAAAGCAGATTGAAATACATCTTCATTTTTTTTCTCTTCAGATTTAATAGCATTTTTTCCCATTCATATGACATAATCATACAAACACAACCATATTTTTTACATTCTTTTGATGTTCTTGGGGTGTTATCATCCTAATGTTAGCTAAAACCCGAACTAGAACAATGGGAATCTTAGCTAATATTCTGCTAATGTTCACGGTTTGCTCTGTGTTTTTTTTTGTTATTGAGAACGCTGTGTGTCCTCATTGACCATCACTGGTCTTCCTGTTAATGAATGTTTAATTATCCAAAGCAGAACCAGATTTAGAATCCCAAAGCAAGAGCTGGAGATGCTTCTCCTGGTCATGAGCATGGCATGATCACTTAACGCCCCTGCTTTCACTCACGCTTTGCACTCCACACTGCCCTCACCCACCTAGATAAGAGGAATACCTACGTGAGAATGCTATTCATTGACTGCAACTCCTCCCTCTGCAACTGGATCCTGGACTTCCTGATGGTCTGACCCTAGGTGGTGAGGGTAGGCAACATTACCTCTGCCACACTGACCCTCAACACGGGGGCTAAGTTTCTTCCTGTACTCTTTTTTTCACCATGACTGTGTGGCCACGCACAACTCCAAATCCATCATCAATGTCCATTAATGTCCATTACTCATGTTTCTTGGCACAAGCAAGTCTCTTCTTATTATTGGTGCCCTTTAGTAGTGGTTTCTTTGCAGCAATTCGACCATGAAGGCCTGAATAACACAGTCTCCTCAGAATAGTTGATGTTGAGATGTGTCTGTTACGTGGGAACTCAGCATATGTTGGAACTCCTTCCAGACTGTTGGAAAAGCATTCCTCATGAAGCTGGTTGAGAAAATGCCAAGAGTGTGCAAATCTGTCATCAAGGCACGGTTGCTACATTGAAGAATCTCAAATATAAAATATATTTGATTTGTTTAACACTTCTTTGGTTACTAAATTCAGTGAAAAAATAAATGTCCCTTTTCAGGACCCTGTCTTTCAAAGATAATTCCTAAAAATCCAAATAACTTCACAGATCTTCATCGTAAAGGGTTTAAACACTGTTTCCCATGTTTGTTCAATGAACCATAAACAATTAATGAACTGTATCTGTGGAACGGAAAGTCACAGTTATGAAAACTTAGGATACTAAAAGAGGCCTTTCTACTGACTGAAAAACATCAAAAGAAAGATGACCAGGGTCCCTGCTCATCTGCGTGAATGTGCCTTAGGCATACTGCAAGGAGGCATGAGGACTGCAGCTGTGGCCAGGGTAATAAATTGTAATGTCCACAATGTGAAACGCCTAAGACCGCTACAGGGAGACAGGACGGACAGCTGATCGTCCTCGCAGTGGCAAACCACGTGTAACAACACCTGAACTGGATCAGTATATCCGAACATCACACCTGCGGAACAGGTACAGGACAGCAACAACAACTGCCTGAGTTACACCAGGAACGCACAATCCTCACAAGAGAGGCTGGACTGAGAGCTTGTAGGCCTGTTGTAAAGGCAGGTCCTCACCAGAAATCACTGGCAACAACGTCGCCTATGAGCACAAACCCACCGTCACTGGACCAGACAGGACTGGCATAAAGTTCTCTTCACTGATGAGTCGTGGTTTTGTCTCACCAGGGGTGATGGTCGGATTCGTGTTTATCGTCGAAGGAAGGAGCGTTACACCGAGGCCTGTACTCTGGAGCGGGATCGATTTGAAGGTGGAGGGTCCGTCATGGTCTGGGGCGGTGTGTCACAGCTTTTTGTTATTGTAGGCAATCTCAACGCTGTGCGTTACAGGGAAGACACCCTCCTCCCTCATGTGGTACCCTTACTGCAAGCTTATCCTGATATGACCCTCCAGCATGACAATGTCACCAGCCATACTGCTCATTCTGTGTGTGATTTCCTGCAAGACAGGAATGTCAGTGTTCTGCCATGGCCAGCGAAGAGCCCGGATCTCAATCCCTTTGAGCACGTCTGGGACCTGTTGGATCGGCGGGTGAGGGCCAGGGCCATTCTGATACTGACTGTTACTTTTGATTTTGACCCCCTGGTGAAGGGGCAAGGAGTATAATTTGTTTTTCTAAGGGTTCATTGGAGATCAGGGAGTCAAACAGGGAACTGCTAATTGCCACGCTAGCTGCCTTCATACATCACTGAGGAAAATTTCACTAATTCTACAGTATGTTGACTATTTGTTTGGCTTGAATGATCCCAGATGTAATGGCGAACTGGAGAGGTTGGTTGGAATGAGAGCAGAGGGGGTGGGTAGAATGAGCAGATGATTCTCATTAAATGGCTTGATTCTGGGAATGGCATGTGTCTCTGACTGAACCAGTCCAGTAGTTAAATACATTACCGATAGAGACTTGACATACAGTGCCTTGCGAAAGTATTCGGCCCCCTTGAACTTTGCGACCTTTTGCCACATTTCAGGCTTCAAACATAAAGATATAAAACTGTATTTTTTTGTAAAGAATCAACAACAAGTGGGACACAATCATGAAGTGGAACGACATTTATTGGATATTTCAAACTTTTTTAACAAATCAAAAACTGAAAAATTGGGCGTGCAAAATTATTCAGCCCCTTTACTTTCAGTGCAGCAAACTCTCTCCAGAAGTTCAGTGAGGATCTCTGAATGATCCAATGTTGACCTAAATGACTAATGATGATAAATACAATCCACCTGTGTGTAATCAAGTCTCCGTATAAATGCACCTGCACTGTGATAGTCTCAGAGGTCCGTTAAAAGCGCAGAGAGCATCATGAAGAACAAGGAACACACCAGGCAGGTCCGAAATACTGTTGTGAAGAAGTTTAAAGGCGGATTTGGATACAAAAAGATTTCCCAAGCTTTAAACATCCCAAGGAGCACTGTGCAAGCGATAATATTGAAATGGAAGGAGTATCAGACCACTGCAAATCTATCAAGACCTGGCCGTCCCTCTAAACTTTCAGCTCATACAAGGAGAAGACTGATCAGAGATGCAGCCAAGAGGCCCATGATCACTCTGGATGAACTGCAGAGATCTACAGCTGAGGTGGGAGACTCTGTCCATAGGACAACAATCAGTCGTATATTGCACAAATCTGGCCTTTATGGAAGAGTGGCAAGAAGAAAGCAATTTCTTAAAGATATCCATAAAAAATGTTGTTTAAAGTTTGCCACAAGCCACCTGGGAGACACACCAAACATGTGGAAGAAGGTGCTCTGGTCAGATGAAACCAAAATTGAACTTTTTGGCAACAATGCAAAACGTTATGTTTGGCGTAAAAGCAACACAGCTCATCACCCTGAACACACCATCCCCACTGTCAAACATGGTGGTGGCAGCATCATGGTTTGGGCCTGCTTTTCTTCAGCAGGGACAGGGAAGATGGTTAAAATTGATGGGAAGATGGATGGAGCCAAATACAGGACCATTCTGGAAGAAAACCTGATGGAGTCTGCAAAAGACCTGAGACTGGGACGGAGATTTGTCTTCCAACAAGACAATGATCCAAAACATAAAGCAAAATCTACAATGGAATGGTTCAAAAATAAACATATCCAGGTGTTAGAATGGCCAAGTCAAAGTCCAGACCTGAATCCAATCGAGAATCTGTGGAAAGAACTGAAAACTGCTGTTCACAAATGCTCTCCATCCAACCTCACTGAGCTTGAGCTGTTTTGCAAGGAGGAATGGGAAAAAATGTCTGTCTCTCGATGTGCAAAACTGATAGAGGCATACCCCAAGCGACTTACAGCTGTAATCGCAGCAAAAGGTGGCGCTACAAGGTATTAACTTAAGGGGGCTGAATAATTTTGCACGCCCAATTTTTCAGGTTTTGATTTGTTAAAAAAGTTTGAAATATCCAATAAATGTCGTTCCACTTCATGATTGTGTCCCACTTGTTGTTGATTCTTCACAAAAAAATACAGTTTTATATCTTTATGTTTGAAGCCTGAAATATGGCAAAAGGTCGCAAAGTTCAAGGGGGCCGAATACTTTCGCAAGGCACTGTATGTCCCAATTGGCACCTTTTTCCCTACATAATGCACTACTTTTGACCAGAGCCCAATGGGTCCTGGTCAAAACTACTGCTCTACAGTATATAGGAAATAGAGTGTCATTTGTGACACACTTTGGATATCTAAACATACAATGTGCTTGTTTACCCTGTCTTGGAATATTCAAAGGAGTGAGACTTTTGGATTTCTTCAAATAATCATACTTTAATATCGATTAATTACTGCAATAATGGAGCTGGTCAACGCCCCCCGTATGTGATCGCCGAGAGCCCAACGAGCAGAACTGAGCCACAGCATTTTATAGGAAAGTATATCCTCCTGAATGTTCATGACAAACAACAGATGTGTAGAATTATACAAAGGTACACTGTGCTATCAAGCAACAGACAGCAAGATTTACATTGCGCCAGGTTTCTGTCTCTAAGTCATTTACTGCTTGTTTATACAGAAATACTAATGCAACACGGGACACTAGGTCCTTCCCTCAAATGATAAAGTCCAGTATTCATCTGCGATGTCAGAGATATAAACTGGAGGGACGGTTTGCCTGGCACAAGCCGACAGACCAGCATTTCACACAGACACTAATCATGGAATGGAACCAGTCTTTAGGTTTTATCACCAAGGTGTCGTAAATCAACTGTCAGCGTTAAGCGTCAGAGTCTCCTCAGAAGAACAGACAGAGTGTAGATGTACTAATACAAAAATACATTCTAATATAAAGTAATGTGAATAATACAATGTTGTAAATTCCACCGTAACCCCTTGACTGATTGTCAGGATATACAGCAGTAATGCACAGGTAATAATTGTGCAACTCACCGACAGCATGATTTGCAAATGAGATGCCGCACATTTAGTCATTGGGAGCACAATATTATGCACTCTACACATTCTGAATCTTTTCTTTTCTTTTCAATGCATACATCCGTTGTCCATCCATGCAATGTGAGACAGCATAGTAGTCACTGGGGAAATGTATTTCTTGTCCCACAGAAATGAACTATGATTCATACACATCTCAAGTCGGTGCCTGAGCATTTAGGTCACAGACGCATCTTTGGTTGTCAGATTTGGTGGCCTGCAGCAGCAAACTTCTCTATTGTGGGATGCAACACCCACTCCTGAGGGACCACTAAACATGGAAAATGCTTGTTGTGCTACAATACACACACACACGCATGCACACGCACACACACACACACTTTCATGACAAACAGATTCAAACAGCTCTTAGTAACACATTTGCCTTGTGACATCAACATCTTTTTTTAATGAACAATGACGGCCTCCTGCCTATACAGTAGATTGATTTCCGTTGCTTCACCACCCCCCCCCCATCATAATTGTTGTTCTCATATCAAATCAAATTCATACCTCAAACTATCCACTATGTTTTGATCACATCGCCCCCCTGCGACTGCTGTCTAAAGGCAAAATGATTAAAATACCAAATACCCTAAACAACCGGCAATCTATATTTTTACTTAATGATATGGTTGTCGAGGCTTGGGAGAGATAGACTTAATAAAAAACCCATCTTTAGTTTTCATCTCGTTGCTCGCCTTGAGATGGGTGACTCAGAGATAGGTAGACCTGACTCTCTTTCCTCCCTCCTCCCTCCTTCCCTCTCCTAGAACTTCAAAAGGCCTTGGAGAAAAGTCTGTGTGTAAAAGTACAAGCAGGGGTCTGTCTCTCTGCTTAGGGCAGCCATTGAGTCCCACTTCTTACCCCTGCCAAGAGCCTATAGGGAATGTCTTATATTTTTCATTGAACTGGAATTAAGAGTCATCTCTGAGGATCCATGTTGGGTCTCAGAGGGAGAGGGAGAATGGATACACAACATAGCATGGAGCCTCGCTAGGGCCTCGCTCCCGGACACCCCACAGAGATTAACTGATAAGGCTACTGTTAGAATACACTGAAATAAAGAAAAACAAGAGAAAGAGAGACTTCAAAGGTCATTCTTTTATCTCTCTGATGTCGGGGGAAATAATGAAATAAAGACAAAAACACTTTGTAAAGGTCTCTATTCCCCCAGCTCAGTCAGTAATCTAGCATGCCTTCTACTCATGGCATTTCTGATGGAATATAGCAAGCAACGGCCATCTTTAATGAATTCTAGCCTGATTCATATCTCTAGAATGGAAGGAAGATAAACAGGTAAGGTGGATCCCGAACAATGCTATTGCGTGGTATTTTGTCCTTGTGTCCATCCACTCTTTGAGAGACAGGTTGTCACACACTGAAATGGTAAAGCAGGAATATTTTTTTAGCAGATCTATGTCTTGTCCAGGATACTCTGCATGGCATCATTTATGGTGCCCATTGACTTGCCTATAGCTTCTATAGTCCCCAAAACGAATACAAACTTCAGAGTTGAATAAAACAGTAGCAATTTAGACTCCAATCCAATAAGTGGGAATGAATTGAGCTTTTGTACGTGGCCAGGCGAGTGTATCTAATCCCCTTAATGAGACAAAAATATCCACATACTTCATTTCTGCAAAACTGTCTGGGGAAATGTAGGCCACCCAAATGGCTCTGTGTCCTAATCAGATTGCAAATGTTTTTGAATGTGTGTCTGTTGTTGAAAGCTGCTTTGTGTGTGGGAACTGGGGGCGAGATGATACCGGTAGTCTTGATTTGGACACAGGATGTATCCCAAATGGCACCCCTATTCCCTATGTAGTTAAATGCACAACAACTGGAATTAAATAAGAAAGAAAACGATTGTCTGCAGTCATAAAACTCTGTCTAATTCTGTCTTGAGCAAAATAGTATGCATTTATTATGCACTCTCTTTTTGGGGGAATTTAGCCAATTAAAGGAGCGATCTGGGATCGCCCACATATCATTAATTTAAAAGCCAAATTGATGTACCAATGCCAGATTGCCCCTTTAAGGAAATAATAACTAACTTAATGTGGTTGTCTCCTTTGATTGTTTTATCACCGCCACAATAAGCATATAGTTATTTTTCAATTTCTGTAATTTTGTGGGAAAGATAAATTCATTTGAAGGGCAATGATAACAATCTAACCAAATCAAACCGTGTAGAACAGCTGTGCCTACCCACCTCAGCAACAGAAAATGTAGAAATGTGAATAATAGAAGATATGATTCTCTCAGTGATTGTCTGCAAGGCAAGGTTGGCGAATAATTTGTTTGTGTGTGTGGTCAGTTCACATTACCTCTAAACACATTGAGACTAACGGCATGATTGCAAAGCCCACCAGGAGCCATGATAATGGGCCTCTTGTCTCGTGAAATTGCATCAATAAATATGGTTAATAGGAAAACGAGGCAAGGCCAAGTTAAAGAACCTCGATAACTAAAGGATGCATAATAAGAGGTGTTCAAGACATCTAATCACTAAGGAGTTTAAAATAACACAGCAGATTCATGGGGGTTATCTGTCACCGTGTTGCTCGCTCAAATGGTCCTGTGCACACTCAGCTTGTACAACTGGTGTACAACACTTTGACACAACTATTTTTGATACAACTGAGAGTTTCTGAACAAAAAGGTTTACACAGTAGTTTGAGACACCGTTGTAACACAAAAAGATCAGTTGTAACCCAACCGTTGTGTCAAATGGGTTGTACCTCAGTTGTTCAACTTGAGTGTATACAGGGCCCTAGTTATTGTGTAACAGAGAGGAAAGAAATGAATAAATTGGAACAATAACCTGGCAAACATCGGTGATGTCTCTCCCGGCGCCCGTTTCAACCACCCAACCACTCTACCCTCTTGTCTCTATGGCAACCATCAGCTTTTAAAGGCCCCCAAACCCTCCATTGAATTTGTAAATGACACTTACATGGCCACCTGTACAAATGTGTGTAACTGAGTAGCAGCAAAATGTGTGAAGTTGGATCAAATCTTCAAATAAATAAAATTTGATTAAAAAATTATCATTGTCTGAGGCACTGAACCGGCCTGCATTAATTATTCATGTTAACCTCTAAGTAATACACGTTGAGTCACAAACACAGGAGATTTAAACCTCTGAATCCCTAAAGGCTCTTATTCGCTATGTTGTGTACTACTATGATGATCGATCCTTGACAAATCAAATATTCTCACTCTTATCCATAATAATCTCATCATGTAGACTAGCCTACCCTCAAAGCCTACCCGCCCGCATCTGCGAGCTGTTGGCTAGAGCGCACGTGCCAAGACCAGAGTAGGCACATTTTCTATTTAATGCAAAAAAAAACTATTGGTAAGGCTGAAAATGTGATGGAAACACATTGAACTTTAGATTTGTATTTGGGAACATGAAAACTTAAGCGAAAAATTACATTTTGTGTGCTCTATGTCATCATACACAGATTTTTCTCTGACAGAAGTCTGGTTGGTGTAAACACACCACTGTTTGGAAAATGCTCATATTTATTTACAGTGGCACTACATTCAGGAGAAATGTTGGACCATACCTAATTACAAAACTGTTTCAGTTCAGCAATATCCTTGGGATGTCTGGTGTGAACCACTCTCTTGAGGTCATGCCACAGCATCTCAATCGAGTTGAGGTCAGGACTCTGACTGGGCCACTCCAGAAGGTGTATTTTCTTCTGTTGAAGTCATTCTGTTGTTGATTTATTTCTGTGTTTTGTGTCGTTGTCATATTGCATCACCCAACTTCTGTTGAGCTTCAACTGGCAGACAGATGGCCTTACATTCTCCTGCAAAATGTCTTGATAAACTTGGGAATTCATATTTTCGTCGATGAAAGCAAGCTATCCAGGCAGCAAAGCAGAACAGCAAAGCAGCCCCAAACCATGATACTCCCTCCACCATACTTTACAGTTGGGATGAGGTTTTGATGAGGTTTTGACATTTTGTGTGCTCTGACTTTTTTTCTACACACATAGTGTTGTGTGTTCCTTCCAAACAACTCAACATTAGTTTTATCTGTCCACAGAATCTCCAATCTCGTCTCATTGATTGGACTCCAAGTTAGCTGACTCCTGACTCCAATTAGCTTTTGGATAAGTCATTAGCCTAGGGGTTCACATACTTGTTCCAACCTACACTGTGAATGTTTAAATTATGTATTCAATATAGATAAGAAAAATACAATAAGATGAAATAAATAAGATCATTTTGACAACATGCATTGAACTGTTATAGCTTTGTCTCAATGATTTGTCTGAAGTTGCTCAACATGTAACTGTGCACATGGGCCCCCTTATTTCAAGTTAGCATTGATTGTACATAGCACTGATAAGACTAATACGCATGTAGAATAAAATTATTTAACTTCTTATGGCGGCAGGGGCAGCATTGAGTAGCTTGGATGAAAGGTGCCCAGAGGTTCCCTGAATAAAAGGCCTGCTCCTCAGTCTCAGTTGATAATATATGCATATTATTATTAGTATTGGATAGAAAACACTCTGAAGTTTCTAAAACTGTTTGAATGATGTCTGTGAGTATAACAGAACTCATATGGCAGGCAAAAACCTGAGGAAAAATCCAAACAGGAAGTGAGAAATCTGAGGTTGGTTGATTTTCAACCCAGGCCCTGTTTAATTCACATTGGGATATGAATGAAGTTGCACTTCCTAGGGCAGAGCCATTTCCTGGTCACACGCATTCCACGTGATATCGACTTGCACCTCTAGACACAAAGGAATTCTCCGGTTGGAACTTTATTGAAGATTGATTCTATACTTAGTTTGAAATGTTTCTTCGACCTGTAATATAACTTTTTTAAGATTTTGTCCGAAGTAACGCTTGACCTGCATGAACGTTTGGATTTAAATACCTAACGTGCTAACAAAAGTAGCTATTTGGACATAATCGACATTATCGAACAATTCAAGCATTTATTGTGGAACTAGGATTCCTGGGAGTGCATTCTGATGCAGATCATCAAAGGTAAGGGAATATTTATCATGTAACTTCTGGTTTCTGTTGACTCCAACATGGCGGCTAATTTGATTATTTTTCTGAGCGCCGTCTCAGATTATTGCATAGTTTGCTTTTTCAGTAAAGTTTTTTTGAAATCTGACACAGTGGTTGCATTAAGGAGAGGTATATCTATAATTCCATGTGTTTAACTTGTGTTACCATCTACATTTATGATGAGTATTTCTGTTGAAATTTGGCTGGAAAAATGGCTGTGTTTATTCTGTGGCTTGGTGGTGACCTAACATAATCGTTTGTGGGGCTTTCGCTTTAAAGCATGTTTGAAATCGGACACTGTGTTGGGATTAACAACAAGATTACCTTTAAAATGGTATAAGATACTTGTATGTTTGAGGAATTGTTATTATGAGATTTCTGTTGTTTTGAATTTGGCGCCCTGCACTTTCACTGGCTGTTGCCATATCATCCAATTAACCTGTTGAGTGTAGGGGGCAGAATTTCGATGTTTGGATGAAAAACGTACCCAAATGAAACTGCCTATTTCTCAGACCCAGAATCTAGAATATGCATATAATTGTCAGATTAGGATAGGAAATCTAAAGATTCTAAAATTGTCAAAATATTGTCTGTGAGTATAACAGAACTGATATTGCAGGCGAAAACCTGAGGAAAATCCAACAAGGAAGTGCCTAAGAGAAAACATTGTCCCTGTTCCATTGCATACCTTCCCTCCATTTGAAGGGATATCAACCAGATTCCTTTCTCTATGGCTCCCACATGGTGTGAACTGTCTTTAGACATAGTTTCAGGCTTTTATTCTGAAAAATGAGTGAGAAAGATCACATCGCGTCAGTGGATGGCTGGGTGCCAGCAGAGTTTTGCATGCGCAACAGCTTGTAGCAGACTTTTTCTCTCTCTCTCTCTCCTATTGAAAAAGCTACGGTCCGGTTGAAATATTATCGATTATTTATTGAGGTTTCATTATAAAAAACGTTTGACATGTTTCTACGAACTTTACGGATACTATTTGGAATTTTCGTCTGCCTCATCGTGCCCGCTCGAGCCTGTGGATTTCTGAACAAAACACGCCAACCAAATGAAGGTATTTTGGATATAAACATAATCTTTATGGAACAAAAGGAACAATTATTGTGTAACTGGGAGTCTCGTGAGTGCAAACATCCGAAGATCATCAAAGAAAAGTGATTAATTTGATTGCTTTTCTGACTTTCGTGACCAATCTACTTGGCTGATAGCTGTTAGTAATGTTTTGTCTGCTGAGAGAGATGTCCTAACATAAACGCTTGGATAGCTTTTGCTGTAAAGCTTTTTTGAAATCTGACACGCCAGGTGGATTAACAACAAGCTAAACTGTGTTTTGCTATATTGCACTTGTGATTTCATGAAAATTAAATATTTTTAGTAATTTAATTTGAAGAAAAAAAAAAGCTTGACTTTGTGAATGTTGACCTGTTTAAAGGTCTTGCTCACATCGGCTACCAAGAGCGTTATCACACAGTCATTCAGAACAGCTGGTGCTCTCGTGCATGCTTCAGTGTTGCTTGCCTAAAAGTCATTTAGTTTGTCTGGTAGGCTCGCGTCACTGGGCAGCTCGCTTCTGGGTTTCCCTGTGTGGTCTGTAGAAGTTTTCATGCCCTGCCACATCCGACAAGCGTCAGAGCCGGTGTGGTAGGATTCAATCTTAATCCTGTATTGACGCTTTGCTTGTTTGATGGTTCGTCTGAGGGCATAGCGGGATTTCTTATAAGTGTCCGGATTAGTGTCCCTCTCCTTGAAAGCGGTAGCTCTAGCCTTTAGCTCGATGCAGATGTTGCCTGTAATCCATGGTTACTGGTTGGGATATCTACGTACGTGGGGACTTCGGGGGCGACGTCGTCGATGCACCTATTGATGAAGCCGATGATCTTACACATTGTTTACCTAGTGAGGTTCATTGTTTACCTAGCTACCTACATGTCTTAAGCTAAAGTGTACAACACCCGTTAAATATGGCCGGTGACAGTAAATGTCGACAAAAAAGCGTAATGAAATTGTTGCTGGTTAGGTTGTTTTCATGTTTTCCAGAGGTAAACAAATCATCGGCTAGAGTATCAAGGGTGCACTCTGAACGCTCTGAGAGCAAAACAAGATGGGTGGGGCTAAATCTTAAGAGGGTGTGAACGACGCTGAATGGGTGTAGACAAAGAAGAGCTCTTCACTAGATACCAAAACATTCAAAGGCCATTTTCTCAAAAGTGAGGTTACAAGGTCTTCAAACCAGAATTCATTTCCCGTTGATCCTCAAAAATCATACCATTTTGTAGTTCTATGATAACAATAATAATAATGTTGCTCCATAAGACCAAATCCAGGTGGAGTCACAAAAATGTAAAATACAAGCGTAAAAAGTTCAATACCCAGATTTATTTAGCCTTGGATGGATTTGCGGCGGTATTTTTCCTCCTTACCTCCCTATTACCTCCCTCAGTCTCTCACCGTGAATCCCTGATGATTAACACAACCTTAAAATGATTTGATAGCCGCTACTAACCCTTCAATGCGCTGTAAAGCCACAAGGTTTTAGCTGTCAGGAGTTTATTTGAAGTGAGGCCGCGCTACTGCTTGTAGTTAGACCGGATGAGAGGTGCTGTACAGTAGTCCATATATCACCACACATAAGTCTTGGCAGCTTCTCGTAAAAATCTATATCTGTTTAAAGGTGACAAAATATAGCATATGAGCCCTTGTAAAGGCCAACGGATGAGAAGAGGCCCCTAGAGTTTGAAGTTGCTTAAGGTTTTTCTTCTGTGCGGCCTCCGCAGTTACTATTCTTTCCCTGACTGACAAGCTCACACTCTCTGCTTCTAATTCTGAATAAGCTGGTCATAGAAGAACCCCCCACATTTCCCACAACCTGGTTAAATAACATTTTCGTCAGTCCCAAAAAAAAATGCAACGAAGTGCCTATACAAAGCCCTCCCTTTTTCAATCAGCAACTTCTTCTTGTCTGCCTGCCAGCTGAACATATCTGCCAGTGTGTGTAGGCTACCTGCCCCCCCCCCTCCAAAGCATAGTTGTAGCTTACTGACATTACAAGCATTATTCAGAAGATGGGGAGAGAGATGTTTAATTAAAGAAGAATGGATTCACTTTGCCAATGCTAGTTAGGGATACTATAGTTACCACATTTCACAAAAAGGTAAGATGTGATTTTTTTTGGGGGGCGGGGTAGATCAGTTTTAATATTGCAGATAGATTGTGGCTTCTAACACTGACATTTTTTTGCTTAATTTCCAATCCCCCATATATATATTGGTAAAGCTATATATATTTTCCTTTGTTTGTTATTTTCCCCTAACCCTACCACACCCACCCCGATCAGAGTAAACTAATAGACAACAAAACTTTTCTTCTACTTCCAGCTTATACTACACATACTATATGCATTTTACGGACACAGTATATTTTTCAATAGTTATATATTGTTTGCTTTTAGTCCCAACCTTCAGCTCCACTCAACCCCTCCCATCTACAGTATCTCTGAACACCATCCAGTTTTTGACATATATTTTTCAACAGTGCTGTTATGTTTCACAAAAGTTCTGAACCTTTCTTTTCTCAGATTCTACATATTGTAAATTAAAGATAAACATTTTTGCTAAGAGTATTATTATATTGTTGATCGATTGACTATGACTTTTCAAATCACCTAGCAGTGCTATTTGCAGAGTTTGCTCCAAGTAAATGTTGCAATTCTTCAGCCATTCCTGAACCTACGTCCAAAAACAAGCTACATATGGACAGTACCAAAAGATTAGTTTTTAATTCTGGTACCGGTCTGCACACACAAGCTTGTTAGCTAGCTGGCTTCTCTGGTCCAAAGTTAAGTCAACTCTGAGTTGTGTCACATGAGTTGACGCTGGAGAGACGAAGCAGGTACGGGGAGTCAAACATTTAGTAAAGAACGTACATGGAACGAGGACAGGAACAGCGTCAGCATAAAATAAAATAAAGACAAAAAACAATCAATGAATCCGCAGGAAACAGAGCAGGGAACTGACAAATATAGGAGAGGAAATAAACAGATGAGTGAGTGAGGCAGGTGTGCGTAATTGATGACAGGAGTGTGTGATGCAGGGCAGCCTGGCGGAGGGTAGAGCGGGAGCAGACGTGACAGTACCACCACTCTTGGGGCGCCAACCGGCATCCCACCTGGGCGAACCGGCCGAGACATGGGTGCTGGGCAAGCCAGTTGGCGCGTGGAAGCCCGACGAACCGGCAGGAGCGTGAGAGCCTGGCGAGCCGGCTGAGGCAAGACAAATGTCGATCCCGCTGCAGAGAGGAAGCTCGATGATCCGTTGGAGAGTGAGGTGGGATGGGAGGCCGTTGAGCCAGCAAGGGTGTGGAAGAACGGTTCCATCGGCGGTGGAATCCACCCCGACTTCAGCAACAACAACAAAAAACTCCTGCACCAGCTGGGCCAACAAGAACTGACGATCTGGCTGAGGCACGACGTAGGATGGGCGCCATCCGAGCCAACCGGGGCAAGGAAACCTCTCAAGCCAGCTGGGGCGTGGAAGCCTAGCTGGCTAGCCACCCCTGGTTCCATCAGACGAGCTGGCTAGCCAACCCTGGTTCCATCAGTGGCGATTCAGTGCCAATGCCACCATACCAACCGGAACGCCAGTACTCGCAGACGCTTCGTGTGATGGCTGATGCATTCTGTCATCCCGCTGCAGAGAGGGGGCTGATGCATTCTGTCACATGGGATGACGCTGGAGAGACAAAGCAGGCACGGTGAGTTAAACATTTAATGCAGAACGGACATCGAATAAGACAGGAACAGCGTCAGCAAACGAGAAACAAGGACAAAAAACAATCAATGCATCCGCAGGAAACTGTATAGGGGAGGAAATAAACAGATGAGTGAGTGAGTCCAGGTGAGTTCAATATCGCTGATGCGCGTGACGAGGGAAGGCAGGTGTGCGTAAATGATGACAGGAGTGCGGGAGCAGACGTGACAAGTTGAATCAATCAAAGTTGAATCAATCAATCAATCAAATGTATTTATAAAGTCAGTTTTCCATCAGCAGTTTCTCTATAGATGCCGCTCCTCCATAGGTATAATTCTGTGGGCCTAATTCAGATAACGCATGTCATCACAAGATGCTTGTCGCTTCAAGCCAAGCATCCTCCCCCATCCTCTCTCACTCACTCCCCGCCCGCAAAATTTAAATTGCATCTTGCTCCCTACACTTTCCATCACGCATGTAAACAACTCACTGAACTATAGCTTTCCTGCTCCATAGCAATCTGCTCTATCGGCACTGCATGATCTCTGAAGTGATTTAATGTCGAACTGGTACTTTTATTTGGTTTCAATCTGTTCACAACTTTATTTTACTGATCGGAACAGTGGTTCTGTTCAGAACGAAACAATAAAAAAAAAATGATTTCCAACCCCTGCCTAATATACTAAGAAAATGTATAAATGAGTGCATTGTAAGAAAAAAAAGTGCCATTTTACAATAGGCTTACCTGAATTCCCACCAAAATGCCTGAACTCCATTTTTTGACCTTGCCAGTACAATGGTTTATGTACAATAGGCTAATTCAGCCAATATCAAATGGAATTTAAACATTCAAAAAGTTTGGATTATCTTCATCCATTGTTGCATTTATTATAATAATTTTAAAAAAAACGTTTAAACATGTTGATGGCCATTCCCTCACACACACACTCAAACACTTCAACATTGGGTGCTGCTGTACAATTATTTTCTTGGTCTTTTCATGGTCTTTTCATGGTCTTCAGAGACTGAGGCTGGAAACAACAAAGTGGATTCCCTCCAGGTTTGAGGCTTAGAACAGCTCGTTCTGGTTGAGCTATACAACATTGCATGACAGACAGGTCTTTCACTGGAGCCAAAATGATCCTGTTGTTGGGAGAGGATCTTTCACCTTGCAGAGGCTGTCCATCAAATATGAATGGAACCTGTTAAACAACACAATGGAACACTGTATCTGGCTGTAGCAGTTTTTTCTTTCTTGGTCTCCACTTGTAGCAAAGTCCTGAAGATGCATTGTCATTGTGTATGCAGGTATGCTGGCTCTACCAAAGGTTTTTATAGGAGTGGGATGCTTGTACATTGTAACACATCGTAGATCTGAGCCTTCCAAAAAAGGAAGAAACACCCAAAGATGACCTATTCTGTACATTTAATGGTGCTCTTTAATTAATTAGAGACAAATTGTACATCCCAAATGGCACCCTATTCCTCATTTAGTGCAATACTTTTGGCCAGGGCACATAAGGCTTTTTGGGGGACTTTGCACCATCCTTTGTGTCTTTTCACACTTTAGCCTCGTACTTTGCCTGCACTGAGCCAGAAACCTTCCCTTTTCCAGCTTTTTTTATTTATCCTGTGCTCCTTCTTGCCGCTCTGGTCCTTCATGAGTTAATCAGCTCTCCAAGCAATATGCAGCTGTGAATAAATATCCACTAATTGATGTATTTTGCTTAATTCCGATTCATTTGGAATCTAGGTCCTAACTGTCTCCCGCTGACTCCCGCTCATTGATTACAGAATTCGATTGAACTGAGAGTAAAACCCGCAGTAGCCTATAATCACAAAGACGTGGGGCTACCAATTAAAAATGATAATCATCTCCGAAGCTCGTTCCATTACCTCCATACATTATAAGGATTGGCATGCCCCTGTATTTAATAATATTCCATATGTTTTATAATTCTACCATACATTCACAAATCGAATAGAAACTCTCCTTATTGCCAACTGTGCCTGTAACCTTGATGGTGCAGTGGTGTCATTTACATTCCATAATATGAATACAGGAAATAGATACCATTGCAGAGACGTGTAATTCATACACTAATAGTGTTTTGGTTTTCATTACACCTTGTTTGCACATGTTTATTAGTGTTAGTATTATGAGGGGATCTGATAATTAATTGCATTGTAATGATTCTAATGATCTCTCTATTTAGTAAAGCACACCCTGCAAACTACTACTCACTGGCCCTTTTTTCTTAAATTCTTTTACCTTTATTTAACTAGGCAAGTCAGTTAAGAACAATTTATTATTTACAATGACAGCCTAGGAACAGTAGGTTAACTGCCTTGTTCAGGGGCAGAACAACTGATTTTTTACCTTGTCAGCTTGGGGATTTGATCTAGAAACCTTTCGGTTACTGGCCCAACGCTCTAACCAATAGACTACCTGCCACCCCCTTTCACCAGGAGCTTGTGGTTCTCACATTTTTAGGAGGAGCATGCGTGTATGAATAAATAAACAAGTGGCTTGTGGCATGGCGCCGGGTGAATAGCAGTCTGGGAAAGGTTGACGGTAGCCGTGGCTAGACAGTGACGGATGGGGCGTGTCTGGAGCTATCGAGGCTGATGGCGAGAGACCGAGGTGTCTCGCAGCCCCCCTTCGTCCCCCTTCTCCACGGCCCACTGCCCTTTGAGGCGCATCTGACGCGGAGGTGAGCAGACAAGCGACCGCTCCATAAACAATGGCAGATTGGAGACGCGGGCAGACAGAGCGGAGGGGCTGGTAAAAACTGATAAAGGCTGGGGGTGTCTTTGAGAGGAGAGGAGTAGATGAGGAGAGCTGAGGAGAGGAGAAGAGCAGGGAGGATAAAAAGCTGGAGGTGATCTTAATTTAGAGGGCACTGAGAGGGGTGTATGTGTGTATGTTGAGGTGTGTGTGTGCGTGTGTGTGTGTGTGAGTGTGTGTGTGTGTGTGTGTGTGTGTGTGTATTTCAATTATACTGATCAAAAATATAAAGAAACATGTAAAGTGAAGTGTTGGTTCCATGTTTCATGAGCTGAAATAAAATATCCCTGATAATTTCCATACTCACAAAAAAAACTATTTCTCTCATATGTTGTGTAAAAATGTGTTTACATCCCTGTTAGTGAGCATTTCTCCTTTGCCAAGATAATTCATCCACCTGACAGGTGTGGCATATCAAGAAGCTAATTAAACAGAATGCTCATTACACAGGTGCATCTTGTGATGGGGACAATAAAAGGCCACCCTAAAATGTGTAGTTTTGTCACACAGTTTTGAGGGCTTGTGCAATTAGCATGCTGACTGCAGGAATATCCACCAAAGCTATTGCCATATAATTTTTTTGTGAGACGCAGAGTAGGTGAACGGATGATCTCTGCATGTGTGGTTCCCACCATGAAGCATGGACGAAGAGCTGTGATGATGTGAGGGTGCTTTTCCGGTGACACTGTTGGTCATTTATTTAGAATTCAAGGCACACTTAACCAGCATGGCTACCACAGCATTCTGCAGCGATACGCCATCCCATCTGGTTTGTGCTTAGTGGGACCATCATTTGTTTTTCAACCTCCAGGCTGTGTAACGGCTATTTGACCAAGAAGGAGAGTGATGGAGTGCTGCATCAGATGACCTGGCCTCCACAATCACCCGACCTCAACCCAATTCAGATGGTTTGGGATGAGTTGGACCGCAGAGTAAAGGAAAATCGGCCAACAAGTGCTCAGCATATGCTGGAACTCCTTCAAGACTGTTGGAAAAGCATTCCAGGTGAAGCTGGTTGAGAGAATTCCAACAGTGTGCAAAGCTGTCATAAAGGCAAAGTCAGGCTACTTTGAAGAATATAAAATATAAAACACTTTCTTGGTTACTACATGACTCCATAAGTGTTATTTTATAGTTTTGATGTCTTCACTATTATTCTACAATGTAGAAAATAGTCAAAATAAAGAAAAACCCTTGAATAAGTCAGTGTGTGCAAACTTTTGACTGGTACTGTATGTTCGGAGAGCCTGTTTCTGTCCTGCCCTTGACTTTGGTGCAGGTCATGTCCATAGCCTCGTCGTAGCAAAACTCCCTGATCTTCTCAAAAATATCAGTTTGTCTAGCTGTGTCCAGTCCAGGTGGTGTTTGTACATGCAGACACGGGAGGTAGGAAGTCAGCAGCTGAAACCTGGTAATGACTGAGCCCGAACACCAGGCTCCAGAGCATCGAAGCTGTAAAACAAGTTCTAGCAAAAAAAAATTTAAGACATGAGAACCTTGCACAACATCAATAGACATGTAGATAGCTAAAGAATTAACCATAATCCCAATCCATAGAGTACTAGCAATACAAACCGATGGGCATAGATAGCTAAAGTTAATCAAATAGGTTCAATGGTAGCTAGTTAACATTAGGCTATAACTAGCAATGTGAAATGGCATTCTGAGATAACATTCTGAGATGACAAAATTAGAAATGTATAATATCTGAAACTGTAGCTAGACTCTTACCCGTATACATGGATGAACGCTTCACGGCAGACTGCAACCCCTTTCATTAAATAAGACGTCCTGTGTCATTTCCGTTTTGTTTGTACAGCTTGCTTGACCCGTTGTGTCAAGTCACTCTGGTTCACACTGACCGTGTGCAATGCCATAAGAATCATCATATCTTTCTCCCTCTTTGTCACGAATGCCATGGTTTCCCTTAGTTTGAAGATGTAATCCAAAGACAGGTGTTTTATACAACAGCCTTCTGTGTTCTCTTTTCGACTCCCTCAACATTTGCAATTAAACGCCAGAATTCTATTCATCTACTTATCATACTCTGCTTCTACCAGACATTCCACTGATTTGAAAACTCGGCCAACTTCTTCCATGACAAGAACACCGTTGATCGCCGTTTCTTCCCCATCACTGTCTTCAGAAGACTCTGCAATGTCTTCAACTATGCACAACTTGAATTTTGTCATTCATTCACTACTGTGAAGGAAAATAAAGGTATTTCTTATACAGAAATAGTACAATTTGTAACATTTTTGAAAAACAAAATTCCACTTTTACATTTATGGGGTATTGTGTGACACAAAATCTCAATTTAAATGTTTTAAATTTAAGCTTTAACACTAACATTTTTAAAATGTCAAGGGGTGTGAGTACTTTCTGATGGCACTGTATATAGGATTTTGCTTTGAAAAATTTGGGGCCAAATAAAATCACATGCATGCCAAACTCGGCCCTCAGGCCGCCAGTTGGGGAACCCTGTTGTAGGCTATATGGGGGTCTGTCATGCTGGTATAAAGGGTTTTGGAAACAGGCGCAGGAATGCGTAATAGTTTTTTTTATTACGCCCCAAATTACAGCGTGTCGTGTAAAGACACGGGGACGAAGACTAAACAAACACGTAGCAAAAAAAATAAAAAATAAGAGCGAGGAATACCTTGAATGAATAACACACGCACATAATGATTAACACACGGGACGAGACCCGTAATCATCTGTGCAATCCACAAGGGCACGAAAGCCCAAAACACACAGCACAGGTACTCACACGTACCAACGGACATTGTAACAACAATCGACAGGACACTGGTAAACCTAGGGCATACTTATACAGTTACTAATCCCTGGGAATAGGTCCCAGTTGTGCGTAATGAAAGGGATGAGGGATCCCTGAAAGGGTCTCCCAAGGTGGGTAGCCGTATAACCATGTTTCTCTGTGAGGAGTGATTCTTATAAACCATATCTTCTCTTGAAACCTATAAATAACATCTGTACCAAACCTGAGAAGCTGAGACATCAATTTATATTATTTTCAAATGATCAATGTCGTACTATCCCATTTTCACACAACTTGAATTATGTAATTCATTCACTGCTGTGAAGGAAAATAAAAAAAAATCTTATGTAGAAAATAGTACAATTGTATTAAAATAGTTGAGAAAACATTAGATGGTTGTTGACTGTCTGCAGGCTATACTTCCATGAAATGTTTCATCAACTTGTGCCCTACTTCACTACCTCAGCACTTTTGCATTTCCCCCTGGTCTCCACATTGTTCCAACTCTTTTTTCCTCTGTCACTTGATGAATGATCTAGACCAGCTGTCAGTGTAGGGACATTTAATGGCTCTTAAATTCACTCTCAAATGCCCACAGTCAACAGATTGTGGCACAAATGGCACCCTTCTCTCTAGTCCACTACATTTGACCAGAGCCCAAAGGCCCATATAAAGGGAATAGGGTAACCAGAGAAACCTCTTCTTGTGGAATTATCTCCATATTCTCTTACCAACCTGAAGAATCTTTTTATAAAATTCTCTTCAGCTCTTCGTCTGACAATGTTCGCAAACTGGTGTTATTTACAAAAGCCTTTAACTCCATACTGAGAACTTTAGTTTTCAAATTAAAATAACTTTATTGATCTTGAGTCCAGAGGAAATCATGCCCACCAAATGCTCTATGGACGATGGCGTGTATTTGATATCACGCTTTGTAATCTGTAATGGTGTTTGAGTTACTGTATAATGGGGAATGTTTGCTGCTCTGTCAGCAGTAGTTTTGGTGACACTTTACTGTGGGTGTACTTCTGGTCTAAAAAAAGAAAGAAAAAAAAACTTCTGGTCTGTAGACTCTTATGTAGCGTAACGTGTGATGTAAGTTGTCATGAAGACTGCGTAATAGCAGTTGTTATTAACAGTTGACATTAGAGTATAACAACAGGACGAACAGTAATCTATAACACTAATTCTAACTAGTTCTATAACATCTTATGTCGTTACTTATGACAAATATTGTGTTATATAGTTGCTATAAAGGCTTTATGAATGCATACATAAGGACACATACAGTAAAGTGTTACTATCAAGGCACAAGAGAAAACCCAGATGCAGATAGGTTCAAAGTAACAAAAGGTTATTACAAAAACAAGAGGGCAAGCAAACGACAGGTCAAGGGCAGGCAGATTCAGTAGTCTAGAGCAGAGTCCGAAAGGTACAGAGCGGGGTCAGGGCAGGCAGAGGTCAGTAATCCAGGGTGGTGTGACAAGGTATAAAATGGAAGGCAGGCTCAGGGTCAGGGCAGGCAGAATGGTCAACAACTGTGAAAGCTAGAAAACAGTAACTTGAGAAAGACAGGAGCACGGTAAAAAATGGTGGTCGGCTTGACAAAGCAAAACTAACTGGCAACTGACAAACAGAGAACACAGGTATAAATACACTGGGGATAATGGGGAAGATGGGCAACAACTGGAGTAGGGTGGAAACAAGCACAAAGACAGTTGAAACAGATCGGGGTGTGACAGTTTAGTGTTATGTGGTGGTTTTGCTGGCATGCATCAGGAAAAAAATCAGTTTGCCCCACCAACATTTACATACTAAAATTGCCACTCACTGCCCAAGTAAGATACTAAATAAATCGTTAAGACCTTTGCTTTCCCTTGTTGATATACAGTATATTGATTCCAACGAGGGAGAGAAAAAGGACAGTGGTTGTGGCTATGAGAAAACGGACAGTGGCCACGGCTCTGAGAAAAAAGGTTCTGACCGAGGTTCTAAGAAAAAAGGCTTTCTAATGAATCGCCCTCCATGTATCTACCACCAAACCCCCCATGAATTCAATGCTTTTCAATGCTTTCTTCCCAGTGTCTGACCCAGTACCCTCCAGAAGGCTCTTGTTGACACAACTAGAGGAGGGTCCAGAAGGAGAGCCCAGACAAGAGAGCAAGGCATTCTGGTTGAAAATAGGCCACCGGGGAAGAGGTGAACTACTTCCTCTATCTATCAAATGCTAATGGCTAGGCCAGCCTTGACTTTGTCCGATAATACATTACAGGGACCCAACATAGGGTAATCCAACTGAAAAATTATTCAGATAACAATCCACTATTGTCTCCTGCTTTATAGTGTTTTAATAGTATTTAATATAGTCATATATGCCAATTTGCAGACACGTTTATCCACAACTTACAGTAAAAGTGAGTGCATACATTAACAAGCAATCCCTGTGGGAATCGATCCCACAACTTTGGCATTGCAAGCGCAGCCCTCTTACCAACTAAGCCACACAGGACAATATATAAGCAGGCAGCTGGACTATCCAGCCTAGGCTTGCAACACTATAGAGACTATAAAGACAGCACAATGTACCCCAAACACAGTCCCAAATGTCCCCCAACCCTCTTCCCATGGGATCGCAGCCACAGATGGTGCCATAATGCCTATCTTTCGGATTAAGCAGAAGGCCTGTGTCCAAGATCTCCAATGAAGAATGAGCCAAAACACTGGGGGAACAAGATGGGCAGGGGCGCTCAATGAGCCAAAACACTGTGGGGCCGGATGACACTGGACCTACTCCAATTCTCCTACTGCCCCAACAGATCCACAGATGACGCAATCTCGATTGCGCTCCACACTGACCTTTCCCACCTGGACAAAAAGGAACACCTATGTGAGAATGCTGTTCATTGACTACAGCTCAGTGTTCAAACCCCATAACGCCCTCCAAGCTCATCACTAAAGTAAGGACCCTGGAATTAAACACCTCCCTCTGCAACTGAATCCTGGAATTTCTGATGGGCTACCCCCAAGTTGTGAGGATAGGAAATTCTAAGTTGCTCACATTCTGGTTTGACAGATCTCACTAACTCACTAATCCTGCTTTCTGGAATACATCTCTGATCTCAACCAAACTGAACACTTTTGGGAGATTCTGGAGCAGTGCCTGAGACAGCATTTTACACCCCCATCAACAAAACACCAAATTATGGAATTTCTCATAGAAGTATGGTGTCACATTCCTCCAATAGAGTTCCAGACACTTGTAGAATCTATACTGAGATGCATTGACGCTGTTCTTGTGGCTTGTGGATGCCCAACGCCCTATTAAGACACTTTATGTTGGTGCTTCCTTTTGCCAGTTACCTGTATATAACACCAGTTCTTGTCAGTTTCCAAGGACACTATCATGCCAAGCTCGTAGAATGTCATTCCTTGCATCTATAGCAGTCTTCTCTCATCTTCCCAAGTGGTAGGGTGAGGCATAGGGGAACGATGAGTGGATGAGAGGTAATCCATCATATCGATTAAGACATTAATGAGCGCGCTAAGACGGACGTAGTCAATATAACCACTTTTGAAATGTACAGAGACAGATTTCAGAACAGGAGCCATTCTTACAGTATTCTCCCTGTACACCAAGTCAGAACCATAGGATAAATAAAGGGGGCACATAAGCAGACAATGAAAGCTCTTACAATATTAAATTATTACATTTCTCTAAAACAGGCTACATGTGCACCACCACTATGAGGGGGAAAGGGACCAAATTATTAGGGAGAGGCAAATGGGATACACAACATACACTTACTGTTAATTTCTTAGCTACAGTATACATATCTCCCTTGCTATTACATAATTTAAGCAGCAGCATACAAGCCGTTTTTGGACTCACCTTGTTGTGCTGTGCTTAATCAAATTTTCAATCAAATGTATTTATTAAGCCCTTTTTTAACATCAGCCGATGTCACAAAGTGCTATAGAGAAACCCAGCCTAAAACCCCAAACAGCAAGCAATGCAGATGTAGAAGCACCGTGGCTAGGAAAAACTCCCTAGAGTGTGTAGTAAGTAAGCTAGGAAGAAATCTAGAGAGGAACCAGGCTCTGAGGGGTGGCCAGTCCTCTTCTGGCTGTGCCGGGTGGAGATTATATGGCCAAGATGTTCAAATGTACATAGATGACCAGCAGGGTCAAATAATAATATTCACAGTGGTTGTAGAGGGTGCAGCAGATCAGCACCACAGGAATAAATGTCAGTTGGCTTTTCATAGCCGATCATTCAGAGTTAGAGACAGCAGGTGCGGTAGAGAGAGTCACAGAACAGTTAAAACTTGAGCAGCAGCACGACCAGGTGGACTGGGGACAGCAAGGAGTCATCAGGCAAGGTAGTCCTGAGGCATGGTCCTAGGGCCCAGGTCCTCCGAGTGAAGAGAGAAAAGAGAGAGAGAGTTAGAGGGAGCATACATAAATTCACACAGTACATTGGATAAGACAGGAGAAATACTCCAGATACAACAGACTGATCCTAGCCCCCCGACACAAACTATTGCAGCATAAATACTGGCGGCTGAGACAGAAGGGCCCCATCCGAGACAATGAGACATTGTGGCCCCATCCGATGATACCCCCGGAAAGGGCTAAACAGGCAGGATCTAACATCACCCACTTTTCCAAAGCACAGCCCCCACACCACCAGAGGGATATCTTCAACCACCAATTTACCATCCTGAGACAAGGCCGAGTATAGCCCACAAAGATCTCCCACCAGGGAACAAACCCAAGGTTGCCGACACCCAGAAAGGAAGATCACGTCAGTGACTCAACCCACTCAAGTGGCGCACCCCTCCTAGGAATGGCATGGAAGAGCACCAGTAAGCCAGTGACTCAGCCCCAGTAATAGGGTAAGAGGCAGAGAATCCCAGTGGAGAGAGGGGAACCGGCCAGGCAGAGACAGCAAGGGCGGTTCGTTGCTCCAGTGCCTTTCCTTTCACCTTCACACCCCTGGGCCAGACTACACTCAATCATAGGACATACCGAAGAGATGAGTCTTCAATAAAGACTTAAAGGTCAAGCCTGAGTCTAAGTCTGTCACATGGATAGGCAGACCATTCCATAAAAATGAGCTCTATAGGAGAAAGCCCTGCCTCCAGCTGTTTGCTAGAAATTCAAGGGACAATAAGGAGGCCTGTGTCTTGTGACTGTAGCATACGTGCAGGTATGTACGGCAGGACCAAATCGAAAATCAGAGAGAAAAGTAGGAGCAAGCCCATGTACTACTTTGTAGGTTAGCAGTGAAACCTTTAAATCAGACCTAGCCATAACAGGAAGCCAGAGTAGAGAGGTTGGCAATGGAGTAATATGATAAACATTTTTGGTTCTAGTCAACATTCTAGCAGCCGTCTTTAGCACTAACTGAAGTTACTTAGTGCTTTATCCGGGTAACCGGAAAGTAGAGCATTGCAGTCGTCTAATCTAGAAATTACAAAAGCATGGATTAATTTTTCTGCGTCATTTTTGGACAGAAAGTTTCAGATTTTTACCTACATGGAAAAAAGCTGTCCTTGAAACAGTCTTGAGATGTTCGTCAAAAGAGAGATCGGGGTCCAGAGTAACACTGAGGTCCTTCACAGTTTTATTTGAGACAACTGTACAACCATCAAGATTAATTGTCAGATCCAACAGAAGATCTCTTTGTTTCTTGGGACCTAGAACTAGCATCTCTGTTTTGTTTGAGTTTAAAAGTAAAACATTTGCTGCCATCCACTTCCTTATGTCTGACACACAGGCTTCCAGGGAAGGCAATTTTGGGGCTTCACCATGTTTCATCGACATGTACAGCTGTCTATCATCCGCATAGCAGTGAAAATTAACATTATGTTTCCGAATGATATCACCAAGAGGTAAAATATATAGTGAAAACAATAGTGGTCCTAATACTGAACCTTGAGGAACACCGAAATCTACAGTTGATTTGTGAGAGGACAAACCATCCACAAAGACAAACTGATATCTTTCCGACAAATGAGATCTAAACTAGGCCAGAACATGTCCGTGTAGACCAATTGGGGTTTCCAATCTCTCCAAAAGAATGTGGTGATCGATGGTATCAAAAGCAGTACTAAGGTCTAGTAGCATGAGGACATATGCAGAGCCTAGGTCTGACGCCATTAAAAGGTAATTTACCACCTTCACGAGTGCAGCCTCAGTGCTATGTTGGGGACTAAAACCAGACCGAAGCGTTTCGTATACATTGTTTGTCTTGAGGAAGGCAGTGAGTTGTAGCGCAACAGCTTTTCCTAAAAACTTAGAGAGGAATGGGATACTCGATATAGGCAGATTCGTTTTAAAAATATTTTCTGGGTCAAGGTTTGGCTTTTTCAAGAGAAGCTTTAGAACTGCCACTTTTAGTGAGTTTGGTACACATCTGGTGGATAGGGAGGCATTTATTATGTTCAATATAGGCGGGCCAAGCACATGAAGCAGCTCTTTCAGTAGTTTAGTTGGAATAAGGTCCAGTATGCAGCTTGAAGGTTTAGAGGCCATGACTATTTTCATCAATGTGTCAAGAGATATGGTATTACAAATCTCAAGTGTCTCCCTTGATCCTAAGTCCTGGCAGTGTTGTGCAGACTCAGGACAATGGAGCTTTGGAGAAATACACAGATTTAAAGAGGAGTCCGTAATTTGCTTTCTAATGATCATGATCTTTTCTTCACTTTTTGTCACAATTTTGTCATCAAACACTGTCATCAAAGTCTGGATGTATGGTTCTTTCAAGACAACTGGGAACTCTGGAAAAAAAACAAGATTGAATCATGACGTCAGTGTTTTTCTGGTTGGAGCTCTAGAAAGAGGGCCGAGTTCCCGACTAGGAATTCTGACTTGGATGACCGTTGAAAATGTATTTTCCCAGTTGGAGCTAGTTTTTTTCTGTGTTCCCAGTTGTCTTGAATTCACTGAAGTCTGAGATTTCCCAGGTCTGAGTTTCCAGATGTTTTGAACGTGGCAGAAGTCATGCTGGATTGACAGCATGACCAATGTACTTGACCTTTCCTGGCCCATGGTGTTGCAAGTCAATGTCTATCATTTTAAGCTTGGAAAAGAGACCCTTAATCCCACATTTGGACCACGCACCGTCTACACTGAATAGCAGGCTAGTGATTGCTTTACAATGCTTGCCACTGATTCCTTCCAAACTACCCATTGTTGAATTTGCGATGTCCAACTTGTTGTGTAATGTTTGTTAATGTCCAATGGCCGATGAGCACCGATATGTTTCTTCATAGACTGTCAACTTAATTTCATGATGATAACTACTTGTCTAGCTGGCTAGCTTAGATTTAGAAAGTATGATGGTGAAATGATCAGTCTAATCAAAGCTACGGTAGATAAAATGTGATTTGATGTAATTTTTTCTGTGGCCAATGACCTTGAGCATTCTTGGATGGGCATTTCTAATGTAAATCTATGGCAGCACCCAAAGGGCTTGAACTTTCTAGCTCTCCCTGTAGATATTGTGGACGTAGTGACAGAACACTGAGCCAATCACAGCGCAACTAGAGAGCATTACCAACCACAACGCTCTGTATTTTCCTCTGGCTGCCCCACCACCACAGAAAGCACTGAGCTAGGCTGAAACATCTCCATTTTGGAGCTGCCTTACTCAAGAAGGTAAAAAAGAGACCATGTTTGTATGCACCTTTATTAACTCAATTATTATCATTATTTTTTACATTGTTTGCAAATATGTGACACGTGTTAATGCCAAAATAACATGCAAAACATATATATATACAGTACCGTTCAAAAGTTTGAACAAACCTACTCATTCAACTGTTTTCTTTATTTTTTCTATTTTCTACATTGTAGAATAATAGTTAAGACATAAAAACAATGAAATAACATATGGAATCAAAACAAAAAAAGTGTTAAATGAAATATATTTTATTAGGGTGTTTAAAGCTGTCATCAAGGCAAAGGGCGGGTACTTTGAAGAATCTTTGTTTAACACTTTTTTTACTACATGATTCCATAAGTGTTATTACTTGGTTTTGATGTCTTCACTAGTATTTTCCAATGTAGAAAATAGTAAAAATAAAGAAAAACCATGGAATGAGTAGGTGTGTCCAAACTTTGACTGGTATACACTGCTAAAAAAAATAAAGGGAACACTAAAATAACACATCCTAGATCTGAATGAATGAAATATTCTTATTAAATACTTTTTTCTTTACATAGTTGAATGTGTTGACAACAAAATCACACAAAAATTATCAATGGAATTTATCAACCCATGGAGGTCTGGATTTGGAGTCACACTCAAAATTAAAGTGGAAAACCACACTACAGGCTGATCAAACTTTGATGTAATGTCCTTAAAACAAGTCAAAATGAGGCTCAGTAGTGTGTGTGACCTCCTACGTGCCTGTATGACCTCCCTACAACGCCTGGGCATGCTCCTGATGAGGTGGCGGATGGTCTCCTGAGGGATCTCCTCCCAGACCTGGACTAATGCATCCGCCAACTCCTGGACAGTCTGTGGTGCAACGTGGCATTGGTGGATGGAGCGAGACATGATGTCCCAGACGTGCTCAATTGGATTCAGGTCTGGGGAACGGGCGGGCCAGTCCATAGCATTAATGCCTTCCTCTTGCAGGAACTGCTGACACACTCCAGCCACATGAGGTTGAGCATTGTCTTGCATTAGGAGGAACCCAGGGCCAACCCCACCAGCATATGGTCTCACAAGGGGTCTGAGGATCTCATCTCGGTACCTAATGGCATTCAGGCTACCTCTGGCGAGCACATGGAGGGCTGTGCGGCCCCCAAAGAAATACCACCCCACACCATGACTGACCCACCTCCAAACCGGTCATGCTGGAGGATGTTGCTGGCAGCAGAACGTTCTCCATGGCATCTCCAGACTCTGTGCTCAGTGTGAACCTGCTTTCATCTGTGAAGAGCACAGGGCGCCAGTGGCGAATTTGCCAATCTTGGTGTTCTCTGGCAAATGCCAAACGTCCTGCACGGTGTTGAGCTGTAAGCACAACCCCCACCTGTGGACGTCGGGCCCTCATACCACCCTCATGGAGTCTGTCACATGCACATTTGTGGCCTGCTGGAGGTCATTTTGCAGGGCTCTGGCAGTGCTCCTCCTGCTCCTCCTTGCACAAATGCGGCGGTAGCAGTCCTGCTGCTGGGTTATTGCCCTCCTACGGCCTCCTCCACGTCTCCTGATGTACTGGCCTGTCTCCTGGTAGCGCCTCCATGCTCTGGACACTACGCTGACAGACACAGCAAACCTTCTTGCCACAGCTCGCATTGATGTGCCATCCTGGATGAGCTGCACTACCTGAGCATCTTGTGTGGGTTCTAGACTCCGTCTCATGCTACCACTAGTGTGAAAGCACTGCCAGCATTCAAAAGTGACCAAAACATCAGCCAGGAAGCATAGGAACTGAGAAGTGGTCTGTGGTCACCACCTGCAGAACCACTCCTTTATTGGGGGTGTCTTGCTAAATTGCCTATAATTTCCACCTGTTGTCTATTCCATTTGCACAACAGCATGTGCAATTTATTGTTAATCAGTGTTACTTCCTAAGTGGACAGTTTGATTTCACAGAAGTGTGATTGACTTGGAGTTACATTGTGTTGTTTAAGTGTTCCCTTTATTTTTATATCTCCCCACTGTATATACAGTGGGGAGAACAAGTAGTTGAAACACTGCCGATTTGGCAGGTTTTCCTACTTACAAAGCATGTAGAGAGAGGTCTGTCATTTTTATCATAGGTACACTTCAACTGTGAGAGACGGAATCTAAAACAAAAATCCAGAAAATCACATTGTATGATTTTTAAGTAATTAATTTCCATTTTATTGCATGACATAAGTATTTGATCACCTACCAACCAGTTAGAATTCCGGCTCACACAGACCTGTTAGTTTTTCTTTAAGAAGCCCTCCTGTTCTCCAGTCATCACCTGTATTAACTGCACCTGTTTGAACTCGTTACCTGTATAAAAGACACCTGTCCACACACTCAATCAAACTCCAACCTCTCCACAATGGCCAAGACCAGGGAGCTGTGTAAGGACATCAGGGATAAAAGTGTAGACCTGCACAAGGCTGGGATGGGCTACAGGACAATAGGCAAGCAGCTTGGTGAGAAGGCAACAACTGTTGGAGCAATTATTAGAAAATGGAAGAAGTTCAAGATGACGGTCAATCACCCTCGGTCTGGGGCTCCATGCAAGATCTCACCTTGTGGGGAATCAATGATCATGAGGAAGGTGAGGGATCAGCCCAGAACTACACGGCAGGACCTGGTCAATGACCTGAAGAGAGCTGGGACCACAGTCTCAAAGAAAACCATTAGTAACACATTACGCCGTCATGGATTAAAATCCTGCAGCGCACGCAAGGTCCCCCTGCTCAAGCCAGCGCATGTCCAGGCCCGTCTGAAGTTTGCCAATGACCATCTGGATGATCCAGAGGAGGAATGGGGGAAGTTCACGTGGTCTGATGAGACAAAAATAGAGCTTTTTGGTCTAAACTCCACTCGCCGTGTTTGAAGAAGGATGAGTACAACAACCTCCTTCCCTCAGTAAGAGCATTGAAGATGGGTCGTGGCTGGTTCTTCCAGCATGACAACGACCCGAAACACACAGCCAGGGCAACTAAGGAGTGGCTCCGTAATAAGTATCTCAAGGTCCTGGAGTGGCCTAGCCAGTCTCCAGACCTGAACCCAATAGAAAATCTTTGGAGGGAGCTGAAAGTCCGTATTGCCCAGCGACAGCCTCGAAACCTGAAGGATCTGGAGAAGGTCTGTATGGAGGAGTGGGCCAAAATCCCTGCTGCAATGTGTGCAAACCTGGTCAAGTACTACAGGAAACGTATGATCTCTGTAATTGCAAACAAAGGTTTCTGTATCAAATATTAAGTTCTGCTTTTCTGATGTATCAAATACTTATGTCATGCAATAAAATGCAAATGAATTACTAAAAAATCCTACAATGTGATTTTCTGGATTTTTTTTCTTCTAATTTTGTCTGTCATAGTTGACGTGTACCTATAATGAAAATTACAGGCCTCTCTCATCTTTTTAAGTGGGAGAACTTGCACAATTGGTGGCTGACTAAATACTTTTTTGCCCCATTGTATGTTGTTGTCTTGAAATCAAGTAGTTATGAACATCAGTCTGCTCCAGATTCCTTACATATTGAAACCATTTCTATACCACTCTCACAGTACAGATGTAGGATCCCATTTTGATCACTCTTTTGTTGCTGATCATTTTTCTTGCACAGCAGGAATTGCAAACTTGTAGTGTATTGTAGTTTTTAAAAGGCTTCTAAAGTTTTTAATTCTGAGTTTGACATTTGTCTTGATTTGCCCTAATGAAAAACATATCAAACCTTACAAAAATGTCCATTAATTATAATCCATATAATTCACATTTCCTGATTGCTGGATGATTATTTTCCTCAAATTAAGATCAGACTTCTGTACAATTCCTGGGAAAACATAGAATCATAATGGACTTAATTTGCAGAATCCCAATATATCAGTCCGTTCCTTCCCCGTGTTTTACCCTTGGGAGTGTGGCGATGAGGTCAGAGAGAGAGAGAGAGAGAGACTTTTGACCCCATTGATCCATACATGATGAATACAGGCACACACAAATGATAGGCTAATTGGCATCTTTTCTTCCTCAAGGCACCATTTTTTTTCTCCCCCTCTGTAGCGGTCTGTTTGGCTTTGTTGTGTGCTTTCATCTTTGCATGGTGTTAGCAGCAGAGCACATACCCAGTAGGCAAAACTGGATACAATGAAATATTTTATGACATCTTGGTCAGGTTGTTTACTGGGTCTTTCTATAAGGAAGTTTTGATATCATCTTTTTAGCAACCAGAAAAATACTTGTTTATCTCAATAAAGCCTCCCCTTGAACAATATATGGCATGGGCACTTGAATAAATGGCAACATTCAACACTATCAACTTTTCTGAATAATTTTTTTTATTGTAATTTGGCCATTTCTCCTATGGTGTTTTATCTTTTCTCTCCACTGATCATCCAAAATGTATCATTCGTGAAATTGTTGCATGTGTTTTCCTTTATGTTGTTTTCTAAGGAGAGAAAGTTAAGATAGCGTTAAGCTCCATGTGTTATGGTCAGGTGATTCTGAACAGATAAAGTCAACCATTCAATCATGCTTACAGTAGCTTCTAGTCAAGATTTGATTTGATTGAATGGATCAAGATAGGCAGCATGCACCACGCAGCATGCACCAGGAGATATTGTTCCTAATGTTGCCTTAACGTTCCGTCATAAATCATTCACACAATCACCCCTATGTAAACAAGGTAACAGTAAATATGTAGTTTCCCGCAAATTATGCAGTTTTTAAATGCCGGATCTCTAAGGGGGGGGGGGGGGGCAATTAGCTACTGTACATCAACACTACACCGTTCAGCATACATAGTCAAGCTCTCTCTCTGCAAACAAAATATTTCTTACCAACTACTGTATGCAAATACTGGCGCAAACGTTTCATATTACACACACTGCACATTTATGCAAAGTAACTCCAGTAAATATGTAAATGAGTTGATTAATTAAATCCGCTGCATGTGTCGTGGTCGGAATCAACTCTGTGGCTCAGGAGGGGCCGTGTACTCAGGGACGAGAGAGGACATCAATGTTCTGCCTCTCCTTGTCTTGTCAGGCTTTTTTTAGCAACTCAATGACCAAGTGTTAATTACAAAGTAAATTGTGTCATTAATCATAATGAGGAGGAGTCCCAGAAGATGTGGAGGACAAGTACCAGCAGCAGTGGTGTCTGTATCTCTCTCTCCAATGACTGATAACTCAAGAGGAGAGAAGCGATAGTGAGGGTGTCAATGGACTAATCGAACTGCACTTAGATTGCTACTTAGGCTTTGCTTTCACTTCTTTTACATTTTATTTGCCTCTATTTATCTCATTTCCTTTCTTCTATGCCAACGTATAGCCAATGGTTAGATTTTGACAATTGTTGTCACTTATCAAATCCTTTCTTCTCTGTGATCAGGAAGGAAAGGAGATGAGGAGAGGAAGCTATTGTACTAAACCGTACATATACCAGGATCTTCTGACTTCTGAACCACAGATAAAGTACAGACACAGGACACAGGATTTGCAAGATCCACCAGGACTTCTGCAAATCTGCAAACTTTGAAAGAATATAGGGTTTTACCAATCTAAGGAACAGGGAGGGTTTCGTGACCAAACACCTGGAGTAGAGGTACTATAGCGTAAATTCATCAGAAGTTGAGGCACAACATGTTTCTCTTCTCTCTATTATAAAATATATTGTTTTTAATAAATCCAGAGGATAAACAATATATTTGTATTATGTAAATGTTGAGCCTCAACTTCTGATGCATTTGACCAATCTAACACATTATGACAGAAGGTCTCCAGGCCACAGCCTCCAACACTGTATTCCTGATCACTCACTACCTGGGCCATGTTCATTGAGGCAACGCAACCTAAAATGTTTTAAAACCTTTTACAATGGAAAAAAAATGAACATTTCAGATGTAGTTTCAGGCCATTTTCTTCCATTTGGTGCCGAATGAACACAACCTTGATAGGATATAAGATACTGTATCCATCATGACTGTTGGAAGTGTATAGTTACTGTGCATAAATTACTTTAATCACATAATCACAGGCTGGGAAAATCAATGGATCTGTAGGTGTAACATTTTAAATTAAGCTTAATCTGACAAATGCTATCGTATCATGATTTTTCATTGCCAAATAATAAATCAGACATCCTCTTGTCCATACTATTAGATTTGTTGACACTGTAGAGTGTAGGTTTGGTGTTGATTGTGTCTGTGGTGGGTTCCAGAGTTTTTAAGGTGACTTCTCCCTCTTTATATAATGATGTCATGGGAAATTATGTTTACTACGACAATAAACTAGGAAAATACTGCCAGCATTCAGACGAGAACGAACCATATGGCTCCTGTTGTTCTGTTGGAACAGTGTGTTTAGGTACAGTCCATAAGTGACGAATAACCAAATATTTCTAAAAGGAGAGTGGGGAGGACTGTCAACAAAAAAAAAGCAGTGGAAGACATGAAAATCAGCCTGAAGCAGAGGCCCCATACAGCAAATATGGAAAAATCTTTAAAAAGAGATGCCTATTCACTGTAAATCACTGTTTGTAGAGAAGGTTCTTTATTGAGAATGCTGGGCTTCGCAGACCTTAGACTTTACACAAATAGATCTTTCCTGATTCCACTGAGACAGCATGACCCTTCATAGCAGAGCTGAAATCATATATCTACGCAGTTTGCTAAAGTGAGAAATCTAGGAGCTGTAGCCCTATCTAAAGATTGTGTGCATGTGTGTGCGCTTGTGTGCGAGTGTAGTGTAATGTAATAAATATAAACGGCGTTTGATCAAAGTGTGATGAAATGAGCGGTGTGATGATATTCTATCTTTTAGCACATTCTCATAGACAGCTTGGGAACGTCAGCAAAAAGTATGGAAAACTGTTTTGATCAGCAAAAATTCTGAAATTCTAACATGGTGACTCAAATCCAAGAGAAATGCGGTTCAGGAAAGGCAGCAATTATTAAAGTCTTGCTGGCAACACACTGAGATATCTGATAGGAATTGAATCCTGCATATATATATATATATATATATATGTGTGTGTGTGTGTGTGTGTGCGTGTGTGTGTGTGTGTGTGTGTGTGTGAGAGAGAGAGAGAGTGAGACTAAAGGGGCTGTCAGGGTGTTAGCTGTGCCTGATCAACCTGCCACTCATCCATTCCATCACTTGAGTGTGTCACCCCCATCTATTGTCATCCCTTACTTGTAAAGCCCATTTAACCGTCCACTCTTCATATTTAGGCATTGACAAAAAATTAAGTGTGGGTTGTCTTTACACCACATGAGAAAGGATGGCTCTTGTTAGTACTCCACTTGTTTCCCTTTAATCTAATTTACCAGAGGGGAGTGTGTTCATCACGTTAGCCAGCTCTGCTGTTTAACATCTGTCTAGCTCTGCTGTCTAACTGCTGTAATGATGGACTGTATTCCTTGATGCCTGATCCCTGGCAGATCAAATACATGGAAACCATGTGTTTGATGTATTTGATACCATTCTACTGATTCCGCTCCAGCCATTACCATGAGCCCGTCCTCCCCAATTAATGTGCCATCAACCTCCTGTAGTGTATTCACTGAAAACAAATGGAAGCAAATGCAGAGGGAGTAACCTAAATTTGCCCAATAAGAAACTTTCGTTATTGTTGCAAAACGTTTTGCACTAATGAATAAACCCCTGGACTTTGATCAAATTAATTCTCTGTAATTATTAATTACATGATTAAACTAATCATGTAAATGTAATTAACTAGGAAGTTGCGGCACCACAGAAAATCTTGAGATTACAAAGTTATAATTTTCTGAAAAAACTCATCAAAACTCAAACTCATATTTTAATATCTGATCAATTAGTCTTCTACGTTAGTCTCAGTCCAAACATCGTAAATTGTTGGTTATCTGCACGAACCCAGCCTTTACTATAAATCATCCATACACCAATTGGCTTGATCATTTATTTACTAGCTAACTAAATAATCACAGAAATGCATAAACAAACAAACAGGTGATATGTTACTAGCAAGGATAGGGAAGATTCCCATTCAGAAATGTTCTCATAGATGGCTGTCGGTATTCTCGTCCCCGGTTTGCATAATTTCTAGCTGCAGACTAGTAATTAGTATCTAAAATTTGCTCTCATTTTGTAGGAATCGATAGTCTCAGAGTTTAACTATGTCCAGCCATGTAGCCAATGCTCCAAGTGGTATGGTTAGGAATTTAATAACCATTGCAACCTTAACTTATACTGAGATTTTGTGGTCTAAACTATTCGCAATCACAGCTCACGCTGTGGGTTTGCTCAGTCAGAAGAGGATTTTCTAAAGAGGGGGTTTTATTCGTAACAATAGGAAAGGGCTGTTCCATGATGCTAGATCATGCCTGTGCTCATGGGGGCGGGCCAAGGACTTTTAAATGGGGGCGGGCCAAGTTCAACTTTAAAGGGAATATCATTCTCTCACATTAAAGGTTTAACATCACATTACATCATTTCACAAATAGTTTCATCTTTACTCATTCATTTTATACAATAATTGCTTAGCTGGCTTCTCCACCGACAGTTTACACATTCTCCAAAATATGGCTATTGTTCAGTTCTACTGTGAAACTCTCTCCATACTGCATGGCCAGGTGGAGAGAGTCTCCGCCAGGAATTGATGACCTGAGATAACAGAACCTGGATGTAGGAGAGAGTGAGAGAGGGGGAAGCCACTATCTATACCCAGAAAGGGCCACATCATGACAGGGGTGTGCTCGGTGTAGACTACAACCAGGACGCTTCACTCTGCCAAGGCTTCCTCTCATACTAACGGCAAGTAGTTTGTTTTTATTCAAGGGTCTGACCAAAAATCTAAACGCAGCATGCAACAATTTCAAAGATTTTACTGAATTACAGTTCATATAAGGAAAGCAGTCTATTGAAATAGAGTAGTGCCTAATGAATTTATGGATTTCACATGACTGGGCAGGGGTACAGCCATGGGTGGGCCTTGGAAGGCATAAGTCTGCCCATTTGGCAGCAAGACTCACCCACTGGGGAGCCAGGTCCAGCCAATCAGAATGAGTTTTTCCCAACAGACAGAAAAACTGCTCAGCACTCCCCTCAGATGATCCCGTAGGTGAAGAAGCCGGATGTGGAGGTCCTGGGTTGGCATACTTACCCATGATTTACGGTTGTGAGGCCAGTGGGTCTTACTGACAAATTCTCTAAAATGACATTGGAGGCAGCTTATGGTAGAGAAATTAACATTACATTATCTGGCAACAGCTCTGCTGGACATTCCTGCAGTCAGCATGCCAATTGCACATCTTTGGTATTGTGTCAAAAGTGCACATTTTAATGGCCTTTCATTGTCCGCAGCACAAGGTGCACCTGTGTAATGATAATGCTTTTTAATCAGCTTCTTGATATACCATCTTGGCGGAGGAGAAATGTTCACTAACAGGGATGTAAACAAATTTGTGCACAAGATTTTTGAAAAATAAGCATTTTGTGCATACTTTATGGAAAATTTGGGGGATTTTGTATTTTAGCTCATGAAACATGGGACCAACATTTTACATGTTGCGTTTATATTTTTGTTCACTGTAATAACCTTCAATTACTGTTCTAATTTCATTCAACATGACAGTGAATGGAGGGCTTCCAAAAACAGACTACCTGGGCAGCATAGCAATGAGGGCCAGAATAGCTATTAGCGAGGCTACTCTAGCCTCGTGGGCGCCTCACTGCTCCAACCCTGGCTCTTTGCTGACCAGATGGCTGACCAATTTCTCCGATCTGCTTGAGTGAACATCTGTGCGGAGTGTTTACCATACTGTAAATACCACTGCGTTTACTTCCCCTTTATCTACAATAAAGTGGGTTTGTATGGGTAAACATGACATTTGAGTCCGACTCCTGTTTTGAAAAATTTGCAGCCATAACCTGTATAGATTTCCTAGGCTGATACCGTTTTCACACCACTAAGCCCTTTTAAAATGATCACTCTATATTTTCGGCCCTGCACTTCTGAGATTTCTCACCTCTCCTTGAAAGTCTGCTTTTCTGCCGCTTAAGCTACCCGTACTAGTGTGAGATAGATTAATACAATTAAATGTAGTTGCTGTAGCTGCGCTCTCTGCCATCTTTCTGCCAAATGTACAGATTGTTAAAGCTTAATTTTCATTAACTATGTAAATTGATTTCTCTGACAGCCAGTGTCATTTTGTGCAAAGGCTATATTAACCTATACGGGATCGGTGTCCCTAAAAGGCTATATTAATATGTGATTGGAGGAGTCCACAGGAGGTACTAGCCAATCCCTGCTGCTTTAACCTTAAATGGTTGACTTGTTTTATGAATATTTGATCTTTTCATTTAGTGAACTCATCATGTAAACTGTATCTGTTTATTGCAATGTCAGACCATGATGTACTAGTGAACACACTTGACATGTCAATTTACAGGTAGGTCATGAAGCTATGTAATTTTCATAGGCCCCTTAGAGAGCCAGAGGTAGAGGTTTTTTATTTCATAAACACGAGCTTGGGAAAAAACGATTAGTTATAGATTGAGGACACAGAAATTATGAATAAAAAAATAACACTGGATGTTTCACTGGACGACTGATGGGTAAGCAACACCTTGGCACTTCGATAGGACCTTTATCTAGAGTACTTTGAACAATAATATTCTATAAGAGAACTTGAGACAAAAGTGGATCCAAAGCACCATAAAGAAGCTCACGACATGTAATCCTCAGTACAAGGGATTACTTCTTTGTTTAAAAAAGATAATTCCTTTGTCTAAACGCAAAAAGTAAAGTGACCATTTTTCTCCCTGTTCGTCTTCTGGCCCTAAATGTGGTTTCTCATGTACACCCACTATTATGAAGTAAATGAAATACAGATTTCTCTCACCCTGCTCTGCATAATGTGCTCGCAGGCTCTAGTACGCTACGTCACATTACTCCATTAACCCGAGTCATCGTGCACAACAACACTGTTTCTAGTCTAATCGGTTTACCACACCATGCATCGCAAAATACGGGTACAACAAGTACGACGTGGTGGTCAATTTCCTCACATAACTAATGGAATAGGCTATTTTTACAACAGAGTATTGGGGTTTCATGAGTAATAGTTATAGTAAATAGTAGAGAAGGTCTATCAGTCCATCTGTTGTTCATTCATTGTTGATTGTCTATTTATGGAGGGTTCAGTCAGTGTTTCAGGTTAATCCCATATAGTGAAATTGGCCAATGTTCTACCATTGTTTATATGAGCGTCTTCATTGATTCAATAGGGTTGTAGATAGGTTGATATGGCGCAAACATCATGTCCAGTCTGTTGCTCAATTCATTTGTGTTGTCTTCAAAATGGGCCAAACACTTTGGTTATCGATTTGTCCTTGGAGAAGCCTTGAAAGCTGAATGAGTAGGAAACTTTTAGACTGCACTATCTGTGTTCATGTGGATAGAAATAGTCCAGGTTTGGTTTCAATAGAAAAAGGGGATTTCATAGATTTTCTCCAGCAGCTGTACTTTATTTGCATTTAAGTCAAGACTGCACGGAGGCTTACATTAATATAGCTATCCAGATACCGCTAATTAAAGGCCAGATAAACGGATATACTTGTTTGTAGCAGTAAATCATTGGTGACGTCTAGTATTGAAGCATTAATGAAGATAGGTTAGCATGCTTGTCGCTGAGTCGTCGCTACATTTGGTGGCAGTATCCTCAAACAATGTATTTCCCTCATCACTCAGTGTCAAGTCTGTCATTGATAAGCATACATATACTTTTTCTACCCAAGCTTTCTCCCTATAACAACCCCTTAAGTGGCTGTCATTAAGCTGTTTCCACTTTCTAGTCCTGCAATTTTGTAAATCGTGACAACAGACATGTCTATGTTTGTAAGTCTATTTCATGCACTGGCACAAATGTATGCACATAAATCCCTATGTTAGGCATGTTGAATCAAAAACATAAATTAACAGACTACGACAAATAAACATTATGCATGAAATGGCAATAGAAATGTATTGGGGCTAAACAACAATGGACAGCATATGTGTTGTTTACTGATAAGGTAGAAGTGAATGAGGCATGAGAATGCAGTGTGCTTGAGACACGTGGGATATGCTTAACACCCCGGCCATCCTAAAATCTAAGCTAGATGCCCTCAATCTCACACAAATTATCAAGGAACCTACCAGGTACAACCCTAAATCTGTAAACACGGGCACCCTTGTAGATATAATCCTGACTAACCTGCCCTCTAAATACACCTTTGCTGTCTTCAACCAGGATCTCAGCAATCACTGCCTCATTGCCTACGTCCGTAATGAGTCGCGGTTGAACGACCAGCCCTCATCACTGTCAAACGCTCCCTAAAACCTTTCTAATAGTCCTGGCCCTGGTATCCTGGAAGGATATTGACCTCATTCCGTCAGCAGAGGATGCCTGGTTATTCTTTAAAAGTGCTTTCCTCACCATCTTAAATAAGCATAACTCAATCAAGAACTGTAGAACTAAGAAGAGATATTGGTTCAAGAGATATTGATATTGGTTCACTCCAGACTTGACTGCCCTTGACCGGCACAAAAACATCCTGTGGCGTACTGCATTAGCATCAAATAGCCCCCGCGATATGCACATTTCCAGGGAAGTTAGAAACCAATATATACAGGCAGTTAGGAAAGCAAAGGCTAGCTTTTTCAAACAGAAATGTGCATCATGTAGCAGAAACTCCAAAATGTTCTGGGACACTGTAAAGTCCATGGAGAATAAGAGCACCTCCTCCCAGCTGCCCACTGCACTGAGGCTAGGAAACACTGTCACCACCGATAAATCTACGAAAATCGTGAATTTCAAGAAGCATTTTTCTACGGCTGGCCATGCTTTCCACCTGGCTACCCCTAACCCGGTCAACAGCTCTGCACCCCCCCACAGCAACTTGCCAAAGCCTCCCCCACTTCTCCTTCACCCAAATCCAGATAGCTGATGTTCTGAAAGAGCTGCAAACTCTGGACCCCTACAAATCAGCTGGGCTAGACAATCTGGACCCTCTCTTTATAAAATTATCCGCTGCTATTGTTGCAACCCCTTTTACTAGCCTGTTCAACCTCTTTTTTGTATCGTCTGAGATCCCTAAAGATTGGACAGCTGCCACGGTCATCCCCCTCTTTAAAGGGGGAGACACTCTAGACCCAAACTGTTACAGACCTATATCTATCCTACCCTGCCTTTCTAAGGTCTTCTAAAGCCAAGTTAACAAACAGATCACCGACCATTTTGAATCCCACCGTACCTTCTCCACTATGCAATCTGGTTTCCAAGCTGGTCATGGGTGCACCTCAGCCATGCTCAAGGTCCTAAATTATATCATAAACGCCATTGATAAAAGATAATACAGTGCAGCCGTCTTCATCGACCTGGCCAAGGCTTTCTACTCTGTCAATCACCGCATTCTTATCGGCAGACTCATCTGGTTTCTCAAATGACTGCCTCACCTGGTTCACCAACTACTTCTCTGATAGAGTTCAGTGAGTCGAATCGGAGGGCCTGTTGTCAGTCTCTATGAGAGTACCACAGGGTTCAATTCTCGGGCTGACTCTCTTCTCTGTATACATCAATGATGTCTCTCTTGCTGCTGGTGATTCTCTGTTAAAAAAAACCTCCAGGCGAGCTTCAATGCCATACAACACTCCTTCCGTGGCCTCCAACTGCTCTTAAATGCAAGTAAAACTGAATGATCACTGCCCGCACAAGCCCGCTCAACTAGCATCACTACTCTGGACGGTTCTGACTTAGAATGTGTGGACAACTATAAATACCTATGAACACCCTGTGTAAAGAGTGATATTTCCTCAGTACAAGCATTGTACTGTATTGTATTGTAAATCACACACATACACACACATTTACACATGGGACATATCAAAAACATCACTCTTTGATGGCCTCCATGAAGTGACAGACCGACAGACCGGCAGTTTGAAAGATATTTGTGACAGCAAAATGGCTAGGTGGTGAGACAAATTTGATAAAAATCCATGCTGTGAATGGCAGGTGAAGGCGTTCAACCAGGAACACATTATGTTGTCCTTGAGTTGCAATCTGTTACCTGAAATGCTCTATAATTGATGAACCCATTCAGTGAAATCTAAATTGAAATGTGCTCCATGGCAGGCTGCAGGCTGCGAGGAGGATGAGGTTGGAGAAATTACATTTCACAGCATTGAGAACCCAGACGGTGCCATGGAGTGAATAGCTGCAGGGGAAAGTGAATTGGACTCAGTGAAAACATAGCTGCCGAAGTACCTAATTTGCTTTCGCTTACCCTGCGTGTACTCTACTCTACAGTTCAGTGTGCTGAATATGGGCCAAGACCTTCTCCCTCAGTCCCTCCGTCCTATGGAACAAGGTCAGCGCTGATATTTAAATACACACAGCTAAATTAGGCCCAGAGGTGTGCTGTGTGTTTTTGCAGCACATGATTTTCTTTCGGTGTCCTTGCCAAGACTTATTTTGGTCTGTACAGTCCGGTTCTTCAGAGGGACGTGCCTCCTCACCCCTGTCTTTCGAGACAATGACTACTCCTGTTCCAGAGATTCTCATAGATTTCCATGTCAAAGAGTTACTTTATTTCTCCACTCAAGTATAAAGACCATGACTGTGTTACTCTTCTTCAGATAGAGTGGAAGGCAAAGTCAATAAAGACTGTGTAAGAGGTGAATAATCGTTATATTGACTGTCATTATTTGCTGGGCTGATAGGCCAATTAGTGCCTTTTCATAGAGTTCTAGGAGTAGGAGCCATACTTACACTGCAGCCTTTGCTGCTGCCTTTGCTGCTATACGCAGACTTCACAATGCGCATAGGGCCCTCGACCCCCAGATTATACAATAGTAAAGAAAAATAATATATTCTATGTGTATATACAGTACCAGTCAAAGGTTTGGACACAACTACTCATTCCAGGGTTTAATAATAATAATAGTGAAGACATCAAAACTATGAAATAGCACATAACGAATCATGTCGTTACCAAAAAAGTGTTAAATTTGTGGAATTTCTTTCCTTCTTAATGCATTTGAGCCAATCAGTTGTGTTGTGACAAGGCAGGGGTGATATACAGAAGATAGCCCTATTTGGTAAAGATCTGCTCAAATAAGCAAAGGGAAATGACAGTCCATCATTACTTTAAGACATGAAGGTCAGTCAATGCGGAACATTTCAAGAACTTTGAACATTTCTTCAAGTGTAGTTGCAAAAACCATCAAGCGCTATGATGAAACTGGCTCTCATGAGGACCGCCACAGGTAAGGAAGACCCAGAGTTACCCCTGCTGCAGAGAATAAGTTCATTAGAGTTACCAGTTCCTGACACTGATAACCTTATAAGGTCTCCATAAGCCTGGTTCACCAACTACTTCTCAGACAGAGTTCAGTGTGTCAAATCAACAGGAGGGCCTGTTGTCCGGACCTCTGGCAGTCTTTATGGGGGTGCCACAGGGTTCAATTCTCAGGCCGAATATTATCTCTGTATATATATCAATGATGTCGTTCTTGCTGCTGGTCATTCTCTGATCCACCTCTACACAGACGACACCATTCTGTATACATCTGGCACTTCTTTGGACACTGTGTTAACAAACCTCCAACAAGCTTCAATGCCATACAACACTCCTTCCGTGGCCTCCAACTGCTTTTAAGTTCTAGTAAAACTAAATGCATGCTCTTCAACCGATTGCTGGATGTAGTCTATCACAGGGACATCCATTTTGTCACCAAAGCCCCATATACTACCCACCACTGCGACCTGTATGCTCTCGTTGGCTGGCCCTCACTACATATTCGTTGTCAAACCCACTGGCTCCAAGTCATCTATAAGTCTTTGCTAGGTACTCCTAACTCCTACTTTGGCTGCCTTTCCTTCCAGTTCTCTGCTGCCAATGACTGGAATGAATTGCAAAAATCACTGAAGCTAGAGACATATCTCCCTCTATCACTCGTGTTAATGCTAAATTGTAATTGTTTCGCTTATATGGCCTACTTATTGCCTTACCTCCCTAATCTTCTACATTTGCACACACTGGACATAGATTTTTCTATTATGTTATTGACTGTACGTTTGTTTATGTGTAACTCTGTCTTGTTGTTTTTGTCGCAATGCTTTGCTTTATAGTCAAGACTAAATTTAAGAAGCTAGTAAGAAAGTAAGGAAGGAGAGATCTTACAGAGAGAGAGAGAGAGAGAGAGAATTAAGTGTTGGGCCACTGGGCACATACTGGTTGAAGTAAAGTAATTTGTCAACATATTGTGATGTGGAATATATGAGGAAAATGTATTGGATTTGAAAAAAGTCATCAATTTGTTATGAGGGTGACATTTTAAATGTTATGATATTTAGTGATAATGAATTGTGTTTGGTTGTCAACGCAACAAAATATCAACATTTGAAGGAGATGTATCTTCTGCTTGGATAGTTCCATCTGTGCCACTGACTACAAATGTATAATTTATATGTTGGTTTCACGTCTCCATCTCAAACAAAAATGTTAGTAAAAAAAGAAAATAACTTAATTTAAAAAAAATGTTTAATGTGCATTTAAAGTTTGATTTGATTTAATCCTATTATTTTAACATATTAATAGCATCATTGATGATATATGAGTGATAAAGTATCACATTTAATTCATTTGCTCTGTTAAAACTTTGGAATGACTTTGATAGCAACAATGAATTTGTTCTTAGCTGACTTGCCTAGTTAAATAAAGGTTCAATAATTTTAAAAAAATAGCCAGGCACACATGTCAGCAAATAAAGGCCTGTTTCAAGTAAATGCCCGCTCTAAATGAAGGTTACCAGGAGGTTTTATGAGGTTTAATGTTTCATTAGTTACATTCAATAATTCAGTAATGACTAGCAATCATCTTTTTATATCGCAAGTTTAAAAAAATGCTAGCTAACTGACCAGCTCAAAAACAGTCGACAACTTCTGGAGTACAAACCCCCAGAAATAATCTGAATGCTCCCCAGAATCGTTTCAGATCCTTGATATCATTAGTGTGCGCATATGGACTGCCCGCTTCAATTCAAACCACAGTTCAAACCAATTTTCAATGGGGTTCAAGTCCGGAGACTGAGATGGATTGTGGATTTTCATGTGTACTTTGGTTTATTGTGTTTTACCCCCTTTTTTCCCCAATTGTCAACCTTGTTTCATCACTGCAACTCCCAAACAGGCTCAGTGGAGGCATGGATCTTCCAAAACATGACCCGCCTAACTGCGTTCCTTAACACCCACCAGCTTAATCCAGAAGCCAGCCGCACCAATGTCTCGGAGGAAACACCAGTCAACCTGGTCAACCCGCAGGCACCCGGCCCGCCACAAGGAGTCACTAGAGCGCGGTCCACCGGCCAAACCCTTCCCTAACCTAGACAACGCTGGGCCAATTGTGGGACGTCCTATGGGACTCACGGCCATGGCCGGTTGTGGTACAGCCCAGGAATGAACCCGGGTCTGTAGTAACTCCACTTTAGACCGTTGAGCCACTCGGGAGGCGGGTGTATTGTCTTGCTGGGAGATTCATTCTCCTAACAGAGGAGGCAAACAGGTTTTGAGCTAAAATGTCCTGCTACATGATGCCGTTGACCTTAACAAAGGCCCCAGGACCAGTGCAAGCAAAATAGCCCCATAATGTCAAAGATCCACCACCATATTTTCTGGTATGCATTCTTCTTTCAAAGGCCAAACCCACCATTGGTGTGCGTGGCCAAAGAGTTCTATTTTCATGTAATCTGACCATAGCACCGCCTGGAGTTTGTTAAACGGCATTGACACTTGGATTGGAACCAGTGCTATGGTCATATGACACGAAAATAGAGGTCTTTGGCCATACACACCAGAGGTGAGTTTGGCCTTTAAAAGAACAAGGCATATGCAGAATATTCCTCATGTAGATACAGATTGACCTTTAGACTCACTAGCTGCTAGTAAAAACGTGTGTGGGGACTCGCAGTAAAGATTATTTATTTTTCACAGTGCCATAAGTACAGTATATAGCAAGCCCAGCACCTTCAGTGGAAAAGCTGATAAATATAAAATATCACCTGAGTCCCTGGATGAGACCGGGCCGCTTTGCATGACTGCACTCGGTATCTCTCCTCACTAACGGACAAATTGTGTCTGCTACGAACAAGGGCAACATGGCCTACACACACACACAAAAGTACACGCACGCAAGCATGCATGCACACACACACACACACCTTTGACCAGGCCCAAAACCCTGGTCAAAAGTAGTGCACTACAAAGGGAATAGGGTGCCATTTGGGATGCATCTCACAGCAAACAAGGCTCAACTACTGCTGTTCAAACACTAAGCCCCAGCTAGGGAACATTGTTACCCACTAACAGGGTAGCAATGTTAACAGGCATGTACAGTTTCCTCCCTATTCACTCTATTCACACTATTCAGGCTGCACTTTTTGTGACTAACGTAGGGCCACACACATTTCTACATAGAGAAATTGCTTCAACTCCCAAGGCACCCCATTCCACAAAGGAAAATGGAGACACCTAAGTGCTTGTTTACAGCTTTGCCGAGGAAGAACAATGCTATACTCTTTCTAAGAGTTCTGAATAAGGCATAACACTTTTGGCTTTCTATCTTAGAAATTAGGAGGGCTCCATGGCATCAAAGTAGGATTCAAATATAAGCTTCACTTGCCAGGTTCCACACCTTATATTGTAACAATCACGTTGTAAGTTTGTATAAAATGTCCCTCCTCACTGCCCTCAGACAGAAAAAGCAATACTGTCCTGTCAGTCTATGCGCTATTCACTCAGTTTATACTCCCTTTCCAAGAACCACGGTCACTCAAGTGCCATCTAAAAGTAATCAGTGCCATGTCTCTAACCCCAGCCAACAGGATCAGCTGGGGCTTTGTGAAAGCGAAATAGACTGCTGGACCCTGCCAAAAAAGCTTCAAAGTAATTTCTCCCAATCGGAGTCCCAGGATAGTTGTTAATCCACCATGCCCACCTGCTCATCATCTATAAATAAACTGGCCGCAACTTGTAAAGACGCCAGTTAAAAAGAGCCAGGTTTGAGGTCAGACTTTTATTACATCCGATCATTCTTCATTTCCGCTTGCTTGAGCAGAGCAAATTGGCACAGGAGACACCACACTGGGAACAGGTTGAGGAACTGTGGGTAATGGAAGACAGGAAGTAGACAGGACAGTAAGAGTATGTTGCAATTGACTTCAAAGTGCAGCTGTGCTATGCAAATGTTCTGTCATGACTTTACTCTCATTAATCTAATGACTGTTATTTATCGAATCAACTAACTGTGTTTAATTGTTACAAGATTAAATAAATCATGCAACAATTAACTCATTAGGTATTTGGGGCACCACGAGAGCACTCTTTTAAAGAGTTACAATCTCCCGAATTAAACTCTTTAGGTCTTGACCTATCACATCCATAAAACAGTCAACGTATTAAATAATAACCTCTTATATCATCATTCTGAACAGTCGTAACCTTCTTGGATCTGCAAAAACACCAGCCTTACTTATGATTCAGTACTACACAAATTGGTTTAATTATTTATTTACTAGCTAACTAAATAATAACACAGAATCAACATACACACGTAATACATCAGAAAAAGTTCCCTAGCGGACTAACACAACATACGGAAGAGGGGGAAGAGGGGGGGGGAGAGAGAGAGAGAGAGAGAGAGAGAGACAGGGAAATAGACACTTATCGTTGATAATATTTTTTTACTAATCTCACAGTAATCATATACTTTGCACACAAACCGCAGCCCGTCTCTGTCGGAACCAGCCCTCCTTAGGAAGGTTGTTGGCATTTCAGCTGCAAGCTTGTATGGCTCTGAATGTCCGAGAGGGGTCTCCCCTTTCCCGTCTTCTACTGTTGTTCACTCTGGAAGATGCTCCTAGGAAAGGCTAGCCAGCTGTGTTTACGGTTCCCATTGGGTGATGAGAGTAGCGTACTACAGTGATTTGAGAAGAGTAGTACAGTAGGATGATTTGAAGAGTAGTCGGATGGAAAGTATTCACCCCCTTGACATTTTTCCGATTTTGTTGCCTTACAACCTGGAATTAAAATCGATTTTTGGGGGTGTTTGTATCATTTGATTTGAACAACATGCCTACCACTTTGAAGATGCAAAATCATTTTTATTGTGGAACAAACAAGAAATAAGACAAAAAAACTGAAAACTTGAGTGTGCTTAATTATTCACCCCCCCTCAAAGTCAATACTTTGTAGAGCCACCTTTTGCAGCAGTTACAGCTGCAAGTCGCTTGGGGTATGTCTCTATAAGCTTGACACATCTAGCCACTGGGATTTTTGCCCATTCTTCAAGGCAAAACTGCTCCAGCTCCTTCAAGTTGGATGAGTTCCGCTGGTGTAAAGCAATCTTTAAGTCATACCACAGATTCTCAATTGGATTGAGATCTGGGCTTTGACTAGGCCATACCAAGACATTTAAATGTTTCCCCTTAAACCACTCAAGTGTTGCTTTAGCAGTATGCTTAGGGTCATTGTCCTGTTGGAAGGTCTCAAATCTCTGGAAGACTGAAACAGGTTTCCTTCAAGAATTTCCCTGTATTTAGCGCCATCAATCATTCCTTCAATTCGGACCAGACTCCATGTCCCTGCCAATGAAAAACAATTCCACAACATGATGCTGCCACCACCATGCTTCACTGTGAGGATGGGGGTAATGTGAGATGTTGGTTTGCGCCAGGCATAGCGCTTTCCTTGATGGCCAAAAAGGTCAATTTTAGTCTCATCTGACCAGAGTACCTTCTTCCATATGTTTGGGGAGTCTCCCACATGCCTTTTGGCCAACACCAAACGTGTTTGCTTATTTTCTTCCGTTTACGTTTGCAATTGCAACAAATAATCTGCTCAGACCCCAACCAAGGAACATCAAAAGTTGTGCTATAAATTCACAGACAACACAAAGATTCCTTGATGTCCTTCCAGATTCCCTCTGTCTACCCAAGGACGCCAGAGGACAAAAATCAGTTAACCACCTAACTGAGGAACTCAATTTAACCTTGCGCAATACCCTAGATGCAGTTGCACCCCTAAAAACTAAAAACATTTCTCATAAGAAACTAGCTCCCTGGTACACAGAAAATACCGGAGCACTGAAGCAAGCTTCCAGAAAATTGGAACGGAAATGGCGTCACACCAAACTGGAAGTCTTCCGACTAGCTTGGAAAGACAGTACTGTGCAGTGCCGAAGAGCCCTTACTGCTGCTCGATCATCCTATTTTTCTAACTTAATTGAGGAAAATAAGAACAATCCGAAATTCCTTTTTGATACTGTCGCAAAGCTAACTAAAAAGCAGCATTCCCCAAAAGAGGATGACTTTCACTTTAGCAGTGATAAATTCATGAACTTCTTTGAGGAAAAGATTATGATTATTAGAAAGCAAATTACGGACTCCTCTTTAAATCTGCGTATTCCTTTAAAGCTCAGTTGTCCTGAGTCTGCACATCTCTGCCAGGACCTAGGATCAAGAGAGACGCTCAAGTGTTTTAGTACTATATCTCTTGACACAATGATAAAATAATCATGGCCTCTAAACCTTCAAGCTGCATACTGGACCCTATTCCAACTAAGCTACTGAAAGAGCTGCTTCATGTGCTTGGCCCTCCTATGTTGAACATAATAAACGTCTCTCTATCCACCGGATGTGTACCAAACTCACTAAAAGTGGCAGTAATAAAGCCTCTCTTGAAAAAGCCAAACCTTGACCCAGAAAATATTTAAAAACTATCGGCCTATATCGAATCTTCCATTCCTCTCAAAAATTTTAGAAAAGGCTGTTGCGCAGCAACTCACTGCCTTCCTGAAGACAAACAATGTATACGAAATGCTTCAGTCTGGTTTTAGACCCCATCATAGAACTGAGACGGCACTTGTGAAGGTGGTAAATGACATTTTAATGGCATCGGACCGAGGCTCTGCATCTGTCCTCGTGCTCCTAGACCTAAGTGCTGCTTTTGATACCATCGATCACCACATTCTTTTGGAGAGATTAGAAACCCAAATTGGTCTACACGGACATGTTCTGGCCTGGTTTAGATCTTATCTGTCGGAAAGATAACAGTTTGTCTCTGTGAATGGTTTGTCCTCTGACAAATCAACTGTAAATTTCGGCGTTCCTCAAGGTTCCGTTTTAGGACCACTATTGTTTTCACTATATATTTTACCTCTTGGGGATGTTATTTGAAAACATAATGTTAATTTTCACTGCTATGTGGATGTCACACAGCTGTACATTTCAATGAAACATGGTGAAGCCCCAAAATTGCCCTTGCTAGAAGCATGTGTTTCAGACATAAGGAAGTGGATGGCTGCAAACGTTCTACTTTTAAACTCGGACAAAACAGAGATGCTTGTTCTAGGTCCCAAGAAACAAAGAGATCTTCTGTTGTATCTGACAATTAATCTTAATGGTTGTACAGTCGTCTCAAATAAAACTGTGAAGGACCTCGGCGTTACTCTGGACCCTGATCTCTCTTTTGAAGAACATATCAAGACCATTTCAAGGACAGCTTTTTTCCATCTACGTAACATTGCAAAAATCAAAAACTTTCTGTCCAAAAATTATGCAGAAAAATGTATCCATGCTTTTGTCACTTCTAGGTTAGACTACTGCAATGCTCTACTTTCCAGCTACCTGGATAAAGCACTAAATAAACTTCAGTTAGTGCTAAATACGGCTGCTAGAATCCTGACTAGAACCAAACAATTTGATCATATTACTCCAGTGCTAGCCTCTCTACACTGGCTTCCTGTCAAAGCAAGGGCTGATTTCAAGGTTTTACTGCTAACCTACAAAGCATTACATGGGCTTGCTCCTACCTATCTCTCTGATTTGGTCCTGCCGTACATACCTACACGTACGCTACGGTCACAAGACGCAGGCCTCCTAATTGTCCATAGAATTTCTAAGCAAACAGCTGGAGGCAGGGCTTTCTCCTATAGAGCTCAATTTTTATGGAACGGTCTGCCTACCCATGTCAGAGACGCAAACTCGGTCTCAACCTTTAAGTCTTTACTGAAGACTCATCTCTTCAGTGGGTCATATGATTGAGTGTAGTCTGGCCCAGGAGGGGGAGGGTGAACGGAAAGGCTCTGGAGCAACGAACCGCCCTTGCTGTCTCTGCCTGGCCGGTTTACCCTCTTTCCACTGGGATTCTCTGCCTCTAACCCTATTACAGGGGCTGAGTCACTGGCTTACTGGGGCTCTCTCATGCCGTCCCTGCAGGGGGTGCGTCACCTGAGTGGGTTGATTCACTGATGTGGTCATCCTGTCTGGGTTGGCGCCCCCCCCCCCCCCCCCCCACCCCCCCCCCCCCCCTTGGGTTGTGCCGTGGCGGAGGTCTTTGTGGGCTATCCTCAGCCTTGTCTCGGGATGGTAAGTTGGTGGTTGAAGATATCCCTCTAGTGGTGTGGGGGCTGTGCTTTGGCAAAGTGGGTGGGGTTATATCCTTCCTTCCTTGCTGTCCCCAGTCCACCTGACCGTGCTGCTGCTCCAGTTTCAACTGTTCTGCCTTATTATTATTCGACCATGCTGGTCATTTATGAACATTTGAACATCTTGGCCATGTTCTGTTATAATCTCCACCCGGCACAGCCAGAAGAGGACTGGCCACCCCACATAGCCTGGTTCCTCTCTAGGTTTCTTCCTAGGTTTTGGCCTTTCTAGGGAGTTTTTCCTAGCCACCGTGCTTCTACACCTGCATTGCTTGCTGTTTGGGGTTTTAGGCTGGGTTTCTGTACAGCACTTTGAGATATCAGCTGATGTACGAAGGGCTATATAAATACATTTGATTTGATTTGATTTGATTTTGATTTGATTTTGATTTGTGGAGTGTACAGCTTAAAGTGGTCCTATGGACAGATACTCCAGTCTCCGCTGTTGAGATTTCAAATCAAATCAAATCAAATTTTATTTGTCACATACACATGGTTTGCAGCTCCTTCAGTGTTATCTTTGGTCTCTTTGTTGCCTCTTTGATTAATTAATGCCCTCCTTGCCTGGTCCGTGATTTTTGATGGGCGACCCTCTCTTGGCATGTTTGTTGTGGTGCCATATTCTTTCCATTTTTTTATAATTAATTGAATGGTGCTCTGTGGGATTTTCAATGTTTCGGATATTTTTTTATAACCTATCCCTGACCTGTACTTCTCCACAACTTTGTCCCTGACCTGTTTGGAGAGCGCCTTGCGGTCTTCATAGTGCCGCTTGCTTGGTGGTGCCCCTTGCTTTGGGGTGTTGCAGACTCTGGGGCCTTTCAGAACAAGTGTATATATACTGAGATCATGTGAGAGAGAATGTGACACTTAGATTGCACACAGGTAGACTTCATTTAACTAATTATGTGATTTCTGAAGGTAATTGGTTGCCCCAGATCTTATTTAGGGGCTTCATAGCAAAGGGGGTGAATACATATGCATGCACCACTTTTCCGTTTTTAATTTTCTAGAATTTTTTGAAACAAGTACATTTGTTAATTTCTCTTCACCAATTTGGACTATTTTGTGTATGTCCATTACATGAAATCCAAATAATAATCCATTTAAATTACAGGTTGTAATGAAACAAAATAGGTAAAATGCCAAGAGGGTGAATACTTTTGCAAGGCACTGTTGATTCGCTTTTCTAGATATTTGACTTAGGACTGCTAATCAGCCGTTATAGTGATTGTCCAAGAGGGGAGTTTTCTCCTCTCTCCAACTCGTGTTGTTAGTCAGAGTTTGACCCACTTTCCACGTGTAGCTGCAGCCTGGCGATGTTCTGGTCTAGTCTGGAGGTGAGTTGATTTTCTTCAACTCGTGTTGAAATTCCAAGTTCCAACCATTTTGGCCGAAATGGGCAGTGCCATCAGTCTGACACGCTCTCTGACCTCGCTCGGGGCATAGCTACTTACTATGCACAGTTTATAGGAGATAGATTATCTTTTGGCTCCTGAAATCAAATTCCTATCTTAAAAAAAATACTTTCATACCTTTTCATATACAATGTTAAGGATGGAAATATGACAGAAAAAGGGGATATAATTTCCAAGTTAAAGTATTTCCTTTATAACCTTTTTAATTAGGGCTAAGCGTCCCGGGACACCTGTCGACAACTTCTGGTGAAATTGGAGGGCGCTCAATTCAAAAAAGTAATGGATTTTAAACATTTAGGTACATACAAGTGTGTTATATCGGTTAAAAGCTTAAATTCGTGTTAATCTAACTGCACTGTCCAATTTACAATAAGCTTTACAGCGAAAGCATGCCATGCGATTGTTTGAGGACGGCGCCCCACATCAACATATTTTTCCAGCTATAACATGTAGTGAAATTTTGTTAGATAAAATCCTTCTTTATATCCCAAAAAGTCAGTTTAGTTGGCGCCATCGATTTGGGTAATTCAATCATTCAACATGCAGAGAAAGGAATCCAAAAAGCTCCGTTAAACTTAGTTAAAACAAGTCAAAATACGTTTCTATTTAATCCTCAGGTACCCTAAAATGTAATTAAACTATAATATTTAACTTGTTAGGGCTAGGGTCCTTTTTTTCTGAATTTCCGCCTAACTGACATGCCCAAAGTAAACTGCCTGTTACTCAGGCCCAGAAGCCAGGATATGCATATAACTGGCACCATTGGATAGAAAACACTTTGAAGTTTGTAGAAATGTTAAAATAATGTATGAGACTATAACACAATAGATATGGTAGGAGAAAATCCAAAGAAAAAAACAACCGAAAATGGTTTACAATGAAAAGTATAGGGGCATATCCAAATCCAGCTCCCAGATTGCAATTCATATGGCTTCCACTAGATTTCAGGAAGAATTATGAGTTTTAGTTTTAGTACTGGGAGTTGGAAATCTGTGAAATCTGAAGTCTGTGAATGTGCGACGATGAGGACTCGCACCTGCTAATATCGTTTTCCTATTGAACATGCTCTTTCCGTATTAATGCCATCACAAAATAAAAACCAATATGACATTAGTTTTCTACAGATCATCTCTGACCATTCCTCACGTTCTTAAGTTAGAAATATTCTTCCAGTATTCGCTTTTAGGATGTGTTAGAGTTTCAGGGGGAAAAATTCTGCTAACAAAGATATTACTTTGGTTAATAGTGGAGAGGAATTTACAACTGGGTGTGAAGTGTCAAAGCGGCCCAGTTCCCTCCTCCCCCATTCTGTGGGTGAGGGAAGGTCTGGTTATTGTCATCCATTGCCAAGCTGATCTGACCCATTCAAATCCTCACAGGACAGTCATGACAGTTCTCATATACTGTACTGTACACTGAGTGTATACAACATTAGGAACACCTTCTCAATAATGAGTTGCACCCCATTTTCCCCTCAGAACAGCCTCGATTTGTCAGGGCATAGGCTCTACAAGATGTCCAAAGCATTCCATAGGGATGCTGGCCTATCTTGACATCCACATCGATGCTGGCTGGATGTCCTTAGGGTGGTGGACCATTCTTGATACACAAGGGAAACTGTTGAGCATGAAAAACCCAGCAGCACTGCAGTTCTTGACACACTCAAACTGGCACCTACTACCCCGTTCAAAAGCACTGCAATATTTTGTCTTGCCCATTCACCCTCTGAATGGCACACATACACAATCTATGTCTCAATTGTATTAAGGCTTAAAAAATCATTCTTTAACCTGTATCCTCCCCTTCATTTACAACAGATTTAACAGGTGACATCAATAAGCCATCATAAGTTTCACCTGAATTTACCTGGTCAGTCTATGTCAACCGCTACGACTGCTAAATAGATAACCAACTAGCTACCTGGACTATCTGCATTGGCCCTTTTTGCACTAACTCTTTTGACTCTATGCACACTCACTGAACTCTACCCACACACTCACACTGACACTCCAACACATACACACACACAAAACACATACACACAGGCACACATTCGCCACACACACACTTACACACATCCACACTCGTCACATACAGTACGCTGCTGCTCCTGTCTATTAGCTTTCCTGTTGCCTAGTCACTTTACCCCTACCGATATGTACATATCTACCTACATTTCCTTGTACCCCTGCCCATCGACTCAATACTTGATAGCCAAGCTATCATTGCTCATTGTGTATTTATTCCTAGTGTTACGTTTTTTTTTCTATTAATATCATTTTTTTAATTTTGTGTTCTGCACTTTTAGGAATGGCCTATAAGTAAGCATTTCACTGTTCATCTATAATTTAAATTGTCATGGAAAGAGCAGGCGTTCCTACTGTTTTGTACACTCAGTGTACAAGAAGTATATTGGGTGTACACTTTTTTTGTTCCACTGTGAGCAGATTTCATTCAAACAAGCAAACTGTACTGTAAGAACCTATAATATAGCAATAGTCTGTGATTTGTATGAAGTAAAAGTTTTGGTGGAATAATCCTTTAATTCATTGCCATTTACTCAGCTGGGCCAGGGGCGCTTTAATTAGGTCAGGTGGAAATGTCCGACAGATCTCAACTCCATAAAAGAAGGAAATTGCCATCGCCTGATCTCGCTGCTTTCTCTTCCTTAACTCCATCTGATCCAGAAGTTCTGTGCGTCCATGAATCTACACTACTCAGTAAATATACCACTTTATGGTTAAAGGAATTCCTGCCTCAGTCTCATCCATTCCTCTGTCACCTGACACGTGTTCACCTTCACTGTCAGTCATCCTACCTGTCCAGCTACCCACACAGATTCCACTAATCTTTCAACTATACTATAAATTATTATTTTAGTCATTACCAAACAGCCTGAATGGATATTACAAACACTTAATTCAGTTCAACATTTCTCTCTGACTTTATGATAAGAGGAGTTATTTCACTCTTAAATCTACATAAAGTCATAATGCTGCACGCCATAATTAATAGCAGGAGATAATTGTTTGCCAGATAGTTGTTTAATAAATTATCTTTATTTTTTTTTACCTTTATTTAACTAGGCAAGTCAGTTAAGAACAAATTGTTATTTTCAATGACGGCCTAGGAACAGTGGGTTAACTGCCTGTTCAGGGGCAGAACAACAGATTTGTACCTTGTCAGCTCGGGGGTTTGAACTTCCAACGTTCCGGTTACTAGTCCAATGCTCTAACCACTAGGCTACCCTGCCGCCCATGAGCTAAATGAGCTAATTCCTATTGTGCGTATTAATTGCTGAGAAGTCAATTAAAATGTACAGTGAAGGGGCAGGGGATCTAATACTGCAGTCAGATTCAGTGTCATAAATACCTGATTGTCATACTGATACATTAGTGTGTACTAACTACCCACCAACCATAATAAGCTCTTAAATTAGATTCCCTGTCACCTTTTGTTACCTTTAGCCACATATTAACTATGTATTTTTCACATTACAGTCATGTGTGCATACATCTAACATATGGGTAGTCCATGGAATCAAACCCACTAACCTGGCATTACATGCACCATGCACCAACTGAGCTACAAAGGATCACAAATAAGTACATATTCTCAGCCACACAGCTAAGTAACGAACAGCTTTAAGAGTTGGAACTATTTCACACAATTTGTCCCTTGGTTGGAGTTCTTTCTATGCTTTTCCTGAGATCTCAAGCGCATTTCATAGACTGGTTTCATAGCCTGGGAAGACCTGACAAGAACTTGATGTCTTGAGATATTGCTTCAATATATCCAAATAGTTTTTCCTCCTGATGATGCCATCTATTTTGTTAAGTGCACCAGTCCCTCCTGCATCAAAGCAACCCCACAACATGATGCTGCCACCCCCGTGCTTCACGGTTGGGATGGTGTTCTTCGGCTTGCTAGCCTCCCCTTTTTCTTCCAAACATAATGAGGGTCATTATGGCCAAACAGTTCTATGTTTGTTTCATAAGATCAGAGGACATTTCTCCAAAAAGTACAATCTTTGTCTCCATGTGCAGTTGCAAACCGTAGTCTGGCTTTTTTATGGTGGTTTTGAAGCAGTGGCTTTTTCCTTACTGAGCGGCCTTTCAGGTTATGTCGATATACTGTAGGACTCGTTTTACTGTGGATATAGATACTTTTGTGCTTTTCTGTTGTTCTGGGATTGATTTGCACGTTTCGCAACAAAGTACGTCCATCTCTAGGAGACAGAACACGTCTCCTTCCTGAGCGGTATGACGGCTGCGTGGTCCCATGGTGTTTATACTTGTGTACTATTGTTTGTACCTATGAATGTGGTACCTTCAGGCGTTTGGAAATTGCTTCCAAGGATGAACCAGACTTTTGGAGTTCTACAATTTTTTCTCTGAGGTCTTGGCTGATTTCTTTTGATTTTCCCATGATGTCAAGCAAAGAGGCACCGAGTTTGAAGGTAGGCCTTGAAATACATCCACATGTACACCTCCAATTGACTGAAATTATGTCAATTAGCCTATCAGAAGCTAAGGCAATGACATAATTTTCTGGAATTTTCCAAGCTGTTTAACGGCACAGTCAACTTAGTGTATGTAAACTTCTGACCCACTGGAATTGTGATACAGTGAATTATAAGTGAAATATTCTGTCTGTAAACAATTGTTGGAAAAATGACTTGTGTCATGTACAAAGTAGATGTCCTAACCGACTTGCCAAAACTATAGTTTGTTAACAAGAAATTTGTGGAGTGGTTGAAAAATGTGTTTTAATGACTCGAACCTAAGTATGTAAACTTCCGACTTCAACTGTACATGTAAAGGATACCCGCATTTTATGCATTCTGTTGGGTTGAGTACATTCGAAACTGCAGTTTACTGCTTGAATGTCTAAGGCTTGTTCAAGTCTATCAAAAAATCCCATGAGCAGAAAATCCTTGAAAATAAATTAATAAAGGCTAGAAGTTACACAGTGTTATCCAGAATGCGAATTGAAATCCCTGAAAATCCCTTCAATAACTTATGAAGTACTGAAGGTTGCCAGGAATGGTGAAGAGAAAAGGATTACATAAAAACACAGAAAAGGGGAATGACATACCTACTTTCTATTCAGTGGGACAGAACACCTGTAGGCAATATAGGCATGATCGGAAACTGGCTTTCCATAACTGTATAGTACCTTCCATCAGAGCCCACAGAAAGAATGTACCCAAACCAACAATAATGCTCTTAGTATTATTTCTAATGAACATGATTAGAAATTAGATGATTGTTAACTACAAATCAGAAGGATATCATGGCCTGCACTCTTAGAAAAAAAGTGTCTGCATAGAACCAAAAAGGGTTCCAACATTTGCTTCTTCTTTCACCTAACCAAAATTGGTTCCATATAAAACCCTAAGGGCCTTCTGCCCTATGGGCCGTTCTGGCACGGACAAGGTTGCTTACTTACTATAAGTCAGAGTGAAGATCTTTATGAATGTTTAATGTACATCAAAGTGTTAGCCACCTAGTGCATGTAAGCCTAGCCAGCCTTCTCCTCAGGCTTGCTTTAAGTGTGTGTCACATGTTTTTGCACCCTTTTTTACATCTGTGTAATGGGTCAGACCAGCTGGCACTCTCTCTTTCTTCCCTCGAGCAGTGCCCTCTGCCCGAGTCCAGCACCCTACACTTTGCCAGGGAGTGCCAGATGTTCTACCATTGATTACATCCACGTTAGTCGGGAGTTTTTTGCAACTGAGTTTGTGTGAAATGAAGGGGATAATAGACAGCCCTGAGGTATCTCTTTAGTATAATTACTGTTCTATAACAACAGCTTAATGTACTAGTAAACAGGATGTTAGGTCTATGAGTCTTTTATGTAGGGAAAGTCTGATTTCCAGGTGACTACCTCATTAAGCTGGTTGAGAGAATGCCAAGAGTGTGCAAAGCTGTCATCAATGCAAAGGGTGGCTACTTTGAAGAATATAAATATAATATATCATTTGATTTGTTTGACACTTTTTTGGTTACTACACATATTACTATTCCATATGTCATATTTCATAGTTTTGATGTCTTCACTATTATTCTACATTGTAGAAAATAGTAAAAATAATGAAAAACCCTAGAATGATTAGGTGTGTCCAAAAGTTTGACTGGTACTGTAAATATACACATCACATGCGACTCGTAATAAGACTAAGCAGTTAGCCTATTAAAATGTGCATCTGACTCCATAAAGATAATTAAAATATACAAGCAAGGATTAGGCAATAAGTTGACGTTGACTAGAAATAAATGGTCTGAGAATTGTCCACATCAAAAGCAGATATTTAATTAACATTGTACAATGAATGGATTCAGAGGCATACAGCTTATGTTACAAAGCATTAACAAGCATTACAAAGCATACTTCTAGGCATATAGATAAAGGACATAGCATGAAGAAAGAGATGTCTATCAGGCCAGAGGCCTAGGAAATGAGAATTGATCATACAACCTTCCTCCATGGACTGGATACAGGATGAGACAGAACAAAGACATGAAGCTGTAAGCTTTCAACCCAAAACCAACCACAATTGACCAATGAAACGATACCAAGTTTACAGTAACCTAAACACTTCCAGGCATAATCTCCACAGAGTGTCACAGCATTTAAAGTCTTGTGTGGGGGATGAGATCAATGTAAATTAACTAGAATTCCTGACCAATTCTCAGAGTTCACCATGTGCAGATACAAGTAACCACAGAGATCATACATCCATATAGATAGCATCAGAGTTATCCTCAGTGAACAAGTTTCAGATAGAATAATATTATAGTCGGAATCCTGAGTGGCGCTGTGGTCTAAGCCACTGCATCGCAGTGTTGTGGCATCACTACAGCCTGGGGTTCGATCCTAGGTTTTGTCACAACCAGCCGTGACCGGGAGATCCATAGGGTGGTGCAAAATTGGTCCAGCATTGTCTGGGTTAGTGCAGGGTTTGGCCTGGGGGGTGGCTCATTTACTTGGCTCATCGTGCTCTAGGGACTCCTTGTGGTGGGCCGGATGCCTGCAGGCTGACCTCAGTCGTCAGTAGAACGGTGTTTCCTCCGACACATTGGTGCAGCTGGCTTCCCGGGTTAAGCAAGCAAGTGTTAAGAAGCGCGGCTTGGCAGGTTATGTTTCGGAGGATACATGACTCGACCTTCGGTTCTCCCGAGCCAGTTGGGGAGTTGCAGCGATGAGACAAGATCATAATCACAAAATTGGGGAGAAAAATAATAATATCCATGTCTGGTATCTATCACATTCAGTAGTCAGTCCTCTGGATACTGTAAAGGCATCAGCATGCTTCAGTTCAGCTGGCTCCTAGCCAAACTCGGCTAGCCAAACCGAACGAGTGTGCTTGCATACTCCCTTAAAAGACCTTCGCTTGAAAAATTAGTAGCAATGGTACTGAGACGCTGTAACCAGTATACACTTCTCAAAATAGTCCGAATTAATCTAAGATAAGTCAAGAAATCGGTCAATTTTGCATCTAATTAAGATGTTTGGTGCAGTATTTTTCAATGAAAAAATGTGCATGAAAACGAGTCGTCTATCACTGAATGACAACAAATACTTTTTTGATGAATCCCTACTGTTGACCAATCACAGACGAAAGGGCGTAGACTTCGGCTCCAAACTTTGCTGTGTGCCCGAGCAACCGGAAAAAAACTCACTGAGGTCCAAAACGAACAAAAACATCAAAAAAATGATCTTAATATATGCACACACTTTACCAAACTGTTTCAGCTGGAAGGCATGCAGATGCCTTGAGAAAGAGAGACATGTTGGCCCCTCAGAGGGGGAAGGGCTGACTAGTCCTTGGGCATTGTCCTTTGTTCCTGGACCGTTTGCCATGCAACTCCAGGTGTCAGAGAGCACATAAATTAGGGTCGAGCCTACTGGGGGTTCTAACTGGGGATGAGCTTTTCTTTTCCAGTGGAGTTGGCCTCCCACTGGTTCTCATTATCTTTCAATCATCTGACATAGATCTTTCATATGAATGAACCCATCAAGCTGGAAAGGAATGATACAGTAAATATGCCTCAGCTACAGCATTTCCCAGGGGAAGCAATCAGAACCCCTCCTTATTTCCTTATCCTACTCCATCTTCCTACATGAATAAAATAGCCTGCAGTCACCGTTTCCCTGGTTGGGGGAACATCATGGGTGTCCAAGCAATCAGGGGCCCTTATACGCATGAAGCTGGAGCTTGTGTCGGCTCCCTCCTGCTGTCAGCCTGTTAGCCCCCCACTCACTGATCCGAGCTGACACACAGGCTGCATGGGACGTCTCACTATGCCTTTGAAACCAATTAAATACGAGGCCCCTTTATTTGAAAATCCATTAAATAAGTCGAGCTCAAGCAGCGGAGTGATGGTATAGGACTAGTATTATCCGGATCACTCACTGTCGCAGGAGTTAGTCAATTCCAGTCTGTATGACGTCTGTGATGTCAGGAAATCTATATGTTTCCTATTTGGGCCATGGAACGAAGTGAATTAGAGCTGCAGCAGGCTCTATGTTAGTCAGAAAGGATATAGGCTGTATGGTAGTCAGCAGGATATAGGTTATATACTAGTCAGCAGTATATAAGATCTATGGTAGTGAGCAGGATATAGTCTCTATATTAGTCGAAAGGATACAGGCTCAATGGTAGTCAGCAAGATATAGGCTCTATGGTAGTCGTTAGGGTCGGAACTCCCCACTGGGTTCCCTAGGGTCAAATGGATGTTGAGGCTCACTGTCAACTTGTTGTTTAAATACTGTACCTCATGTTGGGCTAATAGCTAATGTTCTTTGTGCCCTCCCAGCTTCTGCATAAAGTCTCTTTCCTCCAGGAGTTGGCAAATGGTGTGCCTCCCTCTACAATATCAGAAAGGGATTTCCTTCCTCCCAACCCCCATGTAGACGGGTTGGTTGTTTAGCAACAAAACTGAAGCGTGCGCAACTATGGGGCAAAACAGACGGGGTTGGCTTAGACTGACAACATGTACACTATATTTTGTCTCCAAATGTTTTTTGAAAACATAAATACATTTGCACAATGAGCACTTGTTGTCTCTCAAATACATTGTTACAGTTGTTGGTTAGCTAGCTAGCGAATGTTTGCCTAATTAGCATAGACATGACTTAGGTCAAAACACCTGAAAACAAGACATGGTAACAATAACAAGCTTGAACAAGCCACCTACAACTCCCCACATGCCAGATTCTTGTCATTGTTTTAGCTATCTGACTGTTCAGAATCATAACAAAGCACGCCTTCCCGGCCACATCGATGCTGTGCATGATTTTCCTGACATTGTCAACCAACCCGTCTATGTTCCAACACTGCACACTGACGTTCCCCCCCATCTTTCTTTCATGTTATGTGCTTTCGGCCTCATTGGTTGATCCATAGTGGTTGATGTTGCATTCATGTATCCGGAATGAATGGTCTCTAGCAGACGGCAGTTACTGGGACTAATGTATAATGCTCTCCTCTACTGTGCGTCTGAAATTAGACATTTAGTTTATTTATGGTGTTCTGAAAACACGGACTATATAAGCCCCCATAACGCAAAGGTTTCTGCCTCGTGGTGAATGACAAAAGACAGGATTGCCACAATAACATTTAGAGTCATTATTGTCCATTTTACAATGTTTGCGTTGATGGTTATGTTTCTTTGCTTGCTTGTACTCTGTCTTTCCTTTCCCTCATTATGACACTCTACTCCAATCATTTGAAAGTGAGCTAACCTATTTCCAAGTGGCATGTTTAATGAACACATGCTTCATTCCTTTCGAGCACGAGCAGTAGAAATGGAGAGAGAGAGGGAAACACTTTGTGTTGTAGCTGTTTGACTGAGGGAAACTGGAATCCCAGTGCACAGTCAGGTTTGGTGCCTCCCCATGACAGGCCCCTAGGGCCTGTCATGGGGACTTGTTTTCATGAAGGGGGGCTTGTTTTCATGAAGAGAATGAGGGATTTACCCCTGCTGTTATTCACAAACACACGCCTGGGGGTGGTGCTATTCTTGTTTAGTTTGGACTCATTTTTTGCAATTATATTTTTTCCTTATTAGAATGCTGACTTCCAATACAGAGATGACATGAAGGACAGAGAACAATTGTGTTTAATGTGCTCTCTCAGATACAACATTAGATCTACATGCATTTATTTTAATTTTACTAGGCAAGTCAGTTAAGAACAATTTCTTATTTACAATGAGGGACTAGGAAGAGTGGGTTAACTGCTTGTTCAGTGGCAGAATGACCAGCTCAGGGATTTGAACTTGCAACCTTCCAGTTACTAGTCCAACTCTCTAACCACTAGGCTACGCTGCCACCCCAGTACATACATACAGTATTTACCCACACAAAGCACAAAACACAGGGGCAGATGTGCTGAAAATTGCACCTACCACTGAGTCAAACCATATGTTGTTGTTGACATAGGCTATTCAACATTCGTTACATATCAAACCAGACAATGATTTCAATATGGAAAGCCTTGAAGGAAAAAGGAAACCGCACACTGCTCTTGATAGTATCACCGATCTTTATTAAGCTTACGTATCGGCCACACGGCCTTCGTCAGAGCTCATTTTATTTTGTGGCTGGCAGTTGGCATGAACCAATTTATCGCGTAAATTACGACCTCTCCTATACACAATAGGTGGTGGATATTTAAATTCAGCCGGTAGAGCTGGGTCCGATGATAAAATATGTCAGTGTTTCTTGACCACACCTCCCACTTTCACGAATTCAAAGTATATGTAGTTGTGAACATTACAAAGTGTTCTTTGGCTTTAGCGGGTCTTTTTTGTAGCTGATCATCTCGTGTTTTTTCCAATGCCAAATTCATCCACACATTGTGAGGGATAGCATCTTCTTAGAATCCTCATGCGCATCTCCGCTGCTTTTTCTAGATAATCCTCTGTGGAGTGGCATATACGGCGCAGTCTGAAAAACTGGCTTCTTGGAAGTCCTCTTTTTAATGGCTCAGGGTGGAAGCTGTCACTCTGTAATATAGTATTTCTGTCTGTTTCTTTTCTGTACAGAGTTGTAAATAGGGTTCCATTTGATTTCTCAATCCACATATCGAGATAGTGAACACGTTGAGTGTCACGTTCAATAGTGAATTTGAGATTAGGGTCAGTGTCTTTGAGTAGTGCCATAAAATCGGACAATTCTTCTTCAGTTCCTTCCCATATACCAAAAATGTCGTCAATATATCGATACCACTTCAGGACTGGAAAATGGATTCTCGTTTACATTATTAACAAAACTTCTTCAAAAAGACCCATATAGAGGTTAGCATAACTAATGTAGAGCCCACCGATGTTCCATTCGTTTAGAGGTAGTATTCATCATCAAACCTCAAATAGTTGTACGTCAAAACATATTCAGCCAATTCTAGAATGAAGTTTGTTGGTGGATATTCATTAGTATATCTGTCTCCCAAATAGTGTGCTAGTGCTGCCAGCCCCCCCACATGGGGAATACTGGTATGTAGACTCTCGACATCTAATGTGACCAAAATTACAGTCTTCTTTTAAACCCGTTATTGGTGAGATCTTGTTTATAAAGTCTATAGAGTCTTTTACATATGATGGCAACGATTGCACATGAGATTTAATAAAAGAGTCTACAAAGTTTGACAAAGGCTCTAGCATTGAGCCTATTCCTGCAACCACTGGTCTGCCTTGATAGTTGCCTTGTTGTGTTTTAGGTTTGTGTAATTTCGGTAAAATATATATTCATGGACGTATGGCACATTTGCAGCAAAGACATTCATATTCAGGTTTTGAGATCAGGTTGTTTAATAGGGCTTGCTCCAGATCCGAGCATATATCCCTTTGGAACACCTGTGTGGGATCAACACTCAGTTTTCTATAGAAACGTTCATTGCTGAGTTGTCTATGAATTTCTTCTTTATACTTTTCATAGTCTAAAACAACCACAGCACCGCCCTTGTTTGCAGGTTTTATAACCAAAGATGAATCTTTCATTAATTCATTGAGTGCCAGTTCTTCTGTTCTAGTGAGATTCTTCTGAATATGGTTTGTTTGTCTCGTATATACTGACATGGCTTCTTGTTCGACTAACCTACAATAGGTATGAATCGAGGAGTTGTTAACCATGGGACAGAATTAGCTTTTGGGCTTAAAATAGGTACCAGTTCTTTGATCTGTTTCTAGGCCCGAATCAGTGTTTTGCGAAAACACATGCTTAAGTTTAATCTTGCGAAATAATTTAAACAGATCTACTTTCGTATCGAATGGTTTATCTGTACATGTAGGTACAAAAGAGAGGCCCTTAGATAAGACTGAGACTTGAGCGTCAGTAAAACACTTTCACTCTCTGACTTTTCTGTCCTGCCTCACTCCCTGCAGAAGGAAGCAATACTTTCAAGGTAAGGGCTGTGTGTGTGTGTGTGTGTGTGTGTGTGTGTGTGTGTGTGTGTGTGTGTGTGTGTGTGTGTGTGTGTGTGTGTGTGTGTGTGTGTGTGTGTGTGTGTGTGTGTGTGTTTTGTGTGTGTGTGTGTGTGTGTGTGTGTGTGTGTGTGTGTACAGAAAACAGCCATGTCAACAATCCCCTTGGAATGCATTAGAGACTCATCAACGTCAGCTGGGGCTTAGAACCACCTGCTCAGCTCTTTCCCTTGACCGTCCCCTCGTGGCAAACATATTCTCATTAAACAACTTCCATAATAGGGAAGGTACCGGGAGATGGGGAATTTTACAGCAGCCTCAGGGGGGTAAGGGGGATACAGGAGGGAGGCATGGATTGAAGCATGGAACCAGGAAACTATTGATCTATTTCCACTGGAGAACAGAGGAGAAGAGAAGATCCTGAGCACATAAGTGTGTGTCTCAAATAAAAATGTACCACAGGAATATACATTTTACTATTTTCTCCGTAACTGTTTGTCTACGTGACTTCTAAAAATGTATGGCATATTTCCAGTCCGTGAAGCATATGTTGATGATATGCACATCCATCCCAAACTCAAGAAAACAGGTGCTGGGCAAAAATGTATTGTAGATTAAGAAATGTCTGTACTAGAAATAGACCTCTTTTATTCATGCTGCATCATCTGACACAAACAACATTTTGGCTTTAGTCTTTGTCCAATCCAAGCTTGCACCTGTCTTACTGTAAACGTATTCAATAATATGCCTGATAGTCAGCAACAAAAAAAAACATTTTCAAACCCCAAAATGGAGTTTCCTTATGTTCAGCCTTGAAACTTCTGATTATGTGAAAAAGATTTTATGTGGCATATTATTAGCCATGGCTTAACCCCATTGGTACCGAGGGGAATTGAGCCCAAGGCCTTAGCCATCCTAAAATAATAGTGTACCGTTTCAAATCCACTTTCCTGACACATAACATTGTGCCATCAAAGTTAGCCGAGGGGCTTTTAAGGGGAAGAAAGGAAGATGATTGTAACTTCTATGAAGACCATCCTTTCTGGTGTTGAGGTCAACCACTGGCCGGAGCCACTGGTTTTTTAAATATTTTTTTTTTTTTACATGCTTCTCTAACAGTACAAAGAGAAAACAGAACAAAGAGAAAACAGAAATACCACACTTATATTCAGACACTTTGCTATGAGATTTGAAATTCAACTCAGGTGCATCCTGTTTCCATTGACCATCTTTATGGTGTTTTTCTACAACTTGATTGGAGTCCACCTGTGGTAAATTCAATTGACATGATTTGGAAAGGCACACACCTGTCTATATAAGGTCCCACGGTTGACAGTTCAAAAACCAAGCCATGAGGTCGAAGGAATTGTCCGCAGAGCTCCAACACAGGATTGTGTCGAGGCACAGATCTGGGGAACGGTACCAAAACATTTCTGCAGCATTGAAGATCCCCAAGAACACAGTGGCCTCCATCATTCTTAAATGGAAGATGTTTGGAACCACCGAGACTCTTCCTAGAGCTGGCCGCACGGCCAAACTGAGCAATTTGGGGAGAAGGGCCTTGGTCAGGGATGTGACCAAGAACCTGATGGTCACTCTAACAGAGGTCTAGAGTTTCTCTGTGGAGATGGGAGAATCTTCCAGAAGGACAAGCATCTCTGCAGCACTCCACCAAGAGGCTTATTTTGCATGTAACCCAATGCAATTGTGTTGAATGCTGATGGATTGTGTCACACCCCGCCTTCGTCTGGGGGACTGGTGGGTGTCACTGTGAATTGCTGAGTCGAAAGTTGTGGAAGGATGAGCAGGAAAATGGAATTGTGCAGAGTAAGCTGCCTTAGAGCCATTTATCAGCTGTGTAAAGGGGTCGCTAGCTGCTAGCCTCCATGTGGCTAATAGTAGAATAACTAGCCACTACACTGGCCATCCCCATTAGAATGGAGAATAAAACGTTTTATATACAAATAATCTAGTGGGCTGAAATGACCAGACTGTTGATGCAGTTTGAGAACATTTACTGCCTCCACCATCAATACGGTAGGAACTGAATTGAATTATGATTGCCCTGTGAGGTTCACATGTGATGCAGGTGTAGCGGACTGTAAAGCTGCTTGCTTTACAGTATATCTTCCTCACTAGTCCTTGGATCTTGCGTCCTCTGTCTTACAAACACACATGACAGCCCTGTTGACAACGCCTTAGCCAGCTGTACCACTGAAAAGCTAGCAATTTCATACACTTGAGGAGTGAGGTTACCAATATGTTACTACAATATGTATGGTGAGATGTCTGAGTATTCCTTTTTGTTTTCCATCTGTGGCTGCAGTACATCAACAGCTTGGATGCTCCTTCGTAGACTGTTGGTCTCTTGAACGCTATCTCACAATGATAAGGCAAAGTGTGCCATCAAGTTTAAGGAAGCGGGCAGGCCACAGAGTGTTGTGTACCAGAGGCAGGGCATTGGAGGTTCCCTCGTGAATAAGTAGGCCACTCCTAATTCGAATGTGACAGCCTCCACTGGAGCGCTCTGTTACCCATTTCTGCACTAACATACACACACAGGCAGCCGGGAGCAGTCGAGCCTCCTGCGTAGGTCACACACTGCTTTCTCTCCCACTCACTGCACAGTGTGGGCCAAGTCAGCTTCAAGATGAGGAGAGTGTGTCACTCTCATGGTCATTCTTCCCCCAAGCTCCACTTTTTGTTTGTGTGTGTGTGTGTGTGTGTGTGTGTGTGTGTGTGTGTGTGTGTGTGTGTGTGTGTGTATGTGTGTATGTGTGTATGTGTGTGTGTGTGTGTGTGTGTGTGTGTGTGTGAGAGAGAGAGTGCATGCGTCTCTGACGGTCAGTCATCCTACAGGTGCTAATTAAGGTCACCAGGTTTGCTGTATAATGCCATACCCGGTGGATGGAGCAAGGGAAATAACAGGCGATGAATTTTCTGTGTGAGTAAATGTTGTCACGGGAGGGAGGCCACACGTTTGGCTACAAATGAATTAACAACAGGGACAGATGGGACGATACAACACTACACAGCGTTCGATGGCCAGCACCATCATCGTACTTCCAAAATGCTGGAAAAGCATGCCCTGGGCCAGGGGTGTCAAACTTATTCCACAGAGGGCCGAGTGTCTGCCGGTTTTTAGATTACGATCTGGGCGGCAGGTAGCCTAGTGGTTAGTGCGTTGGGCCAGTAACCAAAAGGTTGCTAGGTCAAATCCCTGAGCTGACAAGGTAAAACTTGGTTGTTCTGAACAAGGTAGGTAACCCACTGTTAACCCACTGATTGTCATTGTAAATAAGAATTTGTTCTTAACTGACTTGCCTAGTTAAATAAAATAAACAACCAGGTGAAGGGAGTTGCTTACTAATTTGTGACCTTAATTCATCAATCAAGCAAAAACCTGCAGACACAGCCTGTAAGACTATTGAGAAATGGACTTCAGTATGTGTGTCATTCAGTGTGAATGGGCAAGACAAAATATTGAAGTGCTTTTGAATGGGGTATGGCACACATACACAATCTATGTCTCAAGTCTTAAAAAAAAATATTTAACCTGTCTCCTCCCCTTCATCTACACTGACTGATGTGGATTTAACAGGTGACATCAATAAGGGATCATGGCTCAACTGGATTCACCTGGTCAGTCTATATCATGGAAAGAGCAGGTGTTTCTCAGAGATCAAATTACATTTCAGCAGAATAATTTAGCAGGAATGCTAATCTTATCTGTATCTAGCTACAGAAATGATTTCGGAACAATTAACATTATGTAGAAAACATTATGAAAGTGACTAGTGTTCAATGACTCGGTACTTAGGGCAGCAGTCTCTAAGGTGCAGGGTAGAGTACCAGGTGGTAGCCGGCTAGTGACAGTGTCTAAGGTGCAGGGCAGGGTACCGGGCAGACTTGTTAGTGATAGCTGTGATAAGTCTGATGGCCATGGTGATAGATGATGTTTTTCATTCTCTCGGTCACAGCTTTGACGCACCCGTATTGTCTCTGTCTGCAAGATGGTAGCAGGGTGAACAGACCGTGGCTCGGGTGGCTGAGGTCCTAGATACTTTCTTAAAACTGCATCTTTGGTTAAAACTTCTTAGGGCTGCAATCCCGTTATAGGGATCGATATGACAACAGCCAGTGAAAGTGCAGGGCGCCAAATTCAAAACAACAGAAATCTCATAATTAAAATTCCTCAAACATACATGTATCATATACCATTTTAAAGGTACTCTTGTTGTTAATCCCACCACAGTGTCCGATTTCAAATAGGCTTTACAGCAAAAGCACCACAAACGATTATGTTAGGTCACCACCAACTCACAGAAAAATTCAGCCATTTTTCCAGCCAAAGAGAGGAGTCACAAAAAGCACAAATAGAGATAAAATGAATCACTAACCTTTGATGATCTTCATCAGATGATACTCATAGGACTTCATGTTACACAATACATGTATGTTTTGTTTGATAAAGTTCATATTTATATCAAAAAATCTCAGTATACATTGGCGCGTTACGTTCACTAGTTACAAAAACATCCGGTGATATTGCAGAGAGCCACAACATTTTACAGAAATACTCAATATAAATGTTGATAAATACATTTGTTAGACATGAAAATATAGATATACCTCTCCTTAATGCAACCGCTGTGTCAGATTTCAAAAAAACTTTACGGAAAAAGCAAACCATGCAATAATCTGAGACAGCGCTCAGATAAAAAAAGAATTATCCGCAATGTTAGGGTCAACAGAAATCAGAAATAACATTATAAATATTCCCTTACCTTTTGATGATCTTCATAAGAATGCAGAATGTTTGTTTTGTTCGATAATGTCCATTATTTATATCCAAGTAGCAACTTTTGTTAGTACACAAATCCAAACGATCATGCAGGTCCAGCCGAACGTCGGATGAAAACTTCAAAAAGTTATATTACAGGTCGAAGAAACTTGTCAAACTAAGTATAGAATCAATCTTTAGGATGTTGTTATCATAAATCTTCAATAACGTTCCAACCGGAGAATTCCATTGTCTGTAGAAATACCATGGAACCCAGGTAGCTATTATGTGAAATGCGCATGACCAGGACCTGACTCTCTGCCAGACCACTGAGTCAAACAGCTTCCATCTGGCTCCACATCACAGTAGAAGCTTCATTCAAGTTTCTAAAGACGGTTGACATCTAGTGGAAGCCTTAGGAACATAACCAATATCCCACTGTGTATTCAATAGCGGCTGGGTTGAAAATCGACCAACCTCAGATTTCCCACTTCCTGTTTGGATTTCTTTTCAGGTGTTTGCCTGCCATATGAGTTCTGTTATACTCACAGACATCATTCCAACAGTTTTAGAAACTTCAGAGTGTTTTCTATCCAATACTAATAATAATATGCATATATTAGCAACTGGGACTGAGGAGCAGGCCGTCTACTCTGGGCACCTTTCATCCAAGCTACTCAATACTGCCCCTGCAGCCATAAGTAACCATTTCACTGTTGTAAATGGCGTATGTGACAAATAAAATTTGATTTGATTTGTTTATTGACTATAGCTCAGCATTCAACACCATAGTACCCTCCAAAGTCATAATAAGCTTGAGGCCCTGGGTCTGAACCTCGCCCTGTGCAAGTGAGTCCTGGACTTCCTGATGGGCTGCCCCCGGGTTGTGAATGTCGGAAAAAATGCAACAGTAGTAGGCCTGTTTACCAACAATGACGAGACAGCCTACAGGGAGGAGGTGAGGGAGTGTGGTGTCAGGAAAATAACCTATCACCCAATATCAATAAAACAAAGGATCTGATCGTGGACTTCAGTAAACAGCAGAGGGAGCACCCCCCTATCCACATCGAAGGGACTGCAGTGGAGAAGGTGGAAAGCTTCAAGTTCCTCTGTGTACACATCACTGACAAACTGAAATGGTCCACCCACCCAGACAGTGTGGTGAAGAAGGCGCAACACCACCTCTTCAACCTCAGGAGGCTGAAGAATTTCAGCTTGGCACCTAAAACCCTCACAAACTTTTACAGATGCACAATTGAGAGCATCCTGTTGGGCTGTATCACCGCCTGGTAAGGCACCTGGAGGGCAGGTCATTTGCCCCCGGTGATGAATTGGGCAGACTGCCCCCGGAGAGCCCTGCGGATGCAGGTTGTGCAGTCTGCCCAATTCATCACCGGGCGCAAATGACCTGCCCTCCAGAACACCTACAGCACCCAATGCCACAGGAAGGCCAAAAAAGATCATTAAGGACAACAACTGCCTGTTCACCCCTTTATCATCCAGAAGGCGAGGTCAGTACAGGTGCATCAAAGCTGGAACCGAGAAACTGATAAACAGCTTCTATCTCAAGGCCATCAGACTGTTAAATACTGTTAAATAGCCATCATTAGCACATTAGAGGCTGCTGCCCTATAAACATAGAATTGGAATCACTGGCCACTTTAATAATAGAACACTAGTCACTTTAATAATGTTTACATATTTTGCATTACTCATCTCATATGTATATACTTGTATATGCATCTTAGTCTATGCTGCTCTGACAATGCTCGCCCAAATATTTATTCTTTCTTGATTCCATTCCTTTACTTTTTATTTGTGTGTAATTGTTGTGAAATTGTGAGATATTACTGCACTGTAGAGCTAGAAACACAATAAATTCGCTACACCCACAATAACATCTGCTAAACACGTGTATGTGACAAATACAATTTGATTCGATTTGATGGGCATTCTCAATGGTGTATGTGTGACCTCAATAAGCCTCCAGTCAAATATGGAGATTTCTCTATTTGACAATGTACAAAGTGTACTCTTGTATGGTTGTTCTTCTCAAGGTTACCTAGAATACAAGCTCATTTATTATTGATCACAAGACCTGAGGCTGCCACTCCTTGTATTCCTAGGTTACACACTACTACACACTACTACTACTACTGAGCTTTTTATATGCATGTTCTGCCACCAAGTGGCAAAAATAAGATAATCACTCTGCCTTTCTCCTTCCCTCTGCAAAGTAGTAAGCCTTCACCACATTGTATTTATTAACTATCAGATAATCCAAATGTAAAAAATGCCATTCATTATAACCATTGCTCATTGCATGTAATACTAATGCTACCTTATCAATTGCATCACTTGACTGCTAATTGCCAATGTATGCTGATTGGCTGTGTAATTCAGTACCACATGTGTGGACATTTTGACCTAATACAGTGGCTTGTGAAAGTATTCACCCCCCGTGGCATTTTTCCGATTTTGTTACCTTACAACCTGGAATTAAAATAGATTTTTGGGAGGATTTGTATCATTTGATTTAAACAACATGCCTACCACTTTGAAGATGCAAAATCATTTTTATTGTGAAACAAACAAGAAACAAGACAAAAAAACAGAAAACTTGAGCGTGCATAACTATTCAACCCCCAAACTCAATACATTGTAGAGACACCTTTTGCAGCAATTACAGCTGCAAGTCTTTGGGGGTATGTCTCTATAAGCTTGGCACATCTAGCCACTGGGATTTTTGTCCATTCTTCAAGGCAAAACTGCTCCAGCTCCTTCAAGTTGGATGGGTTCTGCTGGTGTACAGCAATCTTTAAGTCAAACCACAGATTCTAAATTGGATTGAGGTCTGGGCTTTGACTAGGCCATTCCAAGATATTTAAATGTTTCTCCTTAATAACCTCTTACAGCTACCCCCCTACTTTTTTCAATTTCCCCCTGAAGACATAACCAAATCTAATTGCCTGTAGCTCAGGCTCAGAACCAGGGATATGCATATTCTTGATTTAATTTGAAAGAAAACACTGTGTAAATGTGAATTGAATGAAGAAGAATACAACACATACATAGATAATACAATGGAAAAACCATATGTTTTTTTTTTCATTTTTATTGTTGTATCATCATCTTTAAAATGAACAAGACAAAACAAACATTCAGATAGGATGATGGGGACAATTTCAGTGAAAAACATAAGAGGGCAACAGTACTTGTGCAAAGTTCCAAAATGAGTGTGCTAAGTCACCCAGGTGTCCCACACAAGTGGCTCAAATGTACCAAAGTGGCCAAATTGGTGAAGTTATACATTTTGAATGGAATAACTATATACAAAATACGAAAATTGTATTCTAACACACCCCCCCAAAAAATTTAGAAAAAACATGAAAAAAATATATATACATTTACAAAACCCTCAGTCCTCTACACAATATTGTGCTGCTGATGCCAGGTGCCATAGCAGTCTCTTTCTGCTGTAAAGCAGAGGGTGACCAAGCATGTGGTGCATGTGATGGGGGACTTAATTTTGCAAAGAACACAGCGACGCCTCCATGCTGTGCCCATTTGGCCCTGAGGCACATCCATGCCTGCAGAAATACATTTGGGCAGATGAACACCACTTGTGGCAGGAGCTGGATGAACCAGCTTCAGAGGGGAATGGACACCTTGGCAATGGGGGCTCCCATTCGGAGTCAGTGTCACTGTGAAAGAAAATGTTCAGTTAGAATAGTTTCACATATGAGCCCTGTATCAACAGGTATAATAAACAGATATACAGTGCCTTGCGAAAGTATTCGGCCCCCTTGAACTTTGCGACCTTTTGCCACATTTCAGGCTTCAAACATAAAGATATAACCCTGTATTTTTTTGTAAAGAATCAACAACAAGTGGGACACAATCATGAAGTGGAACGACATTTATTGGATATTTCAAACTTTTTTAACAAATCAAAAACTGAAAAATTGGGCGTGCAAAATTATTCAGCCCCCTTAAGTTAATACTTTGTAGCGCCACCTTTTGCTGCGATTACAGCTGTAAGTCGCTTGGGGTATGTCTCTATCAGTTTTGCACATCGAGAGACTGACATTTTTTCCCATTCCTCCTTGCAAAACAGCTCGAGCTCAGTGAGGTTGGATGGAGAGCATTTGTGAACAGCAGTTTTCAGTTCTTTCCACAGATTCTCGATTGGATTCAGGTCTGGACTTTGACTTGACCATTCTAATATGTTTATTTTTGAACTATTCCATTGTAGATTTTGCTTTATGTTTTGGATCATTGTCTTGTTGTAAGACAAATCTCCGTCCCAGTCTCAGGTCTTTTGCAGACTCCATCAGGTTTTCTTCCAGAATGGTCCTGTGTTTGGCTCCATCCATCTTCCCATCAATTTTAACCATCTTCCCTGTCCCTGCTGAAGAAAAGCAGGCCCAAACCATGATGCTGCCACCACCATGTTTGAAAGTGGGGATGGTGTGTTCAGCTGTGTTGCTTTTACGCCAAACATAACGTTTTGCATTGTTGCCAAAAAGTTCAATTTTGGTTTCATCTGACCAGAGCACCTTCTTCCACATGTTTGGTGTGTCTCCCAGGTGGCTTGTGGCAAACTTTAAACAACACTTTTTATGGATATCTTTAAGAAATGGCTTTCTTCTTGCCACTCTTCCATAAAGGCCAGATTTGTGCAATATACGACTGATTGTTGTCCTATGGACAGAGTCTCCCACCTCAGCTGTAGATCTCTGCAGTTCATCCAGAGTGATCATGGGCCTCTTGGCTGCATCTTTGATCAGTCTTCTCCTTGTATGAGCTGAAAGTTTAGAGGGACGGCCAGGTCTTGGTAGATTTGCAGTGGTCTGATACTCCTTCCATTTCAATATTATCGCTTGCACAGTGCTCCTTGGGATGTTTAAAGCTTGGGAAATCTTTTTGTATCCAAATCCGGCTTTAAACTTCTTCACAACAGTATCTCGGACCTGCCTGGTGTGTTCCTTGTTCTTCATGATGCTCTCTGCGCTTTTAACGGACCTCTGAGACTATCACATTGCAGGTGCATTTATACGGAGACTTGATTACACACAGGTGGATTGTATTTATCATCATTAGTCATTTAGGTCAACATTGGATCATTCAGAGATCCTCACTGAACTTCTGGAGAGAGTTTGCTGCACTGAAAGTAAAGGGGCTGAATATTTTTGCACGCCCAATTTTTCAGTTTTTGATTTGTTAAATAAGTTTGAAATATCCAATAAATGTCGTTCCACTTCATGATTGTGTCCCACTTGTTGTTGATTCTTCACAAAAAAATACAGATTTATATCTTTATGTTTGAAGCCTGAAATGTGGCAAAAGGTCGCAAAGTTCAAGGGGGCCGAATACTTTCGCAAGGCACTGTATATAGAGTACAGGGAACATAAGGTTGAATATATTATTATAGACCTGCTAGATCTACTGTCTATTTTATATTATGACATTTCAGCTACATCTACTGTCTCTATTATATTATGACAGACCAGCTAGATCTACTGTCTTTATTATATTACAACAGACCAGCTGTATCTACTGTCTCCATTTCACTTTTGCCATTGTTGTGGGCCTGCCCTCCCCTCAACAGCCTCAAATAGGCTATTTCATTTCACAAATAATATTTTATATTATTAATTTCAAACAGTGGCATTGGCATGAGAAAAACTTACCAGTCCAAAACGATGTCCTCTCCGTTCAAAAAATATTCCTCCATTTGGGAATCGCTAAATGAATCGTCCTCCAACCACCTTTCTTTCCCGATCAATTTCTTATCCAATTCTGTGTACATCTGTATATCTAGACTTAGAATTAGCTTTCCCTGACTTAGTCGCAATACTGATTGATATATAAACAGCTGAAGATGCGCTTTACCAAAACAACACTGTGCGTAACATGCGTGGCTCCTCCCGGTATGAATCTTCGATGGCGAATGAACCTCTTTACGCCGGAGTTAACTACATGGGTTGGTCTTCCAACACATAAACATTACATATTGCCGTTTACCTCAGCTTATTGGCTATCTACCCAGCTAGATTTCAAGACGATCAGTGGTCATTGGGTTAAAATACAGTCACTCAACGAAACAGCGGTCATATCATTGGTGCACAATGATGTCATTACTTGTTGTCTTCAAATCGGTTTCTTTCAGTCAATACGTTCCGCGAAATGACCCATCAGGTTTGGTTGTGTTACAAACAAACCAGTTGATTGCAATGAAACCAAACATGACAGGAAAAGTCACGTTTAGTGTGTGTATTTACATCGAATGTATCGTCGAAAATGGAATGAGACGGAATTCACGACACAAGCGGTTTACAAAATGTTTCGTGTTAGGCTGTAAAAATGGATTTTATCAAACAAAAGTCCATTCATTGTGTAACAATGAGCATTGGGATTACAAACAGAGGAAGATCGTCAAAGGTAAACTATTTATTTTATTGCAGTTTGTGATTTTGTTGCGCCTGTGCTGGTTGAAATAGTTGTTTTTAATGGGGCTCTATCCTCAGATAATCACATCGTATTCTTTCGCAGTAAATCCTTTTTTAAATCTGACAAGGCAGTTGGATTAGCAAGATTCTAGGCTTTCGAAACATGTGAGACACTTGTATTTTCATGAATGTTTAATATGATTATTTATGTAGCGATCACCGTATGTTGTCAAATTTCATCCCGCTAAACGGTTCGGTGTGCAGAGAGGTTAAACCACTTGAGTGTAGCATTTGCAGTACATTTAGGGCCATTGTCCTGCTGGAAGGTGAACCTCCATCCCAATCTCAAATCTCTGGAAGATTGAAACAGGTTTCCTTCAAGAATTTCCCTGTATTTAGCTCCATCCATCATTCCTTCAATTCTGACCAGTTTCCCAGACCCCGCCGATGAAAAACATCCCCACAGCATGGTAGTGGCAGCATCCAGAATGGTGCTCTCGGGGTGATGAGAGGTGTTGGGTTTGTGCCAGACACATCGCTTTCCTTGATGGCCAAAAAGCTCAATTTTAGTCTCATCTGACCAGAGTACCTTCTTTCATATGTTTGGGGAGTCTCCCACAAGCCTTTCGACCAACACCAAACGTGTTTGTTTATTTTTTTCTTTAAGCAATGGCTTTTTTCTGGCCACTCTTCCGTAAAGTCTAGCTCTGTGGAGTGTACGGCTTAAAGTGGTACTATGGACAGATGCTCCAATCTCCACTGTGGAGCTTTGCAGCTCCTTCAGTGTTATCTTTGGTCTCTTTGTTGTCTCTCTGATTAATGCCCTCCTTGCCTGGTCCGTCAGTTTTGGTGGGTGACACTCTCTTGGCAGGTTTTTGTGGTGCCATATTCTTTCCATTTTTTAATAATGGATTTAAAGGTGCTCAGTGGGACTTTATTTAACTAATTATGTGACTTCTGAATGTAATTGGCTACACATGATCTTTAGGGGCTTCATCGCAAAGGGGGAGAATACATATGCATGCACCACTTCTGTTTTTATTTATTTTTTGAATTTTATGAAAAAAGTATTTTTTTCATTTCACCTCACCAATTTTGACTATTTTGTGTTCCATTACATGAAATCCAAATAAAAATCTAGGTTGTAATGCAACAAAATAGGAAAAATGCCAAGGGGGATGAATACTTTTGCAAGGCTGAAGGCAATGTACTCAGGAGGTGTTGTTGCCATTGTTTTAGAGTGTGTCTTAGGTGAGCCACAGTTTGTAGCCATCAGTCTTGTATGTTTTTATTTGTTTTATCCTGCATTAACTTTTAAATAAATGAAGTATTTTTGCACAATTTATTTAGGATGTTTTAAAGTATTTTAGGACGTGAGCCATTGCAATGGCTGTGGCTGCAGAGGGAGAAGTAGTGGACATGCTACCTGGCTCAAATGGGGCCTGATCAACTTGATCAGCGCCGAAACAACTAATGATGAAGGGACCTCACCTGAGGATGAGCCAGGAGACTGCTGTTTGCGGGTAAAAATGTGGTATCGGCCAGGTCTTTCATACCCTCCTATTAAGTTAAAAAATATGTAAAATATGTAACTCACAGGGGACAATCCTAACTTCCACTTAAGTCAAATTTTCACTTCCATAACTAAATGGACATTTTACTTATTTGGAATTTCCCTTCTATAGGTAATATCATATTCTCCATAATTGCTCCATCCATTTGACTCAATAAGACTTCATGAGGGTAGTGAACACTACTATGAACACTACTATAAATACAGCTAAGTCTCTCTCCACCACTGCACTGTATAAGAATATTTCAAAGATAAATACACAACGCAGAGACAGAGGACGAGAGGTCAAAACAGTACTAATGATCAAGAAAATAGTGTTTTTTTCTGTAATGGGGATTAATGTAGAGACATGGGAGGAATTTGCCTATATATTGAGTCTGAAATAGGATACTTGTAATTTGGCCATTGGCCCAGTTTTATTGCAAGGAATTCTAATTGGTCAACCACAAGCTAGGGCTGGGTTATAAACTACATCCTGTCCTTTTGTTCAGGGGAGAATCACTGAGGACAGGAGAATATGAACATCTACAATCTACCTCTCAGCATAACATCTATGATTTATCCAATTTATCCTCTGAATAAACCTATTTTCCTACCCCTGATTTGCTTTTGGGTTTATGTCATTGAAGAGTAACATCAACTGCTAACACTTTGAGCTGCAGCCTTGAGATACAACGGTAAAGGCTATGATCCCTTATTGATGTCACCTGTTAATTCACTTCATTTCGTCTAGATGAAGGAGAGCAAAGAAGTATTTTTAAGCCTTGAGACAATTGAAACTTGGTTTGTGGCTTTCAGAAGCCCAGTGAGGAAACGGCCGGACGCAGGTGATGTTGTATTGACAGTTCTGGTTACAGGCATTTGAGGGTTTCGACTTCAAACTAGGAAGCTAAATAGAATTCATAGTTTTATATTGTGGTATGCGGTTTTAGCAACAGCTGTGCTGGACTGTGGTCAACATGAATGATAGTTCTGAAGGTATGGGTGGGGAGGAGGAAAGTCAAGGACCTGGATGGTCTGTGGTGAAAAATAATGGTCATGCTATAAGTGCTGCTTCTAGTGGCACTTCTAGTGACACTTCTAGTGACGAGAACATCAAGAGGGTGAAGGTAGTGAAAAACAAAAGGAATGATGTGTCAAATTGGAAAATTGTAATCATGTTTGTTGTGACCACAGAGTCTCATCTACACCCTATTTGATTAACCAATGCCATTAAGAAAGAGATGGGTAAAGTCACATTAGCCCAGTTCATTGATAATGGTAGGTTGTTAATATTCTGTGCTGACCATGTTCAGCAAGGGAAGCTTCTGAAAATGAATTTCTGGAATTTTCTATGTCCGTAGATAATATAATATAAAATACAGAGGGGGGCATAGTTATTGAAGCCAAAAGGCTGCTCACAATGAAAGAGTGTCAGAGAAGTGAAAGCCTGTCAGTACTATTAATGTTTGAGAAGGTTTTACTGAAGAAAGATGCACAATTGAGAGCATGGCTGTATCACCGCCTGGCATAGTTCCTCTGTCCAGTGTCTGTTCTTTTGCCCATCGTAGTCTTTTCTTTTTATTGGCCAGTCTGAGAGATCTGACTTTTTCTTTGCAACTCTGCCTAGAATGCCGGCGTCCCGGAGTCGTCTCTTCACTGTTGACGTTGAGAATGATGTTTTGAGGGTACTATTTAATGAAGCTGCCAGCTGAGGACTTGTGAGGTGTCTGTTTCTCAAACTAGACACTCTAATGTACTTATCTTCTTGCTCAGTTGTGCACTGGGGCCTCCCACTCCTCTTTCTATTCTGGTTAGAGCCAGTCTGTTCTGTGAAGGGAGTAGTACACAGCGTTGTACGATATCTTCAGTTTCTTGGCAATTTCAGAAGAAAGTTTCTTGCCATTTTGAGCCTGTAATTGAACCCCCAAATGCTGATGCTCCGGATACTCAACTAGTCTAAAGAAGGCCAGTTTTATTGCTTATTTTTTCTGGACAACAGTTTTCAGCTGTGCTAACATAATTGCAAAAAGGTTTTCTAATGATTAATTAGCACTTTAAAATAATAAACTTGGATTAGCTAACACAACGCGCCATTGGAACACAGGAGTGATGGCTGCTGATAATGGGCTTATGTAGATATTCATAAAAAATCTACCGTTTCCAGCTACAATAGTCATTTACAACATTAACAATGTCGACACTGTATTTCTGATCAAGTTGATGTTACTTTCATGGACAGAAAATGTAATTTTCTTTCAAAAACAAGGACATTTCTAAGTGACCCCAACCTTTTGAACGGTAGTGTAGGTGGGGTATTGGGGCTTTCCTATGCTGATGATGGAGCTATTTGGAAGAGGGGAAGGTATGTCGCATGTATCAGATGCCTTTTTATTTATTTCACCTTTATTTAACCAGGTAGGCAAGTTGAGAACAAGTTCTCATTTACAACTGCGACCTGGCCAAGATAAAGCAAAGCAGTGTGAACAGACAACAACACAGAGTTACACATGGAGTAAACAATAAACAAGTCATTAACACAGTAGAAAAAAAAGAAAAAGAAAAAAAGAGTCTATATACATTTTGTGCAAAAGGCATGAGGAGGTAGACGAATAATTACAATTTAGCAGATTAACACTGGAGTGATAAATGATCAGATGGTCATGTGCAGGTAGAGATACTGGTGTGCAAAAGAGCAGAAAAGTAAATAAATAAAAACAGTATGGGGATGAGGTAGGTAAATTGGGTGGGCTATTTACCGATGGACTATGTACAGCTGCAGCGATCGGTTAGGGAGATAAAAGTCTCCAACTTCAACGATTTTTGCAATTCGTTCAAGTCACGGGCAGCAGAGAACTGGAAGGAAAGGCGGACAAATGAGGTGTTGGCTTTCATGCCTATGGAGTAGACAATGGTGTTCCTCAAGGCAGTGCTATCAGTCCTATTCTGTTCAACATGATTAACGATGTGCTTTCAAATGTAGGTAGGGGTATTGGGGCTTCCCTATATGCTGATGATGGAGCTATTTGTAAGAGGAGAAGGAATGTCAAATGTATCTGATGCCTAAGGAGTAGACAATTGTATTCATCAAGGTAGTGCTATCAGTTCCATTTTGTTCAACATTATTATTAACAATGTGGATAGGGGTATTGGGGCTGATGATGGAGTTATTTGGAAGAAGGGAAGGAATGTTCCTTGTGATCAAATCTATTCAACAAGTTACAGTGGATGTTGAAAGATGGTTGATTGACTGGTGTTTTAAATTGTCAGTGGCGACGTCTTCTTTGTTCTTCTCAAAAAATGTTTAAATCAAATCAGATTTTACTGGTCACATACACATTGTTAGCAGATGTTATTGCGAATGTTGCGAAATGCTTGTGCTTCTAGTTCCGACAGTACAGCAATATCTAACAATTCCACAACTACCTAATACACACAAATCTAAGTCAAATAAATGGAATAAGAATATATACATAAATAAATATACGGATGAGCAATGACCAAGCGGCATAGGCAAGATGCAATAGATGGTATAAAATGCAGTATATACATATGTAATGCAAGATATGTAAACATTATTAAAGTGACTAGTGATCCATTTATTGAAGTGGCCAATGATTTCAAGTTCGTATATAGGCAGCAGCCTCTCTGTGGTAGTGATGATACTCAAGCCTACTACAGTTGTGTCGTCTGCAAACTTAATTGAGTTGGAGGAGGGCATGGCAACGCCGTCATGAGTGAACAAGGAGTACAGGAGGGGGCTGAGCACACACCTTTGTGGGGCCCCAATGTTGAGGATCAGCAAAGTGGAGATGTTGTTTCCTACCTGTACCACCTAGGAGCGAACCATCAGGAAGTCCAGGACTCAAATGCACAGGGCGAGGTTGAGACCCAGGGCTTCAAGCTTAATGATGAGCTTGGAGGGTACTGTGGTGTTGAATGCTGAGCTGTAGTCAACGAACAGCATTCTGACATAGGTATTCCTCTTGTCCAGATGGGATAGGGCAGTGTGATGGCGATTGCGTCGTCTGTGGACCTATTGGGGCAGTATGCAAATTGAAGTGGGTCTAGGGTGTCAGGTAAGTTGGAGGTGATATGATCATTGACTAATCTCTCAAAGCACTTCATGATGACAGAATTGAGTGCTATGGGGCGATAGTCATTTAGTTCAATTACCTTTACCTTCTTGGGTACAGGAACAATGGTGGCCATCTTGAAGCATGTAGGGACAGCAGACTGTTATAGGGAGAGGTTGAATATGTCCGTAAACACACCAGCCAGCTGGTCTGAGCATGGTCTGAGGATGGGGCTAGGGATGCCAACTGGGCTGGCAGCCCTGCGAGGGTTAACACGCTTAAATGTCTGCCACGGAGAAGGAGAGCCCACAGTCCATGGAAGCGGGCCGCGTCGGTGGCACTGTATTATCCTCAAAGCTTGCAAAGAGGGTGTTTAGTTTGTCTGGAAGCAGGACGTCGGTGTCCGTGACATGGCTGGTTTTCTTTTTGTAGTCCGTGATTTTCTGTAGACCCTACCACATATGTCTCGTGTCTGAGCAGTTGTATAGCGACTCCACTTTGTCTCTATACTGACATTTTGCTTGTTTGAATGCCTTGCAGAGGGAACTACACTGTTTGTATTCGGCCATATACCCTGTCACCTTTCCATGGTTGAATGCAGTGGTTCGCGCTTTCAGTTTTGCGCGAATGCCGCCATCTTCATGGTTTCTGGTTAGGGTAGGTTTAATTACAGTCATAGTCATAGTGGGTACTTCTCCTATGCACTTCCTGATAAACTCACTCACTGAATCAGCGTATAAATCAATATTTTCCTCTGAGGCTTTTTTTCCCACCTTTATTTAACCAGGTAGGCTAGTTGAGAACAAGTTCTCATTTGCAAAGGCAACCCGGAACATGTCCCAGTCCGTGTGATCAAAACAATCTTGAAGTGTGGATTCCGATTGGTCAGACCTGTTTGAGTTTCTGCCTATAGGAAGGGAGGAGCAAAATGGAGTTGTGGTCAGATTTGCCGAGAGGGCAGGGGAGGGCCTTGTTTGCATTGCGGAAATTAGAGTAGGAGTGATTCAGTGTTATGTCAGCGCAAGTGCTACAATCAATATGCTGATAGAATTTAGGTAGCCTTGTTCTCAAATTTGCTTTATTAAAATCCTCAGCTACAAGAAATGCAGCCTCAGGATATATGGTTTCCAGTTCACATAAAGTCCAGTGAAGTTCATTGAGGGCCGTTGTGGTATCGGCTGAAGGGGGATATACACGGCTGTGACAATAACCAACAAGAATTCTCTTGGGAGGTAATATGGTCTGATTTGATTGTGAGAAATTCTAGGTCAGGTGAACAAAAGGACTTGAGTTCCTGTATGTTGTTTCAATTACAGTACACCATGAGTAGTTAATCATGAAACATACACCCCAGCTCTGATCAGAATAACAATTGTGACTCACCACCTGGATTCGGTCTGATGTAGCAACACTTGAATTTCTGTTTTTTACTTTGGCTAAAAGCAGGATATACAACAGCATATAGCTTCAAGGATATGTACTGGTGCATTTAAATTAACACGTGCCATACTCGTGGAGGCAGGTGAGATGCCTATGGATATATGTTGTAAAAAAAATAATTAGCTTATTGGGTTAGGTTGAAAGGCATTGAGGCTGAGCATCCCACTGCTACTGTTCTAGATGACTGTTGGGAATATACTAGTCGACAAATCAGTGGCTTTGACAGTTGGAAAGCGTGCTGATGAGTGGTTTGAGGGAGTTGGAGGTTGGCCCTTCTGTGATGCTAGGGGATGTTCCTCAATGGCTACTCCCAGATCCTGTTGTTGATCTAACCTTGGTAGAGAAAATTGAAGATTGGTCAGAAGTCAGTGATCTAGGGAAATTGGTTGACAACTATATCGGTAGAAGTTGTTCTGCTTTTTTACCGCTTTTCGCAGATGGATCCAAGGACCCAGATAGTGGGCGCACAGGAGCATGCACTTATGTTCCTTAATTTGATGTGCAGACAAGACTAACAGATGAAATGTCAGCAATAGCAGTTGCCCTCCAGTGGATAGAGGAGGTATAACCTGTTAGAATTATAGTATGCTCAGATTTTCTGTCTGTATTGAATAGTTTAACATATGGTAAATCTAATAGGAGTGACCAACTATTGCAGGTATTACTGTTGTGGAGAATTGAGAGACTGTGTGTAGTAGTGAGATTTTTTTTTTCTCTCAGAACTGAGTTGGGTAGGAAGATTTAGAAATGTTGTAAACCGTTATTGACCACACACTCCAGCACAATAGGTGGCAGCATGTACCTTTTAACGTTTGTTTGCAGACCTCTATAATATCATTATTATTCATCCTTTAGCACAAACTAAAAAAAGTTCTGGGACACTGTAAAGTCCATGGACAATAAGAGCACCTCATCCCAGCTTCCCACTGCACTGAGGCTAGGAAACACTGTCACCACCGATAAATCCACTATAATTGAGAATTTCAATAAGCATTTTTCTACGGCTGGCCATGCTTTCCACCTTGCTACACCTACCCCGGTCAACAGACCTTCACCCCTTACAGCAACTCGCCTCCCTCATTTCTCCTTCACCCAAATCCAGATAGCTGATGTTCTGAAAGAGCTGCAAAATGTGGACCCCCTACAAATCATCCGGGCTAGACAATCTGGACCCTCTCTTTGTAAAAATGATCTGCCAAAATTGTTGCAACCCTATTACTAGTTTGTTCAACCTCTCTTTCGTATTGTCTGAGATTCCCAAAGATTCCCTCTTCAAAGCGGGAGACACTCTAGACCCAAACTGTTATAGACCTATCTATCCTAGCCTGCCTTTCTAAAGTCTTCAAAAGCCAAGTTAACAAATAGATTACCGACCATTTAGAATCCCACAGTACCTTCTCCGCTATGCAGTCTGGTTTCAGAGCTGGTCATGGGTGCACCTCAGACACGCTCAAGGTCCTAAACGATATCATAACCGCCATCGAAAAAGACATTAGTGTGCAGCCGTCTTCATCGACCTGGCCAAGGCTTTGACTCTGTCAATCACGGCATTCTTATTTGCAGACTCAACAGCTTTGGTTTCTCAAATTATTACCTTGCCTAGTTCACCAACTACTTCTCTGATAGAGTTCAGTGTGTTAAATCGGAGGGCCTGTTGTCCGGACCTCTGGCAGTGTCTATGGGGGTACCACAGGGTTCAATTCTAGGGCCGTCTCACTTCTCTGTATACATCAATGATGTCGCTCTTGCTGCTGGTGATTTTCTGATCAACCTCTAAGCAGACGACACCATTCTGTATACCTCTGGCCCTATTTTGGACACTGTTAACAAACCTACAGACGAGCTTCAATGCAATTACAACTCTCCTTCCCGTGGCCTCCAACTGCTCTTAATTGCAAGTAAAACTAAATGCATGCTCTTCAACCGATCGCTGCCCACACCTGCCAGCCCGTCCAGCATCACCACTCTGGACGGTTCTGACATAGAATATGTGGACAACTACAAATACCTAGGTGTCTGGTTAAACTGTAAACTCTCCTTACAGACTCACATTAAGCATCTCCACGCATGCTGCCAAACATACCCTCGTAAAACTGACCATCCTTCCGATCCTTGACTTTGGCAATGTCATTTTCAAAATAGCCTCCAACACTCTACTCAACAAATTGGATGCAGTCTATCAGAGTGCCATCCGTTTTGTCACCAAAGCCGAATATATATTACCCACCACTGTGACCTGTACGCTCTCGTTGGCTAACACTCGCTTCATACTCGTCTCCTAACCCATTGGCTCCAAGTCATCTACAAGTCTTATCTCAGCTCAGTGGTCACCACAGCAGCACCCACCCATTAGAAAGCGCTCCAGCAGGTATAGATCACTTTTCACCTCCAAAGCCAATTCTTCCTTTGGCCGCCATTCCTTCCAGTTCTCTGCTGCCAATGACTGGAACGAACTGCAAAAAAACTGAAGCTGAAGACTCATATCTCCCTCACTATCTTTATGCACCAGCTGTCAGAGCAGCTCACAGATCACTGCACCTGTACATAGCCCATCTGTAAATAGCCCATCCAACTACCTCATCCCCATACTGTATTTATTTATTTATCTTGCTCCTTTGCACCCCAGTATTTCTACTTGCACATTCATCTTCTGCACATCTACCATTCCAGTGTTGAATTGCTATATTGTAATTACTTCGCCACCATGGCCTATGTATTGCCTTACCTCCCTTATCCTACCTCATTTGCACACACTGTATATAGACTTTTTCTACTGTATTATTGACTGTATTTTGTTTATTCCATGTGTAACTCTGTGTTGTTGTTTGTGTCAAACTGCTTTGCTTTATCTTGGCCAGGACACAGTTGTAAATGAGAACTTGTTCTCAACTAGCCTACCTGGTTAAATAAAGTTGAAATAAAAATAAATAAATCAAATTATATAAGCTGCTTGTGTATGTGTGCCATTCAGAGGGTGAATGGGCAAGACAAAATATTTAAGTGTCTTTGAACGGGGTATGGTAGTACCTGCCTGGTGAACCGTTTGTGTCAATAACTGCAACACTGCTGGCTTTTTCACGTTCAACAGTATCCTGTGTTTATCTAGAATGGTCAAGTATAATCAAATTAATATGTAGTTCTCACATGTGCCAAATACAACAGGTGTAAACCTTACCTTGAAATGCTTACTTACAAGCCCTTAACCAACAAAGCAGTTTTAAGAAAAAAGAGTTAAGATAAGATTTACTAACTAAACTTGAGTAAAAATAAATAAATTACACGATAAATAACAATGAGGCTATATACAGGGGTACCAGTACTGAGGCAATGTGTGGGGGTACAGGTTAGTTGAGGTAATTTGTACATTTAGGTATGGGTAAAGTGATTATGCATAGATAAAACAGTGAGTAACAGCAGTGTAAAAACAAAGGGGGGTCTTATGGCTTGGGGGTATAAGCTATTAAGGAGCCTTTTTGACCTAGACTGGGCACTCAAGTACCGCTTGCCGTGTGGTAACAAAGAGAACAGTCTATGACTTGGGTGACTGGAGTCTTTGACAATTTTTTAAAGCTCGCTTCGAGGCAAGCAAAACTGAGTCAAGGATGAGTGCACCAGCTGTTCCAGATGACTGTGTAATCACACTCTCCGTAGCAGATGTGAGCAATAGACCCTTTTCTCAGTAATATATTGAAGCACCTTGTTGGTAATGATTACAACATCGAGAATTCTTGGGTATGACACTACAAGCTTGGCACATCTGTATTTGGGGATTTTCTCACATTCTTCTCTGCAGGACGTTCAGAGACTTGCCACTCCTGTGTTGTCCTGACAGTGTGCTTAGGGTCGTTGTCCTGTTGGAAGGCAAACCTTAGCCCCAGTCTGAGGCCCTGAGCGCTCTGGAGAAGTTTTTCATCAAGGATCTCACTGAACTTTACTTCATTCATCTTTTCCTCGATCCTGACTAGTCTCCCAGTCCCTGCCACTGAAAAATTATGCTGCCACCACCATGCTTCACTGTAGGGATGGTGCCAGATTTCCTCCAAATGTGATGCTTGGCATTCAGGCCAAAGAGTTCAATCTTGGTTTCATTAGACAGAGAATCTTGTTTCTCATGGTCTGAGAGTCTTTAGGTGCTTTTTGGCAAACTCCAAGCGGGCTGTCATGTGCCTCTTACTGAGGAGTGGCTTCCGTCTGGCTACTCTACCATAAAGGTATGATGGGTGGAGTGCTGCAGAGATGCTTGCCCTTCTGGAAAATTCTCCCATCTCCACAGAGGATCTCTAGAGCTCTATCTGAGTGACCATCAGGTTCTTGGTCACCTCTGTCACTCCGATTGCTCAGTTAGGCTGAGTGGCCAGCTCCAGGAAGAGTCTCGGTGGTTGCAAACTTCTTCCAGTTAAGAATGATGGAGGCCACTGTGTTCTTGGGGACATTTTTTTGAACTCTTCCCCAGATCTGTGCCTTGACATAATCCTGTCTCAGAGCTCCACAGACAATTCCTTGGACGTCATGGCTTGGTTTTTGCTCTGACATGCACTGTCAACTGTGGGACCTTTTATATAGACAAGAGTGTGCCTTTCCAAATCATGTCAAACCAATTGAATTTACCACAGGTGGACTCCAATCAAGTTGTAGAAACATATCAAGAATGATCAATGGAAACAGGATGCACCTGAGCTCAATTTCTTGTCTCATAGCAAAGGGTCTGAACACTTAAATAAGGTATTTCTGTTTTTTAATTCATAATACAGTTGCAAAAATGTATATTAACCTGTTTTCGCTTTGTCATTATGGGGTATTTTGTGTAGATTGCTGAGGATTTTATTTTATTTGATCCATTTTAGAATAAGGCTAATGTAACAAAATGTGGACAAAGTCCAGGGGTCTGAATACTTTGCGAAGGCACTGTGTATATACTAGACGGAGTCAGAGGAAGGCCCAAAAAATTGTCAAAGACTCCAATCACCCAAGTCATAGACTGTTCACCCTGCTACAGCACGGCAAGCGGGACTGACGCGCCAAATCTAGGTCCAAAAGGCTCCTTAAAAGCTACCCCCAAGCCATAAGACTGCTGAATAATTAATCAAATGGCCACCCGGACTATTGCATTGACATCCCCCCTACACTGCTGTTCCTTGCTGCTTATCTATGCATAATCACTTTACACCTACCTACATACAGTACATGTACAAATTACCTCGACTAACCTGCACCCCCGCACATTGACTCGGTACCGGTACTTCCTGTATAAGAATGGCGCTAAAGGAGATAACTTCCTTTTTAATGGGTCCTAAAAAATTGTGCTGTTGTGTGTATTTCTTCACGTTATTTGTGACTTATTTTGTACATAATGTTTCTGCTTCTGGATATCAGAACAGCAATTACTCACCTCATACTGGGCATACTGATTCTTTCTTTAATGAGTCGGAGGTGAAGGATTTACTTCAGACGCCAGACAAGGCCCAAATCCCCGTCATTCGCATGAAGAAGAGTCAGAGATATAGGGGACGTAGGTTGGGGTGCCTTGTAAGGATCCGACGACGAGTGGGTAATCCGCCTCCACCTATTAGCCAACGTGCAATCATTGGATAAAAAACTGGATGAGCTCTGATCAAGACTATCCTACTAACGGGACATTAACTGTAATATCTTATGTTTCACCGAGTCATGGCTGAACGACGACATGGATAACATTCAGCTGGCTGAGGAAGTCTCAAGGTTTTGCTCGCCTGAGGTAGAGTATTTCATGATAAGCTGTAGACCACATTATTTACCAATAGGTAGAGTTTTTATCTATATTTTTTGTAGCTGTCTATTTACCACCACAAACCGATGCTGGCACTAAAACCGCAGTCAATAAACTGTATAAAGCCATAAGCAAACAAGAAAATGCTCATCCAGAGGCAGCACTCCAAGTGGCCGGGGACTTTATTACAGGGAAACTTAAATCCTAAGACCTACTTTCTACCAGCATGTTACATGTGCAACCAGAGGAAAAAAAACTAGACCACCTTCCCTCCACACACAGACGCATACAAAGCTCTCCTTAGCCTCCATTTGGCAAATCTAACCATAACTCTATCCTCCTGATTCCTGCTAACAAGCAAAAACTAAAGCAGGAAGTACCAATGACTCGCTCAACATGGAAGTAGCCAGATGACGCAGATGCTAAGCTACAGGACCGTTTCGTTAGCACAGACTGGAATATGTTCCGGAATTCTTCCGATGGCATTGAGGAGTACACCACATCAGTCACTGGCTTCATCAATAAGTGCATCGATGAAAATGTCCCCACAGTAACCGTACGTACAAACCCCAACCAGAAGCCATGGATAACAGGCAACATCCGCACTGAGCTAAAGGGTAGAGCTGCCGCTTTCAAGGAGCGGAACACTTTTAATAAATCCTGCTATGCCCTCTGACGAACTATCAAATAGGCAAAGTGTCAATACAGGACTAAGATTGAATCCTACTACTTCGGCACCAACGCTCTTCGGATGTGGCAGGGCTTGCAAACTATTACAGACTACAAGCGGAAGCACAGCCATGAACTGCCCAGTAACACGAGCCTACCAGACAATCTAAATTACTTCTATGCGTGCTTCGAGGCAAGCAACACTGAAGGATGTATGAGCGCACCCGCTGTTCCGGACAACTTTTAAACAGGTCAACAGTCACAAGTTTACCAGGATGTGTACTGCGAGCATGCGCTGACCAACTGGCAAGTGTTTTCACTGACATTTTCATCCTGTCCCTGACCGAGTCTACGATACCAACATGTTTCAAGCAGACCACCAAAGTCCCTGTGCCCAAGAACACCAAGGTAACATGCCTAAATGATTACCGACCTGTAGCACTCGTGTATGTTGCCATGAAGTGCTTTGAAAGGCTGGTCATGGCTCAAATCAACATCATTATCCCAGAAACCCTAAACCCACTCCAATTTACATACCATCCCAACAGATCCACAGATGACGCAATCTCTATTGCACTCCACACTGCCCTTTCCCACCTGGAAAAAAGAAACAACTACATGAGAATGCTATTCATTGACTACACCTCAGCGTTCAACACCATAGTGCCCTCAAAGCTCAGTACTAAGTGAAGGACCCTGGGACTAAACACCTCCCTCTGCAACTGGATCCTGGACTTCCTGATGGCCACTCCCAGGTGGTACGGGTAGGTAACAACACATCTGCCACCGGGGCCCCTCGGGTGCATTCTCAGTCCCCTACTGTACTCTCTGTTCACCCATGACTGCATGGCCAAGCACTACAACACCATCAAGTTTGCCGACGACACAACAGTGGTAGGCCTGATAACCGACAACGATGAAACCACCTATAGGGAGGAGGTCAGCGAACTGGCACTATGGTGCCAGGATAACAACATCTTCCTCAATGTGATCAAGACAAAGCATATGATCATTGACTATGGAAAAGGAGGGTAGAGCAAGTCCCCATTCTCATCATGTAGTGGAGCAGATTGAGAGCTTCAAGGTCTTTGTTGTCCTCAAAGTTCTACAGCTGCACCATCAAGAGCATCCTGACTGGTTGCATCACTGCCTGGTATGGCAACTGCTCGGCCTCTGTCTGCAAGGCACTACAAAGGGTAGTGTGTACGACCCAGTACAACACTGGGGCCAAGCTTCCTGCCATCCAGGCCCAGAAATTTGGCAAAGACTCCAGCCACCCTAGTCATAGACTGTTCTCGCACGGCAAGCGGTACCGGAGCGCCAAGTTTAGGTCCTAAAGGTTTCTTAACAGCTTCTACCCCTAGCCATAAAACCCCTGAACAGCTAATCAAATGGCTACCCGGACTATCTCCCCGCCAAACCCAAATTTTCTTTAAACTGCTGGTACCCTCTTTATTATCTATGCATAGTCATTTTTCCTCTACTTACATGTACACATTACCTCGACTAACCGGTTCATTGACTTCATTGGCACATTGACTCTGTACCGGTACCCCTTGTATTTTTTTTCAGTTCATAAATACTTTCATAGCACTTGTTTTTCTTAACTTTATTGTTGGTTAAGGGCTTGTAAGTAAGCATTTCACGGTAAGGTCTACACCTGTTGTATTCCACACATGTGACAAATACAATTCAATTTGATTTACTGTTCTTTCATGCGCAATAACGCACCTGACCTCTGCGCTGTCCATATGCTATTCCTCTATCTTGTGGATATAAAAAATGTCCAATAAAATAACATCAAATTGATCTGAAATACAGACATTGTTAATGTTGTAAATGACTATTGTATCTGGAAACGGCAGATTTTTTATGGAATATATACATAGGCGTAGAGGGGCCCATTATCAGCAACCAACACTCCTTTGTGTCAGCTAATCCAATAGAAAGACGAGTGGGAGGCCCCGGTGCACAACTGAGCAAGAGGACAAGTACATGAAAGTGTCTAGTTTGAGAAACAGATGCCTCACAAGTCCTCAACTGGCAGCTTCATTAAATAGTACCCTCAAAACACCATTCTTAATGTCAACAGTGAAGAGACGACTCCGGGATGCTGGCCTTCTAAGCAGAGTTTCTCTGTCCAGTGTCTGTGTTATTTTGCCCATCTTAATCTTTTATTTTTATTGGCCAGTCTGAAATATGGCTTTTTCTTTGCAACTCTGACTAGAAGGCCAGCATCCCGGAGTCGCCTCTTCATTAGTCATTTACAACATTAACAATGTCTACACTGTATTTCTGATCATTTTGATGTTATTTTAATGGACAAAAAATATGCTTTTCTTTCAAAAACAAGGTAATGTCTATGTGACCCCAAACTTTTGAACGGTAGTGTACATCGAAAATGTGTGAAGATTTGAATGATTTTATGAGTGGTATGATTAGGACTATTGCAGTGACCGTATTAGCACCACACCGGCAGTCATGGGTCATGGCCACAGTAAAAATTCCATGTGACCGTTGAGTCACAGTTATCTCGTCTTATGCACTCTAAACATGCTGTGGTAGTACCCAACTTGCTGATGACCATCAGGTCCTAATGGCCTGGTACTCAGGGCTCTATTGTCCCTCTAACCATTTTCACATCAATGCAATCAAAATCACATCAAACACTTATCAAATCAGTATCCTGCTTTTAAAACTCACCTCACTGTGAAGATCAATTTGAGAAGTTCAAAAGCAGGTTGAAACTGAGTGTAAAACATGATCCTAAAACAAAGCCTAACACAACGAAATGGACAGTGCTCTCTAAGGTGACGATTAATTAAAAGAGAACATAGGCATATTAGAGCTTGTTGCATAGGCTTGTTGCGAAAGCTTGTTACTATAGATGGGCCCAAATTGATTTCACTTGGTTTCCCAAATGAAGCACTGGGAAGCTGCAGGAACAGGGTTGAATAGCCCATGGCATACAGAGTTTGGGCGGAATATCACCTGTCACGCAGTGAGAGCATGCTCCTCAAACAGTGGTGATATGTGGGGTTAAATGTGTTCTTATATTTATTTCTCAGCTTCTCATATTAAGCACAGCTCTGCTATAAAACCAGGTATCATTTAAAAATGTATGAATAACTAGCAATCTATTGCAAATCTGGACAAACGATACAACTACCACTATTGTCACTAAGGATAGAGGGCAGGATAAACAGGTGACTGGTAGATTATTGATGTGGTATAGTAAGCACACGGAAAAGCGTAGCACATAAGGGATTTACCAAAACAACTTGATAGGGGAGGCACATGCAAGTAGATGTGGAAATTTGGCTATGTGGTAAAACCTGCAAAATGGCAAATGTAAACCATGGAAAAAACACACTAACCTCCCCCTTGCCCAATAAAAGTACAAGTGTAATATACACATACAACTCTTCCCACAACAAAAGAAAAGTTGGTAAACCCTCCTCTGTTTTGTACCAGCCCCCCCCCCCCCCCCCCCCCCTCCCCACCCCCCACCCCCACCCTAGTACATTTCGAACTGTCCTCTAAAGTAATTTAGTTTTTAAGAATTCAATAGGCTCCAAAATTTCCTGTGATTACAATGCATGATGCCATTTAGTCAGTGGCCACTAGGTGGCACTGCAACACAAGGAAGGTAGCGGCTTTGTGCACCAAGGTAGACTGAGGCTGTCCTAGTATGGACACCATATTCTAGTTTTAGAAGGAGAATGAGAAGGAGGCCACTTGCATGACCGTATCACCATAGAGACAAACTGTTGTCCACTTGACTTGAGAGCAAATCATACACAGGAATGTGGCTCTTGCTAATACCAGACTATAACAATTACTAACCAAAGCTCAACTGAGAACATTTTAAAGGATAAATCAGTCACTTATAGATTGAATCATTAAGCCCTCCTAGCAGAGGAGTTTGGAAGCAACAATTATGTGCTGCAGTAGGACAAAATGTGCTGGATTCTGTGCACTCAAAGCCATTTGTGTGTTATCCTTTCAAGGCATTGGAGACTGAGACACAGTCCATTGACGTTGTCAGGTTGGTCTTAGGCTGGTAGTCCACTGTCTCTTGGTTGCTTTTGAATAACAGAAAGACTACTTGCTGCAAAGTCATTTTTATCTGCAAGGTAGAACAGCATCCATTTTAGTGAGTGGAACACATTTGACAGATTTTGCATAGAGGATACAGGAATTTGATCAACATTGAGTGTTGGTATCTCAGTACAGGTGTAGCAGAGTTTAGAGGATAACTTTGGTGTTAGACCTCAGGTCAGAGACATGCTGTAGTTACACCCAAAGGGAATATGTGTTTGTGAGGATTTACTGTAGCCTCTACCTGTTACATCTACTGTAGCAGTCAGTCAATAAATGTTTGTAATGTATAACCAACATTAAGAACACCTGTCTGTCCATGACATAGACTGACCAGGTGAATCCAGGCGAAATCTATGATCCCTTATTGATGTCACTTGTTAAATCCACTTCAATCCATGTAGATGAAGGGGAGGAGACGGGTTAAAGAAGGATTTTTAAGCCTCAAGACAATTGTTACATGACTTGTGTATGTGTGCCATTCAGAGGGTGAATGGGCAAGACAAATGTAGGTGCCTTTAAACGGGGTATGGTATGTGCCAGGTGCACCAGCTTGTGTCAAGAACTGCAATGCTGCTGGGTCAAGAATGGTCCACCACCCAAAGGACATACAGCCAACTTGGGACAACTGTGGGAAGCATTGGCATCAACATGGGCCAGCATCCCTGTCAAATGCTTTCGACACCTTGTGGAGTTCATGCCCTGGGGAGGTTAGGAAGATGTTCCTAATGTTTGGTGTAGTCGGTGTACATCATTGAGTGGCAGGAGCCGTAGAACATGTCTGTCCTGACTGTTGAGCCATTATGGTGCCACAGTGTCAAATATTCTCTCTATTTTACATACAGTATACTGTAACTGAGATTCTCCACTTGAGTAATTGGTTTGCAATCAGCCTAAGGTCTTAGTCACCTTTCGTCAGCCAGCCTCAGTGAAACATAATCTGCCTGAGGATGCAGTCAGTCAGTGCCACTTTCACAGTCAAGTGACCGGTGGAAACCGGGTAATTACATATTTCAGGCGCAACGATATGACAAGCGCAATATTAAAACTGTTGGGATTATGTTTGATCAAATTAATATTTTCGCCAAATGTAGTTTGAGTTGAGGCTGTGGTAGCATCACAAGTGAACTGTTGGGCAGGCAGGTGCTCTATAATAATTGATATTGTCTGTCACCGCTCCGAAGCACTCTCAAATCGATTTGTTTCCCTAAGGACCTCTTTGTTCACTCAATCCCTCTTCACGTGTAGAATATTTCTTCCATATTTCAAGAATGTTTTAGCTAATTGAATGAGGGAAAAAAGATCTGTCTAATACAGATCTCACTTAGAGTTGTTCATCAAAACATCCTCAATCTATCATCACCTGCTGCTCAGGACCTTGCTTGACTGAATCGGATGTATTTGTGTAGGGTAGGAGCAAAAGCCTGCATGCTCATGTTTGCTTAATCCAAAAACTTAGATTTTTACTTTTGACTATGCGTGTTTACATTTCCCCCACTAAAATCCCCACTCAATCATCAATTATTTAACAGATTCAGTCAACAGATTTCAGAAACACGTGGGTGTTCTCCTTGTGTTGTTAGAAGAACCCTTTAAATAAACATGGGCATGTCTGGGTGATATCATCAGATACTGATGTTCCACCCATCAGTTACACTGATGCTTCAATGGAAAATGAAATGACGATGCGTCATTCAGGTTTCTGCTTCTCTCTATGTTTGACTACAGCTTTTATTGATGTTGGTGGTAAAACAAAGTGCAACGTTGAGTCAGTTTTCTCAGCATTTCAATGAGTAACAACCAGGGTTGGGGAGTAACGCTACATGTAAGGGATTACAAAAAACTAATGTTAGTCCCTTACGTTACCAGCAAAAATATTGTAATCAGATTACAGATACTTTTGAAAAACTAGATTACTTCGAGGATTACTATTTAATTGAAAGGGTGTTTGTGGAAAAAAATATTTGACACTTCAGTTCTATCAATAACTATAAAATCATAATTGAAAAAAGGCATAAGTTCACATTTCTTCAACGATAGCGAGTCTGACCATAAATCGGAGACCACTATGATGACACACAAAATGTGTTTGATGGATCGGGGGAAAAGAGCAGGAATAGGCTTTTGAAGGCTACAGTCCAAGCTATGTCTTCCAATGGTGTGACTGCTGTCGGCATCCAAAGATTATCCAACTTGAATAAACGCTTGGAGGTAAGGATGACAGCAGTGGTGTAGCCTATGGCGATACGGACATCACTTATTATTGATATCGCGCATTGATGTGAATCACACGGCTGCTCTCTCATTTTGCTATTTGAACCTTACAGATTGTGGTTGTTGTGGATGGCTGTTCACAAATCTAAATGTGTATTTGAACCCAATAATGGTTGAATTCAAGAAGTTTAAACTGCCTATCAATCATTGTTTTTGAAACCAGTGGACAGCCTGTGAAAAATACGCTCTTGCAACAGATGCATAGTGCGGATCCCAACCTACAGTGCCTTGCGAAAGTATTCGGCCCCCTTGAACTTTGCGACCTTTTGCCACATTTCAGGCTTCAAACATAAAGATATAAAACTGTATTTTTTTGTGAAGAATCAACAACAAGTGGGACACAATCATGAAGTGGAACGACATTTATTGGATATTTCAAACTTTTTTAACAATTCAAAAACTGAAAGATTGGGCGTGCAAAATTATTCAGCCCCTTTACTTTCAGTGCAGCAAACTCTCTCCAGAAGTTCAGTGAGGATCTCTGAATGATCCAATGTTGACCTAAATGACTACTGATGATAAATACAATCCACCTGTGTGTAATCAAGTCTCCGTATAAATGCACCTGCAATGTGATAGTCTCAGAGGTCCGTTAAAAGCGCAGAGAGCATCATGAAGAACAAGGAACACACCAGGCAGGTCCGAGATACTGTTGTGAAGAAGTTTAAAGCCGGATTTGGATACAAAAATATTTCCCAAGCTTTAAACATCCCAAGGAGCACTGTGCAAGCGATAATATTGAAATGGAAGGAGTATCAGACCACTGCAAATCTACCAAGACCTGGCCGTCCCTCTAAACTTTCAGCTCATACAAGGAGAAGACTGATCAGAGATGCAGCCAAGAGGCCCATGATCACTCTGGATGAACTGCAGAGATCTACAGCTGAGGTGGGAGACTCTGTCCATAGGACAACAATCAGTCGTATATTGCACAAATCTGGCCTTTATGGAAGAGTGGCAAGAAGAAAGCCATTTCTTAAAGATATCCATAAAAAGTGTTGTTTAAAGTTTGCCACAAGCCACCTGGGAGACACACCAAACATGTGGAAGAAGGTGCTCTGGTCAGATGAAACCAAAATTGAACTTTTTGGCAACAATGCAAAACGTTGTTTGGCGTAAAAGCAACACAGCTGAACACACCATCCCCACTGTCAAACATGGTGGTGGCAGCATCATGGTTTGGGCCTGCTTTTCTTCAGCAGGGACAGGGAAGATGGTTAAAATTGATGGGAAGATGGATGGAGCCAAATACAGAACCATTCTGGAAGAAAACCTGATGGAGTCTGCAAAAGACCTGAGACTGGGACGGAGATTTGTCTTCCAACAAGACAATGATCCAAAACATAAAGCAAAATCTACAATAGAATGGTTCAAAAATAAACATATCCAGGTGTTAGAATGGCCAAGTCAAAGTCCAGACCTGAATCCAATCGAGAATCTGTGGAAAGAACTGAAAACTGCTGTTCACAAATGCTCTCCATCCAACCTCACTGAGCTCGAGCTGTTTTGCAAGGAGGAATGGGAAAAAATGTCAGTCTCTCGATGTGCAAAACTGATAGAGACATACCCCAAGCGACTTACAGCTGTAATCGCAGCAAAAGGTGGCGCTACAAAGTATTAACTTAAGGGGGCTGAATAATTTTGCACGCCCAATTTTTCAGTTTTTGATTTGTTAAAAAAGTTTGAAATATCCAATAAATGTCGTTCCACTTCATGATTGTGTCCCACTTGTTGTTGATTCTTCACAAAAAAATACAGTTTTATATCTTTATGTTTGAAGCCTGAAATGTGGCAAAAGGTCGCAAAGTTCAAGGGGGCCGAATACTTTCGCAAGGCACTGTATGGAATAAAAGTGAGGCTTCTATTGCTCAATATAATTCATGCTGATAAAAAAACTATCTATAGGCCTAATGGACTCATGCTCAAACTCATGCACTTTTGATAGACTTAAAGGGGCAATCTGTAGTTGTTACATTTTTATACTTATAAATTATATATCCATTGATTCTTGAAGATTATAATTTAGAAATGCCTCATGAGCTAAATTCAGCTGTCACACTCCATGATAACCCAAAATATAAACTTGTTTTTCTCCAATGTTTGTAAACAATGTAAACAAACACTGTATATCCTCATAACATGGTTCAAACAATAGTCCTTGCCTCCATAGCAATGTCTATAAATCTGACAGTGATTACATTTCTCCAGGCCCATCACTCAGCTTTTTGCCAAAACGGAGGCGGGACGACCGTTGTCAATGTTTCATCTGTGGATTTGCTCTTTAAACAGCTGCATATTATCAAGATATCAAAGTGTAACCAACAAAAAGGTAAACAATAGGCCTATAGCAAATGCAGCATATGGCATTCATTTTTCACATGTAAATAGCACTTTTCAGTAGTTCTCAAAGCATGCCATTCCATGAGCACAGAATTTATTTTTCAACTCGAATCAATGAGCCCAATCAGTCCTCCATGACAGCAAAATCATAAACAACAGAGTAGGGCTGGCTAATAAGTCCTTAGTTTTGGGGTTATGCTCAGGTAAAACAAATACTTTTATATTTCCAAGTCTTATTCTTGAAGATCCAGGGGTATAACATTTATTGTAATGACTGGAATTCTGATAGACTTTGGTTTTAAATGTAAATGTATAATTTAATCATATTATTATATCATAATCATTATATGTAGTAGAAAGCGATGGGTTAGTAGAAGCCTACATAACCAACCCATAAAGTAAAATTTAACATCCATATATGGACAGCTATGTAAACTTTAACATTGATTTATCCTTCCATGCCCTTCGTTCAATTGGTAACATACATTTTTGTATTCTTCTAAGGCCTCTTAAGGGGAAAGTAATCTAAAAGTAACTAAATATAATCAGATGACGTTACTGAGTTTGGATCATCTAAAAGTTACGTTAATGATTACAATTTTAGACAGGTAAGTAGTAACTGTAACGGATTACATTTAGAAATTAACCTACCCAACCCTGGTAATGACCACCATTTTGCTTTTGACTTCATGGAACTGCGACAAGCATAACTCGCGGCATTGCAAAAACACTCTCTTACCTTGGCTTTTGTGACAGACTTAACTGTGGAATAAATGTAATTCATGTACGGGGAGAGGTGTAGAGCTCTTGGTAGAAATCATCAGGATCCTGAAGGGGCTATGTAAATGTATCCTAAAATATTGCCTAGCTGCTCTGATCAGCGCCTTAGGCCCTCTTCATGCTCAATTGCCTAGCTTTCCCCTCTCTAGCTACTGTATCACTGGGACAATCAACAAGGCATAATTGTTCTGTAGACGCAGCCCTCTAGTAAAAACAAAAATTCGATTAGCTAGCTCAGACCCTGGATTAATTCATTTTCCTTGTCTGATGTGAGTGCGACATGGGAATGAGCTGTTGGTAGTTAGATTTGGTTGTTACTCAACTACAATTTAGGCCTTGTTTCATCGTTATTTCCTTTAAGTGGCCTCATATATTTTGGCACTGTAATGAGCTTTCAATTGGCTCTTTTTGTTTTCACCCATTATCTGGGTCGAATGGCTCCCTCGTCACGCTGCGCCGTGGCGATTTACTCTGTGTTAAGCCTTAATGAAAGCTCTCTCTCTGCCATTGTGGGCCCTTACTCGAGGATACTTTGCTATACTTCCCATTCCCGTGTTTTGTAATGCCCTGCCCAAGCAGTGGCGATATGGTGGTCCACCTCTGAGATACGAGCTACCCTTCTGCGATGATATACGTAGCTGTCTCTTTCCCTTATTGCCCTGGAGTTTAGTGTTCCTTTGCGTGCCGGGTTCGAAGTGCCTGTAGTGTCAAAGCCATTTCTTCCCAGCTCCTCTCATTAATGCTCTGTCTGACTCGGCAAATCTGACCATAGTCATTTCCCCCCGTCGGTTTCAGCGGGGCTGTGAAAAAAAGCACCAAGGGAGTATGGGTAATAGCCTTCAGAAAGGGTCTGTAATTGCGCTTCCAGTTTACACGGAGAACCCTTGCCTATCTTGAACCTCCTCCCCATAGCACTAAATGCTAGATGGTGGGCTCTATATGGGAGCGATGGTGTGGTGGTGGTGGTGATTGTGTGTTGTTGAGGATTGTATGGAGAGGATGCTGCGTTGTATGGAGAGGATGTGGGTTGTATGTTGTTGGGAGTCATTGAATGCACTTAGTGCCCCCTCTTTCCACACACACACATACTCCATCCTCCAGGGGCAGCGATTAGTTAAGGGCTGGTAGAAACTTTTGACAGGTGCGATTGGAAGTCTAAGCCAAATGAGCGGCCATGGGCACCGTGTGCCCCCTTTATGGATGAGATGAGTAAACCAAAAAACATTTTAAAAAAGCTATTTTTGATTAAAGTGCTTGATGCAAGAAGAGAAAGGTGTATAACTCCCCATATTTTGGAGAAGCAGTGTAAGTTAAGGGTGACGAAAGTCTCAGACAAAGATCTCAAAACTTTAGGAGTTTTTTGTGATAATGAAACCAAGAAACATAGTTCTAACCCTACCCCTAGAATGTTGAATGTTGTGCCGCCGCACATACTGTGCATACAATTTATTTATTTCTGTACTCCATAGAGTGTAGGTGAACTTACTCTCCCTGCCATTGTCACAATATTATGTCTGCTATTGTCTGAATGGAGCATCAAATGTTTCCCTCACAAACCCACCCATATGTAACCACTGCTGACCTTGCTGAGAGTTAAGCAAGGCCATTTGGCAGAGGATGCCTGTCATTTGGCCGGCCACGCCTCATGAAGCCATCTGGGGCATTATTCCAACATATTCCTAGGCTGCCGTTGCTGATCGCCAACATTGCAGTGGAGCATGACTAAGTGGATGGGCTGTGGATGGGCTCCAGGCTGCAGCCGTAATGTGGCTCCAATAGCCCTATGTTCCATTGATGATATGATGTTCCCCCACAGTATACTGCCTGAAAGGTTTACAACCACACCTGTGCTTCAGAAAACAATGGCACATTGTAGGAGTAGCCGTTAAAGTGATGGAAGTGGATCATGCTGTGTTCACTATCAGGTTTTCAATGGTTCCGTCTGGAAAGCATTGACTGTTGATCTTTGAACAGTTGAGTCTGGTATGGGGAGGATGAGTTCATTGGAATGGAGTCATTCACATCAAGTTGTGTTCGTAATCAAGTTGGGCGTTCATAAATATTTAGAAAACACTTACATGTCAGTGTGAGTGGGTGATGCGTCTTTGGTTTCTGTAGTTAGTTTGGTCTCGATCCTCTAGGTGTCAGTGTAAGACAGCTTCTGTGATGAATCTAGCATCATGTTTGTGTCTGTTTTGTATGGATAACCAGACCCTTACAACAGCAGATGGTGCTGATCATTGTGGCACACATCATATTCATCTTTCTTTGTTTTTTATTGTAAAATAAAATATAAAATGTAGGGGAATTCAATTATTGCTAACTGACAAAATATATGTGGAGTCATGTGAATCACTCTCTGTAAGAGGAAAACAAAAACCAACATTTAACAACCAGTTTAATAAGGATTATACTCAAAGAACATCAGAGAGAATCACAGTGTCATAGAATATTTCTCATAAAAGTTCCTGGCAGTTCCTAGGGTCTCTCTGGAAAGTCGTTTCTCTCTCTTCTGCCCAATAGAAGATTTTACAAATGAGAGACGGGAATCAATATTAAATTCTCTTATCACAACCAACTCTATGTGGAATCACCCAGGGACGGTTAAAAGTGTAGAGAGACCCTGTATCTCTCAGGGTGGCTACACAAACATGTCTGATTCTTCAAATACTGAGCTTATAGGGATTTTCTTTCTTAAAAAAAAAAAGTGTTACAATCTGGAATTAAAATACATTTAATTGGGATATTTCAATACGGATCGACACAATACCCAATATTATGAGAGGGAAAATCCATAAACGTAAACGATTTATTTTAAAATGACATTTTAATTCCATGTTGTAACTAGGGCTGTGGCGGTCACAATGTTGTCAGCCGGTGATTGTCAAGCAAATAACTGGCGGTCTCACAGTAATTGACCGTTAATTAACACAAACACATTTAGCATCTCCTGGCTTCCTACAAGCCACTGATGCAGAACTTTTGGAACATCTAAAAATCGAATAAATTCATCTAATGTAGCCTACACCTTCACAATAAATCCATTATTTTAGACCGGTCTAAAGAAACATGATATGAAGAAAATGAAGTCTATTTCAAAAGAACAGAATAACGTACCCCGAGTTGCCCTGATCTGGTTATGCCAAATGGCTGTGGGCTAAACTAGCTCATTTAGCAGACAGTATGAACAAAGTATGAACAGTATTGTATGAAGAATACAATTGAACAAAGCTGAATAAAATAGAAAGGATATTTTCTCCAAACAATTTGAGGGAGTGCCGCACATGCAGATATTCTGTGTTGAGTGGTTAACAAAGAAACAGGTACTCCTATATGCCTAATTTATTATTATTAATGTAACTTTAGTTCTACAAACGTCAGGCTATATGTTTTGATTTTTAATACATTGGAAGGTTGCATGATGCGGCTAATGATGATTTGAAAAAAGTTGCTTGAATGGCATGAGCTTCGTTTTTTGCGTAGGCTGTAAACACATTCACAAGCAAATCAAATTGTATTGTGTAGCGAAATGCTTGTGTTTCTAGCTCCAACATTGCAGTAATATCTAACAATTTCACAACAATACACTCAAATCTAAAGTAAAGGAATGGAATTAAGAATAATATACACTACTGGTCAAAATATTTAGAACACCTATTCATTCAAGGGTTTTCTTTATTTTACTATGTTCTACATTGTAGAATAATAGTGAAGACATCAAAACTATGAAATAACACATAGGGAAAAAGTGTTAAACAAATCAAAACATATTTAATATTTATTAAATAGCCACCATTTGGCTTGATGAACAGCCAGTGGCTTGGGTGGTTGTTGTCCTTGGTGATCTTTTTGGCCTTCCTGTGACATCGGGTGCTGTAGGTGTGCTGGAGGGCAGGTAGTTTGCCCCGGGTGATGCATTGGGCAGACCGCATCACCCTCTGGAGTGCCTTGCTGTTGTGGGCAGTGCAGTTTCCTTACCAGGCAGCCCGACAGGATGCTCTCAATTGTGCATCTGTAAAAGTTTGAGGGATTTAAGTGCCAAGCCAAATTTCCTCAGCCTCCTGAGGTTGAAGAAGCTCTGTTGCGCCTTCTTCACCACACTGTCTGTGTTGTTGGACCATTTCAGTTTGTCAGTGATGTCTATACCGAGGAACTTAAAGCTTTCCACCTTCTCCACTGCAGTCCCATCAATGTGGATAGGGGGGTGCTCCCTCTGCTGTTTCCTGAGGTCCACGATCAGCGCCTTTATTTTGTTAACATTGAGTGAGAGGTTATTTTCCAGGCACCATAATCCCAGGGCCCTCACCTACTCCCTGTAGGCTGTCTCGTCATTGTTGGTAATCAATACTGTTGTGTCGTCTGCAAATTTGATTGAGTCATTTGTAACAGGGAGTACAGGAGGGTGCTGAGCACGCACCCTTATGGGGCCCATGTGTTGCAGATCAGCGAAGTGGTGTTTCCTAACATCACCACCTGGGGGGGGGGGGGGGGGGGAGTCCAGGACTCAGTTGCACAGGATGGGGTTCACACCCAGGGCCCCGAGCTTAATGATGACCTTGGAGGGTGCTATGGTGTTGAATGCTGCGCTGCAGTCAATGAACTGCATTATTACACAGGTTTTCCTCTTGTTCAGATGGGATAGGGCGGTGTGCAGTGCGATGGCGATTGATTCATCTGTGCTATTGGGGCGGTAAGCAAATTGAAGTGGGTCTAGGGTGTCAGGTAAGGTAGAGGTGATATGATCCTTGACTAGTCTCTCAAAGTACTTCATGATGACAGAAGTGAGTGATATGGGGTGGTAGTCATTTCGTTAAGTTACCTTTGCTTTCTTGGGTACAGGAACAATGGTGGACATCTTGAAGTATGTGGGAACAGCAGACTGGGATAGAGGAAGATTGAATATATCCATAAACACTCCAGCCAGCTGATCTGCGCATGCTCTGAGGACAAGGCTAGGAATGCTGTCTGGGCCGGCAGCCTTGCGAGGGTTAACATGCTTAAATGTCTTACTCACGAGCAAAGTACAGAGATCCTTCATGAAAACCTGCTCCAGAGCGCTCAGGATCTCAGACTGGGGTGAAGTTTCACCTCCCAACAGGACAACGACCCTAAGCACACAAACAAGACAATGCAGGAGTGGCTTCAGGACAAGTCTCTGAATGTCCTTGAGTGGCCCAGCCAGAGCGCGGACTTGAACCCAATCAAACATCTCTGGAGAGACCTGAAAATAGCTGTGCAGCAACACTCCCCATCCAACCTGACAGAGCTTGAAAGCATCTGCAGAGAAGAAACTTCCTAAATACCAGTGTGCCGAGCTTGTAGCGTCATACCCAAGAAGACTTGATGCTGTAATCGCTGCCAAAGGTGCTTCAACAAAGTACTGAGTAAAGGGTCTGAATACCTACTGTATGTAAATATTTCAGTTATTGATTTTTTAAAAATACATTTGCAAACATATCTAAAAAACAGTTTTTGCTTTGTCATTATGAGGTATTGTGTTTAGATTGAGATGGGAAAAAAATATGTAATCAATTTTAGAATAAGGCTATAAACGTAACAAAATGTAGAAAAAGTACTTTCCGAAAGCACTGTATGTGTGAAATGTGCTTCGATTTAGAATGCACCGGTCTCAAACAGGGGCAGGGGAAAAAATACATGTCATCTATGCACCTAAAGAGAGAACGGGGGACGCTTTTCCAGTGGTTAATTTTCATGCCTGCCAGGTAGGCTATACTCCTGTTGTAAAGATAAGCAATGTACTTAATAATATTAGAAAAGTTGATGAACAAATATAGTAGGCCTAGCCTATAGAAATTTGATGGGATCCTCCTCTTTTTAATAGAGGCCATCACTATGAGCAATTGCATAGCCTATAGAAATGTTGCGCAAACATGAGCTCTTGGGCTCTCACGAAGTGTTTGATAGCGATTTTCGATGACATTAGCATTGATGTTAGAGTGATTAGAGGGACAATAGAGTGACGAGTGCCAGGCAGTTAGCAAGTTTGGTAGACTACTAATGACCATAAGCAGCATTAGAGCTGGAGAAGCCTAATTACTAAAGTCACATGGAATTTGACTGCCTTCATGACTTGTGACCACCGGCGAGGCGGTAATGCGGTCACCGCCACAGCCCTGGTTGTAACAACAAAATCACTAATGTCAAAAATCCAAGGAATACTTATCATTGGCACCATTTATGGTTGGATTATTCGCTATGGGAATGTTCCCAGAAAGTCTGGGTCAGAGCTGTAACTAAGCTCTGTGACCTCTGGGGCCACAGCATGCCGCTAGAGCCAATCACCAGTGTACAATTTGAAATGGAGCAGCAGTAAATGACTGAAGATATGAGCTCTATAGACCCACTGTTCCATCAGATATCCACCCCTGCAATGATTGATGTTGACATCACACTTTGTGCTACTCCAGTGCAGTCCAGGCAAGTTATATTGGACTGTGTGGATAGGTTTACAAAGCATTGTAAATGCAGGAAGTACCATGAATGTAGGGAGGAAACCGTTGGTGGTCGGGTGAAAAAGGAGTGTTGAACAGTAGGGTGTTCAAAAACATATTTCATATACTTTATTCAATTAGAGATGCTTGACCCTTCAGTGACTTCATGTTGAGACGAAGTATACGTACAGGTGGGAAATATTAATCTGTGATAATTTAAATGTGAACCCTTCTGGGAATGCATTAAAGGCATGGGAATGCATTAAAGGCAGACGAAAAACATGAATCAGTCTAGTTATTTTTGTCTCCCTGTTTTGCAGATGTTTTTAGTTTTGTCATCCCACTTTTAGGCATCTCACTTTAAAGGGGAATGGAATCACTACGCTCTAGAACAGCAGCTGGGCTAACCCTACTTTACCTCCGCTTCAATTAAAGCAAGGCCATGAGGAGAGTTAGAATATTTTGTGGGACAATCAAAAACCATTTGAGCCATTTGAGGCTCATAAGAGACGGGAGGAATATAATTTTAATTTTACCAGGTGCTCTTCAAGTACACCAGTAATCACGCTGCAGGACTCTCCCCAGTAATGGCTCTAAAATGTTGCTTTGTCACCCATTAATACTTAGCATAACAAAACATTATAAATGCACAGAAACAGATTGACACACACACTATAGAGAGACTGCAATTCCTAGATGTAAACCCCTGCTTTTGCGCTGCAACTTAGAGCAGGTTTATTTTTGTAGCATAGGCAATGTCGATCTGAGGGAGGAAAGGTCACTTGTGGAAGGGTTGGTCAGAGGGCGGGCACTTTCCACTGTTTTCACCATAGTGCTGTGGCCAACATGGCTCTCCCAGAGGAACCATTCCATTTCCTTTCCAGGACTGCTGCCTTCTCTCTTCCTCCCCCTATCAGCTCACCGGCTGCTCTTCCACACCCATTTGTAGTCCCACTACAGGCTCTGTTTGAACACCTCAATGCATCCTTTCTTCTTTTCTTTACTTTAAGTCAGTCATCACATATCTAAGAGGAATGGATTGGTTTAAAGCAATGAGGTGACAATATTGCTTACACTTATCCCCTCAATGAAGGGAGGAAGGAGGAATGCATGTTAAGTATTTTCCAAGGGGCTATGTCTAGGATAATGCTGCTGTCTGGTGCCTGACATTTCTACTCATGAGGAGGATGACCATTAAGCATTTATTTGCATAGTATGAAAATGGAGAACCGGTACACTTTAGAAAACAAATGAAGATGGATGACTAGACAAACAAACATCTGCTACCACTGTCATGTTGTCTTGTCTCTGTCCTTTCCCTTCACCCTGTCTCCCTCTGCTGGTCGTTGTTATGTTACCTTTTCTCCCCCTCTTTTCCCCAGCTGTGCCTTGTCTCCTCCTAATTACCCATTCACCCCGTTCCCCACCTGTTCCCTTTTTTCCCTCTGATTAGGTCCCTATATCTGTCTCTGTTTCTGCTCCTGTCCTTGTCGGATTCTTGTTTGTTTGTTTATGTGTCTCATGCCTGAACCAGACTATCATCGTGTGTGCTGCAACCTTGTCCTGTCCTGTCGGAATCTACCTGTCCATCTGAGCCCACGTATGTTCGTCATTAAAGTACTCTGTTTGTTAATTCGCTTTTGGGTCCTCATTCACGCACCATAACAGAAGAATCCGACCAAGAATGGACCCAGCGACTTCGGATCCTCTCCACTCAGCCGTCGAGATCCAGGGAGCGATGCTAGGCAGACACAAGCAGGAATTGTCTGCTGCTCGACATGCCGTTGAGACCCTGGCCACCCAAGTCTCCAACCTCACAGAACAGGTTCACCATCTCCGCCTCGATCCACCGGCCACTTCCAGGGCTTTCGAATCTCCGGAGCCCAGAATCAATAACCCGCCGTGTTACTCTGGGGAGCCCACTGAATGCCGCTCGTTCCTCACCCAGTGTGATATTGTGTTTTCTCTCCAGCCCAACACTTACTCCAGGAGCACTGCTCGTGTCGCCTACGTCATATCTCTCCTTATTGGACGGGCTCGTGAGTGGGGCACGGCAATCTGGGAGGCAAGGGCTGAGTGTATTAACCAGTATCAAGACTTTAAGGAGGAGATGATACGGGTTTTTGATCGATCTGTTTTTGGGGAGGAGGCTTCCAGGGCCCTGTCTTCCCTATGTCAAGGCAATCGATCCATAACAGACTACTCTATTGAGTTTCGCACTCTTGCTGTCTCCAGTGGCTGGAACGAGCCGGCCTTGCTCGCTCGTCTTCTGGAGGGTTTCCGCGCAGAGGTAAAGGATGAGATTCTCTCCCGGGAGGTTCCTTCCAGCGTGGATTCCTTGATTGAACTCGCTATTCGCATTGAGCGACGGGTTGATCTTCGTCACCGAGCTCGTGGAAAGGAGCTCGCGCTCTCCGTCGCCTCCCTCTCCGCATCACTACCATCTTCCTCTGCCGGCTCGGGTGCTGAGCCCATGCAGCTGGGAGGTATCCGCATCTCGACTAAGGAGAGGGAACGGAGAATCACCAACCGCCTCTGTCTCTATTGCGGTTCCGCTGGTCATTTTGCCACTTCATGTCCAGTAAAAGGCCAGAGCTCGTCAGTAAGCGGAGGGCTACTGGTGAGCGCTACTACTCCTGTCTCTCCTTCAAGATCCTGCACTACCTTGTCGGTCCATCTACGCTGGACCGGTTCGTCAGCTTCCTGCAGTGCCTTAATAGACTCTGGGGCGGAGGGCTGTTTTATGGACGAGACCTGGGCTCGGGAACATGACATTCCTCTCAGACAGTTAAAGGAGCCCACGGCCTTGTTCGCCCTGGATGGTAGTCCTCTCCCCAGGATTCAGCGTGAGACGCTACCTTTAACCCTCACTGTTTCTGGTAATCATAGTGAAACCATTTCTTTTTTAATTTTTCGTTCACCTTTTACACCTGTTGTTTTGGGCCATCCCTGGCTAGTTTGTCATAATCCTTCCATTAATTGGTCTAGTAATTCTATCCTCTCCTGGAACGTCTCTTGTCATGTGAAATGTTTAATGTCTGCTATCCCTCCTGTTTCCTCTGTCTCTTCTTCACAGGAGGAGCCTGGTGATTTGACAGGGGTGCCGGAGGAATATCACGATCTGCGCACGGTGTTCAGTCGGTCCAGGGCCACCTCTCTTCCTCCACACCGGTCGTATGATTGTAGTATTGATCTCCTTCCGGGAACCACCCCCCCCCGGGGTAGACTATACTCTCTGTCGGCTCCCGAACGTAAGGCTCTCGAAGATTATTTGTCTGTAGCTCTTGACGCCGGTACCATAGTCCCCTCCTCCTCTCCCGCCGGAGCGGGGTTTTTTTTTGTCAAGAAGAAGGACGGGTCTCTGCGTTCCTGCATAGATTATCGAGGGCTGAATGACATAACAGTGAAGAATCGTTATCCGCTTCCTCTTATGTCTTCAGCCTTCGAGATCCTGCAGGGAGCCAGGTTTTTCACTAAGTTGGACCTTCGTAACGCTTACCATCTCGTGCGCATCAGGGAGGGGGACGAGTGGAAGACGGCGTTTAACACTCCGTTAGGGCACTTTGAATACCGGGTTCTTCCTTTCGGCCTCGCTAACGCTCCAGCTGTCTTTCAGGCATTAGTCAATGATGTCCTGAGAGACATGCTGAACATCTTTGTTTTCGTTTACCTTGACGATATCCTGATTTTTTCACCGTCACTCCAGATTCATGTTCAGCACGTTCGACGTGTCCTCCAGCGCCTTTTAGAGAATTGTCTTTTTGTGAAGGCTGAGAAGTGCACTTTTCATGCCTCCTCCGTCACATTTCTCGGTTCTGTTATTTCCGCTGAAGGCATTAAGATGGATCCCGCTAAGGTCCAAGCTGTCATTGATTGGCCCGTCCCTAAGTCACGCGTCGAGCTGCAGCGCTTTCTCGGCTTCGCGAACTTCTATCGTCGTTTCATCCGTAATTTCGGTCAGGTGGCAGCTCCTCTCACAGCCCTTACTTCTGTCAAGACGTGCTTTAAGTGGTCCGTTTCCGCCCAGGGAGCTTTTGATCTCCTCAAGAATCGTTTTACATCCGCTCCTATCCTTGTTACACCTGACGTCTCTAGACAGTTCGTTGTCGAGGTTGACGCGTCAGAGGTGGGAGTGGGAGCCATCCTTTCTCAGCGCTCCCTCTCTGACGACAAGGTCCACCCATGCGCGTATTTTTCTCATCGCCTGTCGCCGTCGGAACGTAACTATGATGTGGGTAACCGCGAACTGCTCGCCATCCGGTTAGCCCTAGGCGAATGGCGACAGTGGTTGGAGGGGGCGACCGTTCCTTTTGTCGTTTGGACTGACCATAGGAACCTTGAGTACATCCGTTCTGCCAAACGACTTAATGCGCGTCAGGCGCGTTGGGCGCTGTTTTTCGCTCGTTTCGAGTTCGTGATTTCTTATCGCCCGGGCTCTAAGAACACCAAGCCTGATGCTTTGTCTCGTCTCTTCAGTTCTTCAGTAGCCTCCACTGACCCCGAGGGGATTCTCCCTGAGGGGCGTGTTGTCGGGTTGACTGTCTGGGGAATTGAGAGGCAGGTAAAGCAAGCACTCACTCAAACTCCGTCGCCGCGCGCTTGTCCTAGGAACCTTCTTTTCGTTCCCGTTCCTACTCGTCTGGCCGTTCTTCAGTGGGCTCACTCTGCCAAGTTAGCCGGCCACCCTGGCGTTCGGGGTACGCTTGCTTCCATTCGCCAGCGTTTCTGGTGGCCCACCCGGGAGCATGACACGCGTCGTTTCGTGGCTGCTTGTTCGGTCTGCGCGCAGACTAAGTCCGGTAACTCTCCTCCTGCCGGCCGTCTCAGGCCGCTTCCTATTCCCTCTCGACCGTGGTCTCACATCGCCTTAGATTTTGTCACCGGACTGCCTTCGTCAGCGGGGAAGACTGTTATTCTTACGGTTGTCGATAGGTTCTCTAAGGCGGCTCATTTCATTCCCCTTGCTAAGCTTCCTTCTGCTAAAGAGACGGCACAAATCATCATCGAGAATGTTTTCAGAATTCATGGCCTTCCGTCAGACGTCGTTTCGGACAGAGGTCCGCAATTCACGTCTCAATTTTGGAGGGAGTTTTGCCGTTTGATTGGGGCTTCCGTCAGTCTCTCTTCCGGCTTTCACCCCCAGTCTAACGGTCAAGCAGAACGGGCCAATCAGACTATTGGTCGCATCTTACGCAGTCTTTCTTTTCGCAACCCTGCGTCTTGGTCAGAACAGCTCCCCTGGGCAGAATACGCCCACAACTCGCTTCCTTCGTCTGCGACCGGGCTATCTCCTTTTCAGAGTAGCCTCGGGTACCAGCCTCCGTTGTTCTCATCTCAGTTCGCCGAGTCCAGCGTCCCCTCCGCTCAGGCTTTTGTCCAACGTTGCGAGCGCACCTGGAAGAGGGTCAGGTCTGCACTTTGCCGTTATAGGGCGCAGACTGTGAGAGCTGCTAATAAGCGTAGAACGAAGAGCCCTAGATATTGTCGCGGTCAGAGAGTTTGGCTCTCCACTCAGAACCTTCCCCTTAAGACGGCTTCTCGCAAGTTGACCCCGCGGTTCATTGGTCCATTCCGTATCTCTCAAATCATTAACCCTGTCGCAGTGCGACTTCTTCTGCCGCGATATCTTCGTCGCGTCCACCCGGTCTTCCATGTCTCCTGTGTCAAGCCCGTTCTTCGCGCCCCCGCTCGTCTTCCCCCCCCCCCCCCCCATCCTTGTCGAGGGCGCACCCATCTACAGGGTCCGCAGGATTTTGGACATGCGTCCTCGGGGCCGTGGTCACCAGTACCTTGTTGATTGGGAGGGGTACGGTCCGGAGGAGAGGAGTTGGGTTCCCTCTCGGGACGTGCTGGACCGTGCGCTGATCGATGATTTCCTCCGTTGCCGCCAGGCTTCCTCCTCGAGTGCGCCAGGAGGCGCTCGGTGAGTGGGGGGGTACTGTCATGTTGTCTTGTCTCTGTCCTTTCCCTTCACCCTGTCTCCCTCTGCTGGTCGTTGTTATGTTACCTTTTCTCCCCCTCTTTTCCCCAGCTGTGCCTTGTCTCCTCCTAATTACCCATTCACCCCGTTCCCCACCTGTTCCCTTTTTTCCCTCTGATTAGGTCCCTATATCTGTCTCTGTTTCTGCTCCTGTCCTTGTCGGATTCTTGTTTGTTTGTTTATGTGTCTCATGCCTGAACCAGACTATCATCGTGTGTGCTGCAACCTTGTCCTGTCCTGTCGGAATCTACCTGTCCATCTGAGCCCACGTATGTTCGTCATTAAAGTACTCTGTTTGTTAATTCGCTTTTGGGTCCTCATTCACGCACCATAACAACCACAGTATGTCCAAGAAACAATTAAATATATGGTTTTATGGAAGATCATAGAGGTTAAATTTAGTATGAAGATCTGGCAACTAATCTCCTATGCCTTATCTTTTCAGTTTATCTCCACCATCTGGACAAGTGAAGGCTCAGTTTACCCTGTCTCCCCATTTTAAGCCTCCATTGTCAATCCAGTCCTGGATTCAAATAGTATTTGAAATCTTTCAGATACTTTATCTGTGCTTTATTGCGCTTGCCTCACACAATGGAATAGTCCCAAAAGTGCAAATCCCTCCCACCTGGCTCTCCAGTCCGACTCAAGCAAATGCTTGATGAATGATTTCAAATACCATTTGAACCCAGATCTGAATCTTTCAAGTGCTGACACGGAGACGTTGAGAATAGGATATATGTCTTGTAAGGACAGTTCAAGAACCTTTGGTTATCGTCTCAATTTTTTCAAATACCCCAAAATCCATTTGGACAGGGAATTCAGGAAACTACTTCTCTCCGACAGCCTGTTATGACTGTTTTTATGAGCCGGGAAAAGCAAGATGCTTATCAATCATATGCTGCTTTTATTCATATTCAGTAAGTGTTCACTGATCACTGCAATGCTTTCTGAGAGACCCTGTCGCTTCCCTGCATGAGTTCATTTACACTGATACTTTAGCCCCATGTGTCTACCACTGTGCGTTTTACATTTTAGTATGATCATTTTTACACACATCTTGAAATGGTGGCGTAGTTTCTTAAAAGCACAGGATCAGAGAAACTAAAGGAAAAGAGGGCTATGTTTTTCATGTGGAATTTGTTCCATGTCCCACTGTAAGAGCTACTGCTTCATGTGGTGACTTAATTTGGTGTGTGCTATAGGGGGCAGTCTCTGATCTAGTTTGATGTCAGTGTGTAGTTCTCTTTTGACTGATCATAGAAAAAAAACAGTTCAGATCTGTGAAAATGTGATGTTCCTGACGTACTGAATTCAACCTTTCGACAACTCTAAAATGTTCCATCAGCTGAATCAAGGAAGTCACAGAAATGCAAATGAGATGGGGTAGAATTGTTCCTAGTTTAGTGATTGTATCTTTTGGTACCCTGTCACCTGAGTGCATGATGGAATACTTTGATTGGACACTAGAGAACAGGAAGGATTAAATACTGTTCAGAGCACCTAAAATGTACAGTCAATGTTATTAAAAAAAAAAAAAAGTTATTTATGACCTTACTATGTAGATGAACTCCGTCAACACTGTAATTTACACTGAACAAAAATATAAATGCAACATGCAACAAATAATACATTCCTTAGGCCCTAATCTAATAAATGTCACATGACTGGGAATACAGATATGCATCTGTTGGTCACAGGTAGCTTAAAAAAGGTAGGGTTGTGGATCCGAAAACCAGTCAGTGTCTGGTGTGACCGCCATTTGTCTCATGCAGCACGACACATCTCTTTTGCAAAAAGTTGATCAGGCTGTCGATTATGTGGCCTGTGGAATGTTGTACCACACCTCTTCAATGGCTGTGCGAAGTTGCTGGATATTGGCGGGAACTGGAACATGCTGTCGATGAATGGCACAACAATGGGCCTCAGGATCTCGTTACAGTATCTATGTGCATTAAATTGCCATTGATAAAATGCAATTGTGTTCGTTGTCTGTGGTTTATGCCTGCCCATACCATAAACCCACCACCACCATGGGGCACTCTGTTCACATTGTTGACATCAGCAAATTGCTGAACCACATGACACTATACACGCTGTCTGCTCTCTGCCCGGTACAGTTGAAACCAGGATTCATCCGTGAAGAGCACACTTCTCAAGCGTGCCAGTGGCCATCAAAGTTGAGCATTGGCACACTGAAGTCATTTACGATGCCGAACTGCAGTCAGGTCAAGACCCTGGTGAAGACGACAAGCATGCAGATGAGCTTCCCTGAGATGATTTCTGACGATTGTGCAGAAATCCTTCGGTTGTGCAAATCCACAGTTTAATCAGCTGTCCGGGTGGCTGGTCTCAGACGATCCCGCAGGTGAAAAAGACGGATGCGGAGGTCCTGCGCTGGCATGGTTACACATGGTCTGCGGTTGTGAGGCCAGTTGGAAGTACCGACAAATTCTCTAAAACTTCATTTCAGGTGGCTTATGGTAGAGAAATTAAAATTATATTATCTGGCAACAGCTCTGGTGGACATTCCTGCAGTCAACACGCCAATTGCACGTTCCCTCAAAAACTTGAAACATCTGTGGCATTTTGGTGTTTGACAAAACTGCACATTTTAGAGTGGCATTTTATTGTATCCAGCACAAGGTGCACCTGTGTAATGATCATGTTGTTTAATCAGCTTCTTGATATGCCACACCGGTCAGGTGGAGGGATTTTCTTTGCAAAGGTTAAATGCTCACTAACAGGGATGTAAAAGATATTCTGCACAACATTTGAGAGAAATAAGCTTTTTGTGTATGGAAAATATCTGGGATCTTTAATTTCAGCTCATGAAACATGAGAACAACACTTTACATGTTGCATTTATATTTTTATTCAGTATCCTTCATGTTTTGTTGAAGGGTTCGTCTATCTGGACAGTCTGCCGACTTCCCCCTTTGCTTTCCTCTTTGGGGATAATAGTTTCCATTACTGCTATCATACTGTAACAATAATAACAATTGCCCATGCTCTTTGTATGATTGCCATTATTCAGAAAGGCAAATAATCCATGGCAATCAAGCGAAAGACACTTGACAAATAAATACAATGTTTACTTAAGTTCAAAATAGACATTTTCCCAACCAGTGTTCATTGTCAAGAGCGCTAATGACTTCAAAATGGTGTTTATCCCCAGTCCAACTGAACAAGCCTTTTTATAATGTACAGTATAGACATGGACTGGCACTTCCCCTCAAGTCAATGGGAATGTGTACGTGCCAAGAAGCCAATGTGGGCTATGTATGCTTCGAGAATGTCCAATTAAATCCCTTTACAAGTGGGATGCAAGCTTTCTTTGCAACAATTGCATCTGTCACAAATAAGCATTTTAGTCATAAGTATGTAGTTGATTGCAATCGTGTCAAATATTAGGTGACTTCTAATTACAGAAGCCATTGGTGCATTTTCTCCTGAAAAGTCAGGAATTAAAATATATGAATACCAAAAGGCTATGAGTTTGAGCATATACATTTGGAGAATGATTGGGAGCCTTGCATGGGACTTTGCTGGAGGAGTGACAATGACTGCATCCCAAATGGCACCCTATTACTACCTACAGTACCAGTCAAAAGTTGGGACACAACTAATCATTCAAGGGTTTCTTTTCTTTAGCCCATTCATGGCAGTTTTCTTATTGTAAACGGTTTTCTTCCTGGGAAGGAGAAGCAGACCAAAACGCAACGTGGTTAGGGTTAAACATCTTTAATCATGACGAATACCGGGAAAAACACTACAAATATACAAAACAATAAATGTGAAAACCGAAACAGTCCTGTGTGGTGAAACAAACACAGACACGGAAACAACCACCCACAAAACCCTACACAAAACAGGCTATCCTAATTATGGTTTCCAATGAGAGACAATGACTAACACCTGCCTCTGATTGAGAACCATATCAGGCCCAAACACAGAAACAAACAAACTAGACATCCAACATAGAATGCCCACTCAGATCACACCCTGACCAAACAAAACATAGAAACATACAAAGCAAACTATGGTCAGGGTGTGACACTTATTTATGAGACCAATGGATACATGGTCTAGTTAAAAGCTGTTCAAGTACAGCTTTTGCACCCTATGAGGGCATGGATATGAGGTTAAAAACAATAGCACCCCTATGTGTCCTTTACTCATCATTGCCCACATCAGTCTCATGAGACCATGGTATTATTGTGCCTTGGATGTCAGGTCTGTGAAGTTCTGTATTTGTGAGAGGCAGACTGCCACATTTGTTGGTCAGTCTGGATGTTGATAAGGTCAAATTTAGACTTCTATTTAGAGGGTACAGAAACCGGTCAGGGACACACCCATACCACAAAGCATTTGTCCCAGACTATTGTCTGTTTTCGGTTGATCTGAGTGGTGATCTTGAGCTGGTCTCCTCCTGAGTTTCCCGTCTAAGGCGAGTACAGTGTCATGCCTACCTGGGCTCTGTTCTGATGGAAACCCCTCCATATGTCCTGTATCCCCTCTCAGCCCTAGACAGAACAATAGGAACCACTTACTGTGAGGCAGCCTGCGGATGGAGAGCTAGGCTGTTTTGTGTAGCTTGATTGCTCTCCACTTACGGCGGTGTTCAAAACCAAGGAACCCTGACCACAGGAAAAAACAGGGTCATCAGAGGTGTTTCCCTCTCATGGTTGACATTACTTTTTATAGGTCTGTTTTGTGCTATATTCCCCAGGATGGGTGGAGCTCAATTCCCAACTTTACTTATTTTAAAATCTGCCTTACACCCCCCCTTGTGTTGCAGAATTGCCCGTTACTTTTATCAAAATTAAGTTTGCCAAGTAATTATGCCACAATACTTGAATTTCAATGCCATATTTGGAAGTCATGCTGTGTTTTTCCATTGCTAAATGGCTATATTGTATTGTTTAAGAAACGGTTCACCTAATATTATGGACACTTAAAATGTAGTCCAAGATGCATATGTGTTTACTTAGCTACAGCTTATCAGTTAGCATGCTCCAAATGCAACTTAACCAGCTACTTATTCCATCAATTAAGCATGTTGCAATACTTAAGTTGCATGAAGTAACATGTCATAAGTAAACTCCAGCACCAGTTGTCTGGCTTGCTTAGCTGATGTTGTGGACCATGTGTTTTAATATATGTAGTCTTGGGTCTTTATTAGCTCAATCCTACGTTCTGAGTTCAGCACCATCCACAATCAGTCAACTGTCTCAATGCAAAGTGGCCTTGCAGCAGAATCCTCAAGTAGTTGAGTGCCATGGTAACCAATGGCTTCTCTCTCCCCGACTGCTGCTGCTGTTGGTGAGTCATTCGAAGTAGACAGTCTGTCCTTCAATCTCTTTTGTTACATCAGCTCAGAGATGACCTGAGTTGGGTCATCGGTCTACTGTGTGTCTGGAGCTAGTTCTCAAGAACAGTGTCACATACTTCCAGTTACATGATATACAGTACTTCTGGCAAGTCCCTTTAACAATGAACTGACATCTTGAGATGCATTACTTAGGCTACTGCAGGTCATTTTATACACTCTTAGAAAAAAGCGTTCTTCGGCTGTCCCCATAGGAGAACCCGATAGAACTCTTTTTGGTTCCAGGTAGAAACCCATGTGGAACCAAAAGGGTTCTACCTGAAACCAATAAGGGTTATTCGAATGGGGACAGCAGCATAACACTTTTAGGTTCTAGATGGCACCTTATTTTCCTAAGTGTACCTGTTCATTTGTATTTCACACCATTTCATTTTAAAGAAATTATGTTTTGTGTCCTATTTTCTTGAGAAGTTGTAATGCTGCATCTTTGGATATTCTATACATTTCCTTTTACATTACAGGCATTGTGGCTCAACTATATCCAACCGACATGGCAGTGTTTATATCGCAAACACCTTTTGCCTGCAGTCTAATTCAATCTCAGAACCAGATAGATGGCTCCAGTTTTCAAAATAAGATGCATGTGCGCTCAGCTAGATCAGTGGTTACCAAACTGTGGGGTATACATCATTGCATACCTTAGAGAACTATTTATAACATGTCAGAAATGTCCATATCAAGTAGCCCATGTCAGCTAACCTTTTTTTATTTTGTTTTTTTTATACAGTAGCCACCCTTTTCATTTGTGACAGCTTTGCGCACTCTTGGCATTCTCTCAACCATCCTCATAACAGGTGTGCTTTGTTAAAAGTTAATTTGTGGAATATCTTTCCTCCTTAATGTGTTTGATCCAATCAGTTGTGTTGTGACAAGGTAGGGGTGATATACAGAAGATTATCTTTTACCAAATAGGGCTAAGTCCATATTATGGCAACAACAGCTCAAATTAGCAAAGAGAAACAGCAGTCCATCATTACTTTCAGACATGGTCAGTCAATCCAGAACATTTCAAGAACTTTGAAAGTTTCTTCAAGTGCAGTTGCAAAAATCATCAAGCGCAATGAAACTGGCTCTCATGAGGACTGCCACAAGAAAGGAAGACCCAGAGTTTCCTTTGCTGCAGAGGATAAATTCAGTAGACTTAACTGCACCTCAGATTGCAGCCCAAATAAATGCTTCACAGAGTTCAAGTAACAGACACATCTCAACATCAACTGTTCAGAGGAGACTGTGTGAATCAGCCTTCATTGGTCAAATTGCTGCAATGAAACAATTACTAGGATACCAAGATGGCGTAGCAGTGAAGACGTGTTTGTTTTGTCCTCTCGTGTACGTTTGTTTTTTTGTATATATATGTCAATTTATTTTCAATCTCTTCTCGATTATAACTTCCGGTAACCTGCCTCACCCAATGTGATACGGCATTGCTATTATTTTCAATTTTAGAACACATTCAAGAATCTCCAGAAGCTAACTAGCTAATTAGCTACAAGCTATTTAGTCATTGTTAGCCACTGCTAGCGGCTTTTACCTTCTGCACTGATACCAGCCCTGTTTTTAGCCTGGATAATACATGCCTGTCTACCAATATCGCTTGTCTACCAATATCGGACTGACTCTCTACAACAACACCGGATTCCTGCCGTAATCCCTGGACCACTACTTCTGATCTTCACAGCTAGCTCACAGCTAGCTTTCACTCACCGTGGCACCTAGTACCGAAGCTATTCCCTGAGGCCCACCTCCCGGCCTACTCAGCTGTTCACCCGAACCCCACTCATACACAGCTAGAGCCCAAAACTCCACCGGATCCTTGCTGTAAACTCTGGACCTTGGCACCGGATCACCGCTGCTACCGATTGGATATAGTGGCTAACGCCACTGATACGAAGCTAGCACCAGTTAGCCATGAGCCAGGCACATCTCCCGGCTAGCAAACTAAATTCCACAATACCTCTTTCGCCATCTGGCTTGGATTCTCTGTCGACACCGCGCCCCGCCGCACCACCACGTCTGGTCTGCCGACGAATACTCCTTCTGCTGTGCCTTCATACGGCCTCCGTCGGAGCAGACACTACTAACTTTAAACGCCGTGTCGCTAGCGTAGTGAGGCTCCCCTGTTCCATCTACTGCTGCCCCCTGGGACACTATGATCACTTGGCTAGATAGCTGATGCCTACTGGACTGTCCATTAATCACGGTAATCCATTCTGTTTATTTATTTTTTATATGTCAGCCCTAGCCGTGAACTCAGGCTCTGTGTGTAGTTAATCCGACCCTCTCTACCTAGTCATCGCCATTTTACCTGCTGTTGTTGTGTTAACTGATTAGCTGTTGTTGTCTCACCTGTTGTTTTAGCTAGCTCTACCAATCAACACCTGCAATTACTTTATGCCTCGCTGTATGTCTCTCTCAAATGTCAATATGCCTTGTATACTGTTGTTCAGGTTAGTTATCATTGTTTTAGTTTAGTTCCACTCTTCATACCTATGATACCTCCTTTGTCCCACCTCCCACACATGCGGTGACCTCACCCATTACAACCAGCATGTCCAGAGATACAACCTCTCTTATCATCACCCAGTGCCTGGGCTTACCTCCGCTGTACCCGCACCCCACCATACCCATGTCTGCGCATTATGCCCTGAATATATTATACCACACCCAGAAATCTGCTCCTTTTATTCTGCCAACCCGGATGTCCTTGCTGTGTCTGAATCCTGGCTTAGGAAGGCTACCAAAAGATTCCCATACCCAACTACAACATTTTCCGTCAAGATAGAACTGCCAAAGGGGGAGGAGTTGCAGTCTATTGCAGAGATAGCCTGCAAAGTAATGTCATACTCTCCAGGTCCATACCCAAACAGTTCGAAAAAATTAATCTCTGCAGAAATAAGTCTCTCACTGTTGCCGCCTGCTACTACCAACCCCCCTCAGCTCCCAGCTGTGCCCTGGACACCATTTGTGAATTGATCGCCCCCCCATCTAGCTTCAGAGTTTGTTCTGTTAGGTGACCTAAACTGGGATATGCTTAAAACCCCAGCAGTCCTACAATCTAAGCTAGATGCCCTCAATCTCACACAAATCATCAAGGAACCCACCAGGTACATCCCTAAATCTGTAAACAAGGGCACCCTCATAGATGTTATCCTGACCAACTGGCCCTCCAAATACACCTCCGCTGTCTTCAATCAGGATCTCAGCGATCACTGCCTCGTTGCCTGTATCCGCTACAGTCAAACGACCACCCCTAATCACTGTCAAATGCTCCCTAAAACACTTCTGCGAGCAGGCCTTTCTAATCGACCTGGCCCGGGTATCCTGGAAGGATAATGACCACATCCCGTGAGTTGAGGATGCCAGGTCATCCTTTAAAAGTAACTTCCTCACCATCTTAGATAAGCATGCTCTGTTCAAAAAATGCAGAACTAAGAACAGATATAGCCCCTGGTTCACTCCAGACCTGACTGCTCTCGACCAGCACAAAAACATTCTGTGGCTGACTGCAATAGGATCAAATAGTCCCCGCGATATGCAAATGTTCAGGGAAGTCAGGAACCAATACACGCCAGCTTTTTCAAGCAGAAATTTGCATCCTGTAGCTCTAACTCCAAACAGTTCTGGGACACTGTAAAGTAAAGTCCATGGAGAAGAAGAGCACCTCCTCCCAGCTGCCCACTGCACTGAGGCTAGGTCACCACCGATAAATCCATGACAATTGAAAACTTCAGCAAGCATTTCTCAACGGCTGGCCATGCCTTCCTCCTGGCTACTCCAACCTCAGTCAACAGCTCCCCCCCGCAGCTACTCGCCCAGGCCTCCCCAGCTTCTCCTTTACCCAAATCCAGATAGCAGATGTTCTGAAAGAGCTGCAAAACCTGGACCCGTACAAATCAGCTGGGCTTGACAATCTGGACCCTCTATTTCTGAAACTATCCGCCACCACTGTCCCAACCCTATTACCAGCCTGTTCAACCTCTCTTTCATATCGTCTGAGATCCCCAAGGACTTGAAAGCTGCCGCGGTCATCCCCCTCTTCAAAGGGGGAGACACCCTGGACCAAAACTGTTACAGACCTATATCCATCCTGCCCTGCCTATCTAAGGTCTTCGAAAGCCAAGTCAACGAACAGATCACTGACCATCTCGAGTCCCACCGTACCTTCTCCTCTGTGCAATCTGGTTTCCGAGCCGGTCACGGGTGCACCTCAGCCACACTAAAGGTACTAAACGATACCATAACCACCATTGATAAAAGACAGTACTGTGCAGCCGTCTTCATCGACCTGGCCAAGGCTTTCGACTCTGTCAATCACCATATTCTTATCGACAGACTCAGTAGCCTCGGTTTTTCTAATGACTGACTTGCCTGGTTCACCAACTACTTTGCAGACAGAGTTCAGTGTGTCAAATCGGAGGGCATGTTGTCCAGTCCTCTGGCAGTCTCTATGGGGGTACCACAGGGTTCAATTCTCGGGCCGACTATTTTCTCTGTATATATCAATGATGTTGCTCTTGCTGCGGGCGATTCCCTGATCCACCTCTACGCAGACGACACCATTCTGTATACTTCTGACCCTTCCTTGGACACTGTTCTATCTAACCTCCAAACGAGCTTCAATGCCATACAACACTCCTTCCGTGGCCTCCAACTGCTCTTAAACGCTAGTAAAAACCAAATGCATGCTTTTCAAGCAGTGGCGTCTGTCTGTTTTATTTGCCACTGCCTTAATAAAGTGTGCGCCTGTTCACAACTCTCTGCTCTCCTGCACCTGACTTCTCCACCAGTAGCGCACACCGTGACAATTCCTCATGAAGCTGGTTGATAGAATGCCAAGAGTGTGCAAAGTTGTCATCAAGTTAAAGGATGGCTACTTTGAAGAACCTCAAATAAAAAATATATTTGTTTAACATATTTTTGGTTACGACATGTTCCATATGTGTTAGTTTTGATGTCTTCACTATTATACTACAATGAAGAAAATTGTAAAATTAAAGAAAACCCCTTGAAATGGGGTCCAAACTTTTCACTGGTACTGTATGTCTGAGTGTTGGAATATTCCCCTGGCTCTCCGTCAATAAAACATAAAATTATGCCGTGATACTTAGGTATCAAAAGTAAATAGAATTGATAAAATGCACATAAGTATATTTAAAACCAAATACTTATAGACTTTTACACAAGTACTATTTTACTGAGTGACTCACTTTTACTTGAGTTATTTTCTACTAAGGTATCTTTACTGTTACTCAAGTATGACAAATTGGATGGGTTCCGCTGGTGTACAGCAATCTTTAAGTCATACCACAGACTGGATTGAGGTCTGGGCTTTGACTAGGCTATTCCAAGATATATAAATGTTTTCCCTTAAACCACTCAAGTGTAGCTTTAGCAGTATCCTTAGGGTCATTGTCCTGCTGGAAGGTGAACCTCCATCCCAGTCTCAAATCTCCGGAAGACTGAAACAGGTTTCCTTCAAGAATTTCCCTGTATTTAGCGCCATCCATCATTCCTTCAATTCTGACCAGTTTGCCAGTCCCTGCCGATGAAAAACATTGGTGTTCTCGGGGTGGTGTTCTCGGGATGGTGCTCTCGGGGTGATGAGAGGTGTTGGGTTTGTGACAGACATAGCGCTTTCCTTGATGGCCAAAAAGGTCCATTTTAGTCTCATCTGACCAGAGTACCTTCTTCCATATGTTTGGGGAGTCTCCCACATGCCTTTTGACCAACACCAAACATGTTTGCTTATTTTTTTCTTTAAGCAATGGCTTTTTTTCTGGCCACTCTTCTGTAAAGTCCAGCTCTGTGGAGTGTAAGGCTTAAAGTGGTACTATGGACAGATACTCTAATCTCCACTGTGGAGCTTTGCAGGTCCTTCAGGGTTATCTTTGGTCTCTTTGTTACCTCTCTGATTAATGCCCTCCTTGCCTGGTCCATTTTGGTTTTGGTGGGTGACACTCTCTTGGCAGGTTTGTTGTGGTGCCATATTCTTTCCATTTTTAATAATGAATTTAATGGTACTCTGTGGGATGTTCAAAATATTGTTTTTTTTTTTTGTACTTCTGTACTTCTCCACAATGTTGTCTCTGACCTGTTTGGAGAGCTCCTTGGTCATGGTGTCGCTTGCTTGGTGATGCCCCTTGCTTCGTGGTGTTGTAGACTCTGGGGCCTTTCAGAACAGGTGTACTGAGATCATGTGATAGATCATGTGACACTTAGATTGCACAAAGGTGGACTTTATTTAACTAATTATGCGACTTCTGAAAGGTAATTGGTTGCATCAGTTCTTATTTAGGGGCTCCATAGCACTTATCAGTTTTTTATTTTTTAGAATTCATTTCACTTCACCAATTTTGACTCTTTTTTTTACATGAAATCCAAATAAAAATCAAATGAAATTGCAGGTTGTAATGCAACAAAATAGGAAAAATGTCAAGGGGGATGAATATTTTTGAAAAGCACTGTGATCTACACTACTTTGATATGCAACATTAGGGATTGATCCAATGAACCAAGGTTCTCTACAGATCGGTGTCCCACCCACAGGATGGTTGAGCTAACGTAGGCGATTAGCATGAGGTTGTAAGTAACAATAACATTTCCTAGGACACAGACATATCTGATAACGGCAGAAAGCTTAAGTTCTTGTTAATCTAACTGCACTGTCCAATTTACAGTAGCTATTACAGTGAAATAATAGCATTCTATTGTTTGAGGAGAGTGCAAAGTTATGAACTTGAAAATGTATTAATAAAACAATTAAGCACATTTGGACAGTCTTGACACAAAATTTTGAACAGGAATGCAATGGTTCCTTCGATCAGTCTAACACTTTTCACATACACTGCTCCCATCTAGTGGCCAAAATCCAAATTGCGCATTTCAAAGATGATGGTACAATTTTTTTTGAAAAAATAGAATACAATAACATTTGCCTTTAAACAACTTGGAAAATTCCAGAAAATGATGTCATGGCTTTAGAAGCTTCTGATAGGCCAATTCACATAATTTGAGTCAATTGGAGGTGTACCTGTGGATGTATTTCAAGGCCTACCTTTCAACTCGGTGCCTCATTGCTTGACATGGGAAAATCAAAAGAAATCAACCAAGACCTCAGAAAAAAAATTGCAGACCTCCACAAGTCTGTTTCATCCTTGGGAGCAATTTCCAAATGCCTGAAGGTAACACATTTATCTGTACAAACAATAGTATGCAAGTATAAACACCATGGGACCACGCAGCTGTCATATCGCTCAGGAAGGAGACGCATTCTGTCTCCTAGAGATTAACGTACTTTGATGTGAAAAGTGCAAATCAATCCCAGAACAACAGCAAAGGACCTTGTGAAGATGCTGGAGGAAACAGGTACAAAAGTATCTATATCCACAGTAAAACGAGTCCTATATCGACATAACCTGAAAGGCCGCTCAGCAAGGAAGAAACCACTGCTCCAAAACCGCATAAAAAGCCAGACTACGGTTTGCAACTGCACATGGGGACAAAGATCGTACATTTTGGAGAAATGTCCTCTGGTCTGATGAAACAAAAATAGAACTGTTTGGCCATAATGACCATCATTATGTTTGGAGGGAAAGGGGAGGCTTGCAAGCCGAAGAAAACCATCCCAACCGTGAAGCACAGGGGTGGCAGCATCATGTTGTGAGGGTGCTTTGCTGCAGGAGGGACAGGTGCACTTCACAAATAGATGGCAACATTTCAAGACATCAGTCAAGCTTGGTCGCAAATGGGTCTTCCTAATGGACAATGGCCCCAAGCATACTTCCAAAATCGTGGTAAAATGACTTAAGGGCAACAAATTCAAGGTATTGGAGTGGCCATCACAAAGCCCTGACCTCAATCCTTTTAAAACATTTGTTGGCAGAACTGAATAGCATGTGCGAGAAAGGAGGTCTACAAACCTGATTCAGTTACACCAGCTCTGTCAGGAGGAATGGGCCTAAATTCACCCACAGAAGCACATGGAGAGAAGTCAGAAGTGGTATACTGCAGACCTGGGTTCAAATAGTCTTCTTTCAAATGCATTTGGCCTGTCTATAATACCGCCGTGTTTCAAGCAGATCACCATAGTCCCTGTTCCCAAGAACGCCAAACTAACCTGTCTAAATGACTATTGCGCTGAAGCAGTCACATCTGTAGCCATGAAACGCTTTAACCTAAGACTGGTCATTGCTCACATCAACCTAATCATGACACCCTGGGCCCACTCCAATTCGCATACCGCACCAACTGATCCATAGAGGACTCAATCACACTTCCCTCTCCAACCTGAATAAGATGTACACTACTGGTCAAAAGTTTTAGAACCCCTACTCATTCAAGGGTTTTCCTTTATTTGTACTAATTTCTACATTGTATAATAATAGTGAAGACATCAAAACTACGAAATAACACATACGAAATAATATAGTAATCAAAAAAGTGTTAAACAAATCGAAATATATTTTAGATTCTTCAAAGTAGCCACCATTTGCCTTTGACAGCTTTGCACACTTGGCATTCTCTCAATTAGCTTCACCTGGAATGCTTTTCCAACAGTCTCCCTTCACTCTGCAGGCCAACTCATTCCATACCATCTCAATTGAGTTGAGGTCAGGTGATTGTGGAGGCCAGATCATCTGATGCAGCACTCAATCACTCTCCTTCTTGGTCAAATAGCCCTTACACAGCCTGGAGGTGTGTTGGGTCGTTGTCCTGTTCATATTGCTGCAGAATGCTGTGGTAGCCATAGTGATTAAGTGTGCCTTGAATTCTAAATAAATCACTGACTGTGTCACCAGCAAAGCACCCCCACACCATCACACCTGCTCCTCCATGCTTCAAGGTGAGAACCACACATACAGAGATTTTCCGTTCACCTACTCTGCGTCTCACAAATACACGGCGGTTGGAACCAAAAGTCTCCAATTTGGACTCATCAGACCAAAGGACAGATTTACAACAGTCCATTGCCCATGTTTCTTAGCCCAAACAAGTATCTTCTTATTGGTGTCATTTAGTAGTGGTTTCTTTGCAGCCTCCTCTGAACAGTTGATGTGTCCTTTACTTGAACTCTGTGAAGCATTTATTTGGGCTGCAATCTGAGGTGCAGTAACTCTGGGATTCCTTTCCTGTAGCGGTCCTCATGAGAGCCAGTTTCATCATAGTGCTTGATGGTTTTTGCGACTGCACTTGAAGAAACTTTCAAAGAAATGTTCCGTATTGACTGCCCTTCGTGTCTTGAAGTAATGATGGATTGTTGTTTCTCTTTGCTTATTTGAGCTGTTCTTGCCATAATATGGACTTGTTCTTTTACCAAATAGGGCTATCTCCTGTATACCACCCCTACCTTATCATAACACAACTGATTGGCTCCAACGCATTAAGGAGGAAAGAAATTCCACAAATTAACTCTTAACAAGTGTCATGACTATCTTGTGAGGATCCGAATGGGTCGGGTCAGATTAGCAGTGGATGACAGTAACCAGAACCTCATCCACAGAAGAGGGGAGGAGGGAGCTGCTGGGGGGTTACACCCTGTCATATATTAAAGGAATACTACATGATTTCATGTGTTCTTTCATAGTTTTGATGTCTTCACTATTTCTACAATGTAGAAAATAGTTTAAAAAAATGAAAAACCCTGGAATCAGTAGGTGTGTCCATACTTTTGACTTGTACTGTAAATAGCACTTATCTACGAACTGCGGTAGTCCAAGTGCTTTACTTAGTAGGGGGAAACTTACGTCATCCACGATCAATGTGTCGCACCCACCTCAGTGATGCACGGTGACCATTTTGGTGCCAGAACTCTCACCACACATCAGCTATCAGGTGGAGAGGTGAGGAGTGATATACAGTGCATTTGGAAAGTATTCAGACCCCTTCATTTATTTTAACTTGATATTACGTTACAGCTGCTTCCTATAATAGATTTTTATTCAATGATCAATCTACACCCCATAATAACAAAGCAAAAACAGCTTTTTAGAAATGTTTGCACATTTATTGGCGAGATGATGTGCAGTGCCTCATTTCCTCCACTTGCCATTCAGTCCAAAGAGTTCAATCTTGGTTTCATCAGACGAGAGAATCTTGTTTCTCATGGTCTGAGAGTCCTTTAGGTACCTTTTGGCAAACTCCAAGCGGGCTGTCATGTGCCTTTTTTACTGAGGAGTGGCTTCCGTCTGGCAACTCTACCATAAAGGCCAGATTGGTGGTAGAAGAAATTGTCATTCTGGAAGGTTCTCCCATCTCCACAGAGGAACTCTGGACCAATGTTAAAGTGACCATCGGGTTCTTGGTTACATCCTTGACCAAGGCCCTTCTCCCCCCGATTGCTCAGTTTAGCTGGGCGGCCGGCTCTATGAAGAGTCTTGGTGGTTCCAAACTTCTTTCATTTAAGAATGATGGAGGCCACTGTCTTCTTGGGGACCTTCAGTGCTGCAGACATTTTTTGGTACCTATCCCCAGATCTGTGCCTCGACACCTTCCTGTCTCGGACCTTTACAGACAATTCCTCAATTCCTCAATTCGACCTCATGGCTTCGTTTTTTCTCTGACATGCACTGTCAACTGTGGGACCTTTTTATAGACAGATGTGTGCCTATCCAATCAATTGAATTTACCACAGGTGGACTCCAATCAAGTTGTAGATACATCTCAAGGATGATCAATGGAAACAGGAGGCGCCTGAGCTCAATTTTGAGTCTCATATCAAAGGGTCCAAATACGGATGTAAATAAGGTATTTCTGTTTATTATTTTTAATACATTTCCAAGAATTTCACTTTGTCATTATTGGGTATTGTGCATAGATTGATGAGAAATGTTTTATTTAATCGATTTTAGAATATAGATTTTAGGAGCTCAATTTTGAGTCTCCTAGCAAAAGGTCTGAATACTTCATGTAAATAAGGTATTTCTGTTTTAGAATTTCAATACAGTTACAACATTTTCTAAAACGCTGTTTTCCCTTTGTCATTATGGGGTATTGTGTGTAGATTAAGGCTGTAACATAACACAATGTGGATTAAGTGAAGGGGTCTAAATGCTTTCCAAATGCACTGTTGCCGATTAGGAATGAGGGGGATGATTAGGTGGCCATGATGGGAATTTAACCATGACACTGAGGTGAACACCCCTACTCTTACACTAAGAGCCATGGGATTTTGAATGACCACAGACTCAGGACACCCGTTTTAACGTCCCATCCGAAAGGCGGCACCCTACACAGGACAATGTTCCAGGAGGTAATCAAGGTTTGAAATGATTGTTTTAGTCAAATATTATCTGTTTCGGCTTCTTGCAGTCAATATGAAGTCTAAACTTTAAAAAAAAAAAATACGTTCTGGCCCCCTGAACATCCGCTCAAGACAAAATGGCCCGCGGATGTATCTAGTTGGTTGTCCCTGACATACAGTATCTACCTCAATTACCTCATACCCCTGCACATCAACTCTTTACTGGTATCCTGTGTATATAGCCAAGTCATTGTGTACTTATTCCTCGTTATTAGCTTTGTATTTCTCAATTTTGCTCTGCATTGTTGGGAACAGCCTGTAAGGCAGGCATACTTACAGGCCTTTTCCAACAATGCAGAGATGCTTTTTTTTTTAAATAACAGAGATGGTTTAAACCTGTTGTTTAAAGCATGTGACAAATAACATTTGATTTTGATTGAAAGGGCAGGGCTTGCAGGCATGTTCAATCAATTTTAGCTAACCTAATTTGAAAGATTTCAATTCATATTCGAACTCAGGTCTGGTATACTGTGGTACAAAGTGGGAACGCCTAGTGTTTTCCAGCAATAGTAAAAGTACGGAGTAGCGTTTACCCTGAATTGCCCTCTATCCTCCCTGTGTTAACGCTGCCAGCCAAGAGTCAGAGCCGGACCTGCCTTGCTGTACAGCGGGAGGGCAATGAATAATTGACTAGTAATTTCCCTTTCATCTCTCAGGTATAAACACAGTGCTTACTCTCTACAAACCCTATGATGCCGGGTAACTGGGAAGGCATGTCAGTGCATAATGAGTGCAATGAGTCGAAATTGAACTTTCATTGCATGAATGCAAATTATTTGAAAATATTACAACAAGTCATATTCAGAATAATAGTTTCAGAGGCACTTTTAGCGTCCGTTTTTACATCAATGACTCATTATCATGCTCTGGCCATACAACAAATATAAAGATTGAATGTCCAACTCTGACCTACACCTAGTATATGTGTATAGCGATGTCAAACCTACATAAGGTGCATTGATTGACAGAATCCAGCTTCATAAGTTAACGCCCAATGTAAACTTTCCTCTGTCCACTTCTACTGAAACAATGGTCACACACCTGGGACGATCCGAATGGTGCTCTCTCTGCTGCAGAATCTAAACAATTCAGAAAGATTTGTCATGGTTTTGAGTGAACCAAAGTGTCATCCTTGAAAAAATGGAAGCCCTTTCATTGCCAGCCACAGGAAATCATCCGACAGGGCACTGTGAAGCTGGATAAACAGAGCATTGAAATCAGTTTCAGGCCCACAGGAGTGTAGTTAAAACGGGCCCACTGACTCATGGGAGAGTGATGTCCAGTATCCAGCTAGCATCCAGCGCAGCACCAGTTATTTAATTATAGACATGGCAAGCGGATGTCGACTCTGATGCATCCAGTGCTACCAAGAGATGGATGAAAATAAACAGGACAAAGTAATGTTCCAAACCGAGTGTGTGTACAATACAATATAATGACAGTGAAAACATGTTTTTAGACATTTTAGCAAATGTAATGAAGATTAAATACAGAAATCTCATTTACATAAGTATTCACACCCTTGAATTAACACAAGTTAGAATCAGCTTTGGCAGAGATTACAGCTGTGTGTCTTTCTGGGTAAGTCTCTAGGAACTTTGCATATTTGTGCTGTACTGTACAATATTTTTTTCCCAAGTCTTGTCATAGGTTTTCAAGCAGAAAAGTCAAAACTGTAACTAAGCCACTCAGGAACATTCAATGTTGTCTCAACACTACCACCATTCAAAAGTTTGGGGTCACTTAGAAATGCCCTTTTTTTTAAAGAAAAGCTTATTTTTTGTCCATTAAAATTACAGCAAATTGATCAGAAATACAGTGTAGACATTGTTAATGTTGTAAATGACTACTGTAGCTGGAAACAGCAGATTTTTTTATGGAATATCTACAGAGGCCCTGGGGCGGCAGGGTAGCCTTGTGGTTAGAGTGGTGGACTAGCAACCAGAAGGTTGCAAGTTCAAACCCCTAAGCTGACAAGGTACAAATCTGTTAACCCACTGTTCCTAGGCCACCATTGAAAATAAGAATTTGTTCTTAACTGACTTGCCTAGTTAAATAACAGTAAAAAATCAGCAGCCATCACTCCTGTGTTCCAATGGCACATTGTGTTAGCTCATTTAAGTTTATAATTTTAAAGGGCTAATTGATCATTAGAAAAACATTTTGCAATTATGTTAGCACAGCTGAGAACTGTGTGCTGATTAAAGAAGCAATAAAACTGGCCTTTAGACTAGTTGAGTATCTGGAGCATCAGCATTTGTGTGTTCGATTACAGGCTCAAAATGGCCAAAAACAAAGAACTTTCTTCTGAAACTCGTCAGTCTGTTCTTGTTCTGAGAAATGAAGGCTATTCCATGTGGGAAATTGCCAAGAAACTGAAGATCTGGTACAACGCTGTGTACTACTCCCTTCACAGAACAGCGCAAACTGTCTCTAACCGGAATAGAAAGAGGAGTGGGAGGCCCCGGTGCACAACTGAGCAAGAGGACAAGTACACGAGAGTGTCTAGTTTGAGAAACAGACGCCTCACAAGTCCGCAGCTTCATTAAATAGTACCCGCAAAACACCCGTCTCAACATCAACAGTGAAGAGGCGACTCCGGGATGCTGGTCTTCTATCATCCTTGCTGATGACCAGCATACCCATAACATGATGCAGCCACCACCATGCTTGAAAATATGAAGTGGTAGTCAGTGATGTGTTATGTTGGATTTGCCCCAATTAATTAATTAAGTAATTTCTTTTAGACGTTTTCTGCAGTTTTACTTTAGTGCCTAATTGCAAACAGTATGCATGTTTTGGAATAGTTTTATTCTGTATAGGCTTCCTTTTCATTCTGTCAAGTAGGTTAGTATTGTGGAGTAACTTAAATGTTGTTGATCCCATCCTCAGTTTTCTCCTTTGATAGCCATTAAACACTGTAACTGTTTTGAAGTTCCCATTGGCCTCATGGTGAAATTCCTGAGTGGTTTTATTCCTCTCCGGCAACTGAGTTAAGAACACCTGTACCTTATTAACTTCATCATGCTTAAAGGTAAATTAAATGTCTGCTATTTTTTAGATTTTTCCCCATCTACCAATACGTGCCCTTCTTTGCAAAGCATTGGAAAACCTCCTTGGTCTTTGTGGTTGAATCTGTGTTTGAAATTCACTGCTCACCTGAGGGACCTTACAATTATCTGGATGTGTGGGGTACAGAGATGCGGTAGTAATAAAAAAATCATGTTAAACACACTTGCACACAGTGAACCCATGCAAATAATATGACTTCTTAAGCAGATTTCGACTACTGAACTTAATTAGGCTTGCCATAAGGGGTTGAATACATATTGAATTAAGTCATTTCAGATTTTCATTTTTAATTCATTTCTAAAAACATAATTCAACTTTGACATTATGGGGTATTGTGTGTAGGCCAGTGACATAAAATCTTACTGTTATCAATTTTAAATTCAGGCTGTAAAACCACCACATTTTGAAAAAGTCAAGGGGTGTGAATACTTTCTAAATGCACGGCTTCCTGCACAACAAGCTGTTAACAGTGTACTCTTTGTGTAATGTATACCACATATACAATGCCTTGAAAAGGTTTTCAGACCCCTTGGATTCCTTTGACATTTTGTGGGATTAAAATTGATTTAATTGTATTTTTTTTTGTCAACAATCTACACAAATACTCATGTCAAAGTGGAAGAAAAATATGTATTTTTTAATTAAGATTTTAAAAAATGTATAACTAAAATAGTCGTTCCAGAAGTATTCAGACCCTTTGTTTAGGCAAGCCTATGTTAGCTCAGAAGTAATTTGGCTTAACAAATCTCATAAGAAGTTACATGGACTGAATGATTAACCCTTCCTCTGTCTCCCATACATACATCTGTATGGCACAGGAGGTTGGTGGCACCTTAATTGGGGAGGATGGGCTCATGGTAGTGCTGGATCGGAATAAGTGTAATGGAATTAAATGCATCAAACATGGTTTCCATGTGTTTGACTCCATTCGCTCCGTTCCAGCCATTATTATGAGCCGTTCTCCCCTCAGCAGCCTCCACTCCTGTACGGTCCTTCAGGTAAAGTATTGAATTTCATGCACAGATTAAACTACAAAGACCAGGGAGCTTTTCGAAAGCCTCAAAAAGAGGTGCAGCAGGTAGATGTGTACCAATAAAAAATCCAACATTGAATATCTTGCCAAGTTGCCAAGTTACAGTTGTGAATTATCTGCTTCAAAATACATGGCAAGGCTTGAAAATTGCTGTCTAGCCATGATCGCCAACATCTTGACAGAGCTTTAAGAATTTTAAAAAGAATAATGGGCAAATATTGGACAATCCAGGTATGCAAAGCTCTTATAGACTTACCCTCGAAGACTCACAGTTGAAATCGATGCCAAAGATGTTTCTAACATGTATTGACTCAGGAAGCTGAAAACTTATGCAATGGCTATTTTAGTTCTTGAATTGTTATTTATCTTTAAATGTAATGTTTCTTTTACTTTGACATTAGAGTATTTTGTGTAGATTGTGGACAAAAAAAATTAAAAACACATTTTAATCCCACTTTGTAAAACAATAAAATGTAAAGAAATCCAAGGGTCTGACTACTTTTGCATGATTCTGATATGATTCTGCATGCGTATCATGTAGTCTATTGAATCAAATTGGAGTTAAAGATACAGTAGCTCCTTTCTATAGTTTGTTCAAGCCTGGAAACCAAAGGGCAGAGCATTCTCACACCAGTATTTCACTCTGACCACAGAGTGCTGCAGCACCTCTTAGAATGTCAAAATCTGTGATTCAGCGGTTAAATTTATCAACTTGTTTTTGATTTAAACTTTCCATTGAAATAACTTGGTGTGATTTGAGTACAGTTGAGACAGATGGTGAAATAAAATGACCTAGTACAGTGCTTTGGGACAGCTGCGGCCCAAAACCCCATTATAGTACTGTAAATATTTACAGGTAATGTCTTTACTTGTGAATGGGAGATTATGTATTCTAGAGAAACACACAACCATTGAATGGCCACTAAAGAAATGTTGTGTTCCTATTTGAAAGTCTCTGAATTTCAGAGCGTCTAGTCCACTCTTTCTTTCATTTCCAATTCGTATTTCATGTTAAATTGTACATTGTTTGATCACAGGCTAAATCGAAGTTTTAAAACTGCAGGATTAATCACTAATCCCAAAAAGTTATAGCTTGATATAGTTACAATTATTGACTCGGGGTTAATATTTATCTAACCAGGAAATTATATTAATTTGTAAAAATGTCTAACATTTTCTTTTCACTTCGAATTTATTATAGATTATTTGTGTTGAACAGTCACAAAAAAATCCCAATTAAATTCATTTTAATTCCAGGTTGTAACACAAACATTTGGACAAAGTGAATGCTGCATATTAAGCTTACCAGGGAATTTCAGTTTTTCATTTTGAATTAATTTGTAGCATGTTATAGAATTTAGTCTTCACTTTGACACAACGGGATTTTTGTGTACAACAATGATGAAGGTTGTAACACAACAACATGTGGAAAGTCCGTGCAAGAGTGCTAATTAACACTGGCTCTCTATTTATTGGTTCTGTATACAGTACACACACTTAGACTACTAAACTAAATATACTAGGCAAATGCAAATGTACACTTAATCTGCATACGTACTGAAGAGTAAATAATTGAACAACATACAGTATAACCACACTAGACTACTGACCCATTCCAAGCCCCAGTGTGTGATTAGCAGCCTGGCTGAACTCTGGACAGACAGAGGTGTCTTCAAAGAAGCCTGGAGGTTAAGTGGACAACTGGACACGGGTCATTCATCTTCCACGGTCAGGACTTTGAGTGACAGGAGTGCCTGTGCTCCATTCATTCCAAACCGTCTGTCCCATCCCGTCAGTCTTGGAAATCCTACTTGGAGCAGGCCCATATGGCTGCTCACACAGTGTATGCTAGTTGTTTAGAAGTTAGCCAAAATCCTGGTTTCAACTAAGCTTTATTTAAAATTCAAATAGAAGAAATGTTTCTCTATTGTAGCACCAGGGAAGTAAACCTGGGTTGCTGGCATGAAAGGTTAACCCAATTGATGGGAATTGTAACGTGGTTTATTTAGTGAGGATCGCTACACTGTCCCCTCTGAACGGTAAGGCAGGTCTCCATGTGTAGACCTATCGCAGCCCCAGCGGTGCATTCTCAATGGCCTCATGACCACCATCCCACTTCTGACACCAATATAGTGAATGGAGGGATAAGGAAGTGAACCTGGGTTTTTGGCATGAAAGGCAGATACTCTACGCATTGCACCAATAGTGTTAACCCATATGGTGGAAATTGTAATGTGGCTCATATAGCGAAGATCGCATAGAAATTATAGAAAAGTGGTACTTGGATCACGTCTACAGGGCTGCTCATTGCTCACACAGTGAATGGTAGTTACTTTCAATTGAAAAAAGTTTTTTTTAATAATTCAGGGTATAACATTATATTCCTTTTATCTCATTATAAACATAGTTACTGAAGATACAATGGCAAATACACTTGGTCTATCCTTTTTTTTCAAACTCTGATTGGTAAACACTCAATAACCAATATTTAGCAATACCCATGCATCTTCAGTAAGATTGTGTACACAGTCTACTCTTCCTGATGCTTACACACCACCACACAGATGTAATTGTTGGAAAAGCTCACTGCTTTACATTTCTGGTCTATTTAGGCCTGCTACTTAAACACAATGTGTATTTAATTGAAATTAAGACCAAGTACACATCCTTAAAGACGTCCTCCAGTGATATTTTTATTTGATTTTTTACTGGACCACCTATTGAAATGTGCCTTTTTAAGTAAATCGGGTGTCAAATGAGGTGAAAAGGAGACTGGAGTGCCACTTTAAAGAAACTTGAAACTGGGAGAGATCTGTCTATGTGATCAGTCAATGCTAGCTGTTGGCCAAAATCCCTGACAACACCAACAAAGGCTTACAGTGTAAGCAATTAAATATGATAATGAGCTTAGTGTACACACACTCTTTCTAAACAATGGGAGTCCGATCTGTCACCCACCCCAGAGTGTCTGCCTATCTGCTAGTCGTCCCCTCCCACACAGGCTAACAGCTGGGACAGCAACAGTTAGGGCGGAAGAGGCAGCGTTGGTAGCTTCCTGCCCAAGTCCTGCCCCTGGATTCAGGCGAGAGAATTGGACCGTCAGCCCTGGGAAATGTTCAATAAGTCAGTCTTCTTTAATCATTCTTCTTATTGGATAGGATCAGATGGTTCCCTCCTTGTGTCTCTCTATTTCAAAACGTTTCCACCCACTGAACAAGACCCTGGTGTACAAACAGAGCAAGCTTATCACACCAAGAACATCCAGATGGTGCCCTGTGCATACCGCCCCCCCAACACACACACACACATACAAAAAACAAAACAATAATAATGCTGGTGAACACAAGGGCACTCATTCTAGAAACAGCAGTGGGCCTACTTTGGCTCTTGCACAGTTCTTCAAAAGGGGACCACCACACATTTTGTGAATAGAACACATTGTGCCTGTGTTGTATTTTGATTGACGAACTTACAACTGCCTTAGGTCAGTTAGGATCACCACTTTATTTTAAGATTGTGAAATGTCAGAATAATAGTAGAGAGAACAATTTATTTCAGTTTTAAAAAATCTCATCACATTCCCAGTGGGTCAGAAGTTTACATACACTCAATTAGTATTTGGTAGCATTACCTTCAAATTGTTTAACTTCGGTCAAACGTTTCGGGTAGCCTTCCATAAGCCTCCCACAATAAGTTGGGTGAATTTTGTCCCATTCCTCCTGACAGAGCTGGTGTAACTGAGTCAGGCTTGTAGGCCTCCTTGCTCACACACGCTTTTTCAGTTCCGCCCACAAATGTTCTATGGGATTGAGGTCAGGGCTTTGTGATGGCCACTCCAATATCTTGACTTTGTTGTCCTAAAGCCATTTTGCCACAACTTTTGAAGAATTCTTGGGGTCATTGTCCATTTGGAAGACCCATTTGCGAACAAGCATTAACTTCCTGACTGATGTCTTGAGATGTTGCATCAATATATCCACATAATTTTCCATTCCTCGTGATGCCATCTATTTTGTGAAGTGCACCAGTCCCTCCTGCAGGAAAGCACCCCCACAACATGATGCTGCCACCCCTGTGCTTCACAGTTGGGATGCTGTTCTTCGGCTTGCAAGCCTCCCCCTTTTCCTCCAAACATAACGATAGTCATTATGGCCAAACAGCTCTATTTTTGTTTCATCAGACCAGAGGACATTTCTCCAAAAAGTATGATCTTTGTCCCCATGTGCAGTTGCAAACCGTAGTCTGTCTTTTTATGGGGGTTTTGGAGCAGTGGCATCTTCCTTGCTGAGCGGCCTTTCAGGTTATGTCGCTATAGGACTTGTTTTACTTTGGATATAGATACATTTGTACCTGTTTCCTCCAGCATCTTCACAAGGTATTTTGCTGTTGTTCTGGTATTGATTTGCACTTTCGCACCAAAGTACGTTAATCTCTAGGAGACAGAATGCATCTCCTTCTTGAGCGGTATGACGGCTGCGTGGTCCCATGGTGTTTATAATTGAGACCATTGTTTGTACAGATGAACGTGGTACCTTCAGGCATTTGGAAATTGCTCCCAAGGAACCAGACTTCTGGAGGTCTACAATCTTTTTTCTGAGGTCTTGGATGATTTATTTAGATTTTCCCATGATGTCAAGCAAAGAGGCACTGAGTTTGAAGGTAGGCCTTGAAATACATCCACAGGTACTTGTGGACTCAAATTATGTCAATTATCCTGTCAGAAGCTTCTAAAGCCATGACATAATTTTCTGGAATTTTCCATGCTGTTTTAAGGCACAGTCAACTTAGTGTATGTAAACTTCTGACCCACTGGAATTGTGATACAATGAATTACAAGTTTTAATGACTCCAACCTAAGTTTATTTAAACTTACGACATCAACTGTACATTGACATTGAACACTGGTCACTTTCATAATGTTTACATAATGTTTTACCACTGTGTCTGTACTGTATTCTAGTCATGGCTCATTCTACTGTACACACCTTTTCTATTCATATTCTGCCCACAATGTCTGTACAGTACACACCATTCACATACATATTTATATTCTGGACATTGCTCATTCTGATATCTCTTAATTGCTTGTTCCTTTTTTTGTCTTCTTTTGAATTTTGTGTATTGCTGTGTTGTTGGAGCTTCTTCTTCTTATTATTATTTAACTAGGCACGCCAGTTAAGAACAAATTCTTATTTACAATGACGGCCTACCCCCAACAAAACTGGACGACCCTGGGCCAATTGTGCACCGCCCTATGGGACTCCCAATCACAGCCGGATGTGATGCAGCCTGGATTTCAACCACTGAGATGCAGTGCCTTAGACCGCTACACCACTCGGGAGCCCCAGTGATAGAAACATAAGCATTTCGCTGCAGCTCTGAAATGCAAAACTTTGTACACAACAAGTTGATTTGTGCCCCTATTTAAATGTACATGCATTTCCAATACATTTTAACTCATCTCAAAGTAACGGCCACACAACCATTCAATTTGCTTCCATCGTGTGTGTACTCTGTTGTAAATCAATGACTGGATGATTCAGAATGGCACATCAATAGATGTCTGTGGGAAAATGGCACCTGCAGTCTGTGGCCTGTGGGGGACAGTTTTCTGCTCCAGTAACTGTATTCCTGTAAGGCAGACCATGCATGATCGCGATACTTAAAAATTTCCTGTCATGGGACAAAATAAGTCTGACTGTCATCAGACTTTTAAATATGAAATATCTCATGTATTCAAACATGCAAATCCAGCTATAGTTGTGATCCCAAATTAGGTTACAAAAAATTGAGTTAGTGGAGTAGAGTTTGATTTCTATTGGATCAGTCTAAAATATTATTTCATAGTTTTCCTCCATTTGTAGTTTAGCTATATCAAATATAAGCAACCTATTGTGTTCGGTTCGCGCTTTCGCGCTATCCGTCTCTCACAAACATGCCACGATGAACAGAAACGTACACGCTCGCTTGCTGGATTTCCTTATGTCCGCTGCGAGCCTTGTATGATTTAAACACTATCCAGTCGCTGTGAAATCAGTCTGACCTCTCAATTTCAACAATAGTCTCCTCCTCGTTGACGCCAGCAACCGCGACCTCTCGAGTGATCGCTGATGTGACCAATGGCTGACGGAATCCTTGCTTCCTCGCATGGCCCGTGGGCGAATCGGAATGTTCGGTGAGCAGAACTACAGTGGGCCTGGCTCTCATGTTTGGTTGAAATGGTAAGCTTGGGATGATATTTTGTGAGTTGTCTTTGACAGATTTATTTAATTGTTACATTGTTTACATATTTTAAGCGACTGCAGCAAGTCAATTAAGTTTATTGGAGCTATTCAGGTCAAATAAAATTTATTTGCTCCCCGTTTTGTAAGGCATTTCTAAAGTAAGCGCTTAGGCAGCAACGGTGGTTTTCCTATCCTATAAAATGTTTGATATTTCAAATACATTTCATTAATATTTTGGATTTGTTGGCAGTAATGTTGCATGTTTACAATGTGTCTTGACAGTGTAAACTCTCCATATAATCATGGTAACACTGCTACATTTCTATTAGGTTGTTACATTGTTAATATCCATGCTACATAGTCAGCTACTAAGTTTGTTTTGTGTAATGTAATGTAATATAATGCATTTATTTAACTGTATTCCACGCAAGCAAATGGCAACATCTTGTTTCTTCTTAAAACAAACCGTTGACTGGCTGTTTTTAACACATTGATGTACGGTATTACGATGTACGCTATTCACAGCAAAGGTACCTGCATAATAAGTAGGTTATTCCTTAAAGCAGGTGTCAACATGGAGCGGTACAGTGATTTTAGATAAACATTTGTGCACCACAGGTGAGAACGATTGCCATTGACATTCTAAAATATAATTTGTTCTTTTTGCGCCAGATTTCTCTGCGGTTTGGACTGAGACCGTTGCTACTGTGATAAAGGGACATCTGGATGGAAACAGGGCTACCCTGCCACACCTTTCTTCGTCAAGCAAAAGTGTTTTACTTCTCAGCTGGATACAATTATAAGAACAAACTTTGGAATACATTTACCAACATTTTTATTTGAAGCCAACTTGAATGGCATGGGCTTTGAGGAAACCTAACTGGTATTTTTGAAAGTGTTCACAAGAGTGGTGGAGTTTACTTTTGAGGAGTCTTCTGAAGTCTGTACAGGAACTAAATCTCAAAATGGATCAAGCAAGTGGTGGAGAGGATCCTAATAAACCTAATAAAAAGAAAGAAAAAGAGGATGAAAGTAAAAACAAAAAACTGGTAGGTATTTTCAGAGTTTTTTTGAGCCAACTTCCTTTGAAAAGTTAATCTGAACTGTGTCCTGTTATTTGACATTCAAGGGTTAACTGATATACAGACTTCCCATTGCAATATAATGTCATTTTGACTAAGTTACGTAAATTGTTACATAGTTTTCGCATGCTAGTTATGAGTGAATCAGTTTTACAACTCATAAGTTCGGGTGTTGAAAGCCATGCAAAGGAATTTATGTGCATGCCCCATTTACTGTTTTGCATTAGACCTTTTTAATCAGTCACCTTAATTGTATGCCCGTGTGTTAAAGTCAATCCATCACAACAGTTTATGAACCAACCCCACTGCTCACGCTAGTAACCCTGGGGAGTTGACTATATCACATGTCATGCACTGCGTCCCTGTGGTGCAAGACACGCTTAAAAATATATATTGATGGGCTGGTAGCCCCAAATGGGAATCGTATTACTATTTAATGTAATAGTCATATTTTAGCCTAGATGGCTGCTCGTATTTCACTTAAGTTACTTTTGAAAACCCTATGCTTTTTGATCTAAGTCTTTCCTACAAGTACCAGGTGAGGCCTTTGATATGGTCTCCATTACAGTTGATAGTTTGAACCTCAAAGCATTCATTTTGCAGAGACGGTTTAAGTGGAAAGGTCAGCAACTTGCTGACCATGAGGGCAGAACAAGTCCTTGTGGTTTGCAGAGCAGTCTTTTGTGCTGCGCATGAGTGTCAGCATTATAGATAAAACCTGAACCAAACTAAACGGTATTATCAGCACTATGACATGAACAACCACCAAGCAACAGTGCATAGGCTAGGCAGCTAAGTTACTTGTTGATAATAACTGATAGCTTGTATCTAACAGACTTTATTTCATTCTTCAATTCAGCTGTGGAGTCTCCCTATCGGCCTAGTCTGATACAGTGTCTAGCGTTGTTTAGTTACCCCTTCAATTCAGCTGTGGAGTCTCCCTATCGGCCTAGTCTGATACAGTGTCTAGCGTTGTTTAGTTACCCCTACACTGGTTGATATACACTCAGTGTCCAGCCAGTTTATTAGGTACACCCATTTAGTACTGGGTTGGACACCCCTTTGCCTCCAGAACAGCCTGAATTCTTTGGGGCATGGAAACATTGCTCAAGGGACCTAACGTGTGCCAGGAAAACATTCCCCACACCATTACAGGAACCAGGATTCATCGGACCAGGCAATGTTTTTCCACTCCTCAATTTCCCAGTGTTGTTGATCGGGGGCTCACTGGAGCTGCTTCTTTTTTGTTTTTAGCTGATAGGAGTGGGACCCGGTGTGGTCGTCTGTGCATTCCGATATGCCGTTCTGCACTGCGTCGTTATTTACCTGTTTTTGCCTGCCTGTTAGTTTGCACGATTCTTGCCATTCTCCTTCGACCTCTCATCAACTAACTGTTTTTGGCCACAGGACTGGATGTTTTTTGTTTGTCGCACTGTTTGTCGCACTCTGTAAATCCTAGACACTGTTGTGTGTGAGCCCAGGATGCCGTCCGTTTCTGGCTTGCAAGCCAGCCTGTAGGAGCGAACCTGATGGTGTAATAAATTGTCCACTAAGTGGTTGATATAGGAGGTGTATAGTTGTGATCTCTATTGAGCTATTACTGCCCAGAGCACCTCATCTCTTTTTTATTTTTTATTTTACCCCTTTTTCTCCCCAATTTCGTAGTGTCCAATTGTTGTAGTAGCTACTAGCTACTCATCGCCTCATCGCTACAACTCCCGTACGGGCTCAGGAGAGACAAAGGTTGAAATGAAAGTCATGCGTCCTCCGATACACAACCCAACCTAGCCGCACTGCTTCTTAACACAGCGCGCATCCAACCCGGAAGCCGTGCACCTGGCAACCTCGGTTAAGCGCGCACTGCGCCCGGCCGGCCACAGGAGTCGCTGGTGTGCGATGAGACAAGGACATCCCTACCGACCAAGCCCTCCCTAACCCGGACGACGCTAGGCCAATTGTGCGTCGCCCAACGGACCTCCCCGTCGTGGCCGGTTACGACAGAGCCTGGGCGCGAACCCAGGGTCTCTGATGGCACAGCTGGCGCTGCAGTACAGCACCCTTAACCACTGCGCCACCCGGAAGGCCCAGCACCTCATCTCTTGCCTGAAATTTAAGTGGGGTATACATCATTATTCGTATTTCACAAACTACTTTGACTGAATTAACTTCAACAAAATTTTCCCCAAAATAAACCATGTTCAGTTATAAATTAGTCACCATCTCAGGATTATTTTTAAGGTGGACTCTTCCCATGTCTTAATTACAACACTGAAGGGATGTGGTCTCTCTCCAGTGTGGTCATCATAATGACCACTCCACTCACCCTGTGGGAAACTAAAACTGGTTGGAAAGATGGGCTGTAAAAGAAGCAGGTTACAAACAGCGGCAGAAACGCAAAGGGAGGGAAAGTGGAAATTCTACATGGGAACACAGCCGCATATTTGCCTCTGCCGCTTGAATCGAAAAAAGTTAAGCTTTTGCCACTTGCCGCCACAGGGCTTTCTGTTCCACCAGAGTTGTCAATCAACTGCGGTACAGTGGACTGTTCTTGCCCTGCTGTTTGTAAGCTCCTTGAGCAAAAGTCAAAGAAGGCAAAGTTGCCTCCTCTGCTCAACCAGGATGTAGTCATACAGTTGAGCTGATCACATGTCTTGACACTGCTCCATTTCCTATCACTGACTTACTATAGTGTAACCTGGGAAGGGTTCCTGTACAAGGCCAGCATGTTAAGTAGTTAAGTCTAGTATGACAGCGAGTTCATTCAGTTAATCTGTGGATCAAGAGAGATGATGAGTTATCCAGGACAATGCCCTAACCTTGGCCACCACTAAGGTAAAGAAGATTATCCGTTTAGCCTAAAATTAAAGAGCAGGATGGCTATCTGGCCGACTTTATGACTTTGTTTACCAAATATGTCCTTCCAATTTTTACTCAACTATGTCCTGACTGCGATGGGCAGGACTCTTCTGTCAAACCTCTCGTTGCCTCAAGCTAAGACTCTAGACCAGAGGAGCAGCCACACAGAGCTCTGTGTATAATAAATAAATGCATATCGGGATATTCTTTTTGATGATATTATTGTATTGCATCGCTTTGACAAAATTGCAATATTCTTTTTGCACTAGTTGGCTGTACCTGTACCAAAACTCCCATATTTTTTCTTCATAGCGAGTTTTCCATATTTTTTTAAAAATAGGGTGCCAATTTGTTTTCAGCACTTTTTTTTTTCTCATGGCTCTCTCTCGTCCCTCTGCTGGTGAGCAATATGTTCGAATATGTTCGAATCATCGAATCGCAATAAAATCACAGTATCAAATCGCAATACATATCGTATTGGCACCTAAGTATTGTGATATTGTATCGCGAGGTCTCTAGCAATTCCCAGCCCAAGAATGACCGTGACGAGAAGTACTAACAAAACAAATAAATAATTCCTCTTGCTCTTGGGTTGCAGGCAGTGGGGAGGGGTTGGAATGGGGTGCAATGCTGGAGGCACAAAACTTGTAATCTCTGGTATGTGTTCCAGCAGGGTTAACTAACGTAAATAGAATGGCTGTGATTTCTAGCCAGCAGAAAACCCCTGTGTTTTGTAGACTGTAATGACATAGTAGGACTAGAACCCCCATGGTCTCCCGAGAGGGTGCAGTTCATGTGGTATTTAAATGTTGTGGAAATGTAGAGCGTTACAACACCACCATGTAACTCTTAAATGTCCTCCAGTTGCCCAGCCACTGCCTTCCCAGCCACTGCCTTCCATTCGTTGACACCACAGTCTGGTCTTTAGTGTTCTTAGGTGCTGCCTCACTACTGCCTTGCTGAATGCTGATGTCATCCCAGGACTCTCATTCGGTGAGCTCACTGCGCGCTACACAATCCTTAAGAGGTCTCAGGCATGTTCACTAGTGTTGCCTAATCCTCAACAGTGCAGCCAAGGCAAAGAGATGCAGGCCCGTGCTCGGGCTCTTGCTAACCCAGATGGCCTGAGAGTGGAGGGAGGAAGTCATCATTCATCCCTGGGTGGAGCCTTGATCTGACTTTTAGTTTTTCCCTCCTTTTTTTCTCCCCTCTTTGCACATGCATGCCTAATGCACGCAGGCTTATATACACGCCAAAATATTTCCCAACACTTTCCCTGACTTTGCCACCCTTGATTTCTTCCAGAGAAAGAGATTCAGAGATTGTCTGTGATCAGTGGGAATGTGTGTGGATCGAGGCCAGAATTTAGGGATAGTGATGAGTCTGTGTTTTAAGGTGGATTAGAGGTGGAGGTTGTCATTTCAAAGCAGCGCCACTGAGAGTTGTGGTGGCAGGGCAGTATGATTCCCTTTAGCGTGGGTATCCTTTAAACTTCAGCGAAAGGCTCAGTCTGACCTGTTGAAACTCTGGTGAGGAGACAAACATTTGAAAGCTGTGTTTGTTTTATTGAGTCACCGGCAGGATAACGTCACAACAACACTATCTGGGCTCTGGTTTGTGATGTGGACACAAAATAACAGCCAAGGACATCAGGATAACACCTCAGATGATTTTAAGGTTAAGGCCACTTTTATCAGGTTGTCTGTCACAAATGTCATGAATGAGTCATTTTTGGTTGCCCCATGTTTGCAGTTATCAAAGTATAACCGCCAAGCACCTTTGACTTCTAACGGAATGAACAGAAGGAGTGAAGTCATTTTGAAGGTATTCAGGAGATCCGGTTATCCAGACCTAGAGCCCCCTCCTCTGCATTCCAAAGTAAATTGTGACCTCAGAGAGAGAGAGAGAGAGAGCGAGAGAGAGCGAAGTGTGCCACCATATGTACCCCAAGATCCCTTGACAACTGGAGGATTATGTGGGTTATATTGTTTTAATAATGAAACGGAGTAAATGCTAAGCTGTATTTCAACTCGTTTAATGTAAGTGAATCTCAAATAAAGATTTTGATTCAGTTAACATACGTGAAAACCAATTTAAGGCCAATTTTAATTAACTGAGAGGCAGAAAAGCTTATTTACTCTACATTTCAGTGTGTAGTAGTCATACATATATTTGAATAGAGCTGCTCTCAAAGCATGTCAGCATAATAATAATGTTGACATTGAGATACTGACACGTTTTGTGACTGCTCTCTGACTTCATGTGTGAAGCAATTTAGGTGGTATGACTGATGACATGATTGTACAATACAGGGAAAATATAAAAAAAAAACTTAATCTCCTCCAAATTTGGAGTTGGTTGATTTGTCAAATTCAAACTGTAGCCTAGCCCAGTGTTTGCCAACTCCAGTCTTAATCCTATTTCACATTTACAAGTGTGTAATTTATATGCATGTGAATTAGAAATGTTAAAAAAATGTGTGCTGTTGGGTGTATGCGAGGATTGGATTTGGAAACACTGGCCTAGTCCATATGTCATATAGATTATATTAATGATTAGACTTGCACAAATAAAATGTGTATGAATGTATGTCCTAACTTATTGCATAAATACCCTAGCTAGATTCCATGCCAAGGTTTATATGATAAATAGACAAGTGACATAAGAGATTATACAGTAGGGTGGAATAATAGACTGTCATTGTGGAGGGTTACTGGACCCCTTGATTCACAATGTTAATGGTTGCTCATAGCATTGGAGAACAAAATAGTGTATCTTTTGCCTAAATGAAATATTTTGGATGAGATTACATTTCTCAGGGGAGATATCCTATATTATTTTCACTGTTGTGGTTACATGGTTTCCGTTCATGTTCTGGAATTCTGTTGGGACTACTAGCTAAAGTTTCTCAGGCTGAAGATGGAAATCCATGATGTAGGTGTAAAATTTGTCTTCTTGCCAAGTAAACAACATCAAGTAAACGACATCTTACATTGTAACCACACTAGCGTACCTCATGTGAACTTTCATATGATCAGGTGACAGTATAGGCGTATGACTGCCAAATTCCTAGAATGCCATAGTCCTTTTCGCCAATGCTCTCTTTTAGCTATAGCAAAAGGATTAGTGTAGATCAGTATCTCAAAGGTCACACAGAGTTCAACACACACACACACACACACACACACACACACAGAGAGGAAGGGATTGTTATACCTCAGTGATTCCAATTTTGGCACGTTTTTAGGGGCTTTAGGGTGCACATCAGGTCACAGCTACATGTGTGAAGGTGGGGTGTTATACTTCCATAAAAAAATACTGAAAGAAAGAATAGGCCTAGTTCAAACACGGCTAATATGCTAACATGCCATGGCCACCAAAGAGTGATACAACACAACAGTACAAGGTCTACTGTATACAGAAGCCTACCATATCAATAGTAGTGGATGCCTACATTTCAATGACTCAGTGGTGCTGTGGTGTTACTGTTGTGGTAAAACTAATTTGGCTGATAGAGGTAGATAGCAATATCAGATATAAATTATTCTATGTCATTTTGTGATTTTGTATGGTGTCCCTGGTGGCCTGGTCCTCAATTGTGGAGATAGAGGGTCTGTGTGAGAAGAGAACAACAGGAAATAAACCATGTGAGTTTTTCATGCCACTCAGGAAGTGGGAGAGAGGAAGTTGTGAAGAATGCTTTAGTCACGCTGGCTGTGGAAGAAACGGCTCCATCTGATCTGACATCACCCTGTCAGATATTTATACAGGCCTGTTCTTGGCAATTAGAAGAATAAAGAAGTATAAATCTCATTCTTCAACCTTGACGTGGTGTAAATTACTAGGGCTGGGTATTGTCAGGGACCTCATGATTACATTTTATCACGATACAGTACATTGGCAAGGACCCCCCCAACTCTAGTAAACTCCCAAATGAGTCGGTAAATAGTCAGTTCTTTCCACATGACTTCAATGTCTTGATGTTGAGGTGGGGCGGCAGGTAGCCTAGTGGTTAGAGCATTGGACTAGTAAATTAATGGTTGCAAGATCGAATCCCTGAGCTGACAAGGTAAAAATAGGTCGTTCAGCCCCTGAACAAGGCAGTTAACCCACTGTTCCTAGGCCGTCAATGAAAATAAGAATTTGTTCTCAACTGACTTGCCTAGTTAAATAAAGGTTAAAAATAATACGAAAAGAGACTAAAGCATGAAACACACCGAGAAACTGCTGATAGTTACTTATCACAGTGGGAGGCCGTCCCTTATCTTGCTACAACAAAAGCGGTACCTGCTGCATGACGATCCGGTAGTGACGAACGAACCATTTCTACTTTTAAAATGGCAAAGGCATTTTCTCCGTACATCCACGGATGAACCAGTCAGACTTCATATGCAATGTTGGCTATGGGATGGTAGCTAGCTAAGTGCACAGACACAATGCACAAAACACTAAATACTTCCTTTACGCTAGTTAACCACTTTAGTTAGTATTGATATAATTATATCACAGTGGATTAGCTAGTTTACATGAAATAACTGCCTGTGTTAGCTGCCAAGTTATCTAGCTAGCTAAGGACACTGCACTATCTAGCTAAGTAGCTATGTTGTGCTTGCTAGTGAATATATGTAAACGTTAGCTAGCTAGCTAAACATTTGGATATGAAATAGGCACTGTCGGGATTGGGTTTATGGAGGGTGAATTACATTTCTTCTTCGGTATCTTGCTAAGTAGTTATCTAGCTGTGGCCCAGGGTTTCCATTTGCCCTATTTGGCCCCAAAAATAAATAAATAGGTTGCTGGCCAATTTGTCTGGGTTAAAAAAAAAAAAAAAAGCTTTTTATCCAGTGATGAAAATACCAGTCGATGTGCTCCAACTTTAAAGGCAAATATACACTACCGGTCAAAAGTTTTAGAACACCTACTCATTCAAGGTTTTTTCTTTATTTGTACTACTTTCTGCATTGTAGAATAATAGTTAAGACATCATGAAATAACACATAGACAACTATGAAATAACACATACAAAATCATATAGTAACCAAAAAAAGTGTTAAACAAATCAAAATATATTTTAGATTCTTCAAAATAGCCACCCTTTGCCTTGATGCCAGCTTTGCACACTCTTGGGATTCTCTCAACCAGCTTCACCTGGAATGATTTTCCAATAGTCTTGAAGCAGTTCCCATATATGCTGAGCACTTGTTGGCTACTTTTCCTTCACTCTGCGGTCCAACTCATCACAAACCATCTCATATAGCCCTTACACAGCCTGGAGGTGTGTTGGGCCGTTGTCTTTCTGAAAAACAAATGATAGTTGCAAACCAGATGGGATGGCGTATCGCTGCAGAATGCTGTGGTAGCCATGCTGGTTAAGTGTGCCTTGAATTCTAAATAAATCACAGAAAGTGTCACCAGCAAAGCACCATCACACCACCTCCTCCATGCTTCACTGTGAGAACCACACATGCGGAGATCATCCATTCACCTACTCTACGTCTCACAAAGACACGGCGGTTAGAACCAAAAATCTCAAATTTGGACTCATCAGACCAAAATACCACCTTCCACCAGTCCAATGTCCATTGCTTGTGTTTCTTGGCCCAAACAAGTCTCTTCTTATTATTGGTGTCCTTTAGTAGTGGTTTCTTTGCATCAATTTGACCATGAAGGCCTGAGTCTCCTCTGAACAGTTGTTGAGATGTGTCTGTTACTTGAATTCTGTGAAGCATTTATTTGAGCTGCAACCTGAGGTGCAGTTAACTCTAATGAACTTATCCTCTGCAGCAGAGGCATCTCTGGGTCTTCCTTTCCTGTGGCGGTCCTCATGAGAGCCAGTTTTGTCATAGCGCTTGATAGTTTTTACGATTGCGCTTGAAGAAACTTTCAAAGTTCTTGACATTTTCCGTTTTGACTGACCTTCATGTCTTAAAGTAATAATGGACTGTCATTTCTCTTTGCTTATTTGAGCTGTTCTTGCCATAATATTGACTTCTGTATACCACCCCTAACTTGTCACAACACAACTGATTGGCTCAAATGCATTAAGAAGGAAATACATTCCACAAATGAACTTTTAACAAGACACATGTTAATTGAAATTCCAGGTAACTATCTCATGAAGCTGGTTAAGAGAATTTCCAAGAGTGTGCAAAGCTGTCATCAAGGCAATGGGTGGCTACTTTGAAGAATCTCAAATATAAAATATATTTGGATTTGTTTAACATTTTTGAGTTACTATGTGTTATTTCATAGTTTTGATGTCTTCACTATTAATCAACAATGTAGAAAATAGTACAAATAAAGAAAAACCCTTGAATGAGTAGGTGTCCAAATGTTTGACTGGTACTGTATATACAGTGCATTCAGAAAGTATTCAGACCCCTTCCCTTTTTCCACATTTTGTTACATTACAGACTTATTTTAAAATGATTCTAAAACTGAAATACTTTATTTCCAAAGCATTCAGAACCTTTCCTATGAGACTCGCAATTGTGATTATGATAGGTCATAGGTCAGTCCCTATTGTTCACATGCATGCAATGCTTACATGTTTCACGTAAAGAGAGCAAGGGTTGAGGGATTACAGAATGTTTTTTCTAAGCAAATTTGGGATTTCGCTAACTAAATGGATGAAATTATGTTACAGGAACAGCCGGACAGTGCAATAAACACTTGCTGTGCTGTGGTGCCTTTTTCACTGCATTAGGGAGGAGAGTCAGACGACCTGCGTCAATCACACAGGCACTCGCCATCTTTCTTTTTTTTTACACAGTGTGACCATCGGGCTCTTTCTTTAGTAATATCTGTGTCTTTATTATTTTATCAAACAGTTTGCTTAAAGCATCAGACAAGCTCAGTGCATATGTCGTTGGTTTTATATATGGAAAAATAAGTTTCAACATTTTGACCAATTGATTGGTCGAAAGAACAGGATGACTCTAAGTCGACCAAGGTTTGTTTTTGTCGGTGATGGCCCTAATCACGTGACACCATTATTCCTATGTGAAGACTCAATAGCGCATTGAAGCCAAATTAAGTCGGTTAAGATGGCGGCTCAAGGGTATATAACATGCACAGTTTGAGCTCAGTGATGTCCCCTCTCATTGAGTAACGCCTTCCACATTCTTGAGTTCGGTTAGGCGAGCCGAATGAGTGTGCTCGCATACTCCCGTAAAAGACCTTCGTTCGAAAAAATAGAAAAAAGCGGCAATCGTACTGTTTGTCCATCTTGAAACTCCATAGCCATCCACTTCCTCAAAATAGAAACTATGTGTTTGATATCATTCCACTAATTCCACTCCAGCCATTACCACGAGTCTGTCCTCCCCATTTAACATGCCACCAACCTCATGTGATGCACAAACTGTTCCAGATGGGAAGTATGTGGACGCCTTAACTCAAGTTGACGGCCAAATGGGGTCCTGCAGGTTGCAATTAGGAGCTAAATTATAAATGAAGCTAGAAATACTTGTTTTGTGTGCGATTTTAAAATAATCTGCTCAAGGACATACATCTGGTGTTTTTATAACCAATTATTGGTACTATGATTGTCTTTTAAAACATGTTTTATTTACACAAAGATTGACCACGAAGATTGCCATTTTTCCATTCATTATAATCATAATGCAAGCAGTACCGCGGTCGTCCTTGAACTTCCATGGTTCAATGAGAGGGTGGTGGCAGTCATTCCTCCCCTGCTCTTTCCCCATCTACCACAGAGACAAGTGAAAGGGGGAGCCCCTCAGTCTAAACATTATCTGATGGATTTTATGAACAGGGCAAATGTCAGTGGAGTGCTCAGATTAATCTCGGCATGATCCTTTTATTATTTAAACTTTAACTAACTATGCAAGTAAGTTAAGAACAAATTCTTGTTTTCAATGAATATGTCCACAATATTACTGTATATATACTTTTATACTGGGGTGTCTGCTGCCTTTCCATGTAATGAGTCTGTATCTGTTTCACTCACACACACACACACATACACACACACACACACACACACACACACTGTTAAGCGAACTCTAGGTCAGTACTTCAGTCTGTCAACAGAGACGGTCCCTTAGCAACATACAGTGCATTGTGGTTTTGTTTACTACTGAATAAGCTGTGTCCATATAAACCAGTGAGGCCAAAACTAAATGTGTAAACTGTGAACCACTATGTTCAAGCTGTTTGGTTTAACTAAGAAGAAAGTGCTACATACATTCTAGCAGGTTTTTGGATTCACACTCAACCCAATTCTGTGAACATGTCCCTGGGTAGAAGGATTCGTCACTTTCCACGCCCAGAATGGAAATCCAATAGTGAGGAATGCAGACGAACTGTGATTGCAGAGTGGAAGTGGAAGTGAACATTTGGAATACTAGAGGCTATGAAGGAGACTGGGAGAGCGGGAGCAGTGACACAAGGTTGTCAAGAATTGTTAGTAGCGGCACATGGCGATACAGTCATTAGTGCCAACAACACCAAGCACTCCTAGTTATCCTTTGTTGGTTATGAATTACAAGTAATTAAAGCAAAACCCTGATTTCCGTGTAAGCATGTCTCCATGCTGCTTTTTAGATGAACTCTGAAAATGCCATCCGTATTTAATGGGGATTTTTTTCCCCATTGAGTGAGCAGGAAGTGCTTCATGTGCAGATGGCGTAATGATGTAAAAATAACATATGTAGAAAAAACATATTTGAAACTAGGCCTACATGTTTGGCATGGAAAGATGTGAATTGATAGTATGTAATGCAGTTGTGGAAATGTCATACACCACCTAGTGGTATCACCTTGAGCAAGCCAATTGAACCTCTGACCTAGGATCAGACTCCCCCCCCCCCTTACTATCCATGTAATTGTTTTCATTATGATCTTAAAGTCAAAACTGATTCCTACTCTGAGACACTTTATGAATACAACATTACTAAACCATTTAGATTTGCTAATGCAGGACGGTATCTGGAATTAAAATTGGCCCTATATCCTTTAGCCCAGAAGAAAGCAAACTGAGTAGTTATTGTACAGTCGTGGCCAAAAGTTTTGAGAACGACACAAATATTAATTTTCACAAAGTCTGCTGCCTCAGTTTGTATGATGGCAATTTGCATATACTCCAGAATGTTATGAAGAGTGATCAGATGAATTGCAATTAATTGCAAAGTCCCTCTTTGCCATGCAAATTAACTGAATCCCCCCAAAACATTTCCACTGCATTTCAGCCCTGCCACAAAAGGACCAGCTGACATCATCTCAGTGATTCTCTCGTTAACACAGGTGTGAGTGTTGACGAGGACAAGGCTGGAGATCACTCTGTCATGCTGATTGAGTGTGAATAACAGACTGGAAGCTTCAAAAGGAGGGTGGTGCTTGGAATTATTGTTCTTCCTCTGTCATCCATGGTTACCTGCAAGGAAACACGTGCCCTCATTGCTTTGCACAAAAAGGGCTTCACAGGCAAGGATATTGCTCCCAGTAAGATTGCACCTAAATCAACCATTTATCGGATCATCAAGAACTTCAAGGAGAGCGGTTCAATTGTTGTGAAGAAGGTTTCAGGGCTCCCAAGAAAGTCCAGCAAGCGCCAGGACCGTCTCCTAAAGTTGATTCAGCTGCGGGATCGGGGCACCACCAGTACAGAGCTTGCTAAGGAATGGCAGCAGGCAGGTGTAAGTGCCTTTGAATGCACAGTGGGGCGAAGACTTTTGGAGGATGGCCTGGTGTCAAGAAGGGCAGCAAAGAAGCCACCTCTCTCCAGGAAAAACATCAGGGACAGACTGATATTCTGCAAAAGGTACAGGGATTGGACTTCTGAGGACTGGGGTAAAGTAATTTTCTCTGAATCCCCTTTCTGATTGTTTGGGGCATCCGGAAAAAAGCTTGTCCAGAGAAGACGAGGTGAGCGCTACCATCAGTCCTGTGTCATGCCAACAGTAAAGCATCCTGAGACCATTCATGTGTGGCGTTGCTTCTCAGCTAAGGGAGTGGGCTCACTCACAAGTACACAGCAAAGAAATAAAGAATGGTACCAACACATCCTCCATGAGCAACCTCTCACAACCATCCAGGAACAGTTTGGTGATGAACAAAGTCTTTTCCAGCATGATGGAGCACCTTGCTATAAGGCAAAATTGGCTCGGGGAACAAAACATCAATATTTTGGGTCCATGGCCAGGAAACTACCCAGACCTTAATCCCATTGAGAACTTGTGGTCAATCCTCAAGAGGTGGGTGGACAGATTAAAACCCACAAACTCTGACAAACTCCAAGCATGTATTATGCAAGAATGGGGTGCCATCAGTCAGGATGTGGCCCAGAAGTTAATTGACAGCATGCCAGGGCGGATTGCAGAGGTCTTGAAAAAGAAGGGTCAACACTGCAAATATTGACTCTTTGCATCAACTTCATGTAGTTGTCAACAAAAGCCTTTGACACTTATGAAATTATTGTAATTATACTTCAGTATTCCATAGTAACATCTGACAAAAATATCTAAAGACACTGAGGCAGCAGAATTTGTGAAAATTTATATTTGTGTCATTCTCAAAACGTTTGGCCACGACTGTAGTCCTTTTTTATTTAAAAACTCTTGCCAGATGAGTTATATTTGTGATATTCTCCATACTCATATGGACCCATGAATCCAGCAAAATTGTAGTGGGCTTTTCAATTTTATTAACCTTTATCTAAACAAAATCCTATTTCGATAATGAAGGAGCTGAGGGCTAATTCGATTTGGGTTATTTTGAGGAATTAACGTTGGGCAATAAACATTTATTACAATGAAAGAGTTGAGGTTTTAATAAGCCAGAGAAGCCCAGAGGATGTGCATGGTTAATTGTTATGTGGTAAATTGCATTGTTGTAGTGTTGGCATACGATAATGACTGTGCGGAAGTGAATTGATGTTTTCCCCTAAAGGAAACCAAATTGCATTGTTGCTATATGTTGCCGTGCGATAATGACTGTGCAGAAGTAAAATGATGGTTTCCCCTAAAGTAAAGACGATTAGCTCAACAGAGGTTCCCTTGTTGTTAAACTGATTAAAATATGTTAAATTAACCCATTTGAAAAATGTGCAATGTTTTACACACTTGTAGAGACAATGTTTGAAAGTAATGATGGGGGGGAAATATAGATAGTTACATATTTTCTGGATATTATTTCTGACCATATATCGTTTTGACAATATCGCAATATTATTTTTGCAATAGTTGGTTGTACCTGCACCAAACTCCAATTTGTTTGACTGATCAAAACTTGCTTTCTCATGGCTCTCTCTTGTCCCTCTGCAGTAACATACAGTGCATATGGAAAGTATTCAGACCCCTTGACTTTTTCCACATTTTGTTACATTATAGCCTTATTCTAAAATGGATTCAATTGTTGCTTTTCCTCACCAATCTGCACACAATACCCCATAATGACAAAGCATAAAGAAATTAATTTAAAATTGAAATATAACATTTACGTAAGTGTTCAGACCCTTTACTCAGTACTTTGTTAAAGCACCTTTGGCTGCGATTACAGCCTCAAGTCTTCTTGGGTAAGACACTACAAGCTTGGCACACCTGTATTTGGGGAGATCCTCCCATTCTTCTCTGCAGATCATCTCATTCTTCTCTGCAGATCATCTCAAGCTCTGTCAGGTTGGTTGGGGAGCGTTGCTTCACAGCTATTTTCAAGTCTCTCCAGAGATGTTCGATTGGGTTCAAGTCCGGGATCTGGCTGGGCCAGTCAAGGACATTCAGAGACTTGTCCTGAAGTTACTCCTGCGTTGTCTTGCCTTTGTGGATAGGGCCTTCCTGTTGGAAGGTGAACCTTCACCCCAGTCTGAGGTCCTGAGTGCTCTGGAGCAAGTTTTCATCAAGGATCTCTGAACTTTGCTCCGTTCATCTTTCCCTTGGTCATCTTCCATCTAAGAATAATGAAGGCCAATGTGTTCTTGGGGACCTTCAATGCTGCAGACATTTTTTGGTACCCCTTCCTCAGACCTGTCCCTCGACAGAATCCTGTCTCAGAGCTCTACGGAAAATTCCTTTAACCTCATTGCTTCGTTCTTGCTCTGACATGCACTGTCAACTGTGGGACCTTTTTTATATATATATAAAAGCCTCTATATATAGGTGTATGCCGGGACCTTTCCAAGAATTTCACTTTGTTATTTTTCGGTATTGTGTGTAGATTGATGAGAATGTTTTATTTAATCGATTGTGGAATAATGCTGTGACGTAACAAAATGTGAAAAAAAGGGGTCTGAATATTTTCCGAATGCACTGTGTGGTGAGCAATATGTTTGGAACATCGAATTGCAGTAAAATCACAGTAACCAATCGCAGTACTTATCAAATAGTGAGAATCGCAATACACAGTTGAAGTCGGAAGTTTACGGACACCTTAGCCAAGTACATTTAAACTCAGTTTTTCCACAATTGCTGACATTTAATCCTAGTAAAAAATCACGGTCTTAGGTCAGTTAGGATCACCACTTTATTTTAAGAATGTGAAATGTCAGAATAATAGTAGAGAGAATGATTTATTTAAGCTTTTCTTTCTTTCATCACATTCCCAGTGGGTCAGAAGTTTACATACACTCAATTAGTATTTGGTAGCATTGCCTTTAAATTGTTTAACTTGTGTCAAACATTTTGGGTAGCCTTCCACAAGCTTCCCACAATAAGTTGGGTGACTTTTGCCCCATTCCTCTTGACAGAGCTGGTGTAACTGAGTCAGGTTTGTAGGCCTGCTTGCTCGCACACATTTTTTTCAGTTCTGCCCACATATTTTCTATATGATTGAGGTCAGGGCTTTGTGATGGCCACTCCAATACCTTGACTTTGTTGTCCTTAAGCCATTTTGCCACAACTTTGGAATTTTGCTTGGGGTCATTGTCCATTTGGAAGACCCATTTGCAACCAAGCTTTAACTTGAGAGGGTGCTTCAATACATCCACATAATTTTCCATTCCTCATGATGCCATCTATTTTGTGAAGTGCACCAGTCCCTCCTGCAGGAAAGCACCCCCACAACATGATGCTGCCACTCCCGTGCTTCACGGTTGGGATGGTGTTCTTTGACTTGCAAGCCTCCCCCTTTTCCCTCCAAACATAATGATGGTCATTATGGCCAAACAGTTCTATTTTTGTTTAATCAGACCAGAGGATATTTCTCCAAAAAGTATGATCTTTGTCCCCATGTGCAGTTGCAAACAGTAGTCTGGCTTTATTATGGAGGTTTTGGAGCAGTGGCATCTTCCTTGCTGAGCGGCCTTTCAGGTTATGTTGATATAGCACTCGTTGTACTGTGGATATAGATACTTTTGTACCTGTTTCCTCCAGCATCTTCACAAGGTCATTTGCTGTTGTTCAGGGATCGATTTGCACTTTTCGCACCAAAGTACGTTAATCTCTGAGATACAACACGTCTCCTTCCTGAGCGGTATGACAGCTGCGTGGTCCCATGGTGTTTATACTTGCGTACTATTGTCTGTACAGATGAACGTGGTACTTTCAGGCATTTGGAAATTGCTCCCAAGGATGAACCAGACTTTTGGAGGTCTACACTTTTTTTCTGAGGTCTTGGCTCTTTTCCTTAGATTTTCCCATGATGTCAAGCAAAGAGGCACTAAGTTTGAAGGTAGGCCTTGAAATACATCCACACGTACACCTCCAATTGACTCAAATGATGTCAATTAGCCTATCAGAAGCTTATAAAGCTATGACATAATTTTCTGGAATTTTCCAAGATGGTTAACGGCACAGTCAACTTAGTTAATATAAACTTCTGACCCACTGGAATTGTGATACAGTGAAATTTAAGTGAAATAATCTGTTTGTAAACAATTTTTGAAAAAATGACTTAGTAGATGACAAAGTAGATGTCCTAACTGACTTGCCAAAACTATAGTTTGTTAACAAGAAATGTGTGGAGTGGTTGAAAAACGAGTTTTAATGACTCCAACCTAAGTGTATGTAAACTTCCGACTTCAACTGTATCTCGTATCGGCACCAAAGTATCGGGATAATATCATATCCTTGTCTATTTAGTGAACCATAAACTAGGAGTTAGGTTAGCGTTAAGATTGAGACTACAACCTTATTAGCTATTGCTTCTTAAGTTGAGAGATAATGTTTAGCCTAATCAACGTATCTTTGTGATTATCCACAGTCACATGTTTAGTGGTCATTATCTGTCAGTAAAGCTAACCATTGTAGTTAACAGCACAACAGTTCTTCTGACAATGCTTTGGCCCTGTTTTATTGTATTGAGAACCATTAGCTGCTTCGCTCAAGGCTGCAGCTACTCTTCCTGGGGTCCAGCAAAATTAATGCCGTTATGCATTTTTTATATATTTTTTTAAATATTACAATACATTCAAAACCGATTTCCCCACATGTTATGGTTGTACCCTCATGCCTCTACTCTACTACCACATATCTACAACACAAAATCCTTGTGTACGTGTGTGTATACTGCATATGTTATCGTGTGTGTATCCATATGTCTGTGCCTATGTTTGTGTTGCTTCACAGTCCCCACTGTTCCATAAGGTGTATTTTTATATTTTTTTTACATACAATTTTACTGCTTGCATGATTTACTTGATATGGAATAGAGTTTCATGTTGTTATAGCACTATGTAGTACTGTGCTCCTCTCCCATGTTCTGGACTTGGGGACTGTGAAGAAACCTCTGGTGGCATGTCTTGTTGGGTATACATGGGTTTCCTTGCTGTGTGCCAGCTCAAACAGACAGCTCGGGGCATTCAACTTGTCAATTCCTCTCACAAATACAAGTAGCGATGAAGTCAATCTCTCCTCCACTTTGATCCAGGAGATACTGACATGCATATTATTAATGTTAGCTATCTGTGTATATCCAAGGGCCAGCCGTGCTGCCCTGTTCTGAGCCAATTGCAATTTTCCTAAGTCCTTTTTTGTGACACCTGACCATATGACTGAAACAGTAGTCCAGGTGCGACAAAACTAGGGCCTGTAGGACCGGCCTTGTTGATAGTGCTGTTAAGGAGAGTAGCACCTTTTTATGGACAGATTGGTCCTCATTTTAGCTACTGTTGTATCAATATGTTTTGACCAGTTTATAATCCAGGGTTACTCCAAGCAGTTTAGTCACCTGAACTTGCTCAATTTCCACATTATTCATTACAATATTTAGTTAAGGTTTAGGGTTTAGTGAATGATTTGTCCCAAATACAATGCTTTTAGTTTTGGAAATATTTAGGACTAACTTATTTCTCGCCACCCATTATGAAACTAACTGTAGCGCTTTGTTAAGTGTTGCAATCATTTCCGTAGCTGTAGTACCCGACGTTTATAGTGTTTAATCATCCGCATACATAGACACACTGGCTTTACTCAAAGCCAGTAGCATGTTGTTTGTAAAGATTGAAAAATTAAGGGTCCTAGACAGCTACCCTGAGAAATTCCTGATTCTTTCCGGATTATGTTGGAGAGGGTTCCATTAATTAACACCCTCCATGTTCTGTTAGACAAGTAACTCTTTATCCACAATATAGCAGGGGGTGTAAAGCCAAAACATAAGTTTTTCCAGCAGCAGACTATGATCGATAATGTCAAAAGCCGCACTGAAGTCTAACAAAATAGCCCCACAATTGTTTTATTATCAATTTCTCTCAACCTGTCATCAGTCATTTGTGTAAGTGCTGTGCTTGTTGAATGTCCTTCCCTATAAGCATACTGAAAGTCTGTCTATTTGTTCACTGTAAAATAGCATATAGGAAAGGTCAAGTCATGCGTCCTCCGAAACATGACCCACCAAACTGCGCTTCTTAACACCCGTCCGCTTAACCCGGAAGCCAGCTGCACCAATGTGTCAGAGGAAATACCATTCAATTGACGACCAAAGTCAGCCTGCAAACGCCCAGCAGGCCACAAGGAGTCGCTAGCGCACGATGAGCCATGGGACTCCCAGTCACGGCCGGTTGTGACACAGCCTGGGATCAAACTTACAGCGCTGCACCACTCGGGAGGCCGGCTTTACTATTTTTAGGTAGCGGAGTTACTTTTGCTTCCCTCCAGGCCTGAGAGCTCACACTTTCAAGCAGGCTTCAATTGAAGATATGGCAAATTGGAGTGGCAATATCGTCCGCTATTATCTTCAGTAAAATTTCCATCCAAATCAAATTTATTTATATAGCCCTTCGTACATCAGCTGATATTTCAAAGTGCTGTACAGAAACCCAGCCTAAAACCCCAAACAGCAAGCAATGCAGGTGTAGAAGCACCTGCATCCAAGTTGTCAGACCCCAGTGGCTTGTCATTGTTGATAGACAACAGTAATCTTTTCACATCTTCCACACTCACTTTTTGGAATTCTAAATGACAATGCTTGTCTTTTATCATTTGGTCAGATATACTTGGATGTGTAATGTCAGCGTTTTTGCTGGCATGACACTGTTGGCATCACCTGAGCAATACAGTCGAGACATTGCTCTCTGTTACCTCACGTAACCTTTTGGAGCAGTGATAGTATGCAGGTATCATCTTGACAAGGCTGCCTCGAAGGAGTAATTAAATAACACTTTCACATTGTCCATAGGGACTAGAACTAGATGTGGAAATTCATAGATAGAGGCTCTATCCATGACAGAAAACACCTACCAACTGTTGATTCGTAGAAGTAATAGATATGGCAGTTTGAGCGTCTGCTAGCTGCAGTCTTTAGCCTCAGGGAGCTATGGGGCTAACGGCTCGAGGAGTTGCAGTGTAAAGCCGTTAAGAGCGATAGCCTGAGATTAACCGAGGAGAGAATCCCCTCCGCAGGAGGTCCGCTTTATGGCCACAACACCCCACGTTCCCCAATCGTTAGCGCTTCACAGCCCCCACAGCATAGTGCCACAGCATATGGTGTTGTGTTGTTTCCTGCTTCCTGTGTCAGTGTGTGACTGAGGCGTCTTTACAAACGGCCGTCCGCAGCAGAGCCACAGGCCATTGGCAATGTATGCCTTGTGTCTGGAAAGGAAACAAACATCTGTTTTGGGAGTTTTTTTTCGGGGGCCTACAGTTGAAGTCGGAAGTTTACATACACTTAGGTTGGAGTCATTAAAACTTGTTTTTCAACCACTCCACAAATGTCTTGTTAACAAACTATAGTTTTGGCAAGTCAGTTAGCACATCGGTTAGGACACAAATTTCATTATGGGTCCTAAAGCACGGAAATAGTGTCCACTGCTCGTATACTTCGTATTTTGGCGAATGTAGTACGACATCCGGGAACTTTTGGCATACTAACTATATCCATACTATATCCATATCCATACATGTCCAATAAGCATACTACATACTCAATTTACATCACAAGTAGTACGGTTAGTGCAGTTAGTATGAGTATTTGAACACAGCTCTTGAGTTTGAGAACATTTTTTTTTAGTTATTGAACTACAGTAGGTTAAGTGGATTTATAACCGGTAATGGAATTACGGTAACAGAATTACATCATGGGTCCCTGATCTGTACTATGCTTAATTATGAATATTCATATCATTCTCTTTATGGTGTTTGTATCCCGAATAGGTACACAAAGGTTAAAATATGCAATAACCTTATTTTGCATATTTAGTTAATTCTACACAATAGCTATTATACTAATGAGCTCCTTCCCTAAACAAGGCCACATTTGGTTGGTCCGGACCAGACCAGGCTGAACCAATGTTTATGTTTCCCAAATTTGGACATGACAGCACAATAGAGCACAGTAGAGTAGCGTACAGCAGAGCAGATCAGAGTACAGTACAGTAAAGTAAATATGTACAGTACAATACAGTACATTATATTGTACTCTACTCTAGTGTACTGTACTGCACTCTACTTTTCTTTACTTTACTGTACTGTCCTGTCCAAATTTGTGAAACATACAGTACCTGTCACGTTCTGACCTTTATTTCCTTTGTTTTGTCATTATTTAGTATGGTCAGGGCGTGAGTTGGGGTGGGCAGTCAGAAAAACAAACAATGATTTGGGTATTTCTATGTTTCGGCCTAGTATGGTTCTCAGAGGCAGGTGTCATTAGTTGTCTCTGATTGAGAATCATACTTAGGTAGCCTGGGTTTCACTGTGTGTTTGTGGGTGATTGTTCCTGTCTCTGTGTTAGTTTGCACCAGTATAGGCTGTTTCGGTTTTCCACGTTTGTTGTTTTGTATTATGTTCATGTTTAGTTGTCTTATTGAAAAACATGAATAGTAACCACGCTGCATTTTGGTCCTCCTCTCCTTCACCGCAAGAAAACCGTTACAGTACCAGTCAAAAGTTTAGAAAACCTAACCATTCAAGGGTTTTTCTTTATTTTTACTATTTAAAAAATGAATTAAAGACATCAAAACTATGAAATAACATATGGAATCATGTAGTAACCAAAAAAGTGTTCAACAAATCAAAATCTATTTCATATTTGAGATTCTTCAAAGTAGCCACCCTTTGCTTTGATGGCAGCTTTGCATACTTTTGGCATTGGTGTTATTCATAGATGTGGTTATTCATAGGTTCATTCATATGGGTTCGTCTGAGGCTTTATGACATTTCTGTCACGTTTGCATGCATGTCCATCTGTTACTGTGTATTGTGACATTTTGGATATTCTCCTTCACATGCACACCATGGGGCTGTCATTTTCAGTTGGATCTTATTTTTCACAATGTGCCTTCCCTTCAACAGAACATACACATAAAAACATTGGCTGACGACATGGTAAGGCGTCCTGTTTTCATTTCTTTGTGTATTTTGTTTCGCATCATCTTCTCTTTGTGTCATGGCTGCACAGGATGTTGAACTGAAATCTGTGGATGGATCAATGAAACAAGAGTGACACGGTGCCCTCAGTAAACCAAGTAGGGTTCCTGTATTACTGTCATTACAGTATTTTATGGTTATTTAATGTGGCCAAATGATCACGTATGAATGCCTAGCATAATCAGTCAAATATCAGCCCAACAGTATCCAACAGGCTTATATATTGTATTTGTTATTATTCCTCTTAATAATTCATTAACAAAGAACAAGTACACTCTATCTGGGTCAAACACTGGTGCTGTTTCAATGGATTGTATTACATGTAGATTCTACAATCATGTTGAACATCATTGGTTTGTCTTTCACTGGTCCGTCCACAATGATTTCAGTGTAGATTCAGGTGTGCTATCATTAATAAAAAGTCGTATTAATTGATTTGTCTTATTCCTTTTCATATGTATGTTCATTCATTCATTTCACACAAGCATGACCCCTAAACCCATATAGCTAATACCACTGACGACTAACTAACAGCGACTGGTGCATGGACTTACCCTCTTCTGACTGTGTAACAAAGGTGTGTGCTGCTGGCGGCATATCATTTGATCTTGGTCTGTCTTCTGTCGTCGGCCCTGAATACATATGAGGTGCGCTTGATTTAATGCTTGCAGTTTGCACTTTTGGGACGATTCCATTTGTCCCATTGCCCCCTGCAAACTAAATCAAGCACAGCTCAGGTGAATGTATTTTTACTTATGCGATTGACATTTGTTCTTAATTCATCGGTGTAGCTAGAATAGCTGAGTACTGTCTGTGAGGAGAGTATCTTTCTGAGGCATATGTACTTAAGTTATACAGACTCCCATAACAGTCTGTGATTTTGAACAATCCTAATCTACAGGGTTAATGGTAAGTGTGAAGGTAAGTTAAAATCGATGACGTCGCTGTATTTAACAGTGTACCATTTTATTATGTACCATGTTTTCATTCAGATACACATGAACTGTACAGATTAATACATCAAAGTTTGAAATAGAGCAAGCAATGTTACACCCCTTGTTAAAGCACATTATCATTTAATCTAACATCATTTTTTTTTACGACACAACAGAAGATGAGCACACATTATCAGTCCGCCCCTTGTCACAGGCAAAACGCTTTACTTTAGCTGGCCTGTGGTACCATCCCAACCAGCTGATGCCTGTTTAAAGGTTGGGAAGGAGCTTGAAAGACATGGCAGGCATATGACAGTATCACTCAACTCTACAGTATGTAAGCATTCAGAAAGCCTGAAGCCTAGCTAAATATTCCTAGTTAAATACTATATGTCGTAACACTTACCATACACACTGGTAATGCCACCCTCTCTTTCCCCTTCAGCGTGACCGGATCACCAGTTTCCGGAAGACTGGGAATAAGAAGGACAAGCCCCTGATCCAGCACTCCACAGACCCCATGTCCATTCAGGTAGAGATGCCCATGCCCCAGCCTCTCTTCGACGACCGCTCCATGAACCTCTCCGAGAAGGAGATCAACGCTCTCTTTGAGAAGATGATGGTAAGTCCGATACTGTAACTCTCCTTTTGAACCAAGTGTATATAGCCACCATTATCCACAGTGCTCCCCTCTAAGAATGAATGTAGAGTCCCTGTTTTCAGTACAGTATTTCCCTGACTGATCAAAACTAGTTTTCTCATGGCTCTCTCTTGTCTTTCTGCAGCAGACATATAGTGAGCAATGTGTTTGAAATGTCAAATTGCAATAAAATTGCGGTATCTAATCGCAATACCTACAGAATCGTGAGAATTAAAATCCATATTACAATCCGTATTGGTATTGTGAGGTCCCTGGCAGTGTACACTGAGTTTACAAAACATTAAGAACACCTTCCTAATATCGAGTTGCACATCAGAACATGGACTCTACAAGGTGTCGAGAGTGTTCCACAGGGACGCTGGCCCTTGTTGACTCCAATGCTTCCCAGAGTTGTGTCAAGTTGGCTGGATTAGCCTTTGGGTGGTGTATCATTCTTCATACACACCGGAAACTGTTAAGCAAAAACCTAGCAGTGTTGCAGTTATTGACACGAACCGGTGTGCCTGGCACCTACTGCCATATCAAGTTCAAAGGCACTTAAATCTTTTGTCTTGCCCATTTACCCTCTGAATGGAACACATGCACAATCCATGTCTCAATTGTCTCGAGGTTTAAAAATCCTTCTATACTAAATCATCTATACTGATTTGAAGTGGATTTAACAAGTGACATAAAAAAGGGATCATGGCTTTCACCTGGATTCATCTGGTCTGTCTATGTCATGTTCATAATGTTTTGTACACTCAATGTATATGTACTATGGGATTACACCTTCAACCACTACTTGTCTTGAACCATAGAGATGTAATGGGTAGAATGGACATGGTTACTGATTCTATGTCTGAAACTCACCGTGGGTCCTTTTTAGTACGAGCTACCAATCACATTGTTATTTTACTGTTCACCAGAGAGTCTGATCTTTAGGTGGATCTCTGTCTCCACTGGTTGTCATAATAATGATATCAGTAGATGTGATGTGTTTTGGCAAAGAAATGTAGCGGTTTTCTTTTCTATTGCCCTCTATAATTACATCATGTTAATGTGGGTGCTTTTGTGTCTCATACTATGCGCCACTCTTCTTTTCTTCGTAATCTGCAGGCAGGGAGCTCTGCTCAGGCTAAGCTTCTGCTGAGCAGTACTTACCTGGTTCGCTGCGCAGAGCCGTGTCACAGCTCTAAAATCACGCTGACGCTCAGCATAGAGAGCACATAGATCAAAGAGAGAGACAGGAGTGAGTGTATCAGCGTAACCCTGTCGTGACTTCTCACTTAACTCGGTAACTCAAGTTCACTTGACTCAGCCCTCGTTCAAACAGGGAGCTCCAGAGTGATCCATCAGAGAGCTACAGAGCTCCAACAGAGAGCTATATCAGAGAGCTACGGAGAGCTCCATCTGAGAGCTACAGAGAGCTCCATCAGAGAGCTATAGAGTGCTCTATTAGAGCTACAGAGTGCTCTATTAGAGCTACAGAGTGCTCTATTAGAGCTACAGAGTGCTCCATCAGAGAGCCACAGAGTACTCCATCAGAGAGCCACAGAGTACTCCATCAGAGAGCTTCAGAGTGCTCTATCAGAGCTACAGAGAGCTCCATCAGAGAGCTTCAAAGAGCTCCATCAGAGCTACAGAGAGCTCCATCAGAGCTACAGAGAGCTCCATCAGAGAGCTTCAAAGAGCTCCATCAGAGCTACAGAGAGCTCCATCAGAGAGCTACAGAGAGCTCCATCAGAGAGCTACAGAGAGCTCCATCACAGAGCTACAGAGAGCTCCATCACAGAGCTACAGAGAGCTCCATCACAGAGCTACAGAGAGCTCCATCAGAGAGCTACAGAGTTCCTACAGAGAGCTCATCAGAGCTACAGAGAGCTTGCCTGGCTACCCAGACTCCTTGCTCCGGCCAAACGCTATTCCACACCCACAGATTTTAGTTTAGTTTCCTCAATGAGTGTGGACCTGAGTACCTCTCCGACCCTTCACCGAATTGGAACACATTTGGGGCCGTCTTATTGGTCTATAAACCTATGGGTAAATGCATTGATATTGCTACCAAAATATTTTTTACATTAGATGAGTACCAAGATGACTGCACGGTGGCTTCATTACAGCGATCCCATGTCTGTCATCCAAGGTTTATACACATCACCGGTAACTACTAGACAACCATAAAATAGCGAGGGTGATACAAAGAGTTTGGTTACTTTAATTACAGTGTTACTCATAGCTCTCTCCTGTTACCAGTAAAGATGCACTATAAATGCCTGTCTTCTACCCGGTGATATTCAATAGAAAATGGTGTAACACTCATATGGCTTTAACATGATGTTCGAGCTCTTCCCTTTGTGTTATGAATTATAAGAGTGTGCGTATCTAGCATAGTGTGATAATAAACCGTGAATTTGCATCAGTTCAACCTGTTGTTGTGTATTTGAAATAATTGTAGCTGATCACTTTGCAGTTACATGTAATTATACATGGCATGCAACGTACATGGTGTCCTATCCTTGCTAGTTGTGAGGCAAGCGTAGTTGTGGTCCCACAGACACATGTGACATGGTTTTAGTAGGAGATGATGGGTTGATCAATGAGCATTCCCATGGAACTCTCTGTTCAAAGCTCAATATTGCCCCCTTGTGGGGTTTTGCTTGACTTGATGAAAGGAGAGGGAAAAATAATGCATGACCTAACCCCCCATCTTTACGCTTTGTTCGCCTTGTTTTTAGACTCAAGTCGAGCCCCAACTACTAGGTAGTCTGACTAGTCTGGCTTGCCAGACTCATAAGTAATAGCTACCTTGGACCTTTAATAACAACCCATAGGTTATGTAAAAATGAATGAATTTACAGGTGAAAACATTTCCCCTTGTTGATGACGGACTTTGTTGAATTTTAAGTTCAACTCGTACTCATCTCCAAGGTCAAACGTCTTTTGCAACCCCTGCTTTTTAATTCCACAGAAATTGGCTCTGGTTGGCTCTGTGTATGCTGCCGGATTGAAAATTTAACAAGAAGCTTTCAGCCGATACCCTGGCTTCATTGCATAGGCGTGTGTGTGTGCGTGTGTCACTCTGTATACCTTTTTTTCATATAATGGTTATTGTTGCGAAAGCCTAAGTGATGCAGATTCTCTCGTGTTTTTTATCACGATCAGTCTATTTTTTTTTGCCTCACCTCGTCTCATCCAGCTCACCTCTCAATTACTGTGTTTGTGCTCACCACGCTCTGACATTAAACTCAGGCTTCGATGACAGGAAAGGCATGTTTCTCAGCGGCTGAAAATGTGTTGCACTGAGAACCTTCACTGAAAGCTTAATTACAATGAAGTAAAGGGGTTTGTATTACCTTTACGTGCTTTTGAAGCTGCCAGCACCAACATGCCCCTATCTATAGATTGTAGAGCATTTTCATAGCTAAAGTACTAACAGCAGCCTATGTTGAAATTATAATGCACAAATGGAACTTTATTTATATTAGCTTGAATTGGAGTAGCTAAATCAAATGACATTCAAACTGCATAATCGTAGTCTCAATACAGAGATACTCAATAAAGAAGGTTTGCCGTTGCTTTAAAAAAAACATAGCATTTTGTTGTTCTCTGTGTATCTCCTCGTATCCCCATGCTCTTATTGATTGATAACATGGCATGCACTGCTGCTTTAACACTCTAGTTTCAAGTCAGGGTGTTAGGGGGTTGACCAAGGAGCCCCCATGTTGTGCTTTAATGACTAAGACAAATCCAAATGTGATTTTCCTTCAGTGTTATCGTGACTTTACTTTCAATAATCTGATCAATGTTATTTATTGAATCAACTAACTTTAATTGTTACCCGATTTTAAATGAATCATGTAAATTCATTAGGAATTTGGGGCACCACGAGAGCAGTTGTTTAAAGAGTTACCATCTTCCGAATGAAACTCTAAAGGTATTTTACCTATCACATCCATAAAACAGTCAACATATTAAACAGAACCTCTTATCATATCATCATTCTGAACAGTCGTAACCTTCTTGGATCTGTAATAACCCCAGCCTTACTTATGAATCAGTACTACATAAATTGGTTTATTTATTTATTTACCAGCGAACTAAATAATAACACAGAATAAACATACCAACTTAATACATGAGAAAAAGGTCACTAGCGGACTGACACAATATGGTGGCTTTTTACACATCAACATGGAGAGTGAGTAAGAAAAATAGACTCTTCTTGTCGATACATTTGAGAAACTATTCTCCCAGTAATCATATACTTTACACATGAACCACCGCCCATTTGGAGTAAGAAATCATGAATGTATTTACGTGTGCATCTGTCTCTGTTGGAACTAAGCCCTCCTTAGGAAGGGTGATGGGTTGGCCTTTCAGCGGCACGCTTGTAAGGCTCTGATTGTCCAACAGTCTTCTACTGTTGTTCACTCTGGAAGATGTTCATTGGAAGATAGGCTAGACAGATGGTTCCCATTGGTGTGAGAGTAGTAGGATACAGTGATTTGAAAAGAGTAGTAGGATGGTCCCACTTAAATTAGCTTTTCTAGATATTTGACTTAGGACAGCTAATCAGCCGTACCAGTGATTGTCTGGAAGGTGAGCTTCTCACCTCTTCCTCGTGTTGATATTCAAGGTTCAAACTACTCTGGACATGAGCTGCAACTCTACACACCTCTCTGGTCTGGGAGGACAATGATCCAAAACATAAAGCAAAATCTACAATGGAATGGTTCAAAAATAAACATATCCAGGTGTTAGAATGGTCAAGTCAAAGTCCAGACCTGAATCCAATCGAGAATCTGTGGAAAGAACTGAAAACGGCTGTTCACAAATGCTCTCCATCCAACCTCACTGAGCTCAAGCTGTTTTGCAAGGAGGAATGGGGAAAAAATTCAGTCTCTCGATGTGCAAAACTGATAGAGACATACCCCAAGCGACTTACAGCTGTAATCGCAGCAAAAGGTGGCGCTACAAAGTATTAACTTAAGGGGGCTGAATAATTTTGCACGCCCAATTTTTCAGTTTTTGATTTGTTAAAAAAGTTTGAAATATCCAATAAATGTCGTTCCACTTCATGATTGTGTCCCACTTGTTGTTGATTCTTCACAAAAAATACAGTTTTATATCTTTATGTTTGAAGCCTGAAATCTGGCAAAAGGTCGCAAAGTTCAAGGGGGCCGAATACTTTCGCAAGGCACTGTATCTTGTGGTTCCTAAAATCACATTCCTATCTTAACAAAAATACTTTCATACTTTTTGATATATATATATATATATATATATATATATATATATATATATATATATAGAACGTTAAGGATGCAGACTTCATACATGGAGTGTATACTTTTCAAGTTACAGTATTTCCTTTATAACTCTTTTTAATGACATCACAGAATAAAAAACATTCTGACATTAGTTTTCAATAGATCATCTCTGACCATTCCCCATGTCTGCTATCAAAGGACATTCCTTGGTGGATTTTGGAGAAGGAGAACTGTCTGGATCTCCGCCCCTTTAATTTACGAAAAGGTATGACCTGTCAAACCGGCCCAGTTCCCTCCTCCCCTGTGGGTGAGGGAAGGTCTGGTTACTGTCATCCATTGCCAAGCTGATCTGACCCATTCAAATCCTCACAGGACAGCCTTGACAGCATGTAGTCTGCATATCCCCCCCCCCAAAAAAAAAAAAAAAAAAACTAGAGAAGCCCATAATGCTACCAGGTCATCAAAAGGTTCTGGGAAGAAGAGCAGCACTGGGTTGGTAGATACAGACAAATGAGCTCCTCCCGACCTGTTATGAAATCATTGGAGGACTGTTAGTGTAGGGTGTAGTGTTCGTGTTAGTAGTGGTAGTGTGTACTGTAGCGTGTAGTGTTTGTGTTTGTGTTAGTAGTGGTCGTGTGTACTGTAGGGTGTAGTGTTTGTGTTAGTGTTTGTGTTAGTATTAGTAGTGGTAGTGTGTACTGTAGCGTGTAGTGTTTGTTAGTGTTAGTAGTGGTAGTGTGTACTGTAGAGTGTAGTGTTTGTTAATATTAGTAGTGGTAGTGTGTAGTGTTTGAGTTAGTATTAGTAGTGGTTGTGTGTACTGTAGCATGTAGTGTTTGTGTTAGTGTTAGTAGTGGTAGTGTGTACTGTAGAGTGTAGTGTTTGTAAGTGTTAGTCGTGGTAGTGTGTACTGTAGGGTGTAGTGTTAGTGTAACAGTAGTGGTAGTGTGTACTGTAGGGTGTTGTGTTTGTGTTAGTAGTGGTAGTGTGTACTGTAGGGTTTGTGTTAGTGTTAGTAGTGGTATTGTGTACTGTGGGGTGTCGTGTTTGTGTTAGTATTAGAAGTGGTAGTGTGTACTGTAGGGTGTAGTGTTAGTGTAACAGTAGTGGTATTGTGTACTGTAGGGTGTAGTGTTTGTGTTAGTATTAGTAGTGGTAGTGTGTACTGTAGGGTGTAGTGTTAGTGTAACAGTAGTGGTAGTGTGTACTGTAGAGTGTAGTGTTTGTGTTTGTATTAGTAGTGATAGTGTGTACTGTGTAGTGTTTGTGTTAGTAGTGGAAGTGTGTACTGTAGGGTGTAGTGTTTGTTAGTGTTAGTAGAGGTGTGTACTGTAGAGTGTAGTGTTTGTTAGTATTAGTAGTGTGTACTGTAGGGTGTAGTGTTTGTTAGTGTTAGTAGAGGTAGTGTGTACTGTAGAGTGTAGTGTTTGTTAGTGTTAGTAGTGGTAGGGTGTACTGTAGGGTGTAGTGTTTGTGTTAGTATTAGTAGTAGCAGTGTGTACTGTGGCGTGTAGTTCTAGTGTGTTCATGTTGGGTGTTGTGGTAGTTTGTACTGTAGGGTGTAGTGTTTGTGTTAGTATTAGTAGTGGTAGTGTGTACTGTGGGGTGTAGTGTTTGTGTTAGTATTAGAAGTGGTAGTGTGTACTGTACTGTAGGGTGTCGTGTGTGTGTGTGTGTTAGTGTTACTGTAGTGTTTGTGCTAGTGCTGTTGTTAGTGTTACAGTATTGGTCATGTTAAACCAGTAGCTGCTGCCTGCCTGAGAGCCACATTACGGCTGCCGTGGCTTCCACTCTGCCACAAGGAGAGTGTGTGTAGTCTTGTGCGGCGTCCTTGGGTTCTTTAGATGTGCACAGCTGGACCCTGGAGTTGGAGCCTCTGATATAAATTCACTGTGGTAAATCCTCTGAAATCTCCCATTGGAGGGAGAGTCTTTGGCGAGGAGGAGGCGCGGTGGCAGAATTCTTAATGAGGGACGTGGTGCTGTGAAAACAGCAAGCCGCGATGTGACGCACACGTTTACATCCTCATTTAGCCAGCGGCAAACTCCCCTCTTTATGAATCTGTACCCTTCCCCATCATCTCCATCGCCCCATTTACCATTAATATTCAGACACATTTATCCTGTACAAGGGTATGACTAGGAGGGAGAAGGAAGGGGTTGTTACGACCGTCGAGGACGTTCCATGACAGATTAATGGATAGACGGACAGGTCACTCCTTGTCTTGTCCAGACCATGCCCTTTAGACCACACGTATCTCTGTGTGTGAACTTTGTTATTGGAACAATTGTCTCTCGCCTGGCCGACCGCAGTGAAGCACGTTAGATGCGGACAAACAGTGAGGCGAATGAGCCATAGGCAGCAGCATTAGGGCTGTGAATTGCCAGGGACCTCATGATACAATATTATAACTATACTTAGGTGCCGATACGATTGCGATTCTCACAATTCTTATGATTCTTTGTATTGCAATTCGATGCTGCAATTTTATTGAGATTTGATGTTCCAAACTAATAGCTTACTATATGTCTGCTGCAGAGAGACATGAGCGCATGAGAAAACACGTTTTGATCAGCCAGGGAAATAAAAGTGCTGAAAACACTATTTAAAGTTGGAGAACAAGCTATAGGATGAAAAATACTGGAGTTTTGGCTCAGGTACAGCCGACTAGCTCTAGCTAATGCTACCTACAGTGGCAATTTGTTTTTTTAAACAAAAACGATAGATATAATATCCCAAAATAATATTGCAATATATAACTGTATGGAATTGTCTTTTATTTTCTTTTTTTTGACCCATCACTACCCAGCATCACACATGCATACACATTTGTCAATCCACTCTCCTACATGTTGGCACAGAATGTTCCAAGGGATGTGTCGCAAATGGCACCCTATCGCGCTCTGTTATAGAGCAGAGTACATATCATACAAACCTGTCTGTATTGTGGATGATCATTTCCAATTCTGCATCCCAAATGGCATTGTATATGGTGCACTACTTTTGACCAGGGCCAATTGATACATCATACTCCATCCTAACTCTTCTGTTTCCAAGCGGTAGTTATTACTGTCACTACCTGTGGGCTTGTCGACATTACCTCCTATTGCTATGGCTGTCGGTTATATTGCCTCTCTGTCGTATTCCATGTATTCTAGAGAGAGAATACCTGGAATTGACTTACAATCTGTGAACTCTTGCTATAAACATGCCTTCACTTGCTGTTGTAGTTTTTAGTTTTATGATCTCTTTATCATTCATATCTATTGATTTTGCAGGGAATACATCCAAAATATCATCCTCCCTCCTAGTTGTCACTGTCAACTTCAGAAAGAGATAGAATTGGTGTATGTACGTGAGAGAGAGAGAGAGAGAGAGAGAGAGAGACTGCGAGAGACTGAGTGAGCGAAAGTGACCATTACTGTGCTGATGAGGCTAGTTTGAGCCTTTATGTGCCTATGCCTCATTGCCAGGAGCAGCATTCTCCGTAATAACAGCCGCTGTGACCCTCCATTGCAGTTACACTTTCTCTGTCTGAACAAGACGGGCACTTAAACCACAGAGGAGGAGAGCCTAGATGTGCCCCTAAACTCTATGAATTAAACTTGGGGGCACCGGAGAAAATAATTTTGTCACAGATTTGTCATAGTCGAAGCAAATTAAAACAATGTTTTCTCTCCTTCTCAACATACTTCTCTCATACTCAACCTTTTCCCTTGTCCATGTCCTTTTCAACAGCAGACAGATATGGCGGCACCCCATTCATTATCCCTGGCAATGAAAGCCATTGGAAGCCCCAAGCTGTGTTCACAGGCAGCACATCTCTCCACATTGCTTTGTGATTTCTGACGTATCCAAGGCAGTTATTTTGTCTGTCTCACGTTGTTTCCTACAGTAGTAGCTCTGAATGCTGAATCAGGTGATACAGAGTTAAGACCCAGTCCGTTTGACTGTTAGGCCAGCCAAGCAGAGGTGGATAGAACCGTCAGGCAACATGAAAGAACACACACACACACACACACACACACACACACACAAATAACTCCACACACAGTTTGTAGGGTGCCTGTGTAAACGTTTCAATTACCTGAGTCTGCTGCCAGGGATATGTTGGGATTCTTCCATGTAGACCTGCGAGGATATAATTAATAATAGTATAATTAATCATTTTTGGGTGGCAGAACAGAGGCCTCTCTCTCTCTTCTAGTCGACCCTGACGAGTACCCCTCAGGCCCTGCTGTCTCTCCCCCACATTCCCTCCTCTATTCTCCGCTCTGCGTTTTGCCTCGTTTATTGAATGCCATTTAACCGGCCAAATTAGCAGAGTTCAGAGGTTAATTAAAAAGTATTCCGGTCCCGGGTATTTAGAAAACGGCCAATTGGTAAAGTTTCCCTCCACGAGTGCGCCCCAACTCTTGGTGTATTTACTGAGACAAAATGTAGAGGGAAGAGGAGGAGGTGGAGGTGGAGGTGGAGGAGGAGGACATTGGGTCATGATACCATTAATGGTAATATCCATGATGCTGTACCTAGTGTCTTTCAACAGCCACAGACTATACTGTACCAGTCTACAAACTGAACTAAAGAAAATGAAGGAACGGGAATGTAAATCTTTTCACCAAATGTTAGATCATACAGTGGACATATAGGTAACATATGGTTGATTTATCTGTGGTTGTGTCCAAAAATGGCACCCTATTTCCTTCATAGTGCACTACTTTTGACAAGGGTCCATAGGACTCAAAAAGTAGTGCACTATATAGGTAGGGAATATGTTGCCATTTAGGACTAGGCCAATCTTGATTTTACATTCTAGGCTTTACATTCAACACCTTCACCATACAGCAAAAGAAGCTCAGCCAAATCACTGTACAGAACGTCGGCGAACAAAATAAAAATGCACCATACTTTCTCCCACTAGATGGCAGCATGGTTTCACAGCAGCTCCACTCAGCCATATGACTTCAGCCATGTGTTTTTCTGTGTCATTCAGTCCATACCTTTGTCTGAGAGGGCTCCGGATAAACATCCTCCCATCCTCCTGCTATCCTCATCATGTCATTCCCCTGCTGTTAGTGCTCTTCTTTCCATCCCTCCCTCACTCCTTGCGTCCCTCCCACCATCCCCTCATCTCTTTGACAAGAAAGGGCCTTTTTTTGTGGTGCAGAATAAAACGTAGAATGTATGCTGAAGATAATAGCAAAAGAGACATAAGCTACTGTCTATCCAGGCACTGCTTAATGATATTGTTGTATGGTAATCTACCTTACCATTCCTCTTTACAGGCGGTGTTGTATGATATTCACTCTGCTGTATAACAGAGGGTGATGTATCATACTTTGGCCTCACTTCTGTTTCCAGGGGTAGTTATTAATGTCACTAGCTGTGGGATTGTCTTCATTACCCCCTGTTGCTATGCCTGTCTGTCACATTGCCTATAGAGAGAAAGAGGGACTGTACCCTCAACTAAAACACAGAAGCTGGACATAAAGTGCTATGACCCAAGAGTGACCTTTTGTAGTGTAACATACACTTGAGACCCTTGTTAGAGGGTTGCATCTTTGGCAGCAGCAAACAGTGGGATAATAATTGACTGTTTCCATTTGAGTAAAGAGTGTTGACATCCTTTAAGGTGCCGTTGGTAGAGTCTTAATGGATTGAAAATGGCCATAATTGCCCCATGATGTGTAGTAGTCATTTATCCTCACTTTCTTTGTTTGTTTCCTCAGGAGGACATGAACCTGAATGAGGAGCGTAAAGCCCCACTGCGTGGGAAGGATCTGAGCACCAAGCGAGAGATGGTTGTCCAGTACATCTCCACCACCGCCAAATCTGTAAGTTGTTGTTGTAAACGAATGGTCTTTCTGTATTATATATCTGTAATGAAACTAATGGGCTTTCTGCATTTTATTGTAACCAATGGGCTACTCTCACCCAGTGTAGTAGTAGTGAGTGGGCTGAAAAATATGACATTCTACACTATCAAGACACTACAGAATAATGGAATAATGAGCTTAACCTGATATACTTTCTTTCTGTGCCCCTCTCTCTCTACCACTCTTTCACACTCTCACTCCGTCTCGCTCTCCTTGCTTGAGCCCCTAATCTCTGATTATTGCTTCCATTACATTTTTTCACCCCTTATCAAACCACTTTTGTTGTAGCGCAAACGTAACTCTCAGTTGCTTAATATTGGGGAAGGAACATGTTTTCATTCGAATTTGTAACGCATCGCTTTACACTTTCAACAATCTAAACCAATAACAGTGGTAAACCCAGCACTTTTGAGGAGCGTAAATCCCAGGGTTATATAAGGTGAATTCTCTTTATGAAGTTTAAGGCCCCTACTGAGGGTAGGCTCACATTTACTCATAGACTCCTCTATCAAGTCACTCGCCGGCCTTTGACATGATCATTTATTACCCCTCTCATTGATATGGTAATTAAGTGGCATTATTAATAATGATGATGATCAGAGATTATTGAATTCTTCACTGGGCCCATTATGCTTTGTGAGCACTGCTGTATTATTCAAATGAACAGTACCCTCTGTCTGGGTGAAAGGGAGTAGGGCTCGGCTGTCTTTCAGCGTCCTCCCTACCCCTCACATTCTATAGGCCCTGTAGGTGGGAGCCCGTTGGATGGATTTCAGAATAGAATATAGAGACACAGACACTTGCACGCAAACACACACACACACACCATTATGACAGGGTAGGTAAGCTTAGCCGTCCAGGGGACAGATGTGTTTCTGTGTGATAAGTGCCTCTCTTCAACATGGCAGAGCAAATCCTCACCCCATGTTAGAAACCCAATCCATCCCTACTGGTTTCTGTAAATAATGATAGACATAACATTACTCTGGCCAATTAGACTCCTGTAGGTGAAGAGTATGCTGTGGGTTAGTCTATGTCCCAAATGGCACCCTTTTCCCTATCTTGTGCTCTACTTTTCACCAGAGCCCTATGGGCCGTGGTCAAAAGTAGTGCACTATATAGGGAATAGAGTTTTGGATGAATATGTTTCGGTGAGCGCAGTGTGATTGTGTGCCTTTTCAAGGAAGGTTTTTGTTCATACTTGAAGGACTAAGGCAAAAAAATGTAATAATACATTTTTTGTTGATTTAACTACTTGTTCGCTACTAATAATCCGTAATTGACAGGCAATTGACACGTGATAGAGGGAAATTGAGACATGGTACTACATTGGATATTACCATGGTATGGTCTGACAATATCTGCATTTAGCTTTTGGGTTCATTTTTGGGATCTTGTGGTGGGGTGTTTTCACAACTAATATGTGCCTTAATTAAATATTTGTTAGTTCTCTTCCTCTAACAGTTTTAAGGTCTTCTTTGTATGCCTGAATGCTTTCTAGGGAATTTTCCTTTTGCAGGAAAATTGACTAATAACGTGCACTCACTCACACACCAAGTCACCTCTTTCCTGTGTGTCTTTCTGTTCTCGACTAGATCATTGCCACCAACTAACAGAGATCATAGAAATGTTTAAAGTATAATGGCAAAAAGAGAATATCATCAAAGCAATGAGATCCGTCTGTTTATTATCTATATTGTAAGGCAATAGGGAGTTCCATCAGCTCTCCCTCTACCTAAAATTTAGCTTAAGCTAATTCACATAATGATTACATTAGGAATGGCGGTATAAAGTGCAAATATTAGTGGAGCGACAAACATGTCTCCAAAGTCCTTGGCCTTTTTGCTTGACTGTCGTTCTCAACAGACCTGAGCACCAGTATAGGGAGGGGATCACCATTTTAGATTTAACTACCAAACCAAATGCACCCTTTTTGAGATCCTTTTTGTGTTCATATATAGAGAGATTTAGAGTTATTATCCTTTATTGTTCTGGATAATGTCATTATTATTTATTCCCCCAATCTTTTTATTTTTATATATTTTTTAATTGAACCTTTATTTAACTAGGCAAATCTATTCATCCAATATATTGTTATTATCATTCCACTATGAAAAATAAGGCCATTAACTTGTATTATATTTCCCTGAGGTTATTAGGCCAAAAAATACTAGCTAGCTAATGGGAGCGTGGGGCTGATTATTAGTTTGTGTATTCTCTCCAAACATGGCTCCTCTTGAGAGTTGTATTTTTCATGTCTTGTCACCTCTCTAGTTTATCACTGGGCAAGATTGAGAACTCTTTCCATTTACTACCAGTATGCATCTGTGGGAGTTTTTCAAGTTATCCCCCAACACAAAACACAGACTGTCTGTGTCCCAAAAGACACCCTAATACCTATGCAAGTGCACCTCTAATGACCAGGGCCCATAGGAGGCTGGTGTACTACGTAGGAAATAGGGTGCCATTTGGGATTCAGCCAATGTCTTTTCAAAGGAGATGATTTGTAATATTGCCATTGACCCTGTTTATTTGAATATGAGTTCCATACAATGAAATCCAGCATGGCTCTTGCAGCAAGTTTGGATGTCCTTTGCCATTAACTTTTTTCCCCCGTTCTTTTCTCTTTTGTTCTCTCTTAAATTATTTCTGACAAATGTATGCCAGTGTCATTAAATGTGCCAAATGCATGCCTTTCACACTAACGCAATCATTTATCTTTTCTTACGAGTGGGAAGAAAAAACCTTTGCTTCTCTCTCACCTTGCAAATGATTTCCCTGTTCCAATTCAAATGTTCACGATGAGAATGAGTGTGACGGCCGGGTCTTGAGAGGCAACTAGTCACATGTATTGGGCAACCATTTTGCTGCCTTTGTACTAACACAATTTGAAATTAACATGCTGGTGTTTAAAAGGGATTTGACCAATTACCAACATGCCCCATCAATAATACCATGGTATTTCAAATAGTAATTTGACCAATCACCAATGTGCCACCCCGTTCTCGCAGTGAAGCCTGACAATTCGTCAGAGAATGAAGGCCTTGTTATTCTTCTCCTGTCACACTGTTATCTTCTCTAATGAATAAATAACTTTATTTTCCCCACACCATATGAGAAATGATGCTAATGCTAATGATAGTGAGGGGAGAATATAAATAAATGCCACTGCTCCTGATGACATTTCCTTCAGAAGTTTGTTTACTAGGGAGTTGTACTATAATGGAGCACTAGAGATGCTCATTAGCATACACACATCCAACAATAACCAAGCATTAGTCCAATTATTATTAGGACTACCTTTAGGTTGTTTTTTCTCTTAGAATTTACAGGTATTCTGTCAGTTTTAGCGAGAATGAGGTGTTATCTTGCGTGAGGAAATGGATGTTAGCGCATAAAGCGCTATTCCCCCTTGAGCTCCCTGACAGTGATGCTACTTGGGGCTTTTCAAGATAATGTCTGATCTTTTTGGTCAAGCCGCCAAAACAACAAGTCAGAAAAGAAACATGTTTAATTTTCTCACCATGTATTCTCATCAACACTAAAACAACACCAGAACAATGCTGGAGACAGTAGTCACTCACCTCTATGTGATTCAAGGTCCCGATTCTCCCGATAATAACCAGACCGTGTGAAGATATCCTCAAAGTTAGACAATGATACGCTAGATTCATCAGAGGACGACTGGGGAAATGTGGATTTATGGTGAAAAGCACAGTGCACATGATCAAGCGGCAACACAGTTAAAACTGACTTTATTGCCGCCATAAACTCTGATAGAGGAGAGGGAAGCCGAGCGTCAAATGGGAGAGAGGGAGATGGAGAGAGAGATTGATAAAGAGAGCGAGAGAAAGAATGAGAGCGAGGGAATTACAGTCGACTACAGAGAGCCAGGGAGGAAGAAAGAGAAAGAAGGGAGCGAGAGAGTGAGTGAGTGAAGGAATGCAGAGAAGACAGAAAGTGTGATAGAGCGAGTGATTGAGAGAAAGAGAGAGAAAGATGGAATGAGAGGCAGAGAGAGAGATCAAGCGATGGAGAGAGAGAGTATGTCTTCGCTGTCTTGATGTGCAGTGACTTTGTAACTTCCTGTGATCAGTGTACACTGCACGGTGCTTCTCGGAGTGCAGCTGGCGGGCGAGAGAGAGGGTTGTGCTCAGCTGCAGATTAGAATACATTTACTAGGCTGACAGACACCCACCCACTGCGAGACACGCTGCCATAATAGAGAAAACGCTCCCCACTGCCCGCCACTATTGGCAGATAACAAGGTTAAACTCCAGAAATCATGCCGACTGCATGAGCTCCAAGGTGCTACGCGGAGTCGCTAAATCTGACACCTGAAGTCAAGCACAGATGGCAGCTGATTGATTTTGGTCTTTGGGAGATGAGAGCAACATGTTTGTTTTGCTGTGGACAAACTGCCATTTTAGGGGTTAATTCCATGGGAAATCAATCAAGCGCAAAGACAATTGGATTTGTGTCAAATTTTGACGTTTTTTAAAATGACAGTTTGTTGGACTGTGAACAAACTGAATAAACTGATCTGAAAATGTTTGTTAAATCATGATACAGATCATTTGAACTGTCTCTTTTAATATTGTATTATATTGTCATTAACATTGAGATCATGTACAGGCTAATTAAAGTCCACAAATATAAAAACAGTCCCAAAATTTAAAAAAAATATTAAAATAGGAACCGACTCACATAGAGGCCAAGTGAACAGGAGACTCCATATTCTTTTAAAATGGCTGCCAAACGAACAGACACTGTCTTACCATGATGCACCCTCAACTTTTAGTTCAGCTATGTTACCCTATAAGTGTTCAGTAGTGTATGTAGCCGTGTGAGCACAGTGTGTAGCCTATGTAATGTCAGAATAAGGTGCGCTTGATACCTCATATTTGAGAGGACATTCTTGGCCTACTAATGATTGTGCCGTTTGTTGTCTTTTTGCACATTAACTCCTCTCCGCTGACCGCTGCATGCAGATCACTGGGAGCAAAGTCACGGTAAGTACGCCCTTTATATTATTACGCTTTGTGAGTCGTGTTCCTCTCATGCATCTCTCCCTCTCCTCCCTCCCCTTTCTTCTCCTTTCCCTTTTAAAATATTCTAGTCTAGTCAGTTTGTCCCCGAATCTACAAGTAAGGTCATCTTTTTTATGGCTTACATATTTTTTTCAGCATTGACTTCGCTAATAGGCTGTGATTTGGAAAGGCTATAAATTGTTGACACAATTCTTGCATGCAAATTGGAACACTTTTCCAATGAAGGATTTCAAAATTATACAGCCTTGCAAATGAACTGGGGGCCCTTTTGTTGGTCTAAGTTGTTTCTCTTTTTGAAATGGATTGCAGACTAACCCATATTAGCATTTAAATATTGTAATACCAGGGATGAGCAATAGTTTTTAGGCAAATAATAATAATCTGCAGTCTAATCTGTTTTTTTGGAACGTTTTGCATCTAAATGGCTTTCATTGTGTTCTTTCCTTGAGACAGCACACTGGAGAAACGATCACTTGATTAGATTGCATTACACACACACAGACACAGACACAGACACATGCACACAATGCGTTTGCTGATTGAACAGTGGAAAATATATTGAGTGCATTATTCCCCAACCTTCCAGAAATGTCAGCCTGGTTTAATTTAGCGATTGGGTATTCGCCGCAATACATCTGAATTTGTTGTCAACACCCCCCGTCTCAATTCCACAACATTAAGGCATATCTCCTATGTCTCAGAAATGTACACCGTTGTTTGTGTTGTTGCTGTCACTTTTCTCCCCCACTAGCTTGCAAACAACCCTAATAATATTTATAAATATACACTGTCCAAGGGGCTGCCGAAGTTTCTTCATTTCTCTGCCACTGTAATACGGTAATTGCAGATCTGCTCTGGCAATTTCTCACAACGTAAAGCCCTATTGCCTATTGTGAGAAGGCATTCCGTTTTTGGGGGGCAGGGCTTTTGGGAAAAAAGCTCTCTTATTGCTTTTTGCTAGTGTGAATTGTCACCTTTAATGGCGTTTTATTGCTTTCATAAGCCTCCTTCAGGATTAAGGAGGCCCAGAGGCTTAGAGAGAATGAGGACAAGGTAAACCAACCAGTACACTGTGACCTGGGCTGGGTCCCAAATGACACCATTTTCCCTATGTAGTGCAATACGTCTGAGACCCCTATAGGCCCTGGTTAAATCTAGTGCATTATCTAGTGATTAGGGTGCCATTTTGGATGTAGAAGACCTGGTCTGTGGTCTACTGAGGGGCCCAGACAACCTTCTTGTTTTTTGACTCGCTCTACAGACAGATGTTATTTGTGTTGATTCTTTGACAAACTGTTATTTTTTGCCAGGGTATTTCTGTTGCAAAAGTAGATTATTTAAGACATTGTTACGAACCGAAATATGTTGTCTTGATTAGCAGGAACAGACTTCATTGTACGGAGGATAGAGGTGTACGAAGACTGTTTATCCGAGAGCAGCAAAGGCCTAGTTTGAAGTTTGTGTGCCACTCAGACAGCTCTCACTTTGAGGAAGTTTCTCAAAAATCTGAGGATGATAGTAACATTTCCCCTGAAGTCTCTGACCTTTAACCTCTCCTTCAGTCAGACTCACATCAGTGCCTCGTGGAGCGGGCTAACACAGAGCTAACACTGAGAAAGCAGGGAGCTGTCAGTCTGAAGAGACTAAAAAGCTCAACTCAGAACCTAAAGAACCAGTCAAGAGAGGAGTTTAGCTCAGTTTGCCTGGTGTGGCTACGGTTAGCTTCGGATTGGGCTGGAAGATTCCATTTTCACACTGTCATTGCGGCGCCTCTGAGGGATCCTTGTGCAGTCGGGGTGGTTGGGAGGGCTGGGGGAACTGAATGTACTGTGGGGTCTGTAGGGAGCCTGCAATACTTATTCCTCTGTCTCAGCCATGAAATCTCTCTGGCACCTTCCCCAGGTAGGGGCGCGATGGGAGGCGGAGTAGCGGGTGGTGTGAATTGCCTCTAATTCAGTCTGGCCAGTGTGTCCATATTCACCTCTGCCACTGCTGAGTGTGTCTCATCTGCCTCTACACCTTGTTGATCGAGCGGTGGAAGATGAGGACCACAAAGTAGTTGACTGTCAAGTTGTCTGCAGGCAAACTAGACTGGTAAATAGACAGGCAGATGGACAGACAGGCTGGTTGCAGTTCTAGCATCTATCAACCAGCTTGATGACCTCAGAGGTCGTCTCTTTTTAAAACAAGGATGATTTACATCACAACTCAACTGCCACGCTTGGAACAACAGTGTTTCAATTGGTCCTGTTAGTGCGAGCTGCCTGCGAACCATCAGTTACACGCAGGCAGGGGCAGGGCAGCCCCAGTCGGAATGCAGCTCTTGAAGTCCCCAGTACCGCTGTTTCCAGAGAGATGGATTTTAAGGGGTTACACACCCTGCCCTTTAGGAGCTGATCTGATCAACTGGAGGAGATCGCTATCCATATGACCGGCCGTCCCTGAGACTGAGCACATTTCCAAGATAACATACTGGTCAGCCTACAATATTTCAAGGGGTGAGAAAGGGGGACAAATGGGGAGGAGGGAGCCTAAAACACCTCAGACCTTGGGGACTTGAGGAGTCTGTTGGATTGGTGATGGCTGAATGGGTCTATTTCAGAGAATCATGTTTTTTTTGTCTGCCAGAGTAATGGACAAAGCTTGTTGTTTAAAAAATGAATTACATCTGGCTCACACTTGGGACGCAAGCCTAACCTCTTCACTTGTATAAAATGGCCGAGGCCTGTTTTTAAGGATGACCTCTTTTAGTGGTGTGAAAGTGAGCTGTATGTATCGGCTGACAAGACCTCCCCAAGGAGCGCTAGAACAGTTTAGTGACAGAATAGCGCTTTGAAGTGATTGGAGAGAGTAGTTAGTTTTCCCCCAAAAGTAGAGGCGAAGGACATTCAATGAATGTAGGAAGAACAGGTCATAAAAAATATTGCAGACAGCATATTTAATGATTGGCATTGGCTTGAGTGTATTGAGTGTATGATACAATTTAACAGATTATTCTTCCATGAACTTGAATCTTTTAACATGTAACCTTTTAATGAAATGGTATTCAATTAATTATCCTGCAGTTGAGAATGCACAGTATCTATTTATTGAGAGCGCTCAGACACTTTGAGGTAGGTACCATTGAACACGGAGAATGGCCAATGCTTTCTAGCGTCTTTTGTTCCAATGTTTGAGGAGAGGCACTTAGAACAATTCTCATTTAAGCTGAAATGTTATGCTTCTCTCCCGATTCCGCCTCTTTGTTTCTGTGTATTCCAGAGGAAGGCTGTATTCCCAGGCAAATCGATAACCTTGGCATTTGTTTTGCCTGTTCCGCTCATTTAATTGGCCAATGCCATATCTAGCGCGGCACGCACTCCAAGGCTTTTCGTCACCTGATGCACTCCTGCTCATTGTGTTTAAGGCCTGTTCAAGGCCTCAATGGATAGAGGGAGGGATGGCTGCAAAGACAGAGTTAGAGGGAGCATCAACTGCCGCCACTTGTTTCACTCACTACCCTTCCTCGCTACCAGCAGCAATGTTTTTTGGTGGGCCTTTTGTAAAAACAAAATCTGAATGAAACCAATACCACCCTCCCTCATCCCCTTTTCCTTCCAAGCCCCACACGTCTGAAAATACTTATTTTTGTTTCACATCAACACAATTATCCCAGAAACCGTAGACCCACTCCAATTTGCATATACTGCACCAACAAATCCACAGATGATGCAATCTTTATTGCACACCAAACTGCTCTTTCACACCTGGACAAAAGGAACACCTATGGGAGAATGCTATTCATTGACTACAGCTCAGTGTTCAAACCCATAGTGCCCTCAAAGCTCATCACTAAGCTAAGGACCCTGGGACTTAACACCTCCCTCTGCAAATGGATCCTGGACTTCCTGACGGGCCGCCCCAAGGTGATAAGAGTATGTAACAAAATATCCGCCGTGCTCACCATCAACATGGGGGGCCTCTCAGGGGTGCGTGCTCAGTCCCCTCCTATACTCCCTGTTCACTCATGACTGCACGGCCAGGCACGACTCCAACATCATCATTAAGTTTGCTGATGACACAACAATGATCACCGACAACGATGAGACAGGCTATAGGGAGGAGGTCAGAGACCTGACCGTGTGGTGCAAGGACAACAACCTCTCCCTCAACGTGATCAGGACAAAGGAGATGATTGTCTACTACAGGAAAAGGAGGACCGCGCACACCCCCATTCTCTTTGACGGGGCTGTGGTGGAGCAGGTTGAGAGCTACAAGTTCGTTGGTGTCCACATCACCAACAAACTAACATGGTCCAAGCGCACCAAGACAGTTGTGAAGAGGGCACGACACAACCTATTCCCCCTCAAGAGGCTGAAAAGATTTGGCATGGGTCCTCAGATCCTCAAAAGGTTTTACAGCTGCACCATCGAGAGCATCCTGACAGGTTGCATCACTGCCTGGTATGGCAAATGCTCAGCCTCTGACCCCAAGGCACTACAGAGGGTAGTGCGTACGGCCCAGTACATCACCAGGCCAAGCTTCCTGCCATCCAGGACCTCTATAGTAGGCAGTGTCAGAGGAAGGCCCTAAAAATTGTCAAAGACTCCATCCACCCTAACCATAGACTGTTGTCTCTGCTACCGCACGGCAAGCGGTACCAGAGTGCCATGTCTAGGTCCAAGAGGCTCCTAAATAGCTTCTACCCCCAAGCCTTAAGAATCCTGAACAGCTAATCAAATGGCTACCCAGACTATTTCCATTGCTGCCCCCCCCCCCCCCCCCCCCTGGAAAGCTGCTGCTACTCTCCCTTAATATCTATGCATACATAGAGAGTTCTGGAGCTGGTTTTGATCAAGGATCTCTCTGTACTTTGCTCCGTTCATCTTTCCCTCGATCCTGACTAGTCCCCCATTCCCTGCCGGTGAAGAAAATCCCCACAGCATGATGCTGCCACCACCATGCTTCGCCGTAGGGATGGTGCCATGTTTCCTCCAGACGTGATGCTTGGCATTCAGGCCAAAGAGTTAAATCTTGGTTTAATCAGACCAGAGAATCTTGTTTCTCATGGTCTGAGGGTCCTTTAAGTGCCTTTTGGCAAACTCCAAGGGGGCTGTCATGTGCTTTTCCAAATGTATTGTGTATGACTTTTATGTTTTATATTTAACCTGTTGAGGTGATATTTAGATTATCTACTCACGAAGAGTCAGGGGATGAGCATCCTGCATACTGCAGGTATTCCCGAACTGGGGGTACGTGCAATGCCGTCGGGGATACACCAAATAGAAATGTGATTCACGTAAAAAAAAAAAATGATAATAATAATTCTTTATGTTTTCAAACAGTCCATTTATATTTTCCAACATTTGGGTGAGGTTTATTTCTTGCTTGAGTAGCCTTGTTTCACTACCAAAAATAAAATTAAACCATCTCGTGTTCTGCGAAATAACAATACAATGTCAAATACAGGTAGTGTAGTCAAATAATTAACATCCAATCACATTAACCGTTACTCTCTCGCGGGAATTCCGTAGCCAAACGTAGCTGCTGCTCATGTTGGTATCTGTACTGATGACGCAAAAGCCATGACAGGGAGACATCGTGGAGTGGTAACGCGCGTGCAAGCAGTTGCTCCTGACGCCACTTGGGTACACTGCAGCATCAACCGAGAGGCTCTTGCTGCCAAAGGAATGCTTGACAGCTTGAAAGACGTTTTGTACACTACAGTGAAAATGGTTAACTTTGTTAAAGCAAGGCCTCTGAACTCTCGTGTATTTTCTGCACTATGCAATGATATGGGCAGTGACCATGTAACTATTTTACAACATACAGAAGTGCGCTGGTTATCAAGGGGAAAAGTATTGAAACTTTTTTTTTAATTGAGAGACGAGCTTAAGATTTTCTTTACTGACCATCATTTTCACTTGTCTGACCGCTTGCATGATGACGAGTGTTTCACACAACTGGCCTATCTGGGTGATGTTTTTTCTCGGCTGAATGATCTGAATCTAGGATTACAGGGAATCTTCGCAACTATATTCAATGTGTGGGACAAAATTGAGGCTATGATTAAGAAGTTGGAACTCTAACAAGGACAACCCACAGGTATTTCCATCATTGTATGATTTTTTTGTTGACAAATGAAGTCAATCTTACGGACAATGTCAATTGTGATAAAGCGAAGCACCTGAGTGAGTTGGGTACGCAATTATGCAGGTACTTTTCCGAAAAGTATGACACAAACAACTGGATTCGTTATCCCTTTCATGCCCTGCCTCCAGTCCAGTTACAGATATCTGATCACGAGAGCCTCATCGGAATTGCAACAAGTGACAATTGCATTTAATCTGGGCGGCAGGGTAGCCTAGTGGTTAGAGCGTTGGACGTAACCGGAAGGTTGCAAGTTCAAACCCCTGAGCTGACAAGGTACAAATCTGTCGTTCTGCCCCTGAACAGGCAGTTAGGCCGTCATTGAAAATAAGAATTTGTTCTTAACTGACTTGCCTAGTTAAATAACGGTAAAAAAAAAATAAAATAAAAATAAACAAAAATCAGAAGCCACTGACAGATTTCTGGATTGGGCAGCGCTCAGATTATTTGGCCTTGGAAAATCACACTGTTACTGATGCCCTTTGCAACCACGTACCTATGTGAGAGTGGATTCTCGGACCTCACTGCATGAACTAAATATAGGCACAGACTGTGTGGAAAACGATTTAAGACTGAGAGTCTCTCCAATTCAACCCAACATTGCAGAGTTATGTGCAGCCTTCTCATGTGGTGAGTTATTCCCAATTTTCCATGAACAAATACAGTTTTATAAAGAGCAAAATTCTTGATTTATTATTTATTATTTGTGCCCTGGTCCTATAAGAGCTCTAAGAGCCAGGTAGTGACAACTCACACTCATTCTTAAGTTAAATAAATGCATCGTATTGTGTGTGTGCGCTGCAGGCTTACAATGATGGAAAAAAACAACAACAACCTGGTGCTAGCTGGAGGTTGAATGTTTGAAGGGGTACGGAACTATAAAAAGTTTGGGAACCACTGCTCTACTGGGATCATTTCAGTCATTACAAACAACACATCTATCTTCTTCAAGCCATATTGTACTGTCTATACGCCTATGATTCCCTGCTATAACATCAGCAATGCAGCGCCATTAGGCCTATATTGAGTCTGTAGATCAGTGGTGTTTGTGTTGTGCGCTAGGCCATCAATCATATTCAAGTTTCCCAGGGCTCAGCATGGATTGACAGTAAAACAATATTAATTTTCATTTGTCCCCTCGCTCTTCCCCCGAGCCCTTTATTAATACTTCAATATAGAAACTTGGTACGCAGACACCTTTTGGCATACAATTTTAATGTCTTTCAGTCCAACTCTAATTCAGAAATGTCAAGTGTAGATCTGATTGATTCATGCTTTATACAATTCAGAGACCTTTTCTAGGTTATTTCTATGTCTGTTGAGTCTGTCGGAATTCGGCAGCATATTGGTTTTGAGAGAGCAAAGGGATTTAAATATAGTGCTCATGAATTGAATTAAACAGCATTGTGCAGGAGTTTGCGTTTCTGCCTCTTGACGAGACATGCTATTTATTAACTTCCTCTCTTGTATACATGGCATTGTAGCTGTTCCGTCACTCCAAGTTGGATGTTTCAACCAGACAAAAAAACAAATAATTCAGTGCCTGTATATTCTTCCAATGTACAGTACATTCAGAAATTATTCAGACCCCATTACTTTTCTATTCTAAAATTGATTAAATTGCTTTTTTTCCCTCATCAATCTACACACAATACCCCATAATGACAAAGCAAAAACAGGTTTTTAGAAATGTTTGCAAATTTATAAAAAAAAACTAAAAATAAACTGAAATATAACATTTACCTAAGTATTCAGACCCTTAACTCAGTACTTTGTTGAAGCACTTTTGGCATCGATTAAAGACTTGAGTCTTCTTGGGTATGACACTACAAGCTTGGCACACCTGTATTTGGGTTGTTTCTCCCATTCTTCTCTGCAGATCCTCTCTGTCTGGTTGGATGGGGAGCATATTTGCACAGCTAGTTCAATCCTGTCTCTGAGCTCTACGTACAATTTGTTCGACCTCATGGCTTGGTTTTTGCTCTAATATGCACTGTCAACTGTGAGACCTTATATAGACAGGTACAGTATGTGCCTTTCCAAATCATGTCCAATCAATTGAATTTATCACAGGTGGACTCCAATCAAGTTATAGAAACATCTCAAGGACGATCAATGGAAACAGGATGCTCTATTCACAGTCTCATGGAAAAGGGTCTGAATACTTACATAAGTAAGGTATTTCTGTTTTTTATTTTTAATACATTTGAAACATAAAAAAAAAAAAAAAAGACGTTTTCGCTTTGTCATTCTAGGTTATTGTGTGTATATTGATGAGGAAGAAAATGTATTTAATCAAATCAATTTTAGAATAAGGCTGTAACATAAGATAATGTGGAAAAAGGCAAGGGGGCTGAATACGTTCCGAACGCACTCTATTCTAGTGTTGTATACTGTATTACTGCTACACTATTACAATACTATTGTTTGCAACATATTTGCAGCATTTCTCCAAGATTATTTTCCATGCTTGGCTTGGCTAACCTTTCACTAGATTCAACTGAAATGTTCCTGTCTTCAAACGCCCACCTTGGTCGTAAGATGAGTGCAACTGTGGGAGAGGTAAAGTGCAACAAATATAGAACATGATTTCTGAGCTGTGGTAGGTAGCAGCGTAACTCGTGGGAGGAACCTCTGAGTGAACACACTCCCTAACTCCCACTGCAGAGGAAAAGCGGAGAAGTCCCTTTTCTTTTAAGTGCCTCTTCTTTTCTCTCCTTACCCCTGTTCTCTCATCTATACTCTCCTCTCCCCACCACTGCATTATACTAAATACAGTGCCTTCAGAAAGTATTTGCACACCTTGACTATTTTTCCATTAAATTGAGATTTGGTGTCACTGGCCTACACGTAATAACCCATAATGTCAAAGTGGAATTATGTTTTACAAATTAATAAAAAAATAAGAAGCTAAAATGTCTTGAGTTTCTAAGTATTCAACCCCTTTGTTATGGCAAGCTTAAATACGTTTGGGAGTAAAAAAAAAACATGTCACAATAAGTTGCATGGACACACTGTGCAAAAAATGTGTTTAATGATTACCTGAGCTCTGTACCTCACACATACAATTATCTGTAAGGTCCCTCAATCGTTTCAGATTCAGATCAAGCAGTGAATTTCAAACACAGATTCAACCACAAAAGACCAGGGGAGTTTTCCAATGCCTCGTACAGAAGGGCACCTATTGGGGGGGTAAAAATAAAAAAGCAGACAATGAATATCCCTTTGAACATGGTGAAGTTCTTAATTACACTTTGGATGGTGTAGCAATACACCCAGTCAATACAAAGATGCAGGTGTCTTTCCTATCACAGTTGCCGGAGAGGAAGGAAACCCCTCAGGGATTTCACCATGGGTCCAATGGTGACTTTAAAACAGTTAGAGTTTAATGGCTGTTATAGGACAAAACTGAGGAAGGATCAACACCATTGTAGTTACTCCACAATACCAACCTAAGTGAAAAGAAGGAAGCCTGTACAGAATTGTTTTTCTTTTTCGAAAACTTGCACCTTGTTTGCAATAAGGCACTAAAGTAAAACTGCAAAAAATTGTGTCAAATAAATTATTATTTTTGTCCTGAATACAAAGAGTTATGTTTGGGGCAATTCCAAAACAACACATCACAGAATACCACTGAGTGCTCATCTTTTAAAGCAGGCATCATTTTATGGGTATGCTTGTCATCTGCAAGAACTAGGGATTTTTTTTAGGATAAAAATAAACGGAAATGAGCTAAGCACAGGCAAAATCCTAGAGGAAAACCTGGTTCAGTCTGACTTGAAGACTTGAAAATGGCTGTCCGGCAATGATCAACAACCAACTTGACAGAGCTTTAAGAATTAAAATAATAATAATGTGCAAATATTGTACAATCCAGGTGTGCAAAGCTCTTAGAGACTTACCCAGAAAGACTCACATCTGTAATCACTGCCAAATTTGATTCTAAGATGTATTGACTCAGGGGTATATGCTTATGTTAATGAGATATTTATGTATTTCACTTTCAGTACATTTGCAAAAATGTCTAACATGTTTCCCTGTTTTTTTTTAATCCATTTTGAATTCAGGCTGTAACACAACAGAAGGTGGAATAAGTGAAGGGGTATGAATACTTTCTGAAGGCAAAGTACATCTCTTTTCAAAGGAAGAGAGACAATCAGGCTTCGTGCTTTCAAAGGTAGAGAGCTGGATCTCATTATTTTGAAGGGAACATGAAAGGGCGTCTGGAGTGGACATGGTATGCTGATATTGAAAGCATATGGAGTGTGTGTGTGTGTGTGTTTTGATGACCTTGTCCTTGTGTTTGTAAGCAGCACTGTCATTGGCCCTGAAGCAACATCATGACTTGAACATGTCCTCTCCTCTCAGATTTGGATATTAAGGAAAAGCGGAATGGAGAGAAAGAGCCAGAGCCAAAGATAGAGGGAGAGAGCAAGACTATATTTAGACAGAAACACAGAAAAAAATAAGTGCGTGTGTATGTGCCTGCTTTTTCTGTGTGTGTTTGGCAAGCCTGCTTGCCTGTGTGTCTTCCTGTGTGTGTGTGTGTGTGTGTGTGTGTGATATTGGGGCTGTCAGTAATGGGGCTGGGTGAACACTGCCTACGCGCTCAGTGGTTCATCTCCCCCACGGCTCTCTCTAACACACTACACGGCACGCCGGCTCCACGGGGTGCTCCTGCAGGCTGCATTAGGCTCCATAAACTTTATGGCATATTTTTACAACTCGTCTCTGTCTGCGATTCCACCACAGCATCCCCGGCCTCCTCTGCTTTAACTGTTCACACAGCTGTGAAATTCAGTGTACCCCTTCGCTTTTTATGGTCGTTTGGACGGGCTTGATTCAGTTGGTGCCCCCCGGTGAAGGGAAGGATTGGCTCCTTCCCTCCCCCGCCACATATGTTTATATTTAGTAAGTTATTTGTTTTGTGTTTTACGGCCATGTTTTTTTATGCAAGGTGGTGGGTGATTACTAGAGATGTCTCTCTTAGTATATCACGTCTCCTGTTTGTGTGTCGGTGTGTATGTATTGTCGGTGTGTGATAACTGAGTAGTCCTTTCCCTAACCTTGTCTGACTCCATCCCCTCCCGTGATGCTCTGTTGCCCATGCCAAACTCAGTACAACTCCACCATGGCGGTGCATATTTGGCATGTGCCTTCGACCGCAGGCAGCGGTCACAGGAGTGCGTGTGTGCACATGTGTGCTTGTGCACTGGGCAGCAGTTCAAAACATCTGTTGATTTCACCAGTGAGTCCAGCCAGTTGCGTGGAGGAGGAGGTAGCTACTTTCCACCAGAAGTAGATACTTTACATCATCCTAGAGAGACTCTTAGTTGTTGTTTGTTTGACTCACTGACGCAGAGGCATCAGTTCATAAGTTATAAGGACATTTCTGGGCTAAACCAAAGTCACTCCAGCTCGGGGGTGGAAAAAGGTGGAGGTGGAAAGAGCCACAGCTATGCTGACTGATATATCATAATCTCCCCTCTTAACCCCTCCAAACTCTTCTTGGAGCTCCCCTTATTTGCCCCCGCCGTAGTCAATAAGCCCACCCAGCACATCTCTAGCAAGGTGTACCTTGCCTATTCCCTTCCAGTCTCCTCCAACATGCTCCACTGCTGTCATACCATCCGCACAGGAAGTAAGTAAGCCCCATAATCGCCTCATCAACAGCACTGCTTCTACTGATTCCCAGGCAGTTCCCCGGTTGCCTGTAATGATCGGTGATCTGATCAAGGCTGGGTGACTCAGCGCTATAATTTCTTCCTTTGCAGTTTTCCCTTTTAAGGGCACCCGAGAGAGATGTGTCGCACGGTTAAAATGTCCGCTTTGAAGTTTTACGACTTCTCCCTTTGTGTCGTCCGCCTAGCAAGAGAGCCTGAAGAGCTGGGAGTCCGCCCTTCCGCATAACTTTCAGGCGTACTTACCAAGACAAAACAGTACACAGTTTTGACATTAGCGGTATTTTTCAAATCAAATCAAATTGTATTGGTCACATACACGTGTTTAGCAGATGTTATTGCGGGTGTAGCGAAATCCTTTTAAAATAACATTTGGCAAGGTTTCCATTTTTAATTATGACAAAGATACTTTTACATTGGCCTCTGTCTGTGTATGCATGCCGACGACGTATTGTCTGTATCGCTCGCCTTTGCTATAAATACTGTATTTAGATATTTATTCCCCTTTCGAGTGTTGATGGTGGTCAGCAGCATCAACCGCTTTCTGTCTCTGAGGTGAAGTACTGAAGGTTGCCGCAAGATGGCAATAGAAGTCTATTGAACTCTCCATGGTGCAAAAGAGGAAAAAGGTATGGGAAAAGTCACAATGTTGCTATGGAATTGACCAAATAGGTTTTGTTCTACCTAGCAGCCTACACACACACACACACACACACACACACACACACCCCGCACCACTATGTCTGGCTCCCTTATGCCATTTGTAAGAAGTTGTCTGATCTTTAAAGAGGAGAATAAGTGTGAAACGCCTCAACAGCATTCAAATGGATCCATCTTTCACCGATCGATACACCGATCAGCCTCACTTTGCAGTTGAAAAAAACAACAAGAAAACAGATTCTTCACCGCTTAATTTTTTCTCTGAAAACTCCACAACCAAGATGGCCTCTTAACATTGCAGACAAATGTTCTGCTCTGCTTTTGTTCTTAAGCCTCACAAGTCTCAAACACAATGGCACGACAGTGAGAAAGCTCAACGTAACACAACCTCGCCTGTTATCGACAAGGCCCCACATATTGACCAGACATTTATGTAATCGTGACCTGAATAATTTATCTGTGGCGCCGGTGTGACGAATGAAGAAAACGCACTCCTCACTATAAAAACATGTTAGTGTTCTCATAGCTGCACAACTCAAAATCTCATGTCTCTATATCCACCTCAAAATCCATTCCATTGAATCCCTGTATCTGGGTATTGAGCCCCCTGATCAAGCTATGTTTTTCTGGGCACATAGCTTCTGTCATCTCTATGCATCTCTATCTGTTCCGCTCTGTGTTTGGGTGTTGAATGTTCCTGATACAGGACTAATTCAGTGTCACACGAGTGTAGTGGAGATGTGGCTGGCACAGCATGGCAGAGGGCACTACTCTATTTCTATCTGTCTCTCTGTGGTGTATATATCTGTAGTATCTATCTATCTAATCAATTAATCAAATCTATCTATCCCTCCATTCATCTGTCTGAATGCGGGTATTGAGGCTCCTGATATTGGCTAATAATATTTGTTACATGTTTTCTGCTGCTACCATGTTGTTGTCATGTTGTGTTTCTACCATGGTGTGTTGTCATGTGTTGCTGCCTTGCTACGTTGTTTTCTGACTTTATGTCTCTCTTGTCGTGATGTGTGTTTAGTCCTATATTAATATATTTTGTTTTATTATTATTATTATTATTATTATTTTTAATCCCATCCCCGCAGGAGGCCTTTTGCCTTTTGGTAGGCCGTAATTGTAAATAAGAATTTGTTCTTAACTGACTTTCCTGGCTAAATAAATATAAATAAATAAATAAATGAATACAGGACTGATTCAGAGCCACCTATGAGTGTGTAGTAGAGCCGTGCAATAGGTGGGGTAGGTAAGGCTGGCGTGGCCTGGCAGCAGGCTTGTTTGTGGATGTCATGTGTTTCTCCTCAAACGGGGACACAACGGCGCAGATGCCGCCTCACCCAACAAAGCCCCCCTCTGCTCAGGTGCCCACCACCATCATGCCACATACATTTTTAAAACACAGCCATATGGCAATTCTGTTTTCTTCAGCCGTCTGTGCCAAATGGAATATGAGTTAAAAACTTAAAAATATCCATCTTGTCTTTTTCGGTCGAAGCTTGACAGACAGAATAGGGCCGTCATAATACTCCACCAGTTGGTGTCAAAAACGTATAAAGCATTTCTTTAGAATGGGAACCAATTACTGAATATTGCCCATAAGGTTATTTAAGTGTTTCATGAAATGGCGATGCCCTTGATGTGGGATATAGACTTAGCAGGTAAATGGACATCAATCACATTGAGCTTTTAGTCTGCCCCCCTCAGATCTTTCTCATCAGTAGCCCCTCACCTATGAATCATGCTATATCATGGTGTTTGCCAAATTGTTTGTAAGTCCCCTCTAGGGGCTCAGTGTCAGGTATAGGCTAGCATTTACACCAAAAAATGAAGACGAAAAATCTTGTTGCCGAGCATAACAGCAACATCTCAAAAGCTTATTCTGATAAAAACAAACCAAAATTGTCCATTGAATTGCTCCTTTCATCTCCTGGTTTTTGGTTAAGCAGTTCAGCCCAAGCCTCCAGGGAAATGTTTCCCCCCTCTGTTTGCATTTCTGAACAAGCCTCCATAACGATAATAAATTATATTATTTTAAAACCAATTACTGTTAGTTGTGAGGCTTCTTTACCAACAGTGTCATGTTCTCTGTGGAACAGTGTTCTGTCATATCTGTTGCTGTCTGCTGCTGCTGTCAAACTTGCTATTTCCTCCTATTCCCCAAACTGTCTATTCTAGGCTAATGCATCTCTTTTGGTATTCAGATACCTCCCCTTTTAAACAGAAGTACCTCTCAAGGGAGCCTGATTTCCAGGAATTAGAGCAAAGTTAATGAATGACTGAAACGGTTTGCCATATTTGTATACCCATCCAAAAATACATAATATGGCAAAATGCAGGCAATGCTGCACAGGTTACACATAATATTGAATGAAGATAGTTGTGGTAAAGTCTCGTCAGTATGACCTCTAACTTCGCTGTTGAGTGTCTGAGTAGGGATAGACGTGCTATTCTCTCTTCTATTTCACACAGGTGAATTGAGATGTTGTGTTACCTTGAATCGTGATAAAATACTAGAACACGAAAGCAAGATAACATTACGTCTGTTATGTGGGAGAAGAAAAGGCATACTTGTATCAACATTGAAAAGGGCGTCTTAGAGGGAGAGAGAAGGATTTCCTTGAGGTATTCACATTAAATATAATGATTGGTTTGCGGTAATACAAATGGGGTTTCTCTGAGAAGCTGACGGTATACTGACGGTATACTACGCCGCATACTTAAGGTAAATTATATGTATTAATGATTACCAAAGACTTGTATAGCCAGTGCATTACCAAGTTTTCCTGCTGCCTATCCTCTATTCTTCCTTTTTGTATGCTTGGGCCTTAATTGTCTGCCTCTCACATTGACTTTTAGGAGGTGGACTCTGGACTGCTTTTGTTAAGCTTTTCTAATCAATGGTGTATAGGCTTGAACGATGTGCAGTGCACAAGGACACACAATGGTCTCTATGTCACATGAATGTCTGAATGGTAAGTGTACTGTATCTATGTCCATAAATGAAAGTGTAGCCCTATCTTTCTCTACCATCCACGCGCACACACAATCATTAAACGCCATGAACACCTCACATTCCTGAAGATTGATTTATACCTTATTTAATAAGATGAAACATTACCTGAAAGCAGCTTTCCCCCCTTAATTGACCAATTTTGATGCTGCTCAAATCAGCATTTGTCATAGCAAACCTTGACACAGTAGTATTCTCTCTCTGTCTCTGTGTGGCATCCGCATACTCACACTCTCGCACTCACCCACAGCCATTACTGATATCACTCTGTCATAATTAATAGAAGAGAGATATTAAATATATATCAAATATTCAGTGTGTTTTGTTTTATGGATTGACAGTGCATTTCCAAAATTGCCTGCATTAGTCAGCATCTCTCAGCCTAACCCTAATTATCCCACTTTACCCAGCATCTGTCTGCTATTAGGGGCCTTTGTTCCAGATGTTTTCTTATTAGAATGGAATTGATCATCCTAATGGTTTTAGGGGTCAAAGCACAACGATTTGGTGGCCCTTTTCTCATGGTAACGGGCCACAAGTCTTGCTGCTGTGATTGCACACTGTAGTATTTCACAGAAATGAGAGTTTATCAATGTTTGATTTGTTTTCAAATTCTTTGTGGGTCTGTGTGATCTGTGGGGAATATGTTTCTCTAATGTGGTCAGACATTTGTCAGGAGGTTAGGAAGTGCAGCTCAGTTTACACTCCATTTTGTGGAATGTGTGGGCATTGATTCCGTTTTAGGTGGTTGTAGAATTTAACAGCTATTTTCTGGATTTTGATAACTGTAGCCCTAATTCAAAGTTTTTTAGTCTGTGGACAGAGCTGCTCTCTCCCTCCCCTCTGCACCAGAGAGAGGAGAGGAGAAAGCTGTGTTTCACTCCTCCCTTTTCTCCCTCTCTCTCTGTGCCTGGCCCCTGGACCTCCACCGGCTTTTGTGGAACTTCTGCCGACGTGCAGTGAAGCCACCCTGCGCCCATTCACTCCGAGATGGGAAAAGAGGGGAGAGGGGGAGAGAGAGAAAGAGACAGAGGGGCAGATGGAGAGAGAAGCAGAGAGGGAGAGACGAGCGAGAACAGACAACAGATTGAGCGGGAGAGAGAAAAAAGAGAGAGGTGGGCTTTCCTATTGTCCTCCCTCTCATCACGCTGTAGTGCATCTAATCCTCACAAGGCTGATATTTCCTTACATCACTGTACAGTATAGTGGTACCTGCTGCATCACAATACACTCTACTGTAGTTAGATGTACAGTACCAGTCAAAAGTTTGACCACACCTACTATTTTCTACATTGTAGAATAATAGTGAAGACATCAACACATGGAATCATGAAGTAACCAAAATATTTTTTATATTTGAGATTCTTCAAAGTAGCCACCCTTTGACTCGATGACAGCTTTGCACACTCTGGGCATTCTGTCAACTAGCTTCATGAGTTAGTCACCTGGAATGCATTTCAGTTAACAGGTGTGCCTTGTTAAAATGGAATTTGTGGAATTTATTTCCTTCTTAATGCGTTTCAGACAATCAGTTGTGTTGTGACAAGGTAGGAGTGGTAACACAATGAACGTACCACGTCTCTGACTCCCCTACATCTCCACACATGTTCCCTGTATCAGTATGATAATACCCGACTTTGCACTTCAAAAGTCAATTGAGTGAAACAACAAGCGTGACGCTTAATTGCATCCGTCTTTGTCTTTCCGTCTTAATTTTATTCTGTATTCTCTGAAAACGTAATGAAAACAGAGCCACCCGCTAATACACAGCTATATTCTCCTTGACGGACGAGTGTTTGTTGTTTCCTTGTGCATTAGAGATAATCTTGTATGAATTCAGGATGGTTTGAACCCCCCCCCCCTTCACCCCGCCAAATAATTTTATACAGCAGGGAGATTGGTGATCTCATGTGAAAATCGATACACTTATAGCAGCTAGGTGGTGTTTTTCGTGACTGATCGGTGAAGTTACCCTTAGATGCTGATCCTATGGTTAAGGTGAGGATTGGGGTAGGGGAAGCTGATCCTAGATCTGTATCTAGGGGATACTTCAACTTCACCCCGGAGCAGTCGGATCAGTCTCTTAATGAATTATTTTGGAAAACGATGATAGTGGGCAGACCTCTAATTAATTATTTAATCTATACAAAGAGCATCAAACCATGGGCTGGTGGTGTCTGTACACGGATGGATTCTTCTAGACGTGGCATTAATGAATTAGCTAGAACAGTGTGCCATATTATTTATTATTGCTCCTTGGATGGCTTTCTTGGGCTATTTATATACTCGGCACTATCTATTTAGTTAGTTTGTTGTTCTGGGGGGGGGGGGGTGGGGCGGGAGATGGATGGTGTGTCCAAAATGACACCCTATTCCCTAAGGGCTCTGGTAAAAATGAGTGCTCTATATAGGGAATAAGGTTCCACTTGAGGCAGGGAGTAATTTTTATCATTGAAAATAGCCATGTGATGAAGTGTCAGCCACTTTAGTGTCTCCATGTTTGACATGCTTAACCACAACTTGAACCCGAGTCCCCATTTGGCAGGCATTGTGACCCCCTTCCCCCTCTACCATTTACTCATCCTAATGGCTTATGAACCGACGGCCCTATTTGGCATCCATTGTTGCTCCCACCCATCCACCCCACCATTTGGAGCCATTCTAATAGTTTATGAAGGCAACATAATGATGTGTGGACTTTGTTATTTGCTTTTGTTCACAAAACACTTCCCTGGTTTATTGCATTTTTACGGATGGGGGCCTTGATCACTCATATTACGGGGCGGTGTAAATGGGAGTCAATAAATTACCCACCGATTAAAGATGATGCCCTCACTTTGGGTGCCGGGCACCATTCTCCATGCATAGTTAACACGAGTCTTTTCAAGTGTACTAGTCAAATCATTGTAATTCCTTTTCCATTTGCCATCCGCCACTGCTGCGGACTTCTTTGGCTGACATTTGAATACGGCACAAATATTTGTGTGTACAGTAGGCTGGTAGCCTAGTGGTTAGAGCGTTGGACTAGTAACTGAAAGGTTGCAAGATCAAATACCCGAGCTGACAAGGTACAAATCTATCGTTCTGCCCCTGAACAAGGCAGTTAATCCACTGTTCCTAGGCCGTCATTGTAAATAAGAATTTGTTCTTAACTGACTTGCCTAGTTAAATAAAGGTAAAAATAAATAAATAGCTGGCGTGAGAGAGGACAGCCAAGGGGTTTTCTGACCTAACAATGACATAATAATTGATTGGAAACAAACCAGCCTGTGCATTTAGATGGGGCTGATGAACATGTGTTATTGTCTTGCCCGTCTGAAGGACTTTGTCCATGTGCTCAAGATCAGTTTTTTGTTTTATTGGGAGAATTTGTGGGCACCTTCTCTCAATAGGTACAGTGCCTTCGGAAAGTATTCAGACCCCTTGACTTTTCCACATTTTGTTACGTTACAGCCTTATTCAAAACACATTTTTTGAATCCTCAATACCCCATAATGACAAAGCAAAAACTGTTTTTTGTTTTCGAAATGTGTTAATTTATTAAAAATTAAAAACGGTATCACAACCTTTACTCAGCACTTTGTTGAAGCACCTTTGTCAGTGATTAAAGCACAGAGTCTTCTTGGGTATGACGCTACAAGCTTGGCACACCTGCATTTGCTGAGTTTCTCCGATTCTTCTCTGCAGATCATCTCAAGCTCTGTCTGGTTGGATGGGGAGCGTCGCTGCACAGATATTTTCAGGTCTCTCTAGAGATGTTTGATCGGGTTCAAGTCCGAGTTTTGGCTGGGCCACTCAAGGTCATCCAGAGACTTGTCTTAAAATCACTCCTGCGTTGTCTAGGCTGTGTGCTTAGCGTCCGTTGTCCTGTTGGAAGGTGAACCTTCACCCCAGTCTGAGGTCCTGAGTGCTCTGGAGCAGGTTTTCATCAAGGATCTCTTTGTACTTTGCTCCGCTCATCTTTGCCTCGATCCTGACTAGTCTTCCAGTCCCTCCTAGTCTCTACCACTGAAAAACATCCCCACAGCATGATGCTGCCACCACCATGCTTCACCGTAGGGATGGTGCCAGGTTTCCTCCAGACGTGACACTTGGCATTCAGGCCACAGGGTTCAATCTTGGTTTCATCAGACCAGAGAATGTTGTTTATCATGGTCTGAGAGTCTTTAGGTGCCTTTTGGCTAACTCCAAGCGGGCTGTCCGGTGCCTTTTACTGAGGAGTGGCTTTCGTCTGGCCACTCTACCATAAAGGCCTGCTTGGTGGAATGCTGCAGAGAAGGTTCTCCCAAATCCACAGAGGAACTGTAGCGCTATGTCAGAGTGACCATCGGTTCTTGGTCACCTCCCTAACCAAGGCCCTTCTCTCCCCCTGGTGGCTTAGTTTCTTCAATTTAAGAACCTTAAATGCTGCAAAAATGTTTTGGTACTCTTCCCCAGATCTGTGCCTCAACACAATCCTGTGTTGGAGCTCTACGGACAATTCCTTCCTTATCATTGTTTGGTTTTTGCTCTGACATGCACTGTCAACTGTGGGACCTTATATAGACAGGTGTGTGCCTTTCTAAATCATGTCCAATCAAATGAATTTACCACAGGTGGACTTCATTCAAGTTGTAGAAACATCTCAATGATAATCAATGGAAACAGGATGTACCTGGCTCAATTTCGAGTCTCATATTAAAGGGTCTGAATACTTATGTAAATAAGGTATTTCTGATTTTGCAAAACAATATTTTTGCTTGGTCATTATGAGGTATTGTGTGTAGAATGCCAGTGGTGGAAAAAGTACCCAAATACCATACTTGAGTAGTAATAAAGATGCCTTAATAGAAAATGAAAGTCACAGAGTAAAATCCTACTTGAAAAGTGAAAGTCACCAAGTAAAATCCTACTTGAGTAAAAGTCTTAAAGTATTTGGTTTTAAATATACTTAAGTATCAAAAGTAAAAGTATAAATCACTTCACATTCCTAAATTAAGCAAACCAGACTGGATAATTGTATTATTTTTTTAGGGATAGCCAGGGGCACACTCCAACACTCAGACATAATTTTCAAGCGAAGCATTTGTGTTTAGTGAGTCCGTCAGATCAGAGGCAGTAGGGATGACCAGGGATGTTCTCTTGAAGTGCGTGAATTTGACTATTTTCTTCTCCAGCTAAGCATTCGAAATGTAACGAGTACTTTTTGGTGTCAGGGAAAAATGTATGGAGTAAAATGTACATTATTTTCTTTAGGAATGTAGTGAAGTAAATGTAAAATTTGTCAAATGTAAATAGTAAAGTACAGATACTCCAAAAACTCCTTAAGTAGTACTTTAAAGTAGTTTTACTTTAGTACTTTACACCACTGGTAATTGCTGAGAAAATATATTTATTTAATCCATTTTAGAATAACGCTGTAACTTAACAAAATGTGGAAACAATACTTTCTGAAGGCACAGTACTGTATGTTTCCATTAACTTGTCCAATGTCGACATTTAGAACATTCACATTGAAAATTAATTAGACAATTGCCTCCTACAATGTTTTCATATAACAATCTTGTGTCGATTAAAAACAGCTGGACGTGGATGTAATGACTTCACACCTGAAAGGTGTTTCCATTATCCATTTAGGAAAATTGTGCGCTAATAAATAGGTGACAGTCTGTTTGCCCTACCAGCTATCGGTTTCATGTCTCATGTAGCCCACAAAAGCCAGCATAGAATACACAAATGTACTAATATTTGCCATATTCTAATAAATATTATGTGCTTGCACATATCGTCACGGTCCGTGCGATTGTGAAATGTGCTCTCCTCTGGATCTGAAATAATTGGTTGGTGAAACTTGCATCCAGCCAACCAGAAAAGCAAGGCCAAACATTTTAGCCGTTTTTGAACGTCAGGACAATGATCCTGCAAAGAAACGTTATTTTTATAGTTGAAAAATAGATTTAGCAGGCAGTTGGAATTTAAAATGAAATGTGGATTGGAGCTTCAGAGTTATGTGTTAACATCACAGGCCCCGTGTACCTTCACAATTATTCAGTAATCGTAATTTATTTGGAAAACACCGTTTCCATCATTTGTCACAATAAAGGAAATTGGAAAACGTTTAAATCCACCCCTGTCTAATGGATGAAAATGTTTTCGATCTTTAGAAAATCTCTCCTATCAGCCGTTTCCAAGACGCATATCGCAAAGATTTTTTTGCGACATTGCTTTTGTCGAGTAAACCCGGGTCAATGGAAATCCAGGAGTGGATTGAATGTCTCTGCTGTAACCCAAGAAGCTTGATCTTTACATCTAGCCACTTAACTAGCAAGTTAGCAAACCAAAAGCATAGCTGGATCCCTGAGCTTGATATCATTTATTTGACACATCTTAGATTTCTTATAGTTGTACTTAACTTAATCTTAATAGTTATACTTAATAGTTATAAGCAGTTTCCTTGAGTGGCGGGGGTGCCCCCAACCCATTGTACCCTGCTATACGGTATAAACAGTATATCGCTCAATCCTACATGTCACACAGATAAAATATACACTATTGAGGAAGGCCTCTATGTTTCATATTTATTTATATATTTTCTTATTGTTTGCCTATTCTTATTGACTCGATGAAAACAAACAACCTCCTACGTTTCTTTAATCACAGTGTTTGTATTGGTCTGTTAATCATCTATCGATATTATGTGATCCATCAGGCTATATAAGTTAATGCATTGTTTTACGTTATCTTGTTTATATGATACACACATCCACTCAAGGTAACTGTTTACACCAATTAATTCAGATAATTGCAAAGTTGTGTATTCTTTCTAATGTTGGTAGGAGCCTCACTTGATTAGTCCTAATTAAATATGATGTTTTAAATGCTATTTATTATCGGTGTAACCTCAAAATTCAGATGAGTGGATAACAATATAAGTGTTGTTTCTACCTTTTTACCACTTCCAGTTTACTGTGAATCCGTTGGCCAAAATAAGTGTAGCACATCGTTTGTATTTACTTATTTAACACATGCTAATGTTGATTAACCCTCTAAAACACAACTGACAAGCCCATTATATTATAATAAATAAAAAACCTTAGATAATTACTAGTGGCCATCTTTATCTTATTCAGGATGTAGTATCTCTGTGTAGATATATTAATATAATTGCAATGAAAATGGAAAGATTTAACTAGCAAACGGATGGCCTTAGTCTATCAATTGGACCTTGTCCATTTCTGCATGGTTGGGGGGAAAGAGAAGCCGTGTTGCCGAGTAGCATTTCTGCTGACCCTCTCTATTTGTAGAAAAAAAAACTGCTGATTGGCCCTGCTCATTTCGTGCATTTCAAATCTCTGCCACACTGATTGATACACTCTGGAATAGCCCAGGCACAGGAGACCGTGCAAGCCATTTACGCAGTGGCAAAAAAGCAGCACAAGATAATAATCTGTTTTTCTTTCTTTCCACCCACAACCTTATTATTTGCATTCCATTAATGGAAATAGGAAAATGAAGCCTTTTCTTTTTCTGAAAGAGAAATAGATAGAATTTGGTGTGTATGATCATATATGAATGATATCTGAGGACATGCAGGGTTAGGGGGATATAATCCACACACAGCTGGGTAAACAGTCTGATGGTTTGATAAGTACTGGAATGTAACATTTCCACCTGTAGGGAAGGGGAGAGTGGGAGAGACATAGAAACAAGGAGGGAGGGAGAGAATCAAATCCTTCAGGTACTTGTCCTCACAGTTTATGTTGTTCAGCACATCGCTGAGCCCACTAATTGTGAAAGATAATGAGGAATATTTTAAAGAGCAACTGCGCCTAAAAAAACTACTTCTCATTTAGAAAACAGCCTATGTGGCATCGATATGAGTCAGAAACATGTATTCTACTGTCAAAAATGACTACCAAGTGTGAAAAGGGGAATTTTGACTGCATCACAACGTAAATGAAGGTTGGGTTTGTTTCAATTCTGCCCACATGTCCACAGCTGCAGCACACAAGTAATTATCAATCTCAATGAAAACTCCTAGCTCTTAACTTCCACAGTCCCTCTGTAGCCAGACACACAGCCAGGTGTAGGCCTCCCAGCGGAAGCCATACTGAAGGCCCAACCTGGCTTCTCTTCTTCTAACACCTGTGTGTAGATTAGGCCCTGGGCTGGGGGGGAATGAGGGCAGAGGGGCCCGGAGGCTTGAAGGGAGAGCTGCCCAGGTGGATCCGTTTCCGTCTGTGCTTGCATCTCAAATAGCACCCTGTTCCCTATATAGTGTAATACTTTTTACCAGGGTCCTTGTCAAAAGTAGTGCACTATATAGGTGATAGGGTGCCATTTGGGACTCAGCCACGGTCTCTAATCCTCTTAAGTCACCTCGGGTATAATTGGCAACCAATAGACTCTTCCCTCCCACAAAACTCTAGCCCCCAACCCTACAACTCCCCTACTCCCGCAGTATCACTGTAAGAGAGTAATCCAATACATGCTTTTTCATAGACACCTGTACATTCAGGTGCTGCCGAGGAATCAGGAAGCGGCATCGGGCCTCGCTGATTGAGTGAGAGCCCCAGGGAGCCCGGTTTTGCTCAGTGCTGACTAGGCTTATTGGCTAAATTGCTTGCAAGGAAGCACCAATTAAGCTACCCATGATTACACTACCCACTAAACATGTGGATATTGAGCAAACGTGTAGGTAACCTGTACCCTATGTGGGTGTTTTGGTACGAGCCTAAAGCACTAGCATGTCACTATATTGCCTGGTGCTCAACAGCAGACTGGTTTTAGCACCACAGGGCGAGTGGACAGCTCCCTGTTAAAACAACATTAAAGATAGAGTCCACGGCTGAAACAGAGTAGTACTTAGTGGTTTGGCTCCAAGGACACACTCTCTCTCATACACACACACACACCACCACACAACACACAAGACACAACATCAGCTGAGGTGTTGTAACAACTTGCTGTGCTCCTTGCTCAATAAAGACAACCCAAACTCATTTGTCTTAATTTCTATCATCCGTGATTCTGTCCTTGTCTCATTGTTTGACTGGAGCAATTACGATCATTATGATAATTTCTCATTGCACTGAGATGAATGTGAAGTTGGGCTATTCACCGAGGGCTTCAGCAAAGGGAAGGGATGAAAAATTTGAATAGAGAACCTTAATTATGTTTGGAAAGCCTTGGAAACAAATCATAGTTTTTTTTGTTTCTGTGGGTGCATGTAGGTTCAGATTTGGACGTACAGGTAGCGATGGCTGATCTAATGTTAAAACCTTGTAGGCTCTGGCCAAAAGTAATCAAGTCGTCAAGGCTAGTAAAAATGACGGTGTCTGTGATTTTCTTTGTGCATAATGTCTTTGTCTAAGTGTTTGTGTTTGTTGTGTGTGGTGTATGTGTGCCAATGTCTATTTCTGTGTGTTTGTATACGCGCATGTGTTATTTGACTATTAGACATATTAGAACCATCCTGATTACCTCATCCATGTGGGAGTAAATTAAACCCCAAATCGCTAGTCATTTGGTGCGTCCTCACGCGCCTACAGCGGCTTCCAAACTAATGTGTTAAAAGTCATTAAACAACACTCAACTTAATCATTCTCTTACTTTTCATAATTAGGACTGGAGGCTACTGTCAGTTCCGGCGCGGCTCACTTCTTGGCTTTTGGCCACAAGTTAACTGGTGCTAAATTAGATGAGATGACTTTGTTACGAAGGTGTCTGCAGCCACGTTCATAGTCTTAAAAATGCGGTCTTGTCTTATATTGAACAATCTTCCATGTGTGTTATTGATGTGTCATTTCCTGTTTTGTCGAGAAAGTATGTGATACACGACCTAAGATTGCAAGCACTTTTTCTGTTACTGTTTCATCCCATCGTGACAGTTCGTGTTGCCATGATTAGCATGCTAGGTTGCGATATCTGACAGGTGTCACTGGTAAGAGTGATACTTCAGCTTGAATAGATCCCATCAGCTCTTCCAATCAGTGGTTGTTTTCCTTCCTTGAGCACCGCTACAAATGATTACCCTGCTTTTTCTAGACTCAGTAAAGGCATCTTCCTAGTGTTGCTTTCTTGCAGTCACCGACTGACTGTATGTGGATTTACGCTACCAGTCAAACGTTTGTACACACCTACTCATTCCAAAGTTGTTCTTTATTTGTACTATTTTCTACATTGTAGAATAACAGTGAAGACATCAAACTATGCAATAACACATATGGAATCATGTAGTATTCAAAAAAGTGTTAAACAATTCCAAATATATTTTATTTTTGAGATTCTGGATAGTGGCCACCCCTTGCCTTTACAGCTTTTCACACTCTTGGCATTTTCTCAACCAGCTTCATGAGGTAGTCACCTGGAATCCATTTCAATTAACAGGTGTGCCTTGTTAAAAGTTAATTTGTGGAATTTATTTTCTTAATGTGTTTGAGCCAATAAGTTGTGTTATGACAAGGTAGGAGTGGTATACAGAAGATAGTCCTATTTGGTAAAAGACCAATCATTACTTTAAGACATGAAGGTCAGTCAATCTAGAACATTTCAAGAACTCTGAAAGTTTCTTCAAGTGCAGTCGCAAAAACCATTAAGCGCTATGATGAAACTGGCTCTCATGAGGACCGCCACAGGAAAGGAAGACCCAGTGTTACCTCTGCTAAAAGAGGATAAGTTCATTAGAGTTGCCAGCCTCAGAAATTGCAGCCCAAATATATTATTCAAAGTTCAAGTAACAGACACATAGCAAAATCAACTGTTCGGAGGAGTCTGCGTGAATCAGGCCTTCATGGTTGAATTGCTGCAAAGAAACCACTACTGAAGGACACCAATAAGAAGAAGAGACTTGCTTGGGCCAAGAAACACAAGCAATGTACATTAGACCGTGGAAATCTGTTCTTTGGTCTGATGAGTCCACATTTTAGATTTTTGTTTTCAATTGCTGTGTCTTTGTGAGACGCAGAGTAGGGGAACGGATGATCTCCACATGTGTGGTTCCCACCATGAAGCATGGAGGATGAGGTGTGATGGTGCTTTGTTGGTGACACTGTAGGTGATTTATGTAGAATTCAAGGCACACTAAACCCAGCATGGCTACCACATCATTCTGCAGCGATACACCATCCCATCTGGTTTGCGCTTAGTGGGACTATCAGTTGTTTTTCAACAGAACAATGATCCAACACTCCTCCAGGCTGTGTAAGGGCTATTTGACCAAGAATGAGAGTGATGGAGTGCTGCATCAGATGACCTGGCCTCCACAATCACCCAACCTCAACCCAATTGAGATGGTTTGGGATGAGTCGGACCGCAGAGTGAAGGAAAAGCAGCCAAAAAGTGCTCAGCATATGTGGGAACTACTTCAAGACTGAAGCTGGTTGAGAGAATGCCAAGACTATGCAACGTTGTCATCAAGGCAAAGAGTGGCTACTTTGAAGAATCTAAAATATATTTTGAATGGTTTAACACTTTCTTTGGTTACTACATAATTCCATATGTGCTATTTCATAGTTTTGATGTCTCCACTATTATTCTACAATGTAGAAAATAGTCCAAATAAAGAGTCTTTGTGGAGCTCATTCGAATCATTGTGGAACGTGATGCCCACACTCTCACACTGTGCAGTGGGGAATGTTGCCATGCTGGGGATGATGTGTGTGTGTGTGTGTGTGTGTGTGTGTGTGTGTGTGTGTGTGTGTGTGTGTGTGTATTGAAAGTCGCTGCAGCAACAGAGCAGATGCCTGTCATGAGTACCGCTTAAGTCCCGCTCTTTATAAATAAATAACTATCTTAGCACTGCTACTCCTTGGGTGCTTTGTACTCCTTTTGTACACTTATTCCTCTCCTCCTCTTCGTCCTCCACTCCCCTTCCTCTTCTTCAATCTCGTTTTTGGCTGCTGTCAGTCAATTGTCAGTCCATCCATGAATCGTGTCGTATGTCTAGTCATACTTATTCAAGTCTTATTTATCCCGGCATGGTGACACCTTCTCCTTCACACAACCTCAATTGAATACATCATTGAGTCACCACTCATATGTTTGGAATTCCAGGAAGTTATTATGTGTCCATTAGAAAATATTACTCAACCTCGTGTACATGAAGCTTGCCGATCACCAACTCAATATGTCCTCCATCTTCAACTGTTCTGGGATGTGTAGCAGTGGTGTCTTTGAGTTCACTGAGGTTGAGCTATATTTATTCACTTTGAAAACTATCAAATTGCAAACATTGTCACATGGTGCACTACCTTTCAGAAACCTTTCCAAAGAGTCAAAAAGTCTCCCAAATTCACCTGGTGACACATTGGCTGCATGTTTACAAGGCTGTAAAGGCAAGAGAGAGTGGCAGAGAACTCGACTATTAGACTTGTAACTGTCATTTTGAGTCAGGGAGCGTCGACTAGAGAGATCCCCCCCAACCACAGTTTTTCTCTAAGGTGACAGGTTCAGTGTAAATGATAGGTTGTCAAGTCTGCCTTTTGAATTAAGTCAAAACTAACCAAATCAGATGCAGAAACTATGTCTGCCGTGGCAGTGAGCATGAAGAGTATGAGTCATTTGTCAACTCAATCTGCAAGGTTTCAGGGCTGAGATGTCTTACCAGCTTGAGGCAACAGGGTGAAGGCATGTGGCAAGGCAGGTTGTTAGTGTGATACATACACATTGCTACAACATTGCTACAATGTTGGGCTTGTTAAGTAACTGCTAAAGTGGTGTTTACGATGCTGCCAAATCCTCTGGAGTAACCAGATAATGTTTAACTAATATTTGTTTGGCTAAAAACTAACTACAATGAGACTTCATTGAAAGTCATTGAAATGGGAAGTTGCCAGTTTCAGTATTGAGAGGGCGTAGTTTTGTTGTCAGGTCAGATTTGACATTCTTTTGACTACTCTGATAACAAATCACATCATTGTCATTTCCCAATCCAAAATTAATATCAACGCAACTTCTTTAAATCAGAACATTTGCGTAAATTTTTCTCGAAGACGGTGAACCCTCCAGCTATAATATGTCTAGATTTATATGAAGCGTCTCACTTGGCTAGTGATATGCACTGGATACGCCTTCTCTCCCTCTCCTTTCTCCCCCCCCCCTACACCCCCACGAACAACGGAAGAGAATACGGGTCCTCCAAATCTCTCTTTACTCACATTAAGACATCATTCATTTCTGCACGTCTAATGAAGTGATCACTTTTCCCAGGAAGTTTTTTCCATCTTATCTTAACTAAATTCAAAGGTACATTTTATGGCATGTGTGCCAAAGGTTGCTTCCAAGTAATTGCCATCAAATAGCGGGAGAATCCTAAGGGTGATGTCATCAGGGAGGGAGGAATGCACGCACACATACCAGTTACTCCAATTGAAACAAGACAAGATGTTTTCCTTTGGCTCCTCCTGAGAGATGACAGATAGTACTGCCACGTGAAAGATCTTGGTGATTAAGGAACAAAGTTGATGAAATACTAACTCCTATTGACAAGGCTTTGTCTTTGTCTACAGGCCCGTCTCTTCAGGTGCCTGCAGTTGAAGCCCCTGGCTAGATTCCTCTGGGCTAAGCTAGCGGAGTGGATTGATAAAACTTAAGCGGGATTGATTGCTTTGCAGCAATTTTCAATGCTGCAACGCCCAGTCCGGACATTGATTTTGCAGGGCCAAGTTTTCAGGGATGGCGGTCTTACATTTATATTACTTTTACTCATTACTCTGGCTGGTGTTTTATCAAGAGTGTCACAGTGATTAAGAGTGCTGGTACATAATTGATTAATTTCTCAGGCGTAGGCTAGCACATGGTTTGTGTTTGTTTTTACAATTCTCCCACCCCCATCATGCCATACCCATCTGCCCAACCCCCACACAAACACCCGCTCACAGAAACACACCTGTGTACACACGTACGTTTAATGTCTTACCCTCTAACCATGCTGTTCTCACACGCCTTCAACTTCACAATCCCCCAACAAGGTTACCTCGTACTCATGTAATAATGTGACGTTCATGACATTAAAGTCTTGCCACTGTCTTCGATATCTCGGATTTGCCGTCAGTCCACCCCCTTTCTTTTCCTCTTCTTCCTCATCAGCCGAGCCCATCGTCTGAATCTTCTGACACTTCAGAGGTGCGCTTCTTCACATGCCTGTCATCCACCCCTCCCTCCCTCTACCCTTTTATCTATCACTTTCTTTCCTACACTCTGCCTGGCGCCAACACACCAGCCCGCCAGCCCGAGACTTATGTACTTTGTAGAGTTAACACATCTCCAGTTCCATCATCTTGAAGTTGATAAGTGGAACTAAGCGAGGGAGACTCTGAATGGCTCTGTCTCTTAATGCAGGTATGAAGCAGGTATCACACCAAAAATAGGGGGGGGGGGGGGGGGTGCTTTTAGTGCATAATTCCTTCTGTGCTCTTTCAACAGGTGTACAAAACACTAAAAACACCTGCTCTTTCTATGACATAGACTGACCAGGTAAATCAAATCAAATCAAAATCAAATCATATTTGTCACATGCGCCGAATACTACCTGAAATGCTTACTTACAAGCCCTTAACCAATCCAGGTGAAAGCTGTGTTGTGTCTTTACTATCATTACATTGAAGACATAGTTTTATCAAAGATTCCCTGTAATTAGTATAACGCGATCAAAGTAATTAATCGTGTAACTGTAATTAACTAGGAAATAGGGGGCACCAAGGAAAGTATTCAGATTACAAAGTTATAATTTTCCCAATATAACCTTTCAGATATTTTCATATCTAATCAATAGTCTTCTGATTAATGATTTATTTATTTTACCTCACGTTAGTCTCATTCCAAACGTTGTAAATTGTTGGCTATCTGCACAAACCTAGTCTTGACTATGAGTCATCCATACATCAATTGTCTTAAATCATTTATTTATTACTAACGGGGTAAGTAATTCACAGAAATGCATAAACAAACAGTAAATATGGTTACATGAAATGATAGAATGTGCCCTAGTGGACTGAACCGACATGGCAGCTTGTTAGACTGAGGGGCAATGGTGGGTCGACTAAGAAGTCCCTACAGAGTTAATAACAATTAAACAATTAAAGTGCTAATCCCTTACACATGAACGCTCACTCATTCGGGAACAATTGCAATCAATATATATATTTACTCTCAGTGTGTCGTCTTGATCGCTGGTGAAAAGTTCATTTCTTTTGCAGAATTGTCAGTTTCTCTCCCTCTCTCGGTTGTGGTTAGAGGGGATTGTTCAGAGTCACATTCGTTATAGGATGGATGTTTCGGCGGTTGTAGTTCTTCTCGTTCAATGATGCCGAATTCCTAGCTGCAGACTAGTAATTATTATCAAAGACTTATTCTTATTCTGTCGGTATCGATAGTCTAAGAGTTTTAACCACGTGGTATGGTTAACAGATTCAGCAATGGTCTACAACCTTCAGTCCCTCTCCTACTGGAGAAAAACATGGTCTGCTGATAATTTCTCAAAGTGGGGTTTTATCCAGAATGGCAGAAGAGGGCTGTGCCAGGATGTCTGACCCTAACTGGCTCAGGGGCAGTCCTCTGATTTAGTTCAAATCAAAAGGGAATTGTATTTGTCTTCATTAAAAAGTCCACAATAATCTTACACCATTATTCAAACAGTATCATCCTCACTCATTCATCTTATATAACATTTAGATGTAAACCTCATATCTGAGGCTATCATATAAACAGCGTTATGGTAATGTAGCCACACCGTCTCTCTTGAGCTTCCCAAGTTGTTCCAAACGCACCAGTTCGTAGCTGGATTCTTCACCGATCTTTTACACTTTCTCTGGAACATGAAATTTGTTCGTACCTCACGTTCTGTGAGGTGGAAGGATTTCCTTTGTCTCCACAAAAACTATTCTCTATAACTGTGTGTCCATGAGACAGGGTCTTCCTTAGGAATTTACGACCTCACTCTGCCCACAGCAGTCTGGTTGTAGAAGCAGAGAGCGGGGGATGGTGCTCGATGTACTCAAAGAGGGCAACATCATGACAGCTGTGATCCCGTATTGATGTCACTTGTTAAATGCACTTCAATCTGTGTAGATGAAGGGGAGGAGACAGGTTAAAGAAGGATGTTTAAGCCTTGAGACAATTGGGACATGGATTGTGAATGTGTGCCATTCAGAGGGTTAATTTAAGTGCCTTTGAACAGGGTATTGTAGTAGGTGCCAGGCGCACCGGTTTGTGTCAACAACTGCAACACTGCTAGGTTTCCTGTGGTCCACCAATGGTCCACCACCCAAAGGACATCCAGCCAACTTGACACAACTGTGGGAAGCACTGGAGTCAACATGGGCCAGCATCCCTGTGGAACGCTTTCGACGCCTTGTAGAGACCATGTTCTGTGGTGCAACTCAATATTAGGAAAATGTTCCTAATATTTGGTATCCTCAGTGTTTACCTCGCTGCAATATATCTCTATTATGTGTTTTAGAACATGTGATAGTAAGTGTTTCCTTTTGAAACACGCCTTCCATAAAATGAAGAGGTTTTCAATTTGCTTGATAAAGATGGCATACATACAGTTGAAGTCGAAGTTTACATGCTCTTAGGTTGGAGTCATTAAAACTCGTTTTTCAACCACTCCACAAATTTCTTGTTAGTTTTGGCAAGTCGGTTAGGACATCTACTTTGTGCATGACACAAAGGTACTTTTTGGAGAAATGTCCTCTGGTCTGAGGAAACAAAAATAGAACTGTTTGGCCATAATGACCATCATTATGTTTGGAGGAAAAAGGGGGAGGCTTGCAAGCCGAAGAACACCATCCCAACCGTGAAGCAACGGGGTGGCAACATCATGTTGTGGGGTGCTTTGCTGCAGGAGGGATTGGTGCACTTCACAAAATAGATGGCTTCATGAGGAATGAGGAATGGAAAATTGTGTTTGACCATAGTAAAACAATTTAAAGGCAATGCTACCAAATACTAATTGAGTGAATGTAAACTTCTGACCCACTGGTAATGTGATGAAAGAAATAAAATCTGAAATAAATCACTCTACTAATATTCTGACATTTCACATTCTTAAAATAAAGTGGTGATCCTAACTGACTGAAGACAGGGACTTTTTAAAGGATTAAATGTCAGGAATTGTGAAAAACTGAGTTTAAATGTATTTGGCTAAGGTGTAAACTTCCGACTTCAACTGTATTTGAGGATAATGTGTATTCTGGAAAATAATCTGAATTTATGTTAACATTATAGTTTTGAAAACATAGCTTGTCCAAAAAAGGTGTTCTCTTGGCACTATTTGCCCAGGTAGGGGGTAAGTTGGGCCGCGGGACAGGGTAAGTTAAGCCGCCTACAAATTTCTGAACTGAATTAAATATTACCACTACCTTTTTAAAACCATGTCTATCTTTATTTCCCAAACACAATTCAACACAGTCACAAATTGTATTTTAATCATTTCAAGCATATTTTAACACATGCTTAACCGCAAAAAAAAAAAACGTTTTGCCGTTTTCTAAACACTTAAAGTAAGCCAGGCACTGTTGTTACCTCATATCCCAGCGGTAATGCCTTGCCTGGCCTGGGAAGAAAAAAACGTATATTTGCTCAACTTACCCAAAAGGAAACATTTAGCCTATAATAGCCCACACTGCTACAACCAAATATAATTTGTTCAGAAGTAGCCAGCTAGTTACGCTAACGAAAATAATGTTTACAATGCCATGGCTGAATGCCTCTTGATATAACTAACTTCCCACAATGATTTTAATCAGAACAGGACATCCATTCCATCGAGTTACTTTTTGTTGTAGTTCTCAGGTCAAATGATTCCAAATTGAGTAGTAGCAGCTTGTGACTAGTTCATGTTGGAAGAAGAACATGAATAAGTAGCCTGCTAGATCTAATATATGTATTTATCTTACATGAACATACCTGGTTGATCTGTTGTTATTGTCTTCTGTGGAAATCCTAACATTGTTGGACAGGTTAAAACACTATTTGTTCTTCGTATACATAGAGCCAGTTCTTTTTTCTTATAGTCAACCCTCCAAATCAGCAATTGGGAGAACACTAATTTAGAATGCCTGTGTGAGTGTGCAAGTGTTAAACTTCAAGAACATTTATAATAGGGAGTAGGCCTACTTAAACACTGGGAGTATTAATATCTGTATGTTACAGTGACCTTTGTGTTGTTTAAAACATTGTATGCCTGTAACACGATGCACTACTTTCTAAATATATATATTTTTTAGTTAGGGCCAAATTTGAGCAAATTCTAAAACTGTGATTAATCCCGATTTTAAATAATGCCATTAACTCGATTGATTATTTTAATAATTGAACAACAAGCTTCATGAAACCTCTAACACAATACATTAATTTGACTTCATTCGTTTTACCTAATTTGCTTTCCACTTTATCCATGTGGGTTCTTCCTTCACAGACTCCATGAAATGATAACTTGTTCCTAAATATTTGGTCAAATTATACATTTTGGGTACGGTTTCCTAGAAACAAGGGTGGCTCAACTTACCCCACTCTCATGCATGTGAATATGTTCAAGGGGCTTTAACTCATATGTTGTGTGGCCTTTGTATCTGACTGTGGTTTGTGAGTGATTACAGTATTCCTTTACAGTGCCTATATCATGTGTGATTCACGGCAGACACAAATCCCTTCACTGTACCAATTCTTAGTCGGAATTCACATTCTGTTTGAGAGAGTTCAATATTTACTGCTTTCAGCACCGTGGGCCCTCTAAATATGATACATGTCCAACCAAACATCGCCAAGACCACAAATCTGTGACAAATTTGATCTTAAACGTTTCCCTCTGTCTGTTTTCAGTAGTTATCCTCCTTGGAGGAAAATGACAAGGTGGTCACCAAGCCATGACTAGAGCAGAAACGTAATTAGTACATTTTCTTTCGCTCTGTTGATTCAATACAGCCTGTATTTGGATCACAGCGGTAACATGAAAACACATATTTCAAACGTACACATTGTGCACACATATGACGCCAAATAAACAGAAAACACTGCAGACATACAGAATGGTTCCAGTTTTACTTAGGACCACCAATGTGCTCTACAAGACACAGGATTTGAAATAGCTGAACTGAGTTTCCCACCCAAACGGAAGAAATGCAAGAAGCTTCCGGTTTTCTGACCACCATACTCGTAACATCCATCATCAAACTTAAGCAAATGTAGCATAACAAGGACCGTGCGCAAAAAAACATAAGTTATTTAAAAAATTGATCTGCTTTAATTAATTTGTTCGTTTCCTGGAACCAGCGTCCCCGATCTATAGCATGGGAGCCAACCGGGTTTGAGGGATGTTGTGGATATCACTATGATAATTTTGAATATTAAGCTCCACTTTATCTGCAAATTCAATCTGACCTAGCGACTGCACGTCGTTTATATTCCTTAGGACCGGCTGACAAGATTCATATTTTCTAATAAAACCCTGCTTCTCCAGGGCATGATTCCTCATCCCTAAGAATAATATCAGTCTATCGAACTGTTTATTGAGTGCTGAGGAAAAAAGCCACTCTGCTATTGTTCACTGTAGAAAACAAAAAGTGATAGGTGATAATCAAAAGAACCCCAGAAAAAGACGAGACAAACTCGCTCATCTTCCTACTACTTAACTTAGGCCCAGCAAAATCGAGGCAGAGGGGCAGAAAATCCTCAACAGAAGTTTGGCTGCTTCTTTAAGTCTCGCTCCCTTGTGTCTGTTTCTTTCCGAGCTCAATTGGCCGGCAGCAGCACCGCATCTGACCAGCATATTAAAAACGCCTATTTTAATGTTTGCATTGCTGCAGGGAATATTAAATTCAGTTTCTTGATAATGAAGTAAAGCTTCCTCAAATGGAATATTTCTTAAGTCCTATACTACATTTTTTATTCATCTTTGCATTCCTCCCTTTCTCTTCTCTTACCTAACCAGACGGAATCCTATTTTGCCTCAATGCACACACTGATCACACAGTGTGGTGTGAGCTGCATACCTAAGGTTTCCTGTAGCTTTGTGTGTAAAAACTCAAATCTAAATGCCTGCCCTTTTTTCTCCCCCTGTTGGCTATTAGAGCCCTACAGGAGCCATGGTTTTAGAGGGGAGAGCCTAATACTATGGAAATGGAACCCGCTCAGTCAACAACCCTATCGGCTGCGAGGGAAGAGACAGTGTTGAAAAGGCCACTACAGTGACTGACATCTTTTTAACACTAGAACTGCTAAAACAGTCATGTAGACTGCTCGCGATTGTATTCTTTTGTTTTTTTTAAACAGTAGGGCCTGCTCTGCTCTTCCAACAGTCGAAAGTGCAGTGCCCAGCTGATAATAACTTGATAATTGCCTCGAAATGGAACCTAAACTATACCGAAACTAATTTCACACAGATAACAGATTAAATACATAAAGTAAAGTTTGATGGGGGAGAAAGGGGTGAGTTGATGAGCGAGGGGACTCGGACGATGCATAATTATGCAATAACCAATAGTGAATGAAGAACAGGGCGGGTCATTCTATTGTATTGATCCATTTTAATTATAATCTTAAAATGGTATGTACCATGTATCAGTCCACTGAATCCAAGCAGTCTTATCAGTGTACTCTAGCGTACTTGGAGTAGGCTACACAGTGAGAACTTGCATAATTGTACATGCTTGAACGGCTTTCAATATCTGGGAAAAGTACCACATCGGGCAGCAGGGGAGCGAGTGTCGGAGAATGTGGCGATGAAGCTTGTGGAACCTTACGTTTGCAAGGGGAGAAATGTCTCCATGGACAACTTCTTCAGTTCACGGTCATTGGCGAACATGTTGCTTGCAAAGAAAACAACTCTGGCTGGCACCATGAACAAAGTGAGACAGGAGTTCCCTCCTTCAACGGTGCTGAAGAATGACAAGATGATGGGGACACAATAAAGAGAAAACCGGAGACTATTAAGCACTATAACCAAACAAAGATGTGTTAAAGATTGTCAAGCAAGTGAAAGTTACAAAAACAGTTAGGACAAGGGATAACTGCTACATGAAATCCAACTGATACCATTACGTGAAGACTGACACAAGCAGGAGCTGACAATAATTTACTCTTTTTGATTGCGGTCATATAGACACATTCATTATAATGCCATTATTAGTTTCACCATTTATCAAGGCCACTTGGTGCTTACAATGATGTTTAGGATACTGATGTTTTCATCATTTTGCTGCACAACTTGACCGTGCATCTTGGTGGTTGTGTAACGCTTGTCGCCGGAAGGAGTGGACCAAAGCGCAGCGTGAAAAGTGTATATGATTTTTTTTTAAAACAACAAAAAAAAACACTCAAACAAAGTAACAAAACGAAAGTGACCAGTTCTGTCAGGTAACAGAGACTAAACAGAAAATAACTACCCGCAAACACAGGTGGGAAAAAGGCTCCCTAAATATGATTCCCAATCAGAGACAACGACAGACAGCTGCCTCTGATTGGGAACCACACTCGGCCAAAACAAAAAAATAAACACAGAATGCCCACCCCAAATCACACCCTCACCTAACCAAATTGAGAAATAAAACGGCTTTCTAAAAGGTCAGGGCGTGACAGGTTGGGATATTTAAAAAAAATGGTAATAAAAAGACACTGTTACCATGTTTCAACACATGGTTGTGTAATTTGACATAAAATATAATTATTCTAATGCCTTCAAAAACACAACCAAATTATTATTTTTGTGATAGCATTTATGAATGTTGCAGTAAGAATGACTGCTCATTAGCTTGAAGGGTGGTCTGTCGAGGCCCAGCGGTTCTGGTGTTAAAATTATATCTGGGTACTATTTCCTTTATGTAGCTTAACCGGTCACTCGACCCTACATTTTCTTACTCATACTTGTACCAACGGCCATGCTTTCCTTGTAATATGCAATAATATGATGTACTGGTAGTCCTGAAAGGCTGCTCTTCTAAGGAGTCCCAAACTTCCTACCAGCTTACTCCCATACGCCTCACAGCAAACAACGCGTACTAATGCTAGTAAACCCAATGGAAACATCTCCAATTGGATGTTAGGATACAGGGCAAAAGGGAAAAGACCCAATAAGGTAGCCTCAAGGTAAGAGTGGGCGCTGTGTTCATGCAAGCTACATGCTGACGCAGGATGTTTACAGTGTACAGTACACCGCTCCAAACTAGACCATGTGTGGCATGCCAGGGCCAGCTGATTGCTGTGCCATACCCACTCACCTATTGAGGGTGTGAAGGTGGCTAGGGTAAACAGACACACATTCAGGGTGTGTATGGGTGTGTCTCAGTGTGTAGAGACACAAAAAAACACGCTGACAACAGTACAGAGGTTCCACAACATGCAGCCAAACTGACACAGAGCCAGATGTAGATCTCTTGATAACTACCTCCTAATATGGTATGACATGTCTCACACAAACACACACGAGAAACATCAATAGGCCTAAAGAAAAAAACAAAGTCAAGAAGCATGTACCATAGGTAGCGCGCACGCTCTCACTCTGAATCCCAGCCAAGCGGCCTCCTAAGTGGGCACGTGGGAGTCGACACACAGTGGGAGAGCTTGTTGTGTTCAGCACACATACCCTATGTAGTGTGCTACTTTCATAGGGATTCATAGGGCTCTGGTCAAAAGTAGTGCACTATACTATAAAAGTAGTGCCATTTTGGACGCATACAATGTCGCAGCTGGGGATACACAACATAAAATATGACAGAACATCTTTTGATGCAAACATGATCTGCATAATATTACCACCCTCTGATGAGGTTGTGTACAGTTGAAGTCGGAAGTTTACACCTTAGCCAAACACATTTAAACTCGGTTTTTCACAATTCCTGACATTTAATCCTTGTAAAAAGTCCCTGTCTTCGGTCAGTTAGGATCACCACTTTATTTTAAGAATGTGAAATGTCAGAATATTAGTAGAGAGAATTACTTATCTTTTTCTTTCATCATATTCCCAGTGGGTCAGAAGTTTACACACACACTCAATTAGAATTTGGTAGCATTTCCTTTAAATTGTATAACTTGGGTCAAGCGTTTCAGGCAGCCTTCCACAAGCTTCCCATGTGCAGTTGCAAACCGTAGTCTGGCTTTTTATGGTGGTTTTGGAGCAGTGGCTTCTTCCTTGCTGAGCAGCCTTCCAGGTTATGTTGATCTAGGACTCGTTTTACTGTGGATATAGATACATTTGTACCTGCTTCCTCCAGCATCTTCACAAGGTCCTTTGCTGTTGTTCTGGGATTGATTTGCACTTTTCGCACCAAAGTACGTTCATCTCTAGGAGACAGAACGCGTCTCCTTCCTGAGCGATATGACAGCTGCGTGGTCCCATGGTGTTTATACTTGCGTACTATTGTTTGTACAGATGAACGTGGTACCTTCAGGCGTTTGGAAATTGCTCCCAAGAATGAACCAGACTTGTGGAGGTCTATAATTTTTTCTGAGGTCTTGGTTGTTTTCTTTAATTTTTCCATGATGTCAAGCAAAGAGGCACTGAGTTTGAAGGTAGGCCTTGAAATACATCCACCAGTTGACTCAAATGATGTCAGTTAGCCTATCAGAAGCTTCTAAAGCCATGACATAATTTTCTGGAATTTTGTTGTTTAAAGGCACATTCAACTTAGTGTATGTAAGGTTCTGAAATAATCTTTCTGTGAACAATTGTTGGAAAAATGACTTGTGTTATGCGCAAAGTAGATGTCTTAACCAACTTGCCAAAACTATAGTTTGTTAACAAGAAATTTGTGGAGTGGTTGAAAAAAGAGTTTTAATGACTCCAACCTAATTGTATGTAAACTTCCGACTTCAACTGTATATGTGGATATCTTTGTTAGAAAGAATACTATATTTCCCTTGACAGAGTGATGCTGATGTAAAACATTGCTCAATTTACCCCGCTCTCCTCTACTGTATCTGTACAAGGGATTTGTCTCATCTCCAACAAGGCTTTCCTCAATCTGTTATATCGCTCAGTTTATGTTCTCACCCTTGTCTTTATTGAATTAGAGTTATATTGTTTCATTAATGGTCGAAAAATGCCATCTGCAGTTCTGCACTCACTCGCTCACTTGTTCACTGGCTTTCTCACTCACTCACTCATTGGAAATTGTTTGCAACAACGTGTGGACCTTTTTTTTTCCTAACCAGCTTTTATTTCATACTTGAGAGCACTTTGCCCAAGGCCACTCTTGTAGCTAGCATGATAAATGATTTTATCATTCAATCCAACTACATAATTCAATTGCAAATCTCAAATTTTGACATTGATTCAATGAAAATACCTAGATTTCACATGTAGATTGTCTTTTTTGACAAGTCCACAAATTTTTCATGCATCTGTGCCTTTTTGTATTTGGCTGGCTGTTGTCTTTTCCAGTCCCGATTTGTGCATACCTATTATATAGAAAACCTTGGGATTGAGTGGAATAACATGGCATCGACACATTTGTACATTTATATAATGGATGACTCATATAACTGAAGATCCCATCATTCAGTGCGTAGGATAACACCTGTTCTTGTTAATGGTGATGGGAGTGGAGAGTGAGTGCTAGGAGGTTGTGAGTGAGAAGTGAGAGCGGTAGGGAATGAGTGAGGGAGAAGGGAGGGGAGAGAGAAAGGGGGGTCGTTCATGAGGGAGCAGCGCTCTGCTATAAGCAGGCGGATTAAAACTATACTCGGGTACGTGCGCCAATACAATTAACAGCGACCCCCTCCTTCCTCAATCCTATTAGCCCAGTGTCAGAGAATGAAGGGGGAACAAGGAATATGAAAAATGCCTGACCTATCTTTATTAGATTCTAGTCAGAGGGAACTAAGCAGATTAAAACCAGCGTGTATCAATCGCAGGCCGACTCCTCCGAGATAAATCCATTACTCTCCAAGTTATCAAGGCTCAGCAGCTAAAATTAAACAGCCTCTCCCTTTGTCCCTTTGGTGCCATGGAATGTTCGGCATCTGTGGAACAATGTGTTGAACACATTGGTGCAGAAAGCTGATTAACAAAGATACTCTTGTACATATAGTTTATGTGGACTCCTCTTCGGCTATTTCAGCCATACCTGTTGCTGACAGGTGTATACAATCGAACACAGCCATGCAATCTCCATAGACAAACATCAGCAATAGAATGGTCCTTACTGAAGAGCTCAGTGACTTTCAACGTGGCATCGTCATAGGATGCCACCTTTCCAATTAGTCAGTTCGTCAAATTTCTGCACTGCTAGAGCTGCCTCGGTCTGCTGTTAGTGCGGAGTGCTGTTAGTGCGGAGTGCTGTTAGTGCTGAGTTCCAAACTGCCTCTGGAAGCAACGTCAGCACAATAACTCTTCGTCTGGAGCTTCATGAAATGGGTTTCCATGGCCGAGCAGCCACACACAAGCCTAAGATCACCATGCGCAATGCCAAGTGTCGGCTGGAGTTGTGTAAAGCTCGCCGCCATTGGACTCTGGAGCATTGGAAACGTGTTCTCTGGAATGATGAATCACGCTTTACCATCTGACAGTCCGACGGACTAATCTGGGTTTGGTGGATGCCAAGAGAACGCTTACTTCCCGATTGCATAGTACCAACTGTAAAGTTTGGTGGAGGAGGAATAATGGTCTGAGGCTGTTTTTCATGGTTCTGGCTAGGCCCCTTAGTTCCAGTGAAGGGTAATATTAATGCTACGCCATACAATGACATTCTAGACAAGTCTGTGCTTCCAACTTTGTGGCGAAGTTTGGGGAAGGCCCTTTCCTGTTTCAGCATGACAATGCCCCCGTGCACAAAGCAAAGTCCATGCAGAAATGGTTTGACGAGATCGGTGTGGAAGAACATGATTTGCCTGCAGAGTCCTGACCTCAACCCCATCGAACACCTTTTGGAATTGGAACACAGACGGTGAGCCAGGCCTAATCGCCCAACCTCACTAATGCTCTTGTGGCTGAATGGAAGGAAATCCGCGCCGCAATGTTCCAACATCTTGTGGAAAGCCTTTCCAGAAGAGTGGAGGCTGTAATGGCAGCAAAAGGGGGACCAACTCCCTATTAATGCCCATGATTTTGGAATGAGATATTTGACGAGCAAGTGTCCACATTCAAACCCGGGATCAAACCCGGGTCCGTTGTGACGCCGCTAGCACTGCGATACAGTGCCTTAGACGGCTGTGCCACTCAGGATCCCTGAATGCCTGCTCGAGAATGTCTGCTCCAGTTAAACAGGCGATGCTAGTTGTTCCTGCTGAGAGGTATACCTGGGATATGTTGGTTGGGGAGGGCACCTCGTTTTTTTTCTCTACATATCTCTCTCTTTTTGTCATACCTCTCTCCTATTTCCCCATTGTCTTTTCTCTCCTCCCGTTCTCTTCATTCCACCACTGGTCCCCTCTTTTTTCACGGTCAATTCCTCTCTATCTAACTCTCTTTCTTCCTCTACCTTTTGTCTCTCACTCTCTCTCCCTCCCTCTCCCTCTCTTCCTCTCCCTTTCTGCATGCCACTGTTGCAGCTGAAGACCCCCTGTATCAAAATTTATTTGGCGGTGGATTGCAGAATGACACCCAGGGGAGAGACCGGCAGTAGAGGGAGCAGACGGTGGGGACTTCGCCCTGACAGACAATCACTAAATCATGCATAGAACCCTCTTCTCTTTGAACCTGGGTGTGTGTTTGAGGGCGGATGCTCCTCTCTCATTAGACTGTGTGGCTGTTAAATTGATCAAGGACCCTCCTCTGTTGGATGACCCCTCTTGACCCCCAACCAGAGATGATCATTTTCTATGGAGTATCATCAGCAGCCACTACCCCACCTCACCCTACCCATGCTACAGTATCTGCTGTACCATCTCACATCAGTGCTAGGTAGAGAGGATTCTAAAGGGTTTAGCTCGAGGACTGAATTTTATCAAACATCAAACACAATCTGTAGAAATAACCTTGTTCCTGGAATCCAATGGAATGCAATCATCTTGAGTGTCGAGTTCAAATTGGTAACAAGTACACTGAAGGGAGGCTTGAAGAACCAAGGGCCGGATTCACCGGAACTGGATTCAATCTGTCATTCAGTGTTTCTTCACCGCCCAAACTATTTAATCATAGTACTTCACATGGTCATATTCACAGTGCAGGAGACAAGATGTCAACCTGAAGTCCTGGGTAGTATTCACTAGGAACAAAATTAAAGTAAACGTGCTGAAATGGGGAGAGACCTACCTGAATTTGTCCAATGAGACACTTGGACAAAGGTTTACCTACGGTAAGTACTAATGAAATGACCCTGGTTTGATTTAATTCCAGACTCCTGACATACTGTGACATACTCCTCCTCCTCTTTAAAGGATGTTTCAGTTTGGTTGCATAGGCTTTATGTTAGTTTATTCCGTTTGATGAGGCATATCACAGGGTTTCATCACAGCGACAGACTGAGTGGCACATTTATGGTGCATTAAAAGGTTTTGCTCCAAAGAATTGGTAGCCCGAACTGAACTAATGACTGGAAGGATGTTGCCGCGTGAAGTGATTCTCGCAAAAAAAACATCAACATTGTGTGAAATACACTTCCCATTAATTGCTGAAAGAATAAATAAAAGATGGTTGATTCATGTGGAACAATGGATTGAGAGAGAGTGTAGAGACCGCGTTGCAGTGAGTTAGTGTAATCTGGGAGGAAACCGTGAGAAAAGTTGAAAAGTTTTGTAGAGAAGTTGTGAAGAAAATCACTTGCACTTGATAATTAGGTGTGGCTGTAGCGCAGTGAGTGCTGATACTCAGGGAGAAAAAAACAGCCCAGCAACTCATGTTAATAACCACTTCACTGAAGGAGTTTATTAATTAATTGCATCATGGTGTAAACTCATAGTGGGTGCACTGTCTCTCTCTCACTCTCTCTCTCTCTCATGGTGGGGGCACTGTCTCTCTCTCAATGTCTCTCTCTCTCTCTCTCATGAAGGGGGCACTGTCTCTCTCTCACTCTCTCTCTCTCTCTCTCTCTCTCTCATGATGGGGGCACTGTCTCTCTCTTTGACTCTGACCATCTTTCTCTCTGTCGTTCCCTCTTTCTCTCTCAATTCAATTGGCTTTATTGGCATTTTGAAACAAATGTTTACATTGCCAAAGCAAGTGAAATAAATAATAGACAAAAGTGAAATAAACAATCAGAAATTAACAGTAAACATTACACTCACAAAAGTTTCAAAAGTATAGAGGCATTTCAAATGTTAAATTATGTACAAAGGGGAAAATGTACATAAATATGGGTTGTACTGTATTTACAATGTTTGTGCTTCACTTTTTGCCCCTTTCTCTGCGTTGTATGCAAAGTATATTTTTGCAGTCCACACCCCTCTCCTCCAATCGGAGCGATTGTATTAATAGGGCATATAGTGTTTTCTGCCACTTACTGTAATGAGACCATATAGGGTTTCAAATATAGATTAATTGTCTTTTGTCTTTTCTCCTTCTGCTGTTCTTCACTTGCTATCTAGCCAATGGTGGAATTTGCCACATGATCCCTTTTTTATCTTTCCATTTAAAACCAAAAGCCACATCAGCCTCTCAGTTTATCAGTCAGGCCAAATTCCACCAATCTGTCGCCTCGTAATTAACCGATCCCAGTTTTACACATTTCCAATGTTATGTGTGCACTCTGACGCGGTTTCCCTTTTCAAGTTGAAAGTTCCACCAGGAGAAAGTGAAAATATATATTTTTAAATTGCATCGTTACACTTGCTTGCCAACTGCAATTAGGGGGACATTTACATACACATTGAGGCTTTTTTTTTTGTTGATAGCTGCGCCCACTGCTTGCCATCGCAAAGTGAGTTAGAGCACTGGCGGTAACGGCGTTCATTGACTCACAATTAATTTAGGCTTGGAGGAGCCCTGCAGGCGAGAGTTCATTTCCTAAAATTAAACTTAGCATATTAGGGGCTGAGATTTATGCTAATCAAACCAGTTAGGGTTTCTGAGGTACTGCTTTTTTCTCTTTATTTATTGTATTACAACGCTCGTGGCCATTGGAATAGAAACCAAAAGGGGTGGTTGTTTATAAACTGCTTTACTGTGCCGTCTGGCAGAGAGAAAGGGAAGGAGGGAGCCTGGGTGGGTTAATTGATGCTTACCCCACCCATAGCAGTTTTGTTCAACTCCTTGCCCTCTGTAATTAAAACCTCTGACTATCAACCACAACCATACTGACTGTTGCATAGCTTTTTGGGCCTCAGCAGCACTACACTGTATGGAATATGTAGGAGTCTGGGGGGAGAGAGTCTCTTGTTGAAAGTCGTTGAGCTTCTTTAGATGTTCTGTAAGGATTTTCTTTGTTAATTTAGATTGCAATGTATGAATATTAAATTTAAGAAAGAACCAGATATAGTCTATCTATATCTTGCAATTAGTGCTCTGTTCAGTGTTAATTGAGTGATGCACTGTATTCTTGGGCGTAGATACCTTTTTGAGTGATTCACTGTATTTTTGGATGTAGATACCCTTTAATTCAAGGGTGTCTACATATTTCAAGGTTATCTTGCACCAGCAAGACTTGTTTGGTTAGCAGTGTTTCTGTATGTGATTGCAGAGATTGCTGAACAAATTGCCACTGGATTGATGCAAGTAAACATGATATCGTTCTGCCAGGTAGACATAGGCTACTCTGTAGTTAACATTTAATTGAGAAGGTTTTTGTGAAAGCCTTTCCATCTACCAGAAGACGTGGTTCTTAGCATCATTGCTAACGGCTACTGAAAGTGGTAGACAAGTGCTAAAACAGACAGGGGCATTCCTGTGCCGTTGCTTTAGAAAGTTGAAGGAACATTAAGAATCACTGATGTAATTTGTTCATTCATTCAAATTAAATTCATTCAAATTAAGTATTGTTCTATTAAGTTCCATACATTTAGTTGATTTCCTACTAAGTTCAGTACTCTTTTGTCTGAAATTCTCAAGAAGGTCGTTGAGCTTCTTTAGCTGTTCTATAAGTATGTTCAGTGTTGATCTAGATTACAATGTGTGCCTCGCAATTAGCACTCTGTTAAGTGTTAGCTGAGTGATGCACCGTATTATTTCTAGAGGTCGACAGATTATGATTTTTCAACACCGATACCGATAATTGGAGGACCAAAAAAATCCGATATTGATTAATAGGCCGATTTTTATATATATTTGTAATAAATGACAATTACAACAGTACTGAATGAACAATGAACATTTTTATTTTAACTTAATATAATACATAAATAAAATCAATTTAGTATCAAATAAATAATGAAACATGTTCAATTTGGTTTAAATAATGCAAAAACAGTGTTGAAGAAAGTAAAAGTGCAATGTGTGCCATGTAAAAAAGCCAACGTTTAAGTTCCTTGCTCAGAACATGAGAACATATGAAAGCTGGTGGTTCCTTTTAACATGAGTCCTCAATATTCCCAGGAAATAAGTTTTAGGTTGTAGTTATTATAGGAATTAAAGGACTATTTCTCTCTATACCATTTTGTATTTCATATACCTTTGACTATTGGATGTTCTTAGAGGCACTTTAGTATTGCCAGCCTAATCTCGGGAGTTGATAGGCTTGAAGTCATAAACAGCGCTGTAGCATCCCAGCATTGCTAAGAGCTGCTGTTTGAATTAATGCTTATGAGCCTGCTGCTACCTACCACCGCTCAGTCAGACTGCTCTATCAAATATGTATGTAAAATTCTGGCAAATTCATTCTGGTCTTTGTAAGGATAAATGGCCTTTCAACAGTTCACAACTAGCCAGGCGGCCCAAACTGCTGCATATACCCTGACTCTGCTTGCACCAGTTAATTTTGCCTGCTAACACATTTCTTATAAATATATAACCTTAATTTAACTAGGCAAGTCAGTTAAGAACAAATTCTTATTTTCAATGACAGCCTAGGAACAAGGGCACTTGTTCAAGGGCAGAACAACAGATTTTTACCTTGTCAGCTCGGGGATTCAATCTTGCAACCTTTCGGTTACTAGTCCAATGCTCTAACCACTAGGCTACCTGCCGCCCCCCTCAATACTTGTGTATTGATTTTAAGAAAGACATTGATGGTTAGGTACATTATTGCAATGATTGTTTTTTTTTTCACGAATGCACTTTTGTTAAATCATCAAGTAATAGGCTGCTTGATTATATGCAACGCAGAACACTAGTTAACAAGTGATTATGTGAAGATTGATTGTTTTTTTTATAAGATAAGTTTAATGCTAGCTAGCAACTTGCAGCCACAAGGACATTTTGATGCTGCACTCACGTAACAGGTGGTCAGCCTGCCTTGCAGTCTCCTCGTGGATTACAATGTAATCGGCCATAATCAGCGTCCAATCAGCGTCCAAAAAGGCCGACTACCGATTCTTATAACTTGAAATCGTCCCTAATTAATCAGCCATGCCGATTAATCGGTCGACCTCTAATTCTTCACGTGTTACCAGCTATGCTAAAGTGTGTGCTCTGTGAACAACCTGTAAGTGAAAAGTTATAACTGTTTATTGTATGCTTGGTTATATAGTTGGACTGTACCATGGTACTGGCCATAGAGATGATTTTGGATGTGGTCAATTGATTTTATTCCAAGATGGCGTAACAGTCAGACGTGTGTGTTTGTTTTTGTCTTATCCCGTGTCTTATCCTGTGTAAATAGGCAGTCTTTTTACGTATAAGTCGGAAATGTACATACACCGGAGCTAAGTACATTTAAACTCAGTTTTTCACAATTCCTGACATTTAATTTGAGTAAAAATTCCCTGTCTTAGGTCAGTCAGGATCACCACTTTATTTTCAGAATGTGAAATGTCAGAATAATAGTAGAGAGAATGATTCATTTCAGATTTAATTTCTTTCATCACATTCCCAGTGGGTCAGACGTTTACATTCACTCAATTAGAATTTGGTAGCATTGCCTTTAAATTGTTTAACTTGGGTCAAACGTTTTGGGTAGCCTTCCACAAGCTTCCCACAATAAGAATTTTGTCCCATTCCTCCTGACAGAGCTGGTGTAACTGAGTCAGGTTTGTAGTCCTCCTTGCTCTCACATGCTTTTTCAGTTTTGCCCACACATTTTCTACGGGAGGTCAGGGCTTTGTGATGGCCACTCGAATACCTTGACTTTGTTGTCCTTAAGATATTTTGCCACAACTTTGGAAGTATGCTTGGGGTCATTGTCCATTTGGAAGACCCGTTTGCGACCAAGCTTTAACTTCCTGACTGATGTCTTGAGATGTTCCTTCAATATATCCATGTAATTTTCCTGTCTCATGAAGCCATCTATTTTGTGAAGTGCCATCTATTTTGTGAAGCAAAGCACCCCCACAACATGATGCTGCCACTCCCGTGCTTCACGGTTCGGGTGGTGTTCTTCGGCTTGCAAGCCTCCCCCTTTTTCCTCCAACATAACGATGGTCATTATGGCCAAACAGTTCTATTTTTGTTTGATCAGACCAGAGGACATTTCTCCAAAAAGTACCATCTTTGTCCCCATGTGCAGTTGCAAACCGCATTCTGGCTTTTTTATGGCGGTTTTGGAGCAGTGGCTTCTTCCTTGCTGAGCGGCCTTTCAGGTTATGTCGATATAGGACTTGTGTTACTGTGGATATAGATACATTTGTACCTGTTTCCTCCAGCATCTTCACAAGGTCCTTTGCTGCTGTTCTGGGATTGATTTGCCCTTTTTCGCACACCAAAGTACGTTCATCTCTAGGGGAGTTTGAAGGTAGGGCTTGAAATACATCCACAGGTACACCTCTAATCGACTCAAATGATGTCAATTAGCTTTTCAGAAGCTTCTAAAGCCATGACATAATTTTCTGGAATTTTACAAGCTGTTTAAAGACACAGTCAACTCAGTGTATGTAAACTTCTGACCCAGTGGAATTGTGATACAGTGAATTATACTTGAAATAATGTCAGTCAACAATTGTTGGAGAAATCATTTGTGTCATGCAGAAAGTAGATGTTCCAAACAACTTGCCAAAACTATAGTTTGTTAACAAGACATTTCTGGAATGGTTGAAAAATGAGTTTTAATGACTCCAACCTAAGTGTATGTGAACTTCTGACTTCAACTGTATCTTAATCTCACTCTCTATCTATGAACTAAATATACTTTCCTGCAACCTGCCTCAGCCAATGTGGTACAGATCTGCTATTTTTATTCCTTATAACTGAAACTTTCATCAGGAGCTAGCCAGCTATCTAGCTACTGGTTTTTGTTAGCCACGGCTAGTGGTCTTCACCTTTTTCTCAGTCACCAGCCAGCCTTAGCTCAGACAGTTCCTGCCAGTCTGCACAGCACGATATCAACCCAGAGCATATCGGACTGTTTCTCTCTACTACCACATCACCGGTTTCCTGCCGCTCTGGATCATTACACCAGATCGTCGAAGCTAGCTAGCTGCAAACGAGTGGCTACTACGAAACCTCTCTCATTGTCACTCAACGCCTAGATTTACCTCCACTGTACACTCACATCCTTCCATACCATTGTCTGTACATTATGCCCTGAATCTATTCTACCACACCTAGAAATCTGCTCTTTTTATTCTCTGTTCTCAAAGCACTAGACGACCAGTTATCATAGCTTTTAGCCGTACCCTTATCCTACTCCTCTGTTCCTTTGGTGATGTAAAGGTTAACCCAGGCCCTGTAGCCCCAGTTCCCCTCCTATTCCCCATGCATTATAATTTGTTGACTTCTGTAACAGTAAAAGCCTTGGTTTCATGCATGTTAACATCAGAAGCCTCCTCCCTAAGTTTGTTTTACTCACTGCTTTAGCACACTCCGCCAACCCTGATGTCCTAGCTGTGTCTGAATCCTGGCTTTGGAAGGCCACCAAAAATTCTGAAATTTACATCCCCAACTACAACATTTTCCGCCAAGATAGTACTGCCAAAGGGGGTGGAGTTGCAATCTACTGCAGAGATAGTCTGCAGAGTTCTGTCATGCTATCCAGGTCTGTGCCCAAACAGTTCGAGCTCCTACTTTAAAAAATCCACCTTTCCAGAAATAAGTCTCACTGTTGCCGCTTGTTATAGACCCCCCTCAGCCTCCAGCTGTGCCCTGGACATCATATGTGAATGAATTGCCCCCCATTTATCTTCAGAGTTCATACTGTTAGGTGAACTTAACTTGGATATGCTTAACACCCCGGCCGTCCTACAATTCAAGCTGAATGCCCTCAATCTTACATAAATTATCAGGGAACCTACCAGGTACAACCATAAATCCGTAAACGTGGGCACCCTCATAGATATCATCCTGACCAACCTGCCCTCTAAATACACCTCTGCTGTCTTCAACCAGGATCTCAGCCATCACTGCCTCATTGCCTGCATCCGTAATGGGTCTGCGGTCAAACGACCACCACTCATCACTGTCAAACGCTCCCTAAAACACTTCAGCGAGCAGGCCTATCTAATCGATCTGGCCCGGGTATCCTGGAAGGATATTGACCTCATTCCGTCAGTAGACAGGCAGTTAGGAAAGCAAAGGCTAGCTTTTACAAACAGAAATTTGCATCCTGTTGCACAAGCTCCAAAAAGTTCTGGGACACTGTAAAGTCCATGGAGGATAAGAGCACCTCCTCCCAGCTGCCCACTGCGCTGAGGCTAGGAAACACTGTCACCACTGATAAATCTACGAAAATCGAGAATTTCAATAAGCATTTTTCTATGGCTGTCCCTGCTTTCCACCTTGCTTCCCCCCTCCAAATCCAGATAGCTGATGTTATGAAAGAGCTACAAACTCTGGGCCCCTACAAATCAGCTAGACTAGACAATCTGGACCCTCTTTTTCTAAAATTATCAGCCGCAATTGTTGCAACTCCGATTACTAGCCTGTTCAACCTCTCTTTTGTATCGTCTGAGATCCCTAAAGATTGGAAAACTGCCGCGGGCATCCCCCTCTTCAAAGGGGGAGACACTCTAGACCCAAACTGCTACAGACCTATATCTATCCTACCCTGCCTTTCTAAGGTCTTCGAAAGCCAAGTCAACAAACAGATCACCGACCATTTCGAATCTCACCGTACCTTCTCCGCTATGCAATCTAGTTTCCAAGCTGGTCATGGGTGCACCTCAGCCACGCTCAAGGTCCTAAATGATACCATCGATAAAAGACAATACTGTGGAGCCGTCTTCATCGACCTGGCAAAGGCTTTCGACTCTGCCAATCACAGCATTCTTATTCTCAACAGCCTTGGTTTCTCAAATGACTGCCTCACCTGGTTCTCCAACTACTTCTCAGACAGAATTCAGTGTGTCAAATCAGAGGGCCTGATGTCCTGACCTCTGGCAGTCTCTATGGGGGTGCCACAGGGTTCAATTCTCGGGCCGGCTCTCTTCTCTGTATACATCAATGATGTCGCTCTTGCTGCTGGTGATTCTCTGATCCACCTCTATGCAGACAACACGATTCTGTATACATCTGGCCCTTCTTTGGACACTGTGTTAACAAACCTCCAGATGAGCTTCAATGCCATACAACACTAATTCCGTTGCCTCCAACTGCTCTTAAATGCAAGTAAAACTAAATACATGCTCTTCAACCGATCGCTGCCCGCACCTGCTCGCCTGCCCGTCTAGCATCACTACTCTGGACGGTTCTGACTTGTGGACAACTACCAATTCCTAGGTTTCTGGTTAAACTGCAAACTCTCCTTCCATTCTCACATTTAGCATTTGATGTAGTCTATCACAGTGCCATCCGTTTTGTCACCAAAGCCCCATATACTACCCACCACTGCGACCTGTATATGCTCGTTGGCTTCCCCTCGCTTCATATTCGTCTCCAAATCCACTGGCTCCAGGTCATCTATACGTTTTTGCTAGGTAAAGCCCCGCCTCACTGGTCACTATAGCAGCACCCACCCGTAGCACACGCTCCAGCAGGTATATTTCACTGGTCATCCCCAAAGCCAACTCCTACCAGTTCTCTGCTGCCAATGACTGGAACGAATTGCAAAAATCACTGAAGCTAGAGACTTATATCTCCCTCACTAACGTTAAGCATCAGCTGTCAGAGCAGCTTACCGATCATTGCACCTGTACACAGCACATCTGTAAATAGCCCACCCAACTATCTCATCCACATATTGTTCTTTAAAAAAATCCTTTGCACCCCAGTATCTCTACTTGCACATTCATCTTCTGCACATCTATCACTCCAGTGTTAATGCTAAATTGTAATTATTTCGCCACTATGGCCTATTTATTGCCTTCCCTCCATAATCTTACTACATTTGCACACACTGTATATCGATTTTTCTATTGTGTTATTGACTGTACGTGTGTTTATCCCGTGTGTAACTCTGTGTTGTTTTTGTCGCACTGCTTTGCTTTATCTTGGCCAGGTCGCAGTTGTAAATGAGAACTTGGCCTACCTGGTTAAATAAAGGTGAAATCAAAATAAAATAAAAAAGTAAAAATAGGCCCAGGCAGTGATGTAGTGATAAAAAAAAAAAGTTAGTAAATTCTGATTTGCCGGTCATGGTGGAAAAAGTAACGCTCCCTATTCTTTCAATGAAAAACGTTGGCAATCTGTCAAGCTAAGTTTAAAAAAAGGAAGTCTTTACTGCAGTACTGGCCATTGAAATACTTTAGGATGTAATGTAATGTGAAGGCCCATGTCTTTCTGCAGGGTGCACCCGGAGATGAGAGTCAACGACAGTTTTAATGAGCATTTTTATTAGTCCTTTATTATTCCTCCTCTCCTCGCAGATCCATGACTTTGAGATGACTCTGCATAAGGTTGTCTTACCCAGGGCTACCGTAGTATTATGGTCTGTGTGTGTGGTGGTGGAGGGGGGGGGGGGGGGGGGGGGGGGTACATGCCTGTTAGTGCCTGTTAGTGCCTGTCGGTTGTGTCTTCAGTCGGTACCCTCATGCAATTGCGATGACTGACTTGAAGGGTTTCATGTTGACAGCGATGGCATAAATGGGCACATGGAGATAAAAGAAGACTCTATCGATCTCTGAGTATTCATAAGTGTGGAGAGAAAAACATACCATTCCAGAAGTGATGGAACGCAAACATGCGGAAAGTGACAGGCCTGAAGAACCTTTGGGACGTTTGTTGTTGTTTTGGAATATTCTCCATCCGCTCTTCGTCTTTCTTCTTTATTGACCATGTGGCGCTAGTCTGCTAGGCAATGAAATATTTATCATCTCTTTCTACAATATCCCATGCTTTTGGATTGTTGAAAGGTCTCAAAATATCAAATTTTTGTTGGTATCTCTCCTCCAGCCCTCATCTTCATTCGCTAACTCCCATCTCAGCCGTTTGAGACGTCACAAGGAGATAGATGGCGGAAACATGAAAAACAAAATGTTTGTTGATCGAAGTTTGAGTGGTTACCGGTGAAACGTGTTTGTGTGACGTTATGCAGAGCTCCCCTGTGATTGAAGGAATCGGCTGTATTTGTCCGTCTGTGGGTTGTTTAGTTTGCGGAGCAGATTGCGAGGTGAATTGGGGATTGTGGAGAGGGGAACGAGATGGGAGTGGGATACATTTTCCAGCACTGCATCTTTCCTGTGATCTCTATTTTCAGTGAGTTATGGCTGTTTTATGTTCAACCCATCACACATGCAGCCCTGATTGAGTTGGAATGAGAGAAAAAAACAAATAGCAGCCAAAATAAGGAAATTGTTTTTTCCTTTTTTTTTCTAAAAAAAAATTGGTCCCACAAGACTCGGTTGTAAATCTTTTCTTAATATTTTGATTGTGTGTGTGTCTATGCGTGTGTGCGTTTTGGGGATAGAAGCAAATGTTTGGAGGTAATTCACCACTTTACAGGAGTATTGGGTAGGGGTGGTGTAGGGGTTTTTCTCCCTTAAATGTGTCTCCATGGAGGAATTGTTCTTTGATCAGCAGACTGGGCTGCATCTGTCTGTCAGGCTCGATCTGGAGGAACCGTGTTAGTCTTTTGTCTCTGCCTCTGTTTCTCTATCTCCTCTCGGCTCAGGCAGAGGTAAAGGGATAGAGCTTAACTGTCTTTACCGCAGTTCACTCCCACACACACACCCCTCACGCGGTATGTTTATGTGTCTGTGTGTCTCTGTGTGTGTGTGTGTGTCCCCTCCACAAACACACACCCCTCACGCGGTATGTTTATGTGTCTGTGTGTCTCTCTGTGTGTGTGTGTGTCCCCTCCACAACACCATCTGCAAATGACTGCAAGATTTCCCCCTTGGGGGAAGAGGTAACTGCCAGACTTCATTGTAATTGAGGAGTGGAGGAGGGGGACCCCCCCCCCACACACACACACACACATTCAATCCACACTGATTTTGGAGTGATTCCAGGTGAGGCAGGGCTACTGTGGGATCCAGGAAACAGAGTTTAGAGGGGAGGGGGGGGTGATGTAGCCACCTAGCTGGTGAGGTGAAGATGTACTCTATTCACATTCAGTGGGCCAATACTGTTGACTTTGCATTGCCTGGGAAGCCAGATTACACAGAGGACTAATTAACCAAATTTAACAAGCCCATTCTACTACCTGGAGTGAGAGGAGTGGAGAGGTTAACTAGTCGCTAACACACGTGGACCTGCTGGCGCGCACACATACTGCAGGTACACAGGCATCAGAGGTACATCAGGCGCTAGGATAAAGTGACAATGGGGGCAGATGAAATCAATGAGGGGGCACATTTTTGGGGAGTTCTGGCATTGGAATTATATTGAATTTGGCTTATATCACAAAAAACAAAAAGTTCAAATGCCGAGACTCTGAGACCATTGAGTGCTTTTGAAGCACTTGCAATGCCATGGTTGTGGGTTCGATTCCCACGGGGGACTAGTATGAAAAAAGTATGAAAATGAATGAATGAAAATGAAGTCGCTCTGGATAAGAGCGTCTGCTAAATTATATAATTGTTAATGTAAAGGCATGACACAATCTATATTTAGGCTAGTTACATTAACAGTAAACAAACTCAGTAAACTAAAAGGAGAAAGGAGATCCAAATAACCAAAACAGCCTGCGGTCTACTACAGTGAGATGCAGGCATACACAGATGTCTTGACAAACAAGTAGACCAATCAAACATGGACAATCATGAGTTGTGATATGGCACAATAGACTTCTGTGGATCAAATTCGACCCACGTAATCAATTAAGCAATGCCAAGCCTACCATAAACACGTTTCCAATATGTACAGTTTCTCTTACAACCACGAAAACCAATAGGCTACCAAGAAAACCGTAATAGAATGCATCTATTTCTAAGATTAAACATATCAATATGTAGTTCATGCATTGGAATTATATTGAATTCTGCAGTAACCAAGTATTCTTATGAACAAACCAGTTGCTATTAAATGCACAGAAAACCTGCGGCTAGGGTAGGATTCTAGGCTAACTTGGGCTGGCTCCTCTGTTCCATGACTGTCAGGAACAGTCTGAGACAGACGGACGGACGGACGGACGAGACTCAAGTCAAAAGAATGTTGCTGTGAGAATGTTGATTCATAATTAAGAGCTTTATTCCCTTTCAGACAACACTGGAAAAAGTATCTAGACGGTGTAGAGTTGGATTGATTTGCTGTCACTTTGATTCCCTCAACCGTCTATGTAAGTCATCAATAATTCACATTTTATATCAATGTAAATCTCTTCATAAAAATCTTTAATATCTACACTTTATGGGCAAAGTAATAAAACTGTTTACCAGACAACATTATGTCTTTGTTTAGCCCTTAATGCATTTTTTATTTTTCAAATGACAGATACAAATGACTGCAGTTAAATCACAACATGGCATTCCAATGCATAAACCCCCTACCTTCCTCATATTTGGCTCAGGGGCGTAAATGTGAGTGGGTGCTGTATAATGTGGAATAGTAATTTTTTACTGTTGCTGGAGCAGGCATTTAGACTGATGTATGCAGAACTGTCAATCAGTCAGTCAGTCTGAATGTGTGTGGTTGGCAGGTGGCCTATAGGGAGGATCGAGTGATCTCTGAAAGTACAGAGACCTTCACACAGCTTCATCAAGCATAACGAATCAAATCTGCTCATTAACGGAAATTATATGCTGTGTTTGTATGTGTGTGCATACGTCGTGTGGAATGAAATACTGCATGTTTTCTTTCTGTGAGTGTGCTTCTGTCAATATACAGTATTTGTGTAACCATACTTGTGTGTGAGTGTGAACAGATGCAGGAGAAAGTTATTCCAATGTCATCTTTTTTGGCATTGTAACATCTCTCCCAGTCCAGAGCTCAGGGTATTGAATATCAATGTGATTGGGACTGGAGCTGACACTGTCACAGTATGATGAAAAGCACTCTGAGATGATGTGGTGGGAGTGTTCCTCCTGTCCAAAGTGAGATGAGGAGGGTGTATGTGCCTGTGCGTGCACGTGTGTGCATATGCCTATGTCTTTACATTATGCGAGCGCAGGTAGGAATTGCACTGAGACCATGTGGGGAGACCTTCTCCTTTCTTTCCCTGTGTTCCTGTGTTTCACATATACTCTATCACATCCGACCAGACTTAAAGTTCCTCCAGCCCGAACTCCCTAGAGAGCCCTGTGAGGGGGAAAGCGCAACTTTCCTAGGCTGTGTTGACAGCCCTGTTCCCTGCTAGGCTCCAGATGAGTGGAGTTAGATGGAGAGATATACTGAACAAAAATATACATGCAATATGTAAAGTGTTGGTCCCATGTTTCATGAGCTGAGTAAAAAGACCCCAGACATTTTCCATGCACACTCTATAATTTTGACCACCAATTTGTTTACATTCCTGTTAGTGAGCATTTCTGCTTTGCCAAGATAATCCATCCACCTGACAGGTGTGGCATATCAAGAAGCTGATTAAACAGCATGATCATTACACCATTGCACCTTGTACTGGGGACAATAAAACTCAATTCTAAAATGAGCAGTTTTGTGTCACAACGCAATACCACAGATGTCTCAAGCTGAGGGAGCTTGCAATCCACCAGAGCTGTTGCCAGGGAATTTAATGTTAATTTCTATACCACAATCCACCTCCAACATCATTTTAGAGAATTTTCACATCCAGCTCTTCATCTGAGGAGGTGCTAAGGAGTGTATATATATATATTTTTTTGTGTGTTCAATTTTACCCCTTTTTCTCCCCAATTTTGTGGTATCCAATTGTTTTTAGTAGCTACTATCTTGTCTCATCGCTACAACTCCCGTACGGGCTCGGGAGAGACGAAGGTTGAAAGTCATGTGTCCTCCGATACACAACCCAACCAATCCGCACTGCTTCTTAACACAGCGCGCATCCAACCCGGAAGCCAGCCGCACCAATGTGTCGGAGGAAACACAGTGCACCTGGCAACCTTGGTTAGCGCGCACTGCGCCACAGGAGTCGCTGGTGCGCGATGAGACAAAGACATCCCTACCGGCCAAGCCCTTCCTAACCCGGACGATGCTAGGCCAATTGTGCGTCGCCCCACGAACCTCCCGGTCTCGGCCGATTACGACAGAGCCTCTGATGGCACAGCTGGCGCTGTAGTACAGCACCCTTAACCACTGCGCCACACGGGAGGCGTGCTAAGGAGTATTTCTGTCTGTAATAAAGCCCTTTTGTGGGTGAAATCAAATTCTGATTGGCTGGGCCTGGCTTCCCAGTGGGTGTCTCTGGCTCCCAAGTGGGTGGGCATATGCCCTCCCCGGCCACCCATGGATGCTCCCCTACCCAGTCATGTGAAATCCATAGATTAGAGCCTAATGAATTTATTTGAATTGACTGATTTCCTTACATGAACTGTAACTCAGTAAAATCTTTGATTAAGCCTTAATTATTGGAAAAATTATTGGAAAAATCCATGTATTGTCCCCCTATTTCAGTCCGTTTTCTTCCGTTTGGTACTTTATGAATACGTCTGGGCCTCCGTGTTCTGTTTTGGGGGGAAGGGCTTGGTTCTCACACGGCCCAGGCCTGTAAAAAGCTTTCCTTTAATGCACTGTTCTCCCAGAAGACCCAGACAGAAATGGGGACAGGGGCAAGGCTCAGCGCTGGTCACCACCCGGCCCTGTCGCTTTCATTATTGAACACTGGAGCGTGAAGGAGACATGACTGACCAGGGGGTTGGCACACACAGGCCCACAAACGAACACACACACACACACAAACAGGAGTCCCAGGGCATTCATGATGTCAATAAGATAGATGGGCATGATCATTCCACCAGGGAGATGGAAGAGTAGGTGAGTAGAGCCGTGGTCATGATGAATTGATAAAGGTGATAGCGTAAGAGGATGTGTTAGAGTATGTGTGCTGGAGGCAGAGAGACTAGAGGGTAGGCATTCTTGGTAAATAACGATGGAGACAGACAGTGCAGCGCTGCGGAACAGATGAAGCGTATACAGTTCATTCAGGGCTTCGGAGTAAGCACAGGACAGGAATGGCTTAAGGGGTGAGACAGCAGGAACTGTGTGCCAACGAGAGTCCCTACTTTACATTTTACATTTTAGTCATTTTATCAGACAGTTTTATCCAGAGCGACTTACAATTTAGTGCATTTGTCTTAAGATAGCTGTAACGCTGTTGGAAGGAGAGGACCAAGGTGCAGCGTGGCATGTGTCCATTTTTATTAAATGAACACAGAAATAACAAAAATAACAAAGCGAACGACCGAAACAGTTCTGTCTGGTGCAGACACACAACAGAAAACAACTACCCACAACTCAAGGGCGAAACTGGGCTGCCTAAGTATGGTTCTCAGAGACAACGATTGACAGCTGCCTCTGATTGGGAACCATACCATGCCAAACACATAGAAATACAAACATAGAACAAAACAGAATGCCCACCCCAACTCACACCCTGACCAACCTAAAATAGAGACATAAAAAAAGGAACTACGGTCAGGACTTGACAATAGCTAGGTGAGACAGCAACATATCACAATCTTAACAAGTACATTTTCTCTCAAAGTATTTATCATCACTCAGTGCTAGTTGGATAAAATAAGTGCCTTGTTTGGGGGAGGGGGCGCCATAGGAGTTATTTAATATACTCAGAGGTAGGGTTTCAGAAGTTACACTTACCCGTGTGTGTGTGTGTGTGTGTGTGTGTGTGTGTGTGTGTGTAGGGCTTATTTTTGTAGTTGTGTGTGTATTGTGTGTACCTCTCCCACTGCTGTATATATAATAGCATCAATCAGGGATTTGAGACTCCTGCTCAGCCATTCTAACTGCACTAGTAACACTGTCTCTCCTAGCCCTTTGGTTGTGTTGTAACATAAAGATTTGCATTTCACCCCAACAGATGAGTGCCTTTTTGATACAATAGTCTCATTGAAGTACTCTCTTTCTCTCCAGATGTTTTCCCATAGAAGAAATCAGCTATTCAGATCTCTATAATAGATTGTAATATGCAGAATTAATGCTTGAGGTTATAAAGAGAATTCTTAGAGCGCTCTCTCTTGCTCAGCATACATCTGATAACGTCTACTTGCATATCATATAGCTAATTATGTGCAAAACAACTTGGGTATTGTTACAGATCATAATTAGGAAAAGATGATAAAAAATATCTTGTTTTTCTTTCTTTTCTTTTTGCTCTTTCTTTGCCGCATAGTCACGTAATGTTCATTTTTGTGCCATTTCGGCATTTCCATTTAGATTTGAATTCTTAACCTTGCATTTTATTCCAATAATATAAGTTCCAATGAGGGTTAGAGAACCCGCCTCAGTTGAAACTGAAAGTCAAGTTTATTTTTCTGTTTACGGAGTCTTCTTTGAATAAAGCGTAACTACCGCGTTTGTGTTATTTGTTCACGTTTCCCAGTTAATAACTTAAGTAATACGTCTACGTGGTGGAATGGTGTGTTGGGCCCCAGTTGATTATTGAAATGTAGAATGGAGAGCGCACAAGACAGAGGGATAATGAGAAAGAGAGATGGAGGGAGAGAGCACTGGCTAATATGATATTCCAGTCTGTCAGTAATAATAAAAGGACCTTGACAGCCCTTGTTGAATTATAGATCACACTAGCATGATTGGATGAGGTTAGGCTATTGTAACTCCTAACTTAATAATTTATGGATTGTATTACTATGGTTATAATTGTGTGTGCAAGGTAAGGTGTATATTTCCTTCCCTGCCGGTCAGAATGAATTGAGCGATGTCATGGGGGGAGGTGAGACATACAAGGTTTAAATGTTTTGGATACTTACCATTAGTGTTGTCAAGATATCCGAATTCTGACTTCGATACCAAGTTTAAAATTCGATATTGATACCATAACGATACTTGATACCAAAATGAAACCACGGCAAAATAAAAGAAGGCGAATTAGCCCAAGTCACAGAATGGCACTTGATTTTACCAATCTAACCACATTGCAACATAATGGTAATAATTTACTTGAATGGTAAATCTCTATTGATAGACTGGGTAAATCAAGATCTAGCTTAGGCCTATTCACAATACAGGTGAATGCATATTCAATAGAAGTGTGTACATGCATTGAGTTATTTAGCTTGTTCTGGCTACAGATTAAAATAATCTGTTATCAACAACATTTGCATAGAAGAAGCAATATCTTATATTATTCAAGTGCTCTTTAAGACACAATGTCATTCAAACACAAAGTCAGTTTGAGGCTTGAGCAAAGACTCCATTGACTGGGTGCGGCATGAGTGAATAAATAACATTAATCATGTTTTAGCTTTGTAATCAGCAATAACGTTAATAACGTTTCAGCTTTGTAATCAGCAAAAGTTTTGTGAGGTACTAGGTTATGAATTGATAATGGCTTCAGCTGTAAGCTAGCGAGGAACGTTAGCTAGCCTACAAAGCTGAAAGCTACCGGTATCTTCTTGCGTTTTAGTGTTCTATCCTATACTGGACATTGTCTTGGGAATAGTAATTAGCCGTTTCAATATTTCTACATGCTGTGTTGCATTATTGAAGTGTGTTAACTTCTGTACAGCATAGGTGGTGGTGCAGCCAAGACTCCCAGTAAGTTCAGTGGTTCCTCAGGACAGGCTAGAGCTATTAATGAGTAAGTGGAGCAGGCACTAACATCACGTTATGGTGATGTTGATTGGAAAAATACATATTTTTCTGCTGCTCATTCAACACACCATGGAATGATATGGTTGAATTTGAAGACTGATACTACAGATGGAATATTTCTCAAGCTACACCAAGGGATTTTTTTTGTTGTCATTCCAAGCCTCAGTCAGTCTTGTGACACAAAGTGTCCTCATAGCATATGGCTCATGCCCTGCCTACAATAGACTGAGTCCCCCTTCTTCTGTCCCCCTTTCCCTGTCCTCATTTAGACCTTTAGATCTTCATGGGGGTGTGTCACCTAAGTGTGTAGGGTCCTCTGATTCAACCCACTTCCCTATTTCTACCTCTCCTTCTATGTCACACACACACTCGCACATACACACACACACCGGCTGACCATGCAAGTGTTGAGTCAGACAGACACGAGGTTCTGTAAACACACACAAGCCCTGAACACGGTAGTCCCCTAACACACTGCATTGCCTCGTTCACCTTGTTACCTTCTCGTATGTCAGGGTCCCATTGCCCGCTCCAGCTTGAGCCAGAGTGGAGTGGACACTCTCACTACTCGCTCACACGCCGCCCATGTATGTGTCCTGTACCCTCGGCTCACCACTGACGCACACATTATTTCCCCTGCGACAATGCTGGACCAAGTTCTTTGGCATAGTAGTAGACAGGACCGGAGAGGTGTGTGTTAGAAGAGGGACTGATAGAACAATGGAACAACCTCATCAACTGCTACCCCCCTCCACAACCCCCTGTTGAAAGAAATCTAGTCAGGCAGCCTGTCACTGGCGCAGGCTACTTCTCTCTCCAGACGGAGTGCTTTTTCCCCGGCCCTAATGCAAGCTGACACACAGTTAAGTATCCCCAATGCACAGGTGTGTGGGAGAAAGGGGATTGTGTCGGCTGGGCTGCTGTCCAGGAATCCTCAGGAGGTACAAAAGGGGGTGGGGTTGTACTCCATCTTGCGTCAGTTTGAATCCAGAACATTGATAAGTCATTGCCACATCCAACGTATAGTAGCATTACGTCAAAATATATAGAACTTTTCATATAATTTGCAAATAAAGGATGCTACGATTTTGGGATGGTTTAACGGTGTGGGCTTCATGTAAAAAGTTTGATGCTTATGATTAGCATAATGACAACCAGTGCATCTCTGCAACTCATCTAAAAGCTAAATAAATGACCTCTATGGGTCACAAATGTACATGTGAAAAACATTGCCCATCCCCTGGCTAGTCTGGAAAGAGAGATGAGCGCTTTTCCCATCGTTTAATCAACAGTCTTTTGCGATTCTAATAAGTTGGACTGTCGTTGTTCATAAAAGACAACTTCATGCGTTAAAGGTGTGTAACATCTTGTTTCTACCACACACACTCTAGACTCTGGCACCGAAAAGCCAAGAAAAGCCACTTCAGGCTTCATCTTTCAATAGCCTCTGTTTTATAGTGATCTGTGCAAACAACTTAAAAAACAATTGGCTTCAACAAAGCTGTTACTCTCTGTAAAGCCCAGTGGCTACGGAGCATATTTGTGTCTGTCTGTTTCATTAGTTTCTATGGACAAGGTTGAAACACAATGATGAGGATGAGTTTAGCAGATGATTAGAAACACATGTGCACAGAAACAATATTATTCCTCCTAAAGAAAGCCGTAATCCGCCGGTCAGGTTTTTAGTTTCGAAAGAGCATTTTATCTATTCTCTAACATGTCACAGAAAAAAACAAGTCTCTAATAGATATTCCTTGCAACGCATAGACCAAAGCAAAAAATTATAATAAATACATTTTGAGGTTGCGACCTGTCAAAACAAACTGAACTGGAGGTCACAATCAATAGCTTTTATTATTTTTCACACTCCAAAATACTCAGAGATGGGTTTGCACTTCAGGTCTACAGCCTTTTGTTTAATTGGAACACATAATGCGTTAATGAGTTTTAATGGAATAATTGCAAACGATTCTGTTCCTTGAGCTAATAACCTATGTGAACATGTTCTCCGCATCCGTGGACAGCAAGAGCGGCTATTTATTACCTATGTGAGGCAGAAACAGTGTAAAAGTACACATCTACAATAGTACAAAGTAGGTACAAAAAGTATAAATGAAGGTTATTTTATTGTAATAGTTAATTCATGACTAAAGTCAGGCACAGGATACATGTAAACTCAGCAAAAAAATAAACATACCTTTTTCAGGACCCTGTCTTTCAAAGATAATTTGTAAAAATCCAAATAACTTCACAGATCTTCATTGTTAAGGGTTTAAACACTATTTCCCGTGCTTGTTCAATGAACCATAAACAATTAATGAACATGCACTGTGGAACGGTTGTTAAGACACTAACAGCTTACAGACGGTAGAAAATTAAGGTAACAGTTATGAAAACTTAGGACAGTAAGTTGGCCTTTCTACTGACTCTGAAAAACACCAAAAGAAAGATGCCCAGGGTCCCTGCTTATCTGCGTGAACGTGCCTTAGGCATGCTGCAAGGAGGCATGAGGACTGCAGATGTGACCAGGGCAATAAATTGCAATGTCAGTACTGTGAGATGCCTAAGACTGCGCTACAGGGATACAGGACGGACAGCTGATCGTCCTCGCAGTGGCAGAACATGTGTAACAACAACCTGCACAGGATCGGTACATCCAAACATCACACCTGCGGGACAGGTACACGATGGCAACAACAACTGCAGGAGTTACACCAAGAACGCACAATCTCTCCATCAGTGCTCAGACTGTCCGCAATAGCCTGAGAGAGGCTGGATTGAGGGCTTGTAGGCCTGTTGTAAGGCAGGTCCTCACCAGACATCACCGGCAACAACGTCGCCTATGGGCACAAACCCACTGATGCTGGATCAGAAAGGACTGGCAAAAAGTGCTCTTCACTGACAAGTCGCGGTTTTGTCTCACCAGGGGTGATGGTCGGCTTTGCGTTTATCGTCAAAGGAATGAGCGTTACACCGAGGCCTGTACTCTCGATTTGGAGGTGGAGGGTCCGTCATGGTCTGGGGCGGTGTGTCACAGTATCATCGGACTGCGCTTGTTGTCATTGCAGGCAATCTCAACGCTGTTCATTACAGGGAAGACATCCTCCTTCCTCATGTGGTACCCTTCCCGCAGGCTCATCCTGACATGACCCTCCAGCATGACAATGCCACCAGCCATACTGCTCGTTCTGTGAGTGATTTCCTGCAAGACAGGAATGTCAGTGTTCTGCCATGGTCAGCGAATAGCCCGGATCTCAATCCCATTGAGCACGTCTGGGACCTGTTGGATCGTAGGGTGAGGGCTAGGGCCATTCCCCCCAGAAATGTCCGGGAACTTGCAGGTGCCTTGGTGGAGGAGTGGGGTAACTCACAGCAAGAACTCAAAGCAAGAACTGGCAAATCTGGTGCAGTCCATGAGGAGGAGATGAACTGCTGTACATAAACAGCTGGTGGCCACACCAGATATTGAATGTTACTTTTTATTTTGACCCCCCCCCCCCCCTGCTCATGGACACATTTTTCAATTTCTGTTAGTCACATGTCTGTGGAACCTGTTCAGTTTATGTCTGTTGTTGAATCATACAAATATTTACACATGTTAGGTTTTCTGAAAATAAACGCAGTTGACAGTGAGAGGACGTTTCTTTTTTTGCTGAGTTTACATATTCAGTGTATCTATTGTCATGCAAAAGAAGGAGCAGGCCAGGGAATATTATAGAGGCTGGTTATGCTGTTTGTTCTCAAGCACTAACAATATAATTACCACATCTTAATGGATGTTCATATAAATAAATATCTAAATGAGTGTTATACTCAACACAAACAGTAATGCACTTCTTATCACTAGGACTTACTCTGTAAGTTCCATTTAAAAAAAAAAAACGTAAAAAAAAATGATAGGTTACACCAACATGGATTAACTTTTATTAATAACGTTGGCGTAAAACGTCTAACATAGTTTTATATTAATCCTAGTTAAATGTAATCCTTTTTGTAAAGTAATGAGTGTTATCCCCTAAAATACAACTTATTTATTTAACCCAGTATGGTGGATGATGATGGAAGAAGCACCTCGCAGGCTCTGTTATACTTTTAATTAAGGAGACATGACTGAATTTGGAAGTGTCTGAGGACCACAGGGACTTTTACTATTTCTATCCCATCTCTGGAATCCAACAGCTCTGAACACTCTTCAACCGCAAGTTAATGACCGCTAGACCGGCCAAACTGTTATTATTCAAACAGCTCGTTCAACTCATATTGTCTCATACGGTCTCCTACAGTACGTCTCTCCCTCAACACCTTTTCTTTCCCTTACAAAAAAACCTTTGCATCGCCATCTTAACTCCCTAAGCAAAACTTTAGAAATGGTAATCTTTGTTGAGGGTGCCAACTGCCAAGAGGAGTGGTGGTGTGAAGATATCTGCATTCCCTCCCCATGCTCCCAGTGGTGTGGAATTATGGGAGCTGTCACACATAATTGGGAGCCCCTTTTGTAATTTCACCGCCCGTGCTCTCTGAGGAGATGATCGTGATCCGAAGTGGGCCACACTTCCAGAATAGTCCAGGTTCAGAGCTTTTTGAGGAGCCTATAGGAGGGAGTTACAACACAGCAGGGAACCTGGCCATCAGTCGTTTATAATATTTTGTACTCTTACGCAAGACTCGGAAAAAAAGTTGACAGATTTTTGTCTTAGTGGTCGCCATACGGTTCTACTCCCCCCCCCCTAATTTTATTTGGTACGCTTGGTACACATTTTTCAGCGAGGGAATTATTTATTGTGAGAGGTTTTTGTTGGGTACCATCGCAGTGCTTTAGAGTCAGATATGTCAGATATGAACATTCCACTTATTTGAGGAGTCTGTTCAAATTAAATTGTATTTGTCATGCTTCGTAAACAACAGGTGTAGACTAACAGTGAAATGCTTACTTACAGGCCCTTCCCAACAATGCAGAGAAAAAAAAATAGAAATAATATACAAATAATAACACAAGGAATAAATACACATGAGTAATGATAACTTGGCCATATACAGTCAATATGTAGTTAATAAGATATAAACCAAAACCTGACTCCTGAGACAACATACGGTATTCTCCTTTCTTTTTCCTTTCCAGGAAGTATTTTTATTTCTCTCTCTCTATCCTGGAAGTGTTTTATTTCTCTCCATCACACACAAACAAGGACACACACACTCACACACAAACATACCACAAACACACACCCTCACACACACATCTTTTGCACCCTTTATTTCACTTTCTCTCCCCCTTTCCTTTCAATTGTTCGCATCTCTTTTAATCATAAAAAATAACTCTGTTATTACTTAATTTATACCTGTTCTGAGGAATAGATTCCCTCTCTGTGACAAAAAGAGGGGGTGTTGGACATTGCTCTCAGCATCTCAGCAGCACCTTTTAATGGCTGTCAACCCTCGACAGAGAGAGAGAGAGATAGAGATTGTTCTGCCGTGTCCATCTTCCCACTACACGGGCCGGTGCTGGTGAGGTTAGCATGGAGGTTAGCTGTAGAATCAGTCAGTGGCGGGGATTGGTCCTTATCCTCCCTCCTCCAGGGGCACCACACACACACAGACAGATAGACACACACCCTCCCTGATTTGTCATTTTCAGCTCTGCCGCGCTGGGTAAACATCCTCAGAATGGTAATTCTACAGCTCAGGGAAGAGGGTTGAGCTGTAGAATTACAGAATTCTTCCTTTTCCCTCAACTCGTTCTCTCGCTCTCTCTCTTTTGTCCTCCAGGGCCTTGCTTTGACATGAGCTGGCGCTGTAGCTCTCCCTTGTCGTTTTCCCTCTGAGGCTTTCCTCTCTCTCTCTCTCTTTCCCTCCCTTTCTACCCCCATCTCTCAGATGGAGGTGTGGGGTCTAATGAAAGAGTGATACGGTTGGAAATGGTGAACAGATGAGGGACTAGGGTAAACCCCTGGGATTCTGCGGATGGAATTGGATAGTTAGAAGGTTGCCACAGTGCATTAGTGCCGGGAATGGGAAGCGGGAATGCCGGGATGGCTTTTTTCTACCATTGAGTCGGACTCCTGTCACAGAGCCGCTGTGTAAGTGACGACTGTCCAATGGAATGAGCCATACTATATAACCTGCTTCGGAATGTGCGAGAACCACACAGTCAATTCTTCACTTGCCTTTTTCCCCCAATGCTATCAGTGCTGTGACCTATATTTGGGACTGGTGATTTGGTGTACAACCAATTTATTTTTATTTTTTTTACCAAAAATGCATCAGTGTTTCAGTTTATTAGGACTAGGCTATCACTTTGAGAGTACAGCAAGGGACTCTGAGAAGACGTGTCCCAGTTGTATTTTTAAGTCATTTTTATTTGTCCTATTTGGTTCATGTCAGACAATGGAACTTTTTTAAAACTAAATCTCTCACTCAACTCTGTATTCAAGCCACTTAACGTACATTACAGTACATTAACGCACATTAAAGTACATCTCCGAGATTAACCAGCTCTTCAAATGAATTAGGAAACAATTTCCAGGGATTACTGTAGTATTTCAGACCCAAGTTAAAATGTGACATCAAGTAAATTCACTCACTACTCAGATAAGAGGATTTAGTGGCTTTCCTTTTCATTGTGTCTGGATGCTGTTGAAATGTCCAGGACAGCCCCCCTTGTTAGACGTTTCAGAGAGAGATCGATCCCTCCCTCTTTAGAAGCTGGGGCATTCCGGGACTGCCTTCGCCACCGCAGATGCATTAGAAGATTAAAAGTAATGTTCTGAGTGCGCCTGGCACACACTAATTGATTCTGGGTCTCCCATCCACCTTCCTATCCCTCCCCACCCCCCGAAGACGAGGTGTCAGGCTGTATCGATCGTCTCTGCCAATTTCTTGATTGTAGAATGCTATTGTGAAAGAATTCAGCCTAATAACCTAATCATACACACTTATTTTCTTATCAAACGGGTCCTAGCGCTAGAAGTTCGTTTACAAAGCAATCAAGCATTTGTTTTAAAATACTTTCTGACATCCTTCAGAGGGGCGTCGCTCTGTCCTCTCTTTTGACTTTGAATAGTTTGATCTATAATTGTGATTGCGGAGTGACAACAACGTACTGTGAAGTGTGTAGCTGCACTGGTTTGGTTTCTGTGTGTTTTGATCCGTTAATTGCTATGTGTATTAGAGGTCGACCGACTATGATTTTTCAACGCCAATACCGATTAATCGGCCGATTTTAAATTAAAAAAATACTTTAAAATTTTTTATTTGTAATAATGACCATTACAACAATACTGAATGAACACTTATTTTAACTTACTATACTTACTATACATCAATAAAATCAATTAGCCTCAAATAAATAATGAAACATGTTCAATTTGGTTTAAATAATGTAAAAACAAAGTGTTGGAGAAGAAAGTAAAAGTGCAATATGTGCCATGTAAGAAAGCTAACGTTTAAGTTGCATTGGCTCGTTCATCAGCTTTGAGTTGTCATCCAGGGAGCATCAGATGATGCTTTCAGTGTTGGCTCGTCTATGGTCGTAAACATATATTTAAGGAAATGGTGTCAACGCTTTTTATTGAATTTAACAAGGCAAGTCAGTTAAGAAAAAAAATCTTATTTTCAATGACGGCCTAGGAACAGTGGGTTAGCTGCCTGTTCAGGGGCAGAACGACAGATTTGTACCTTGTCAGCTCAGGGATTTGAACTTGCAACCTTCCGGTTACTAGTCGAACGCTCTAACCACTAGGCTACCCTGCCGCCCCACGTTCATCATAACGCTACAGGAAATGGTGTGGGACTGCTTATAGTGTAGGCTTAATTTGATTAAAGGCCATTACATGCGTTATCAGAGCTTTGAAGGCATCAGCCCTACACAGTATACATTCACATACTATACAAATGATCCCATCTTTCCTTCTACTCAACAACTTTGTCTGAGAAAACAACATGATTAATTCTGTTTTCGGTTTTGGTCCCAGACATGAGCCAAACTTAACTAATTAGCTTCATAAAGTGGTCGTATGGGACTGCTGGAGCGTGGTCATCAGTGACCTTATCCGAGTTCACTTCTAATAAGGAGAGTCTTCTGTTAAACCGGGCAGCAAGACCCTGACACCAGCTTGACCTCCACATTGAACTTGTTTTAAGAGTTGGTTGGTGCAGTGGACCAGAAAATAGGTTGATAAAATGAGAAGAGTGTCTCACTTAGGGAAATTTACACAACAAGACCGACTCTGTATAATTCAGCTAGCATTGAGTTCATTTATTCAGCCTTTGTTTTTTCCCCGTCTGTTACTTCCCTCCCAAAAATGATTTCCCCAATATGTACTGAGTCGTGAGCAAATCAAGATGCAGCGCCAGACTTCGCTAGGCAATATCACACTGTCAATCACGTCTCTGTAATGCAATTGAGAGAAAGACTTGGTGTTCCTTCTCGCCTCCCTCGCTTCTCTTCAATATGCCGCAACAGTAAATAATGCTAATCGTTCCTGGAAATTCTGTACCATTGTTTTTCAACATCACAAAATACTTCCTATTGTGCTTCATATCTTCAACCTGCAGAACCAAAGCACTTCAATTGGTTTTGTTGCTTGACCTTTAGGCAATAGGCTTGATTCTTCCCATCGACTTGAGTATGTCTTTCAATACTATCGATAGGCGACGACCTATTGACATCAATATTCAAGAAGCTTGCTATGACTCCGTGTTGTTCTGAAAATGTAGCCATTCTATTGATAATGGTTGCTAAAGGGCTGCAATGTTGTTTCTCCAGAATAGGTAGCCGGTGGAATGCCGCCATCAGGCTGCAAGACGTTCCTGTTTTAAGGATCACAACGAAGGGAAAATACATTTGTCATGGTATTCAGAAACTACTGTCCCTGGGCGTTTTAATTATTTCAACGCTTTCTCCAACTAGGCCGGTGTCATGGTCAGAGTCACCATTTTCTCGTTACTAGGCAAAGATGTGTTGTCATTTCAGAAACACTTAACAATGTTCTCAGAAACAAATGGCTGACGTCTGAACAGCGAGCCATATGAATCAGATGTTATTTGTCACATTCAGATGTTATTTCAAGGTCTAGCGAAATGCTTGTGTTCCTAGCGCCCACAGTGCAGTAGTATCTAACAATTCACAACAATACATACAAATCTAAAAGTATGAGCAATGTTGGTATTGACTAAAATACAGTAGAATACAGTATATACATACGAAAGGAGTAAAACAGTATGTAACCTTTATTAAAGGGACTAGTGTTGCATTATTAAAGTGACCAGTGATTCCATGTTTATGTACACAGGGCAGCAGCCTCTAAGGTGCAGGGTTGAGTAACCGGGTGGTAGCCGGCTAGTCACAGTGACAAGGTTCAGCGCAGGGTACTGGGTGGAATCCGGCTATTGACGTCTATTTAACAGTCTGATGTAGAGGTCGACCGATTATGAATTTTCCAACGCCCATACCGATACCGATTTATTGGAGGACCAAAAAAAGCAGATACCGATTAATCGACAGTTTTATAAAAAAATAACATTGTAATAATGACGATTACAACAATACTGAATGAACACTTATTTTATCTTAATATAATAGATCAATAAAATCAATTTAGCCTCAAATAAAAATAAACATGTTCAATTTGGTTTAAATAATGCAAAAACAAAGTGTTGGAGAAGAAAGCAAAAGTGCAATATGTGCCATGTAAAAAAGCTAACATTTAAGTTCCTTGCTCAGAACATGAGAACATACACTGCTCAAAAATAAATAAAGGGAACACTAAAATAACACATCCTAGATCTGAATTAATGAAATATTCTTATTAAATACTTTTTTCTTTACATAGTTGAATGTGCTGACAACAAAATCACACAAAAATTATCAATGGAAATCAAATTTATCAACCCATGGAGGTCTGGATTTGGAATCACACTCAAAATTAAAGTGGAAAACCACACTACAGGCGGATCCAACTATGATGTAATGTCCTTAAAACAAGTCAAAATGAGGCTCAGTAGTGTGTGTGGCCTCCACGTGCCTGTATGACCTCCCTACAACGCCTGGGCATGCTCCTAATGAGGGGGTGGATGGTCTCCTGAGGGATCTCCTCCCAGACCTGGACTAAAGCATCCGCCAACTCCTGGACAGTCTGTGGTGCAACGTGGCGTTGGTGGATGGAGCAAGACATGTTGTCCCAGATGTGCTCAATTGGATTCAGGTCTGGGGAACGGACGGGCCAGTCCATAGCATCGATGCCTTCCTCTTACAGGAACTGCTGACACACTCCAGCCACATGAGGTCTAGCATTGTCTTGCATTAGGAGGAACCCAGGGCCAACCGCACCAGCATATGGTCTCACAAGGGGTCTGAGGATCTCATCTCGGTACCTAATGGCAGTCAGGCTACCGCTGTGCGGCCCCCCAAAGAAATGCCACCCCACACCATGACTGACCCACCACCAAACCAGTCATGCTGGAGGATGTTGCAGTCAGCAGAACGTTCTCCACGGCGTCTCCAGACTGTCATGTCTGTCACATGTGCTCAGTGTGAACCTGCTTTCATCTGTGAAGAGCACAGGGCGCCAGTGGCGAATTTGCCAATCTTGGTGTTCTCTGGCAAATGAAAAACGTCCTGCACGGTGTTGGGCTTTAAGCACAACCCCCACCTGTGAATGTCGGGCCCTCATAACACCCTCATGGAGTCTGTTTCTGACCGTTTGAGCAGACACATGCACATTGATGGTCTGCTGAAGGTCATTTTGCAGGGCTCTGGCAGTGCTCCTCCTGCTCCTCCTTGCACAAAGTCGGAGGTAGCGGTCCTGCTGCTGGGTTGTTGCCCTCCTACGGCCTCCTCCACGTCTCCTGATGTACTGGCCTGTCTCCTGGTAGCGCCTCCATGCTCTGGACACTACGCTGACAGACACAGCAAACCTTCTTGCCACAGCTCTCATTGATGTGCCATCCTGGATGAGCTGCACTACCTGAGCCACTTGTGTGGGTTGTAGACTCCAGCTCATGCTACCATTAGAGTGAAAGCACCGCCAGCATTCAAAAGTGACCAAAACATCAGCCAGGAAGCATAGGAACTGAGAAGTGGTCTGTGGTCCCCACCTGCAGAACCATTCCTTTATTGGGGGTGTCTTGCTAAATGCCTATCATTTCCACCTGTTGTCTATTCCATTTGCACAACAGCATGTGCAATTTATTGTCAATAAGTGTTGCTTCCTAAGTGGACAGTTTGATTTCACAGAAGTGTGATTGACTTGGAGTTACATTGCGTTGTTTAAGTGTTCCCTTTATTTTTTTGAGCAGTGTATGAAAGCTGGTGGTTCCTTTTAACAGGAGTCTTCAATATTCCCAGGTAAGAAGTTTTAGGTTGTAGTTATTATAGGAATTATAGGACAATTTCTCTCTATACGATTTGTATTTCATATACCTTTGACTATTTGATGTTCTTATATGCACTTTAGTATTGCCAGTGTAACAGTATAGCTTACGTCCCTCTCCTCGCCCCTACCTGGGCTCTAACCAGGAACACATTGACAACAGCCACCCTCGAAGCAGCGTTACCCATGCAGAGCAAGGGGAACAACTACTCCAAGTCTCAGAGCGAGTGACATTTGAAACGCTATTAGCGGTCACCCCGCTAACTAGCTAGCCATTTCACATCAGTTACACCAGCCTAATCTCGGGAGTTGATACGCTTGAAGCACAGTGATGAGCTGCTGGCAAAACGCACAAATGTGCTGTTCGAATTAATGTTTACGAGCCTGTTTGTGCATAACATTGCTCAGTCAGACTGCTCTATCAAATATCAAATCATAGACTTAATTATAACATAATAACACACAGAAATAAGAGCCTTAGGTCATTAATATGGTTGAATCCGGAAACTATCATCTCGAAAACAAGACGTTTATTCTTTCAGTGAAATACGGAACTGTTACATATTCCTGTTACATTGCACAACCTCCAATGTTATGTCATAATTATCTAAAATTCTAGGAAATTAGGCGGCCCAAACTGTTGCATATACACTGACTCTGCGTGCAATGAACGCAAGAGAAGTGACACAATTTCACCTGGTTAATATTGCCTGCTAACCCTGATTTCGTTTAGCAAAATATGCAGCTTTAAAAATCTATACTTCTGTGTATTGATTTTAAGAAAGGCATTGATGTTTATGGTTAGGTACACATTGGAACAAGAAATTCCTTTTTCGCGAATATGCACCGCATCGTTTATATGCAATGCAGTACACGCTAGATAAACTAGTAATATCATCAACCATGTGTAGTTAACTAGTGATTATGATTGATTGATTGTTTTTATAAGTTTAATACTAGCTAGCAACTTACCTTGGCTTCTTACTGCATTGGCGTAACAGGCAGTCTCCTCGTGGAGTGCAATGTAATCAGGTGGTCAGAGCGTTGGACTAGTGAACTGTAAGTTTGCAAGATTGATTCCCTGAGCTGACAAGGTCAAAATCTGTCATTCTGCCCCTGAACAAGGAAGTTAACCCACCGTTCCTAGGCCATCATTGAAAATAAGAATGTGTTCTTAACTGACCTGCCTAGTTAAATAAAGGATAAATAAACGTGTTGTAAATTTTTTGGAATCGGCCAAATCGGTGTCCAAAAATACATATTTCCGATGGTTCTGAAAACTAAAAAAATTGGCCCTAATTAATAGGCCATTCCGATTAATCGGTCGACCTCTAGTCTGATGGCCTTGAGATATAAGCTGTTTTTCAGTCTCACGGTCCCAGCTTTGATGCACCTGTACTGACCTCGGCTTCTGGATGATAGCGGGGTGAACAGGCCTACATAGGTAGGCTCATTATTCAATCAAATAAAACAGACATACATTTTTAATATATAGCCTTGGGCTATATTATTGAGAAGGCTAGTAGATAGAACAAGTTGCTCGATAGACTAGCGACTTTCGTATTGTCAACGTCTTTGCTACAAGGCCGGTTAATTCTCATGGCCAAACCAGAAGGCAACAGATATACAACACTATAGCACTTCAAGGAACCATGCTTGTGACTTGCCCAATACATACAGTGCATAGACTCAGAGTCATTCAGCCTGTGTCTACTCTCTCCACCCTCCACCCCCTAATCCATCCCGGACCTGAAGTTCTCCCAATCCACCTGCAGAGGGTACTCTTTCACTGCTGTTGGAACTAGAGCCCCCCTCATCACATCCTTTTGCCCTATGCGTACACACACAACCTCCTTCACTCCCTCCCTTGCTTCCCTCTCTTAGTCTCAGATATGTCTTTTGGTGATGCTTTATAAACAATGCTCTAGTATATCTTTGGCAGGTAGATAGAAGGCTGTGGTTGTAATGACAGGAGTTACATGTGGACAGCCTTAGAGACCGCAGTGATGGTGCCTGAAGCCTAGTCTTTGACACGTGTGTCCCATAGGAGAGAGCACCAGGTTGGAGCCAACAAATTTAACGGTTTGCCTGGATTCAAACTAATGGGATTTGATGTAAACTGGCTTGTCAGCACAGACACACACTGATCCTCTTTTCCATGGGGCTAGGGGGTTTGGGGAGTTAGCAAGCATGATGGGGGTTCTTATACTTCAGATGTGGGTTTTGGTGTGTAGGTGTTTGTGTGTGTGTGTACACTCTTGCTGTTGCGGGAAAGGGCTGCCTATCAAATATGATGTGGAAGCAGGGCTTGATAAATAATGGATGTGAGAAGCAGCTGGAGAGCCATTGATTTATACCCACAGGTTTCCTGGGATTTTTATAGGATTGGCTAAATGTCATTACTCGGCAGGTAGGAAGGTGATGAACTATAATTTGATAGTCCCGTGTAGCTCAGCTACTCCTATCATCTCGTGCTCATACATGCAACGTAATGTGTTCAAGAGAACATGTAGTTAGATGAACTGCTGCTGCGATAGCAGCGACAGGACTTGCAGGCAGTCATATCTAGCTTTAATAGCTACTCTGTGTGTTTGTGTGAAAAGCTCTGTTAGCTACAGCCAGACCCTTTACAGTACATTACTAAAGCCTTTCCTATGTCGAGTCATCAGAGACAGACGGGTTAGGGGCCAAGCTAAAAGATGTTTCCTGGCTCCTCCTCACTACTAACAGCCTGGCTCAGTCCTCTGTGTCTCCCATCCACTAATCTTCTCCTAGATCCCTCCACATGCATCCCAATGTCACACAATATTAACTAACGATGATTAATTCAACTCTCCAAGATTGTAATCTCACATGAACAAACCTGTCCCCGGATCCCATCAACAAACACTGTAGTGGATACACCTTGAAGGTCAAGCACCCATTTCTAATTAATTGCGTTCAGGCTTTTTGGTAATGTTTCCATGGTGAGAGATCAAGCTAAGCCCACCATTAATATTCACACAACCTTGTTTTGCTGCCACTGTATTAGTTGTTTGTTTCTTTTCTCTTTTATTCCCTACTTTTTTTCATGGCCCGGTTGTTATTTGGATCTCGTATTCAGATGAAACCTTGTTGCTGGAAAATCTCTGTAGGATAGTTGTCAATTACCTCCTTGTTTCATATGCGGTTGTTGTCTTCATTAGGCAAGCCGGGTGCGTTCAGGGAGACCCACTCGGGAGATTGCCTTCACTTGTGTCGGCACCGAGGCCCTCACCCTGGGAAATCTAGAGGAACGCTCCCTCTGTCCGATCCAGGGGATTTTGCAGGAGATCTTCATTTAAAATGGCTATTAATGCCTAATGCCATCCTACGCAACCACGGAGCAGAGAGAGGGGATCGGCATGATCGAGCAGGGACAGCTTGAGTTGCAATGGAGGTGTATGTACACACCAGTGAAGTGACTTCACCTTTTTCTATCCACTTTGTTGGAGTTTTGGATCTTGTTTTATGAAAGGCTCTCTGACTCACTTTCCCTCCCAATGCACGATTTCCAACAGGCTTAAAGAGTTTTACACCTCAGTGCCTGTGTGTCCTTAAGCGTAATTCAGGGAACGGGGGGAAATTGGTTGCATTTACAATGTGATAAACCTCATTATGTCTGCCCACTAACCAGTTTCGCATTATCTGGAAATGGTTTACGGCAGGATTATACAGCCCAATTGAACTGCAGTGCATCAGTCCATTGTTGGATGGGTGAATGTGATTCTTGTCTTACCCTGACTGAGTTTAATGTTACTCCAATGCCTTCTGAATGGGTAGGAATTCCTCGACCGGGTGCCTTTGTATTCAAGTGATTAAACCAGAGGGAATTTGCTTCCACAGGGTGATATCAGTGCTGTCACTGGTGCATGGCAGACAGACGTACCTTTTCGCATGCTAATCGTTGAGCCTTGATCCAACCAACGTTCTGTATAGTACAAAGAGAGAGTGCAAGGTGATCAGAGCTTATAACGACATGCAAAAGGAATATAACAATTTCACAGCTATTTCTGGATATGGATGGAATGGGTGAAAAATCATTTTGATCCATATTTCTACGGATGTTATGAAGTCATTAAAAGCGATCGATGCAAGCATGGATTTAATATGGATTAGGCAAAGTCAGAATAGACACAGCACAGAGGTTAGAACAGCTACTTGAACCGTGTGTGCGTGTGCGTGTGTGCGCTCGGCACATGTTGAGCGGTGACAGATCAATTTGGTATTGGATTTATGGCAGGTGGTAAAGCTGTGGATTTTATAGGAGGGTGAAAGAGTCTGATGACCTTTGATGTAGCCCAAAGACAAAGAGAATATGATCAGCATTATTTATGAATCAAAGCCTAGTTCTAGATCAAATTGAATGGAGGTATTTGAATGGAGGTTCAGTGCTTTCCACAAGCATATGGAGTAGCCAGTCAAATAGAAAAAGTAGCCAGCCAGGCTCCTCCGGGAACAAGCTCTATTTTGGTGGCCTCAGGCACATTCTAATGCATTGATTCCATTCAAAATAAACAGTGAAATGATTGAAAACTGTGTTTACCTCCCAGATCAGAAAACGTATGTGGTATTGTGTTTTCTAATTTAAATGACTGAAAATGTATGAACTCAGTGTATTGTTAGTTGTTAGGCCTATTTGATCAGGACTATTTTCTAAGTAAGAGAATATTGCACCTTGGTCCTCTTCCTTCAACAGCCGTGACAAAACCTTTTAACATTTAACCTGTTTTCTCTTCAGATTGAAGTATTTTACTGCAAGATAAAAATTGACAAAATTATGTTGGTTCTTCAAATTATGTATTTCAATTAAACAGAACAATGAAGTAATTAGGCCAAATTATCTTGAAAACATCAATTAAAGTTTACATTTAAAATCAAAGAAATTGTGTGATGGCACTTTTTCAAATGACAAAATGAGTCTAAAATAAACAGAACAGATGCTCAATTAAGTTCTGGGTCCGTACGTGTTAACATCAGTTGAGGTTTGCAGTATGTCATTTATTTAAAAAAAGACTTAAAAGAAAAACAGAAGCCATATATATTTCTCCTTAAACAATCATGTAATATGTGTCTGCTGGCTTCTATTGGTTTTCAAAAAATAACGTTATTTCATTGTCTAACAGCCAAAGGCATTATCCTAGTCATATTAGAAACCCATGATACTTGTGGTATCTTTAGATCTCCTCTTTCTACATTTTAACTGATATTTTCATGAAACCGCTCACATGTGCATTTTAGAACATTGTTTTCCCGCAAATTGCGTTATGTAACATTCACACTTAATTAACTACCGCCATGTGCATATTGCTGTGCTTAAAATGTGAAGAAATAATGAGGAATAAAAAATGTGTACACCATGCCCACTGGGGGGGAAAAAAAGTGTGTCTACAGCATATATCTGCGTATACCCTCCATTACACCACTGAGTGGAGGATTCACCATCTTTATTGAATGTTTCAGAATTTATCTGCAGATAAGTTCCAAAAAGCCTAACAGTATGGAAATGAATGGCTCTCTTACCAATGTGATTCAGTAGAATACTGACAAGTCACTCACTTTAACGTCACTGTCTGTCAAGTCCTGATCGACTTCATAGTGAAAATACAAACGATATCTTTAGTTTACCCCATGCAATACCATGCACATATAACTTTGTTGTAAGATTTATGAATGACAAGGATATATGAGATCGACTTTATTCAATCAGTTCGACACCTTTTATAAACTAGTTTGGTAGTTTGCTGTTCGTCAATCAAACCACAGTAATAGCCTATGTGCCACTACTCCTTGGCTGCATATGAAACACGTAAAAGAAAATAAATTAATGTGGCAGAAAACAATAGGCTAAGTGGATTTTGACTCAACATTGCCACATTATATGAGGCGTGCTAATTCACTCACAGAGATGATGAAGTATCATGCTCTCTCCCCCCATGTAAATAAATGTGACTGCAACCACAGCGCACACACCCACACTCCCAGGTACCAGAAGGCAGGACAGACAGCAGACTGTCAAAACAGCGGTGTCTCCCTGTCATTGCTCACTTTATGACTGACTGTCCTATCAATAGATCGCTAGAAGATACATATTGCTCATTCTGGTGAGAGAGAGCTCTGCAGACATTTTCCCGACTAGCAAATTGGAAAGTAGCCTAGTTAATTTAACCCTTTAACCCTCATGGGAATTATTATTATTATTTTTTTTTAACTTGGCAAGTCCATGGAGAACAAATTCTTATTTACAATGACAGCCTAGGAACAGTGGGTTAACTGCCGTATTCAGGAGCAGAACGACAGATTCTTATCATCTCGGGGATTCGATCTAGCAACCGTTTCGGTTACTGGCCCAACGCCCTAACCACTAGGCTACCTGCTACCCTAATTGGCCTATATGGATAGGGCTAAATTGAAATGTTTCTTACAGAGAAATATAAAAAGCATATGCATAACCATAGAAGCAATTGAAAGGGAACAGTTTGGAGATTATGGGGAAATTATTAGACCAAAGGTGAGGACAACAGTTCACCTGACACAAGACTGAATCCAAACATTACACTGTTGATTTTATGTGCGTTTTACATTTACTATACTTTTTGCCACATTTCTTAATGACGAAATCTGAAAATACTCTGGAGATGTTCAATAACATGATAAGAATATTCCTAGAAAATGTGGGCTTGGTACAACATAAGACAACAAACATTTTTGTTTGTATGAGGGGACTAACTGGTGTCTCCAAGTGGCCACACCTCTCCAAAGTGTACCCAGTCCCCAAGTAATTTCAGCGCACTTTTCTGACTTTTTTTGAGCTATCTTAGCTGTGCCGTTGACGAACTAAAGCAAGCCCACTTGTTTTGGTTGGAACACAACTGTGCAACCCCGCCATAACACAATTACTGATTTTTTTTACGCAATCCAAAAACTGTCCATTATAAATTGCAATCTGGGTCAGGTGGGTGTCATTTGAACTCTTGTTCTGTTGTTCAACATGACTTGATAAGTTATTAAATAAGATGCAATGCAATTCAGGGAAACAAATAGTACTTTTGGTGCAGGTAGAAAGGAGTCATGAGTGCCTTCAGGTGCGTGTGCTGTGCGAAGTTTTCTTCACAATAAACAAACAGGCTCATTCTGTTCAGAACAATCCAGGGTATGACGCCATGTCATCTCACTGTACATCAAACATAGTGATCATAAACGTTGACACTGTATATGACATGAGTCTTATGATATGGAAATGGGAAGAGCCCATTCGGACTCAGATGTTTGGCTTGCTTGTATGACATCATATTTCAAAATACATAGTCCTCTTAATTTACAGAATTCCCCTCAGTCAGACAACAAAACAGTAAAAATAAAATTGTCGGGAAGGATGGGGCAACTTCTTGTCGCATGATGTGTTCTCAAGTGGCACAGTGGTCTAAGGCACTGCATCTCAGTGCAATAGGTGTCACTACAGGCCATGGTTTGATCCTGGGCTGTATCACAACTGGCCATGATCGGGAGTCCCATTTGGCCCAGCATCGTCCGGGTTAGGGGAGGGTTTGGCCAGGGTAGGCCGTCATTGTAAAATAAGAGTTTGTCCTTAACTGGCTTGCCTAGTTAAATATAGAAAAATATATTTAAAAAAAAGTTCAGAATGGCTGTCCGTTTAAACCCATACAGCGCTGTGAAATACAAATTTCACAATGCCCGGAGAAGTTTGCAACATTTGCGCAGCTTGACTGCAAAAAAGACCACCTGGAACGCGACCAATGACTAGGAACTCTGGGTCAATTGTGACCACAATTGTTCCTAAGCCTCTGATTGGCTTTCATCAGGACTCATTCCTATCATCCCTGCTAACCCTTGGCAAACGCTAGGATAACGCTAGCTGCGTTGCAGAACCCCAGACAGGGCCGCGCTAAAGGGAGGGAGATTGTCGCCGGGTGCCCGTTTTAATATTGATCATGAACCATAATGTAATTTCAACATCCTCTTTGCAAATATTGGGGGTAAAAGGGGACCGCTGTTCATTGTAAATACTCTTCCTCTCTCTCTCAGCCTTTGGGTGGCGGCCCAAAGCAGTAAAGTCCTCTGGCTGATAGCAGTTTAGAGTTGGCAACGGGTGCCGCACAAGCTCCTTCATTTCACTTTTACCCTGGTCAGTCTTCTTTCGGTCGGCCTTGAAACCACCTGTATGGAAAAGCCATAAAATCCTGTCCCTGTCACGGGGCAAATTTTGAGACCACATTTTCAAATCAAAGTTGACATATTTGAACTTGGCGGGTGGAACTTTGAGTGATCTTTGCCTGCTCATCATTCTCTCCCAGGATCAGCGTTTCACATTTCACACCCTCGGAGCAAGCTGTGCCGGCGGAACAAGACCGAGAGTTACAGCCCACTAAACCAAGTGGAATGAAGTGAAATACTGAGTGGTTTTGGTTAAAAGGGACATGTTCATGTTCTAGTCGACTGTGTTGTGATTCTACGTCAGATGTAAGTTGCTAGTGACACGCTTGCATGATAGAGGTTGATATGATGAAGCAATTTTCTGCTAGATGTTTTTCTTCTTCGGGCGAGGTGAAAAGGCTCCCAAAGCAACGTCTAGGGCTTCTGGAAAGAAAATTGATAATTAAAACAACTCTTTTAGGCTGGATAGCTTCCCTTCCTTTAAAAAGTATGGGAAACACTGTGTTGAAGAGCATCAGGATCCTATATGTGACACCTATGTGTGTTTGCGGGGGTGGCTGGGTAAGTCACGCTGTGTCTTAAAATAAAGAAAAACCCTTGAGTGAGTAATGTAGGTGTGTTATTTTGACTGGTACTGTATATTTAATGTGAAGCAACAGAAGGAGATTTATAGAATTTATTGATGATCTCTGTATCACATACCACATCGACTTGGACTGAGTTAGAATACACACTACCAGGTCTATTCCCTCCCCTTACTCTCCTCTTTCCCTACACTCTCTCTCTCTCGCTCTCTCTCTGTCTCTGTGTGTTTGTCTTAATTTGGTGTGTGTAATTTGGTGTCTGACCAGCATGTGGTGTGTTTATAATGCACCCAAGACCCTTTTATCCTTTCTCCAACACACACACACACACACACCACACCACATCACACACACTGCTCAGTGTGCCACAGAAAGATTCTGTTTTTAAATTAACTTCCTTAAAGCAGCACTGCATTTATCCACAGGAATGAAAAGCAAACGCAGGAGGAAGCCGTACCCTTCTCCTCTTTGAAGCAGCTAGTGCCAAAGCTGTCTATGCCTTACTAAATCCCATTCTCACAGACCGTTTAACCCCCTACGTCTGACAGCTAGCCCCCCGGCACACAAGCGGAGGGAAAGAGTGAAAGCACACTCAGACATGTATGAACTGTTTACACTATAAGCTGCATACATGAATGATCACACACACATGCGCACACACACACACACACACACACACACACACACACACACACACAACCACACACACAACCACACACCAATTTCACACACTCACACACACAGACGGAGCACACACATCAGGATGCAGACACACACACACTCACATATGATCCAACACTGCATTAACCACTGCATTAAGACTGCAATAACACTGCATTAAGACTGCATTAACACTGCGATGAAGGTTTGATAGAGAAGAAGCTGAAGATGTGTGTATGGATGGATGGATGGATGAGGGAAGTATTTCCAAAAGGCACCTTGAGATCTTGATAGTCAGTGTGTTTGAATTCCTGCTGTCTTTTGCAGTCTTTTAGCCCTTTGCATATGCTGTAGCATTTGTTATGTACAGGCCCAATTTAAAAACCCTCTCCTCACCTGTTCTCTGGCAGAAAATAACAACATCAGTCCAATGTGATGTGTTGTATGTTTAAAGATACTAACATGCTGACCACACCGCCTGTGTCGCGTGCTCGTGGGCGAGCGTTGCAAAAATAAATGTACACATACATGTTATTCAAAAATTGGATCCATACTGCACACGCGTCAACAAGCGTCTGCGTAGCCAGGCTCTAAAATAGAACTTGGTTGTATTTGTGATGCTTGATGCGTTGCAAGTCTTGCCTCTCCTCATTGGTTTTTAGGAGCATATACCCACATGGGTGATTGAAAGATGAGGGCCACACTCCAGTCCATTTGGTGGTGGTAATGCACCTTAAAGTTGTTTGCCAACCGCCATATAATGTCCAAAGAAGAAGAAGAAACCTTATTGAGGAGAGATTACTAGAAACAAACTCTGTTTCCCCTTTTATCTGTGGATTAATTGTTGGAGTAGAGGACCTTGTGCATAACAGGTAAAATGACAACCCAATGTTTATATCCCAAGACAAGTTAGGTAGCAACAGCAAGCTAGCTAACTAAATTGCCATAAATGTTTAATTATTTTCGACCTGTCCCCAAATTAATATAGTTGGTTCAGAGTTTGTTTTTATATTTCAACCTGCGTGTCCTAATCGCGTCCGTTGTGGGTGGACAAAATCAACATGCACGCAATGGAGCACGCAGACCCACGAGCGGGCCTGGTGTAGTCAGCATGTGAGGGAGCCTGTGGACTTTTATAAATTGTAGAAAACGGTAGATAAAGGTATGATTTTCTAATTGAAGGGGCAATTATAAAGTCAAGAGTCAGTGCTTAACATTTGGGACATATTTTTCAAAGTTGTTTGTGTGACTTGCTACAGTATCACCACTTCTCTGTTAGTACATTCTCTCTTTGAAGTTGGACTTCTCTCTTACTATTTTACCAGGCGATGCAGCAGTCCCAAGGTACCAAACCTTTAGGCTTTGATATTTCCAATGATCGTCCTATTCTGATTTATCTCACCCCTCTCGTCAGAGTAGCCAGAATTTGAATAAACGAAGGGAGCAAGGAGATATCCCAAATTGAATTATGCTATTCCGGCGCTAACTTGGGCAGGTTTTTCTCACTCGAGCTAATTAATCTGACATGCCAGGATCAACAGAGAGATGGATGGAGAGATGGAGAGGAGGAGGGATGGAGCTGATGGAGGGAGGGAGGGAGGGAGGGTAGACACATTATTACCAAGCCCTACCCCAGGGCCTATTGGTTCACCGCAGAGGTTAACTGGTTGGGTTGCTCGGCGCCAGTTGGCATGGCTACGGTTTCCCAGGGTACATGCCTTGCCTTAATCCTTGTGTCCCACAAGCCCATTGTTACCGCCAGCAACTTTCATTCAAAAGACGGTCAATGGCGGCGCCCGACTGAACCTCGCCTAATGACGGACAGCGACTGCATCGTAGGCTCCACCCCCACTCAACGATTGAGATGAGACAGTCAAAACTACAGTCTAGCCTGTGATGTCTCACAACATAATAAATCACTTAAAGCCTAAGAAACTCCTACCGGCATCCTTAAAAATGCTGTAAATTATATTAAAGCGCGACAGTGGTCTAATGAAACTCCCCATCTCTCTTTTATGATCTCATCCACAAATAATTGAGTTGTTTCTGCATTTCAAGTGATATGGAGAAATATGTGAACTGGGATGGCGGCCCACTGCGCAGACTGCGGCTTCCAACGGTTGATGAATGTCTCTATCTGCAGGCATTAGGTGTTCTATTTTTCATACCGTGGCCCCATCGGCCTCAGCGACGGGAACTGCGCACTCGCGCACAGCCCCCATGATCCTTGGAGAGGCTGACTAATCCCGGGCCTGTGTCTGGGGGCGAGAGCGGCAAGAACATGCGCTGCTCACCCAGCCGAAAGGTCACACCTGTCAGCGGTGCCGAAGAAAAGGGGGCAGAGGAGGAGGAGGAGGAGGAGGAGGAGGGAGGGGTCCGCTAGTGGCCGCTAAAGCCTGGAGAGCCACGATGTCTCACTGTCTCAGACCCACACAAAGAGACTCCAATAGACACCGGCACAAACAAGCCTAGGACACACACACACAGATATACAGTGCCTTTGGAAAGGATTCAGACCTCATGACTTTTTTCACATTTTGTTACGTTACAGCTTTATTCTAAAATGGATTACATTTTAAAAAAAATCCTCAGCAATCTACACTGGAGATATAATTGTGTCGAAAAACAGATCTGGGGAAGGGTACTAAAACATTTCTGCAGCATTGAATGTCCCCAAGAACACAGTGGCCTCCATCATTCTTAAATGGAAGAAGTTTGGAACCACCAGACTCTTCCTAGGGCTGGCCGCCCGGCCCAGTCGGGAGAGAAGGGCCTTGGTCAGGGTGGTGACCAAGAACTCAATGGTCACTCTAACAGAGCTCTAGAGTTCCTCTGTGGAGATGGGAGAACCTTCCACCAATCAGGACATTATGGTAAAGTGGTCAGACGGGGACTGAATACTTTCTGCATTCACTGTAGATACACAGCAAAGATACACAAGACAAAGATGCCGTACAGACATGTACACACACACAACCAGTGTTTCCCCTAGGATTTTTTTCAACAGCGGTGGCAGAGGTGGTGGGAACTGTGAACGACTGTGAGAAGGTTACTTCTGTTGTGAATTTTTTTTAGGAAATTCTACTCCAAAATGCATGAACACTAAATTAGGTTCTCTTCCTTTGAATCTCAGTTTAATTTAACCCCCCAAAATATTTTTATAGCGTAACGTTACTGTTTCTTCGCTAACAGTTATTACATACAGTACAAGTCAAAAGTTTGAACACAGTTTGAACACAGGTTATTCTTTATTTTTTACATGTTTCTAAATTGTAGAGTAATAGGGAAGAACTATAAAATAACACATATGGAATCATGTAGTAACCCAAAAAGTGTTAAAAACCATGCTGGTTAAGTGTCCTTGAATTCTAAATAAATAATTGACAGTTTCACCAGTAGAGCACCCACGCACCACCATCATATCTCCTCCTCCATGCTTCACGGTGGGAACCACATATGCGGAGACATCCGTTCACCTCCTCTGCGTCACACAAAGACACGGCGGTTGGAACCAAAAATCTCAAATTTGGACTCATCAGAGCAAAGGACAGATTTCAACTGTCTATTTGTCCATTTCTCATGTTTCTTGGCCCAAGCAAGTCTCTTCTTCTTATTGGTGTCCTTTAGTAGTGGTTTCTTTGAAGCAATTCGACCATGAAGGCCTGATTCACCCAGTCTCCTCTGAACAATTGTTGTTGAGATGTGCCTGTTACTTGAACTTTGTGAAGCATTTATTTGGACTGCAATCTGATGTGCAGTTAACTCTAATGAACTTATCCTCTGCAGCAGAGGCATCTCTGGGTCCTGTGGCGGTCTTCATGAGAGCCAGTTTCATCATAACGCTTGATGGTTTTTGCAACTGCACTTGAAGAAACTTTCAAAGTTCTTGAAATATTCCAGATTGACTGACATTCATGTCTTAAAGTAATGATGGACTGTCGTTTGAAATGCATTCCAAGAGTGTGCAAAGCTGTCATCAAGGCAAAGGTTGGCTACTTTGAAGAATCTCAAATATAAAATATGAACACTTTTTTGGTTACTACATGATTCCATATGTGTTATTCCATACTGTTGATGTCTTCATTATTATTCTGCAATTTTGAAAATAGTAAAAATAAAGAAAACCCCTTGAATGAGTGTCCACATTTTTGACTGGTACTGTACATCTATTAATAGGGTTGACTACACTTCCAGGATTAGCTTGCTAGCTGGATAACTTGGAGTTTTCTCTGATGATCTGATGAGAATCTGAGGAATATACAGGTAATTGCCAAAATAAAGGAAACATCAACATAGTGTTAAATAGGGCGTTGAGCCACCACGAGCCAGAACGGCTTCAATCCACCTTGTAGATTCTGCAAGTATTTGGAACTCGGTTGGTGTCATGTCCTGACCATAGAAAGCCTTTATTTTCTATGGTGGAGTAGGTCAGGGCGTGACATGGGGGTGTTCTAGTTTATTATTTCTATGTGTAGTCTAGTTTTTGTATTTCTTTGTTGGCCTGGTATGTTTCCCAATCAGAGGCAGCTGTCTATCGTTGTCTCTGATTGGGGATCATATTTAGGTAGCCTTTTTCCCACCTGTTGTTTGTGGGATCTTGTTTTTGTGTTGTTGCTTTTGAGCCCTACAAGGCTGTACGTTTGTTTCTCATAGTTTTTTTGTTGCTGGTTCACATTAAAATAAATTATGATGGACCCAAATCACACTGTGCCTTGGTCTACCCATTTCGACGAGCGTTACAGTTGGAGGGATGCAACACCATTCTTCCACAAGAAATTCCATAATTTGTTTTTTTTTTGATGGCGGTGGAAAACTCTGTCTCGGGTGCCACTCCAGAATCACCTATAAGTGTTCAATTGGGTTGAGATCTGGTAACTGAGACAGCCATGGCAAATGGTTTACATCATTTTTGTTCTCATCAAACCATTCAGGCATGTCCTGTGACAATATAATGGCCTGCCCAGTATTTTTAAACATGACCCTAAGCATTGCTTAATTTAACTTAGGGAACCACACATGTTAACATTATTTTGGCAGTTACCTGTATGTAACTTGTCCCTCTGATCTTAAAAGCACGTCTCTGCAGAAATGGTAAAAACATGTATTCAAATATATTAATTTAGCACCGATCCGCCTCTGCTAAATTATTAGTGGGGAAACACACATACATGCAGCCAGTGTCTCTGTATTAGTCACAATGATGATTCATTACAGCCTCTGATCTTTTGGATCAAACGGTAGGAACATTGCCTCTTACGAGTCTCTCTCTATCGCTCTCTCATCAACTCTTCTCTAAACACAGCAATTATCTAGCCCTGCACTTTTCAATATGCACTTTGTACTTCATTGAAGCTTTAAGGGTGGGTGGCGCCATGTGCTTCGAGTCCTGAGGCACTTGAAGAACTCAGTGGAGTCCTCAAGCTCTCTCCTCAAGCCTCCCCATATTGGTCCACATTCTAGGTAGTGTCCATCACTGATACAGGCAATAGTTGCTTTCCTTGGCTCCCTATAAAAATGATTATTCTATTGTTGTAGCATTATTCTACCGTTATTCTAGCATTATTCTAGCGTAATTCAAGTATTATTGTAGTATTATTCTAGCGTTATTGTAGCATTATTCTAGTATTATTCTAGCATTATTCTAGCGTTATTCTAGCATTATTCTAGCGTTATTCAAGTATTATTGTAGCGTTATTCTAGTGTTATTCAAGTATTATTCTAGTGTTATTCTAGCGTTATTCTAGCGTTATTGTAGCATTATTCTAGTGTTATTCTAGCATTAATTATTGTAGTATTATTCTAGCGGTATTCTCGTATTATTCTAGCGTTATTCTCGTACTATTCTAGCGTTATTTTAGTTATTCTAGTATTATTCTAGCGGTATTCTCGTATTATTCTAGCGTTGTTCTCGTACTATTCTAGCGTTATTTTAGTTATTCTAGTATTATTCTAGCTTTATTCTAGTATTATTCTCGTATTCTAGCATTATTCTAGTATTATTCTAGTGTTATTCTAGCGTTATTGTAGCATTATTCTATTATTATTCTAGCATTGTTCTAGTATTATTCTAGCGTTATTCTAGGGTTATTGTAGCATTTCTAGCATTATTCTATTATTATTGTAGCGTTATTCTAGTATTATTCTAGCGTTATTCTATTATTATTGTAGCGTTATTCTAGTATTATTCTAGCGTTATTCTATTATTATTGTAGCGTTATTCTAGTATTATTCTAGTGTTACTCAAATATTATTGTAGTATTATTCTAGCGTTATTGTAGCATTATTCTAGCGTTATTCTAGCGTTATTCTAGCGTTATTCAAGTATTATTGTAGCATTATTCTAGCATTATTCTAGCGTTATTCAAGTATTATTGTAGCATTATTGTAGCGTTATTCAAGTATTATTCTAGTGTTATTCTAGCGGTATTGTAGCATTATTCTAGTGTTATTCTAGCATTAATTATTGTAGCATCATTCTAACGTTATTCTAGTTTTATTCTAGCAGTATTCTTGTATTATTCTAGTGTTATTCTCGTACTATTCTAGCGTTATTTTAGTTATTCTAGCGTTATTCTAGTATTATTCTCGTATTATTCTAGTATTATTCTAGCGTTATTGTAGCATTATTCTAGTGTTATTCTAGCACTATTGTAGCATTATTCTAGTATTATTCTAGCATTGTTCTAGTATTATTCTAGGGTTATTGTAGCATTATTCTAGTACTATTGTAGTATTATTCTAGCATTATTCTAGTATTATTCTAGCGTTATTCTATTATTCTAGCGTTATTCTAGTATTATTGTAGCGTTATTCTCGTGTTATTCTAGCAGTATTCCCGTATTCTTGCGTTATTCTAGAGTTATTCTAGTTTTAGTCTAGTGTTATTCTAGCGTTATTCTAGCGTTATTCTAGTGTTATTCTAGCGTTATTCAAGCATTATTCTAGCGTTATGCTAGCGTTATTCTAGTGTTATTCTCATTATTCTAACGTTATTCTGGGCGGCAGTGTAGACTAGTGGTTAGAGTGTTGGACTAGTAAACGAAATTATTATATTATTATATTATTATTATTCTAGCGTTATTCTATTATTATTGTAGCGTTATTCTAGTATTATTCTAGTGTTACTCAAATATTATTGTAGTATTATTCTGGCGTTATTGTAGCATTATTCTAGTATTATTCTAGCATTATTCTAGCGTTATTCTAGCATTATTCTAGCGTTATTCTAGCGTTATTCTAGTGTTATTCTAGCGTTATTCAAGCATTATTCTAGCGTTATGCTAGCGTTATTCTAGTGTTATTCTCATTGTTCTAACGTTATTCTAACGTTATTCTAGGATTATTCTAGCGTTATTCTAACGTTATTCTGGGCGGCAGTGTAGACTAGTGGTTAGAGTGTTGGACTAGTAAACGAAAGGTTGCATGATCGAGCTGACAAAGTACAAAGTCTGTCGTTCTGCCCCTAAACAAGGCAGTTTAACCCACTGTTCCTAGGCCGTCATTGAAAATAAGAATGTCATCTTAACTAACTTACCTAGGTAAATAAAGGTAAAATAAAACAATCTAGTATTATTCTAGTGTTATTTATCATTATTCCAGTTTTATTCTAGTATTATTCCAGCGTTATTTTAGCGTTATTCTAGTATTATTATAGGTAGTATTGTAGCGTTATTCTAGCGTTATTCTAGCATTATTCTAGGTAGTATTGTAGCGTTATTCTAGCGTTATTCTAGCATTATTCTAGGTAGTATTGTAGCATTATTCTAGCGTTATTCTAGCGTAATTCAAGCATTATTCTAGTGTTATTCTGTCGTTATTCTAGTATTATTCTAGCATTATTTTTGCATTATTTTCCAGTCCACAGGAGGCCTCTCGCTTCAGCATCACTTTGGGCTGCAGCAAGGCAACTTGCCATGACTCCCAAATCGTTATTCTAGCGTTCCTCAAGGGTTCTTCCGTCATTGTTCTCCAGTAGACAAGATGCCTCGACTCACAATTCAGCTTCACTGGGGCCGCAGTAAGGCAACCTGCCATGACTGAACCTTCCCATTCAACAGGCTAATTAATCTTGTTTTGTTGGCGTAGTCCAGCCAAACCTGAAGAGAGAGCCGCTCTCTGCTGATGCAAGGGCTTTTATTTGCAAGTTGTAGCGTTCATTTATGGGCAGTTAAAGATCTCTCCATCTGTTATAAGGTGTGTGTGTGCGAGCGTGCGTGCGTGTGTGTGTGTCGGGCAGCAGACTTGATGAATAGGTATTTCTACTGCTATTGAATGGACGTGGGCTCCCTAGATGGAGGCAGTGTAATGGTGCAGATATAAGACGAAACAGCTTTTGTTTCCCCCTCATCGCGGGCTGAATGAGTCCAATAAGAGTTGATTAGGAAAGGAGCCTTTTCATGTGCGTGACCCACACAGGCACGCACGCACACTTACACACACACACACACGCCACAGAATTCCCCCACAGAATACTCACTCACCTTATCTGTTATTTTACCATGCTGGTCATTTATGAACATTTGAACATCTTGGCCATGTTCTGTTATAATCTCCACCCGGCACAGCCAGAAGAGGACTGGCCACCCCTCATAGCCTGGTTTCTTTCAAGGTTTTGGCCTTTCATGGGAGTTTTTCCTAGCCACCGTGCTTCTACACCTGCATTGCTTGCTGTTTGGGGTTTTAGGCTGGGTTTCTGTACAGCACTTTGATATATCAGCTGGTGTAAGAAGGTCTATATAAATACATTTGATTTGATTTGAAGATCATCTATATGCGTTTTTTGTCGGAAGTTTTTAGTCGGAGTCTAAAAACTCATTTTTCAACCACTCCACAAGTTTCTTGTTAACAAACTAGAGTTTTGGGAAGTCGATTAGGACATCTACTGTGTGCATGACATGACACAAGTGATTTTTCCAACAATTGTTTACAGACAGATTATTTAACTTATAATTCCCTATATCACAATTCCAGTGGGTCAGAAGTTTACATGCACTAAGTTGACTGTGCCTTTAAACAGTCTTGGAAAATTCCAGAAAATTATGTCATGGCTTTAGAAGCTTCTTATAGGCTAATTGACATAATTTGAGTCAATTGGAGGTGTACCTGTGGATGTATGTCACGGCTCAGCGTGGTACATACTTTTTTAATGAAAGAACAAACACTGAACAAAACTATACAAAACAACAAAACAAACCGTGAAGCTATTATGGCTAGTGCAGACAGGCAACTAAACATAGACTAAGAACCCACAAACTACCCAAGGAATATGGCTACCAAAATATTGGCCCCAATCAGAGACAACGATAAACAGCTGCCTCTGATTGAGAACCAATCTAGGCAACCACAGACATATAAACACCTAGACTTACAAAACCCCGTAGACATACAAAAAAAAACTAGACAATACAAAACTAAACAAACCACCCTCGTCACACCCTGACCTAACCAAAATAATAAAGAAAACAAAGATAACTAAGGCCAGGGCGTGACAATGTATTTCAAGGCCTACCTTCAAACTCAGTACCTCTTTGCTTGACATCATGGGAAAACCAAAAAAGGTTCATCCTTGGGAGCAATTTCCAAATTCCTGAAGGTACCACGTTCATCTGTACAAAAAATGGTATGCAAGTATAAACACCATGGGACCACGCAGCCATCATACCGCTCAGGAAGGAGATGCGTTCTGTCTCCTAGAGATGAACATACTTTGGTGCTAAAAGTGCAAATCAATCCCAGAACAACAGCGAAGGACCCTGTGAACATGCTGGAGGAGACAGGTACGAAAGTATCTATATCCACAGTAAAACAAGTCCTATATCGACATAACCTGAATGGCCTCTCTGCAAGGAAGAAGCCACTGCTCCAAACCCGCCATAGAAAAGCCAGACTAAGGTTTGCACATGGGGACAAAGATCGTACTTTCTGGAGAAATGTCCTCTGGTCTGATGAAACAAAAATAGAACTGTTTGGCCGTAATGAGCATCGCTACGTTTGGGGGAAAAAGGGGGAGGCTTGCAAGCCGAATAACACCATCCCAACCGTAAAGCACGGGGGTGGTAGCATCATGTTGTGGGAGTGCTTCACTGCAGGAGGGCCTGGTGCACTTCACAAAATAGATGGCATCATGAGGCAGGAAAATGATGTGGCTATATTGAAGCAACATCTCAAGACATCAGTCAGGAAGTTAAAGCTTGGTCGTAAATGGGTCTTCCAAATGGACAATGACCCCAAGCATACTTCCAAGGTTGTGGCAAAATGGCAAAACCTGAAACGTTTGAGCCAAGTTAAACAATTTAAAGGCAATGCTATCAAATACTAATTGAGTGTATGTACACTTCTGACCCACTGGGAATGTTATGAAAGAAATGAAAGCTAAAATAAATCATTCTCTCTACTATTATTCTGACATTTTACATTCTTAAAATAAAGTAGTGATCCTATCTGACCTAAGACAGGGCATTTTTACTAGGATTAAATGTCAGGAATTGTGAAAAACTGGGTTTAAATGTAATTGGATAGGGTGTATGTAAACTTACGACTTCAACGGTATATTCATCATGTGTTTCATGTGTTATTTTCCTACCGGATACTGGTGGACAATTTTAAATCTTATTTTACTCCCTTGCAGGAAAAAAATAAGGGGGAATAAATTGGTTATTATTACAGACAACCCCAATACACACATGAGCGTAAGATCAAAGCCAACTGGAATTTAGAGAATAAGCTTATCATACTGAATGTTTACGCAACAGAGTGGTTTGATATTTAGGAAAATCCATTCTCCCATGAATATGTTTCCGTGTGTGTGTGTGGCCAATACTGAATCGACACCACACACACACTCCCTCCCTCCGCCTATCATCACCAGGTCTAGAAGTCTCATTGTCATTAATCACGGCCGTCAGCGGGCAGCCCATCTATCCGCTAACACTTTTGGCGATCGGAAATCATTAGTGTCCCAGCCAACACATATTAACCTCTAACACACTTGTACATTCCTACACACTAATACTGTACTCATGCATACAGACCCTAACATACAATATCTTCCTCCATTCTCCATTAGTCTGACTTTCTCTCTTTTGTGTATTTCACATATTATACAAATACTTAAAACACATTGAAACATCTCCTTTGTTCGTTAAGTAAATGAAAGTGTCAATTTATTAATATCACAATGCTTCCCATTGTAGCTTCTGGACCAGAGAAAGACAGGGCTCTCTTATGTAACTGGTTTCTTAAAAACAAAGCAGTACATTTGTGTTAAACTCATTCTGGGAGAAATATAAAATATATCTCTCCTTCTTTCTCCCTCTCTCAGGGTTTTTTGTCAGATAAGTTGAATTATGCATTCTCCATGTGGATAGATAAACAAACAGACAGTACCAAGAGTCCGAGCGGATACTTACTTTTCACCCATGGTGTGGATCCCTTTCATTCAGACCGATGGTTGTAGCAGGACAGGACCTGGAGAAACAGATATAATTTAATAATATAATAAGTCAACAAAATATGATTGAAATCTTGGTTACCTGTTGAAATGTTGTTCTGTCAAGTTTCTGGGCAACGATGGAGGGAAAAAAACAGCGTGAACAAACAGTTACTCAGGCCGTGTGTGTGTGTGTGTGTGTGTGTGTGTGCGTGCGTGCGTGCGTGCGTGCGTGCGTGCGCCCGCGCGCCCAAACGCTGGATTTGGGTCAGCTCCCTGCAGAGAGGGTTTGGGAAGAGAAAGAAGTGAGAGGAGGGGAAAGCAGTAAACGGGTGTACATAACATCAAAGAGCACATCTCTACTGTTTTCTCCCTCGTTTATAAAAACAAAATAAAAAAAGCCAAAACTTTAGAGCGTTACACTGCCCCCTTGACTGCCACTTCTGCGGTCCCTACACAGAAAATGTAAGGAGTGGAGACCAGTTCATTAGGCCCTCGCAGTCCAAACAATGCAAGCGAGTCTGCCTTCAAGCTCTTTAAATGAGATCCACTGCGATTTACAGTACCTTCGTTAAACAACCAGCTTGTTTACCCCTCCGTGACATAGTATAAATATGCTAAATAATACAGTAGGATCCTTCCATTTGAGGTGCTGTCTAATATTGTCTTTTCCTTTCCCTTTATTTTCTTATTTCTGGCCAATTTGCATATTGAACATTGTGTGTTGTATGTCGCACAGACCTTTCAGGGCTTTATTGAGCCACTGGTGGCTGACCTTCACCAATTGATTGGCGGAAGGAGGAGACCGGCGGAGTTCCGTTGAAAGCAAGACGCTCTACTCCGGGCGGGTGTTGTGGCTCGTTATTAGGCTGAGTTGGCCGTAGAAAAATCCATAACCTGTCCTCAACGATCCTGTTATGCTGTGCTTTTGAATCACAAAAGGCACCTGTCCATAAAATATAATTGTGTCTGTCTGACATGGATGATGAAGCTGATGAGTGTTAATGCGGTATCTGGCATTTTCTTGTGTGAGGTTTTGGTACCATATCAGCATTTTTTACACTAGTCACACACAATGTTATCTTTATAATAAGCAGTGCTCGCATGTTTCCCCTTGTCAGTTTGTGCTTCTAGTGCCTGTAGCTATAGCATAAGGAAATGCAGTTAGAGGTTGTATGACTTTAAATGACTCTCTCTCTCTCTCCAGAGTCTCAGGCAGGTATACTAGCTGGCTCTGTCTGGCATCTGTTTCTGTCTTTATTAAGGTGTCATTGAGATTCAGTGCAGACTGGAGACCTGCAAAGCACTGGGAGATAGGCTTGGAGGAGGATTCACACACACACACACACACACGCTTACAAAAACACGGAAAGAGGCACAGACACACTCTTCTAAACCCCTAAGTCATGCTATGAGGAGACGACTAGCAGCGCCGTCCTCATCCTCAGAGTGACAGCAGTCCCTTTTGTCTTACATTAATTGGCTCTTAATTGAAAGAGTTGACTAAAATGCATAGAAAATGTTATCAAGACAGTAGGAGATTATTATAAGATGGAACATTCCTAGTACAGCTCAATTGTAATGGCTTGGGATGTTAGTTTGCTTGCTGTGTGAGTATACACTTGCAGGGATTTGTATGTGTATGTGCGTGCATGCATATTTCTTTTTGTGTGTGTGTGTATGCTTGTGCATGTGTTTATGTGTCTGCTTTTACAGTACCAGTCAAAAGTTTGGACACACCTACTCATTTCAGGGTTTTTCATAATTTTTACTATTATCTACATTGTAGAAAAATAGTGAAGACATCAAAACTATGAAAGAACACTTATGGAATAATGTAGTAACCAAACAAGTAGTAAACATATCAAAAAATACTTTATGTTTGAGATTTTTCAAAGTAGCCACCCTTTTCCTTGACGACAGCTTTGTACACTCTTGGCATTCTCACAACCAGCTTCATGAGGTGGTCACCTGGAATGCCTTTCAATTAAAAGGTGTGCCTTGTTAGAAGTTAATTTGTGAATTTCTTTCCTTAATGCCTTTGAGCCAATCAGTTGTGTTGTGACAATGTAGGGTGGTAAACAGAAGACAACCCTATTTGACAAAAGACCAAGTCCATATTATGGCAAGAAAAGCTCAGATAAGCAAAGAGAAATGACAGTCCATCATTACTTTAAGACCTAAAGGTCAGTCAATCTGGAAAATGTCAAGAACTTTGAAAGTTTCTTCAAGTGCAGTCGCAACAACCATCAAGAGCTATGATGAAACTGGCTCTCATGATGATCGCCACCAGAAAGGAAGACCCAGAGTTACCTCTGCTGCAGAGTATCAGTTCATTAGAGATACCAACCTCAGAAATTGCTGCCCAAATAAATGCTTCACGAGTTCAAGTAACAGACACATCTCAACATCAACTGTTCAGAGGAGACTGGGTGAATCAGGCCTTCATGGTCGAACTGCTGCAAAGAAACCACTACTAAAGGACACCAATAAGAAGAGACTTGCTTGGGCCAAGAAACATGAGAAATGGACAATAGGACAGTGGAAATCTGTCCTTTGCTCTGATGAGTCCAAATTTGAGATTTTTGGTTCCAACCGCCGTGTCTTTGTGAGACGCAGAGGAGGTGAACGGATGGTCTCTGCATATGTGGTCCCCACCGTGAAGCATGGAGGAGGTGGTTTGATGGTTTGGGAATGCTTTTCTGGTGACACTGTCTGTGATTTATTTAAAATCCAATGCACACTTAACCAGCATGGCTACCACAGCATTCTGCAGCGATACACCATACCATCTGGTTTGTGCTTATGATTTGTTTTTCAACAGGACAATGACCCAACACACCTCCAGGCTGTGTAAGGGCTATTTGACCAAGAAGGAGAGTGATGGAGTGCTGCATCAGATGATCTGGCCTCCACAATCACCCAATCTCATCCCAATTGAGATGGTTTGGGAAAGGTTGGACCGCAGAGTGAAGGAAAATCAGCCAACATGTGCTCAGCATTGTGGGAACTCCTTCAAGACTGTTGGAAAAGCATTCCAGGTGAAGCTGGTTGAGAGAATGCCAAGAGTGTGAAACGCTGTCATCAACGCAAAGGGTGGCTACTTTGAAGAATCTAAAATGTATTTTGATATGTTTTACACTTTTTTGGTTACTACATGATTCCGTATGTGTTATTTAAAAGTGAATAGTTAATATTTTCTACAATGTAGAAAATAGTAAAAATAAAGAAAAACCCTTGAATGAGTAATGTTCTACATTTTTTGTGTGTATACAGTGTGTGTATACAGTTGAAGTTGGAAGTTTACATACACCTTAGCAGAATACATTTAAACTCCGTTTCACAATTCCTGACATTTAATACTAGTACAAATTCCCTGTCTTAGGTAATTTTGGAAGACCACTTCATTTTAAGAGTGTGAAATGTCAGAATAATAGTAGAGATAATTTTTTTTTTCTGCTTTTATTTCTTTCATCACATTCCCAGTTGGTCAGACGTTTACATACACTCAATTAGAATTTGGTAGCATTGCCTTTAAATAGTTTAACTTGGATCAAACGTTTCGGGTAGCTTTCCACAAGCTTCCCACAATAAGTTGGGTGAATTTTGCCCATTCCTCCTGACAGAGCTGGTGTAACTGAGTCAGGTTTGTAGGCCTCCTTGCTCGCACAGGCTTTTTCAGTTCTGCCCACAAATTTTCTATAGGATTGAGGTCAGGGCTTTATGATGGCCACTCCAATACCTTGACTTTGTTGTCCTTAAGCCATTTTGCCACAACTTTGGAAGTATCCTTGGGGTCATTGTCCATTTGGAAGACCCATTTGCGACCAAGCTTTAACTTCCTTAACTAACTGGTGTCTTGAGATGTTGCTTCAATATATCCACATACTTTTCCATTCCTCACGAAGCCATCTATTTTGTGTTGTGCACCATTCCCTCTTGCAGTAAAGCACCCCCACAACATGATGCTGCCACCCCCGTGCTTCACGGTTGGGATGGTGTTATTCGGCTTGCAAGCATCCCCCTTTTCCTCCAAACATAACAATGGTCGTTATGGCCAAACAGTTCTATTTTTGTTTCATCAGACCAGAGGACATTTCTCCAGAAAGTACGATCTTTGTCCCCATGTGCAGTTGCAAACCGTAGTCTGGCTTTTTTTTAATGGTGGTTTTGGAGCAGTGGCTTCTTCATTGCTGAGCGGCCTTTCAAGTTATGTCGACATATGACACATTTTACTGGTGATATAGATACTTTTATACCTGTTTCCTCCAGCATCTTCACAAGGTCCTTTGCTGTTGTTCTGGGATTGATTTACAATTTTCGCACCAAAGTACGTTCATCTCTAGGAGACAGAACGCGTCTCCTTCTTGAGCGGTATGACAGCTGTGTTGTCCCATGGTGTTTATACTTGCATACTATTGTTTGTACAGATGAACGTTGTACATTCAGGCGTTTGGAAATTGCTCCCAAGGATGAACCCAGACTTGTGGAAGTCTACAATTTTTTTTCTGAGGTCTTGGCTGATTGCTTTTGGTTTTCCCATTATGTCAAGCAAAGAGGCACTGAGTTTGAAGGTTGGCCTTGAAATACATCCACAGGTACACCTCCAAATGACTGAAATGATGTCAATTAGCCTATCAGAAGCTTCTAAAGCCATGTCATCATTTTCTGGAATTTACCAAGCTGTTTAAAGACTGTAAACTTAGTGTATGTAAATGTCATACCCACTGGAATTGTGATACAGTGATTTCTAAGTGAAATAATCTGTCTGTAAACAATTGTTGAAAAAATCACTTGTGTAATGCACAAAGTAGATGTCCTAACCCACTTGCCAAAACTATAGTTTGTTAACATGAACATTTGTGGACTGGTTGAAAAACGAGTTTTAATGACTTCAACCTAAGTGTACGTAAACTTCCGACTTCAACTGTATATACACTGTGTATATATATATTTATAAACTTAGCAAAAATAGAAACGTCCCTTTTTCAAATACCTGTCTTTCAAAGATAAATCGTTGTAAAGGGTTGAAACGCTGTTTGCCATGCTTGTTAAGTGAACTATAAACAATGAATGAACATGCACCTGTGTAACAGTCGTTAAGACACTAACAGCTTACATACTGTAGGCAATTAAGGTCACAGTTATGAAAACTTAGGACACTAAAAGAGGCCTTTCTACTGACTCTGAAAAACACCAAAAGATAGATGCCCAGGGTCCCTACTCATCTGCGTGAACTTGCCTTAGGCATGCTACAAGGAGGCATGAGGACTGCAGATGTAGCCAGGGCAATAAATTGCAATGTCCGTACTGTGAGATGCCAACGACAGCGCTACAGGGATACCGGACGGACAGCTGATCGTCCTCACAGTGGCAGACATCGTGTAACATCACCTGCACAGGATCGGTACATCCGAACATCACACCTGCGGGACAGGTACACACACGATGGCAACAACAACTGCCCGAGTTACACCAGGAACGTACAATCCCTCCATCAGTGCACAGACTGTCTGCAATAGGCTGAGAGAGGTTAGACTGAGGGCTTGTAGGCCTGTTGTAAGGCAGGTCCTTACCAGACATCACTGGCAACAACTTCGCCTATGGACACAAACCCACCTTCGCTGGACCAGACAGGACTGGCAAAAAAAAGTGCTCTTCACTGACGAGTCATGGTTTTGTCTTACTTGTCTTGGATTTGAGTTTTTTGTCGAAGGAATGAGCGTTACACAAAGATCTGTACTCTGGCGCGGGATCGATTTGGAGGTGGAGGGTCCCTCATGGCCTGGGGCGGTGTGTCACCGCATCATCGGACTAATCTTGTTGTCATTGCAGGAAATCTCGCTGTGCGTTACAGGGAAGACATCCTCCTCCCTCATGTGGTACCCTTCCTGCAGGCTCATCCTGACATGACCCTCCAGCATGACACTGCCTCCAGCCATACACCTCGTTCTGTGCGTGATTTCCTGCAAGACAGGAATGTCAGCGTTCTGCCATGGCCAGCGAAGAGCCCAAATCTCAATCCCATCAAGCATGTCTGGGACCTGTTGGATCGGAGGATGAGGGCTAGGGCAATTCCCCCTAGAAATGTCCGGGAACTTGCAGGTGTTTTGGTGGAAGAGTGGGGTAACATCTCACAGCAAGAAGTGACAAATCTGGTGCAGTCCATTAGGAGGAGATGCACTGCAGTAATTAATGCAGGTAGTGGCCACACCAGATACTGACTGGTACTTTATTTTGACCCCCCCATTTGTGTTTTTGCTGTATATATATATATATATATATATATATATATATATATGTGTGTGTATATTGATTCTTTATTATTAATATTATTATTATATATTTGTTTTTAAATAGTAGTGTTGTAGCCAGTCCACAAGGTGACACAGCGTCCCTCTTACATTTTTTGGGGAGAACCCTGCAGTACATTTTTTTTTTGCAAAGCTTGCATTCAATTGCCACTCTCTATTGCACACAACAAGCTTGTCACAAGGGGATTCATGGCTGATTTAAGAAGAAATTGTCAACCTTGTTATGTTCAACCATTTGATTTATTTTGCCCGCATTACGCACTTATACTATAGTCATTTTTTTTATTTTACCACTTGAGATGGGAAAGCTATTTGTTTTACGAAGTTGAACATCTGCTTTTTATGACAGAATAAAAACATTTGGTGAAATCAATCTTTTGTTTTACTAAGTTACACGAATTGGTGGAATGACAATGTTTTCTGGATTGTGAATGAGCAATTTATTTCCATTTTAGGTTTTCTCCGTTGGTCTAATGATATATTTTTTTTCGTAGACCAGTTGCTACTTTTATATATTCCATGTCAAAAACACAAGCAAGACAAAATTGGTAAGAACACTAACTTCTTTGTATAATAATGTCCTTGTAGCCTCGTTGTTAGAAACTCGTCTTAGAGTGCTTCAGTGTGTAATTGACTATTTACCCTAACAAGTCGTCTCCCATCCTGTCAATGTGTACTGTATACATTACATACTTTCTTTAAAAATAAAGTCTTTGATGTTTAAATATTTTATTTATATATTCATTTGCCATGCATAGAACGCCGGCGGCCCCCTATCTCCAGGATTTTATTTTATTTATCAGTCAACAGCCTCCGGTTGGCTTTGGAACCGGTTGGTTTTGTCCTGTCATCTCTCAGAGATGCATTTCAGAGTTGCTCTCCGAGGTTGTTTCTGATTCTCGGAATCACATCATGTTTTATTGATATTTTCATATATCTGGAACACCAACATTTAGAGTCTATCTTCAAATCCCATTTATCAGACTTGCTTAGTTTCCGGTTGATATCCTCTTTCCAGCAAAACTGCTCAACTGACTTTGGGTGACTTTGCAGATGTTGTATCTTCACAAAAGTCTTTGCAAAACTCTTAGCAATAGTCTTGAACTTCCCAACATCTCCTGAAGGCCCTATAGGATGGACTTTTCCTGATATGCTCATGCCATGAGTGATAATACCATTCAAGCTCTGCTCCACTATTCTCACTGCAGCATTCAATATCGTTTCAGAAGTTTTTCAGATACTATTAGAAACATCATTGATGATGCCTTACTGCGGGTCAGGTCTCCATGGACTGGTTTAAGACACTGAGATATGCTGATGCAGACCCATCGTCTGCTGTAGCCCCTGTGTATTACTGGGCCAGAGCCAGCAGGGGATCGAGGTGTGTGTGGTCGGGGGAGGGGGGGGGGGGGGGGGGGGGGGGGCTGGCTGAGCATGAGTCAGCCTGATCGGTCTATTCGCTGTGTGTCTGGTGTTGTCTGTCTCTGCGTCTCCCAAATGTAGTGGACCCACTGGCAGGTGATCACACACAGGGTTAAGGTATCTAAAAGGAGAGGAAGCAAGTTACTTCTGAGTGGTAAACAACACACGCACACACCATTCTTGTTGGTAGTCAGGGAGGGGTCACTTTGAACTAGGTTTGACTGCATATACACGAGACATCATTTAAATTCTGAGGTGTGCAAGGTGTTTTGATGCTGAAGGAGTTTAAATGTGTGTGAGTGAGTTTAAAGCAACATACAGTGGCTTGCGAAAGTATTCACCCCCTTG